>NW_020194693.1:0-600000 GCF_002865645.1 Hyaloscypha bicolor E | reverse complement strand
TAAAGTTATTATTCAGAAATAGGAATTATAGTATTATAGTATTAATATATAATCCCTAAATCTACTAAACCTAAAGGAGTCTAGTCTACTAGTTAAGTTACTAATAAGATATGAGGTTATATAATTATATCTCATTACCTATATTTCATTACCTATATCCTATTACCTATATCCTATTACCTATATCCTATTACCTATATCCTATTACCTATATCCTATTACCTATATCCTATTACCTATATCCCGTATCCCGTATCCCGTAACTATATATATAACTTTTAAAGAAATAGCTATACTAATACTAGAAACTTTCTAAAAACGCAAAAAATAATATTTCCCTCTAATTATATACAAATTCCCTAATCCGGCCTAGTACCAGATTTCCCAAATATTTTATATATTTATATTACTTCCGAGGTTTTAGTTATATACTAAAGGCTATGGCCTTTTATATATAATTTCCCCTCTTATAATATTCTCTTATTTCATATATCTATTTCCTGCTCTATTTATACTCGACCTATTTCTTTATATCTAATTATATAATATTCGTATTAATTAGGTACTTGAGGGTATTTATTAGCTTTGATTTCGTTATGAAATCGGCAGGATTTAATTCTCTCTTAATCTATTTAACTTCTATAATCTCTTATTATTTATATACCTAGTAGAGGTATATTATATTAATTATTAGATGCTTTTCTCGAGTGGTTTCTAATTTAATAAGGCATTTATATAATAACTTCGAATCCGTATAAACTACTAGTAATAGTTCTATTTCTAGTACTTTATTAATTATAGATTTGACTAAAGTGCCTATATTAAAGCTATAAGCCATACTATAGAGTTCCGAAGCTAGAATACTTCTAGTAATTCTCTTGTATTTAGTAGAGAACTAGTAAATAATATTAGTATATTTAGTTCTATTTACTAGAACTAAAATATATCTGATTTGGGAGAAGAAATCTCTATTATTTGTAAATAAAGTATTTATAAAAATAATTAAATATAAGAACTTCTTTACTAGCTTTATAAATCTTAGTTCTCTAGTAGTATTCTCAATTTATTATTAAATATACTTATTAAGTGCCTTTATATTAGTTTCCGAGGGTTTAATAGCTTAAATAGTAATTAATAGATTATATAAAGCTTCTAGTTAATAAACTAATATAATATATATTCTTCTAATATATTAGGTAATATATTAGTTCTTAATAGAAAGATCTTAATAAATAGTACTCCTATTACTTATAGTAATAGTATTCTTTATAGAAATAGTTCAGAGGTTTTTATACTAGTATTCTTATATAAGAATAATTCTAGTAATATCCGTATAAATAATACTTCTATTAAACTTGAGATTATAGTTAATAGTAAGGCATTTATACTCTTTAGCCAAGAACTTAGCTTCTTAGAGCTTTAGTTACTTTATCTTTATAAAATTATTAGTTCTAATAAATAGGGTATTATTAGTTTAAAGGCTAATAATTCCGAAGAGTTACTTATTATAGAAAAGGCAAGAGTTATAAGTTAATTATTTTATAGAAAGCTCATTAATATAGTAGGAATAGTAAGTCTTAAACTAGTAGTTCCTAGCTTCCGGTATATTATATAGTAGTTTTATAACCTTTAAAACCGAATTATTATTTAGATTTAGCTCTCTAGTAAGCTTATAAGGCGAGTTAATATAAAAATTATAGTTAAATAAAGTTATTAATTAGATATAAACTTATGAGATATTATATAAATATAGCTCTATAATATTTATTATTATAATAGTAATACTAAGGATAATTCTCTAGCTAATATATTAAATAATAGGCAATTATATTAATATTATATATTTCTTATTATTATTATAAGCCTAGATAACTAGTCTTAACTTCTTAAGCTCTCTCTTTATATTCTTATTCTTAATCTTATTAATAAACCGGGAATTAAAAATATATATCTTCTTTAGTATCTGAGATCTAGAAATAATTTTAAATATACTCTTTTCTAGAAAGCTAGTAACTTTAACTTAATAGAAGTTCTTATATAGGTTATTATCCTATAAGAATACTATAAAATCCGGGTTTTTATAAGGGTATCCTCTATTATACTTTAGTAAAATAGCAGGAATAGTAAGAGAAATTATACCTGTATTACCTTTAGCCTTATTATAAAGTTCGGAAACAGGTTTAGGTTCGGGACTATTAGTAATAACCTTAATATCTCCTATATAAAAGGGCTTTATAAAGATTAAATAAAAGGTAATATTACTATATAGTAGAGCTAGTATATAGTTCTCTCTATTAATAGCTACTAGCTTATATGGCTTATCTCAATTACTAGGTTAATTAGTATTTCCTTTATATTATATAAGAATATTCAAATTCAAGAGAAATTTATAAATATTAGTAATACTAGAACTATTTCGGATATTTAGGATATTTATAATCTGGTATCTAGCTCAAAGCTTCTGAATTTCTACTATTACCTTCTTAAGTACTACTAATTACTATAATATAATTAGTAATAGGGTATTATATTCGGTTATTCGGGATAAAATACTATAAATTAAAAGAATTAGAATAATACTATTAGGTCTAGCGGAATTATTAATGGCCTTAAAAACTATTTAGAATATAGTATCCTTATTAATTCCATTAATTTTAGTTATAATAATAAGGTAAGTATATTAAATTAGGCTATAATAGTATTCTATAATTCCGAAGGAACTATAAGCTTCTATAGGAACAATTTTAACCTTAGTTCCTATAGTATTTATAAGCTAAGTAAACTCTTTACTAATAAACTACTTTCCGGTATTTACTATAATCTAATTAGAAGGGCCTAAATAAATATTAATTTAATACTATTTTAGGGTATCCCAAATATATAATATACTAATATTTTAAAGCTATTAGCCGGCTTAATATCTAGTACCTTTATTAATAATATAAAGTATAGACTTACCGGAAATATAGAAAATATTAATAATAATAGAATAATTAAAGCTAATATTATTTCTTAGATTAAACTTAAATTATCCTAGTAATTATCCGAATTTCTGGTATTACTTATAATATTTTATAAAGTACTTAAGGGCTTCTATATTAATATTATAGCCTGCTTATTCTAGTATATTTCAAAGCTTACTAATAAATAAATAACTAAAACGGTAATATAGATATTATAATTCGACTTTTATAAGAAAGCAAGAATTATAAATAAAGAATTCGGAAATAAAGCTTTATAGAATAATATTTTAAAGCAGAAAAAAGTATCTAAAACATTATATTAGAAGTAATAAAATAATTAGTAAGATTATTAAAATAGACTCCTAGCTTATTTATATTAGCTAAACTAAGTAAAAATAAAGCCTTTATAAATATAATATAAAATTATACTTGCCTAATTAGTATTCTTACTATTATAAATCTAATAGAGAATATAGATTCAATACTAAACTAGATATTAACTAGACCTTTAGTAGTTTTATTAAGTTAGATACTACTATTAGTCTACTATAAAGCTTGGAATTAGTTAGAACTAGTAATTGAGAATCTAGAGACTCCGGTATTAATTATAACTTTATAAAAATAATAAGTATTATATCTTAATATATTATTAATTATAAATATCTAGGTATTTTCTATCTATTTAATAAGCTCTAAGATATAGTTTTCGCCTATTATCTAGTATATAAAAGAAAGAAATATAAGATTATCTATAAGAATATTAGTTATAGAAATAGTAGAAGTAAGGGCTATAAGAGTAGTTAGGAAGCTCTTAATAGAAATAAAGTAGGAATTAGAGTAATATTCTTCTCCTTTATTTATTTCTACTAATAAGGCTTTAAAAGTATTATTTACTAGTTTATTCTTATTATTCTTATTATTCTTTTCTCTTTCAAATTCGGTAATATATTATATATAAGTACTACTAAAGCATTTATTAAAGTTATAGGTATTTCGGGATTTAAATTAGTAAACGTTTTTATTCTTAAATCAAGCCTTCTTAGCCTCTTATTTCTCTAGTATATACTTCTATAAATAGTATTCGGGTCTCTTATATATAAAATACGACTTCGGAATATAATTATTATAGTTATAGGACTTAAAGTAATTATTATAGATTCCGAAATTATAGCTGGGTCCGTATTAATAATTTCTAGACAGGTAATAGTTTAGAGAGTTTTAAGAATAGTATTATTAATTAGTAAAAAGGATCTCGGTATTAATCTATTATTTCTTCTTATAAGTAATAATAGATAATTAAAGCTTATTAATAAATTAGCCGAGATTAGAAAGAGAATTCGAGACTATATATTAGTATACTAGTATACCTTAATAAGAGGTAATAATCTTATTATATAGGAATTCGGTATTTTATAAGGCAGGTACTAGTCTATATTATAATTTATATAGGTTATTAATTAGTAACTAGACGAGCTCAAATATTTTTTTTTTAGGATATTAAGCTATTATAGTTACTATTATAATAGTATTCTACTTGTCTAAGTTTTAATATTAGAAACCAGGGCCCTTAAAGAAGCTATAAATATTTATATAGGCCTCTTTATATATATATTAAAAGAGCTAGTTATTATAAAAGTAATCTTATACTAGTTCCTTTAATATAATAGGGAAAGCTCTTACTAATATTTCTTATAAAAGCTCTATATATTAGTAAATATTAAGAAAAATAGCGAGTTTTTAGTTAAAACTACTATTAGTTCTATTATACTTCTATATCTTAATATATATCTTTACTACTTTTCTAATTAGCTTTATAGTAAGAAAACTAGTTAAAGAGCTATTTAGAAATAGTAAAGGTAGTAAGAGATTATTAGCTTTAGCTTTCTGCGATCCGGTACTAGTAGAAGCAATTATAGATAATAAAGAAATAGTAGGTTATAAGAGAATATAAGTAATAATTAGTTTAATATATTAATTTCTTATAATACTATTATTTAGGAATATATATAATAAAATAATAGGGCTTGCTTTAAGATCTTATCTAGTAGTAATAATATTATTAGTAGTTTAGATATATTATTCTTCTCTCTAAATAATATTAACTAGGGACTATATAATAGTAAAGTAACTATAGTTATATTTAATATAAATACTACTATATTATAAAACAGCTCGTAATTAGTATAATATATATTAATCTAATTAATTAAATATCTCGAGATTAAAGTTACTAAAATCCTTTTTAAATAATTCCCAAAGATCTTTATTAATTAACTTTTCTATCTTATACTAGAATAATCTAGTATTAAGGTAATCCAGGATTTCCTTATAGTTAGAACTAGCCAGGTTAATGCCATTCTTCTATTTCTTTATTTACTCGTATTTATCTCAAGAATTTACTATTCCGAACCCTTAGGGCTAAGTTCTCTCCGGTATATATATGGTTTATAATAAGAGGAATTTGAGGGTAAGATAGTTTATAATAGGATTTAGTAATAAAGATATCCAGATACCTAGTTTAGATACTAGATATCTAATTCAAATATCTAATTAAGATACCAGGTATCCCAGATACCTAGAGGTATTATAAATATTAAAGTAAATATTTTGCCCTTAAATATTTCGTCTATAATAAGAAATTTAGGAAATGAAATATTATAATTCCGGGAGAGTCTAAAGCTCGAAAAACTCGATTTAATAATAAAATCAAAGTAGTAATTAAAGAGCTTTAAGAATATATATAAGGTATATATTCTAGAGAAAGAATTCTATAAATACGGGTATTATATAAGTAGAAAAGATAGTTTCTAAGAAAGTAGTTTTAGGGCCAAAAGAAGTTAGTTTTAAAGAATAGTAGAAGTTAAATAAATAGATAATTAAAAGGCTAACCGCTTATTAATTAGTAAGAACTAGAGTTTTTTTCCTTAGGCTACTAAATACTTTTTCGTAAAATTAATAAGTAATTTCTTTTTTTAATATAGTTAGATTAATATTACTAAGGGCTACCGGATATCTCTTTTAATATAACTATTTTATCTCTAATCTATAAGTACTAACTAATTAGTATTAGTTTACTAGTAATATATAATACTATTATATAAGTTATAAAATACTATTTATATATAATTAGTAAAGTTAGTATTCAGAAATAGAAATTATAGTATTATAGTATTAATATATAATCCCTAAATCTACTAAACCTAAAGGAGTCTAGTCTACTAGTTAAGTTACTAATAAGATACGAGGTTATATAACTATATCTCATTACCTATATTCTATTACTTATATCTTATTACTTATATTTCATTACTTATATCCCGTATCCCGTAACTATATATATAACTCCCAAAGAAATAGCTATACTAATAATTATAATTAATTACTATAGACTAAAAATAAGAAAAAGTTTTAATATTAGTTCCTAAATAGCTTTTCTAATAAGAACCTATAATATTTCTAAATATCTATTTATTTAGATTTCTATTTTATTATTTCTTTTTATACTAGTTTTTTTCTTATATTAAATTAACTAGTAATTACTTCTAGTTTATTAATTTTTTTTAGTAAATTAGTTAATATATAAATAGAATTTCTAATAGTATTTCGCTTATTTATTAGCTATAAAATAGTATTTATTAATAAGGTTATTTTATATAAGTAGTTTCTATTAGGCCTTATTTATTTTTGGGATATTTATATTAATTTTAAATTTTAAATTAATTAGTTATTTTTTAATATCTTTTTTTAGAATAATATTATAATAGCTTTCCCGGTAATATAAATTTATAATATTAAAATCCGGCTCCTCTATTTTATTATACTAGGGCCTCTTATCTAATATATTTATAGTAGTAATATTTAGTTCCGGGCTATCTATAATAGCTTAAGAAAAGATATTAGCTATAGAAATAAATACTAAGTAAGTTCTTTTTATTTAATATTAGTAAACTATAACTAATTATTATTTTATCTAGTTTTAAGTTAATAAACTAAAACCGACTATTATCTTTTTTTATTTTAAATTAATAAACTACTATTAATTCTTTCTATATTAGGAAAAGAAGCTAGTTCTTTTACTTTTATTAGTATTAAAAGAATATTATCTATTTTAATTAAGAATTAGGCTTAGAGATTAACCGAGTTATAGAAAATAATATCTTTCTTCTTTTATATTAATAAAAAACTAATTACTAGAAGAGGAATATTATTTACTCTAGTTAAGAGTTAGGCTTTAAGGTTAACTAGGTTATAAAAAATATTATATTTCTAGTTAAGCTTTCTAGTTCTTTATAATTTAAAAAGGTTATTAAATATTAAAAATAGTATTCTATTTTTACTTTTTAAAAACAAATATAGGTTCTTTACTAGTAGTATTATATTACTTCTATAGGCTAAGTCAAGTAAGCTTAGTATTATATAATAATAGAATTAATATAATAGTTAAAAGCTTAAAGTTTAAAGAATCTCATATATTAGAAAATACTAAACTATAAAATAAAATAAGAAAAATGCCTCGATTTTTAGTATTATTTTACTATGAGGTATTTATTAGTAAGTAATAAGACAATAGAATAAATTAGTATATTATGAAACCATAGTATTAAATTTAGTATAGAACTAATCTCTATTTCTCCTATAAGGTCCAGGGAAGCCCCCTCTAAATAGGAGGCCCTAATAGCATATATATAATTAGTGATTTATAAGCCTAATATATATAATATAAATAGTAGTTAGTTAGGATATTAAAGGGCTATTGAACTCCCTGATTAATACCCGCAATATCCGAGGTTTATTATATGCCCTTAAGTCACGTGCGACCCTGTATATATTATAACTATACCTCTTTCCTAGGATCTTGTTCCCAAGATCTATTAATTTATCCTAGTAAATATTTAATTAATTATTTATTTAATTAATATAAACTTCTAGTATCTTGAGAAATGGTTTTGCTAATATAATCTAGATAATGGACATAAAAATTATCTAATTAGATCGGGACTAAGTAAGCAAGAAGGAAGGGTAATTATACCCCAGATATAAGGGCTAGCCAGTAATCGCGATTTTATTTGGGATCTAAGTATTCTAATTAGCTTAATCTAAAGTACTAAGGCACTATCCCACGAAATTAATACTACCTATTAGATCTCGTATTAGAATAATCTAAATAGCTATATGGAAAGTATTTAATAAATATTTATATAAGAAACTTATACAAATATTTCTGAGATCCTAGAGATTATTTACGGGCTCCTAAAAGCATATATTAATTAGTTATACTAGTTTCCGATTAGGACTAGTGCGAAAACTAGTAGTTAATCTAGGTAGTTCTCTACTTCTATAAAAGAACCTCTTCGTATTACTATACGCTCTTTTCCTTTCTAATAATTATATATATAACTTTTTCTATTATTATTTTCTAGCCTTTTCTTTTACCCTTCTCTAAGTTTTCTTTAATTATTTTTAATTAATTCCATAATATCTTTTTCTAGCTTTATTATCTATTCCCGTAATAATAAGTACAAAGGTAATCTCGTAGTCTCCTTTCCTATTACTAGTAAATACTTGAAATATTTTAAGTATTTGCTTATTAATTTCTTTATCTTATATACTATAATACCTGGTAAGAAGAATTATGACTATTATAATAAGGGTTCTAAATCTTATATATTAGTAAGTTCTTTAGCTTTAATATCTATTAAAGCTAATACGATTTTAGATTTCTTATTACTTATTAGAGGCTTACCGGTTCTAGGAAAATACTATTATAATCTTTAAGAAATTTCTTAAAGTATATCCTAAATAGTATTATACTAACGAGAATAATACTATTAATTAGGTTTTCGAAGACTAGAAGAATACTAATAAGCTTCGGAATTCTTCTTCCTGTCTTAATAAGGCAGATAATAATACTACTTGGGTTAGTATCCTAAAGGTAAGTTTTTTCTAACGTACTTAGGTACTTACTAATTCCTTAAAGAAATACCGTAATATTTACTTTTAAGGTATTAACCTTATTACTAAGCTTATTACTGAGATTACTAAGTAGTCTACTACTAGTGCTTTAAGCACTAATAATATAATACTTATAGCTATTCGGGACCTGACTTTAGAAGTTCGGGCCTTCCATAAGGTATATATAATAGTTATAAGTTCCTTACTTGCTTCTCTTAATATCCTTAATACTAATATTATTATAGTATAACTATGTTTTATTAAGAGATAAGCGGATTCCGGAGAGTATTAGCTAATTCTTTATTAAGTCCTAAATAAGGCCGGTATTTGGTATTCTTGCTTTGGGAATTAGGAATTTATAGGAATTAGAGTTTATTTATTTAAGATACTTATAACTAGTTTACCTATAATAAATCTTTCTTAATCCTAAACCCTTTTTCTAATAATTTAAACGTGATTCTCATAAGCCTTAATAAAACCCTAGAAAACCTTTATAAATAAAAAATCCAGGGAAAAAGCGTTTTTATTACTATTCCGGGCCTTTTCTTAGCTATCTAGGTTCTCTTTTTCTTTTAAGTAGCCTTTTTCTTAGTAGTCCAGAATTCTTTTTAATTTTAAGAGATTATTAAAAAATGGTTTCGGATTCTAAGCTATGGTTTCGGTTATATAATTTTAGAAGTTTCTTAAAATTTTTAAGATTAGGGAAAGTAGGTAACTAGGTATTATAATCTTTAGACCAGGCTTTCTATTTAATTAAATACTATTACTTCTTGCTTCTATTATCTTATTAGTAATTAATAATGGCTTTTACTTCCTATTCTTATTCTTTATTATTATTTACTAATTCCGGAAGTTCTTTAGAGAAATATAAGTATAGCTCCTAATTCTTTTTTGCTATATACTTTTTAAGGAAAGAAATATAGAAAGTTAGATATAAATAATTATATATACTTAGTAGTTCTAACTTATATATTAAATTACTAATATATTTAAGGATCCTAAATAGACCTATGAATTTTGGCTTAAGCTTTCCTGCCTTAAGTTTAATATTTCTTATTAATAGTATTACCTAGGCTTCTTTAGAGTAGTATTTAGCTAACTAGTATTTATTATAGTAGGTTTCCCGGTTATTTTATATATAATACCATAAATCCTTAAGCTTTCTTTACTTTACTTTAAGGGTTTCTAGCCTCCTGTATATAGCTAGTACCTCTCCTATAATCTTATTCTCAGGATTTTATAGAAGTTAAGAGTAGTATTCGTAATATATATAGAAAGGTATATCTTATAAAACCTAATATTTTGAGTTATTATATATAAATTTCATAAAAGATAACTTCTTAAACTAGTTATTCTTTTAGGTATTATAATAATATCTCAGGTAGTATTTTAGGGCCTAGTTCTGCCTTTCTATCTAACTATTTATCTAAGGATAATAAGCTATACTTAAATACTATTTATATATTAAGTAAAAGCAGAAAGCGGACCAGAACTAGCTAGTAAATACTATTTCTCAATCGGAAATAATTCTATTAGGGGAGCTAAAGATTAAGAAAACATATTCTTATATAATCTTAGTAAGCTCTAGAGAATTAATAGTCTTATAGTATATAATATATCTCGCTATTTTAGAGTACCGGTTAATAATTATAAGAATTATATTAAAATCGGGACCTTTTACTAGGTTCTTATATAATAGCAGACTTATAATAAAATTCATAGAGATCTTATCCCAGAGTTTCTCAGGCTATAGTAAACTACTAAGTAGATTATATAGCAAATGCCTCTTTGCCTTAACTCTCTAGTAGATATTGTATTCTTAATAATAATTACGAATATCTTCTTTTATGTTCTCCTAATACTAGGACCTTCTAAGAAGCTCGAGAGTTTCCTTTACTCTATAGTATTTAGCTATTGGGTTATTATAATAAAGCTTTATAACTTCTTAATATAAAGCGGGATTATTAGGTATAATAATTCTTAAATAGTACCTGAGTAGGCCCGAATTATTTTTCTAGATTTCTTTTCCCTTAGTATCTTTCTTACTAAACCTCTATTTTATAATATTCTAATATCGAGAATTATTTCTTTAAGTTACCTAGATAATATCCAGAAAGAATTCAGATAGAGGGGCTAGTACTATAGCTCTTTTAGTAGCCGCATATATCCATATATAGGGAATTAGGTATTTATAACTATCTAATTCAAAAACTCGGGAAACCGAGAAGTCTTTAGTTCCATTAAGTAATATAGTCATAAATACTCTTATTACCTTAGCTATAGTAGTAAAGCCTTTAAGGCATCTTCTTATACCTTGTTTCTTAACTAATTTTATAGTTAAGAGATCTATAAGATAATCTATTTACTTATCTTATAGTAAATATTTCTTCTTAGCTACTATAAATATAGTAAGTATTAAATAATATCTATTCCAAAGAGGGGACTCTTTAGATATCTATAAGGACCTCTAAATTATAACTGCGAAAGCTTTCTTTAACTTGTTCTAAAAGGTCAGAAGCCAAGTTATATTAATAAGACCTTCTTTATAATTAGGTCTTCTGCTAGGTTTATCCGCTAGGTTTAAGGTACCTCTATAGTAAATAATATTAAAATCATATATTATAAGATATATTACCTAATATACTTAATAGCTCTCTAGATACTTTATTTCCATAAAGTATTAGAGATTATTATAATCTATAATAACCTTAATTATAAACCTGGACCTTTTAAGGTAATAGTACTAATATTTAAAGGCTTTAATAATTGCAAGTAGCTCCCTATTATAGGTACTATAATTATGTTTGGCTCCGGAAAGTTTCCGGGACCAGAATATTACTAGATACTAGTATTTTTTTAGGCTATTACTAAGATTAACTTATTATGAAATAGTACTAGTAATTACGAATTTTAATATATTAGTTTTAATATAAATCTTCTTGGAAAAGTCAAAATAGACTAGGATAGGTATTATAGTAAAAGCTTTTTTTAAAGTTTTAAAGCTTTTAGCCGCTTTATCTATTTATATAAAGGAACCGGATTTCCGGCCCTTTTCTATTTCTTTTAAGAGGTCTATTAAGCCTATAGTTACCTAAAAGTAATAGTAAATAAACCTGTAATAGAAATTGGCAAATCTAAGAAATACTTAGATATTATAGAATAATTCTGGTTCTGGCCATTTAATAATACTATAGACCTATTTAGGATCCGTACGAATACTTTCTATTCTAATAAGGAAGCCCAAAAATTCGATTTCCTTAATATTAAACTCGTATTTACTAAGTTTATAAAACAGGTTATTTTTATATAGCCTAATAAGTACCTAGTAAATATAATTATGGTATTTATCCTTATTTCGGGAGTAAATAAGGATATTATCTAAATAAATAATTACGAAATAATTTAGGAGCCCTATAAGTATAGTATTAATATATACTTAAAATATAGCTAGTGCGTTAGCTAGCCCAAAAGGCATTATAAGATATTTAAAATAGCTATAGCAGGTCCTAAAAGCCGTCTTTTACTTATGTTCTTTATAAATTCTTACCTAATAATATATATTCTTAAGATCTAGCTTTATAAAGATCTTGGCTTCTCGGAGCTAGTTAAGGGTCTTATTAATAAGAGAAAGCGGATACCAATTCTTAATCATAACTTAGTTAAGTTCACGATAATTAATATAAAGGTATAGTTCTTTATTTTTCTTGGGAATAAAAAGAATAGGCGCCCCTGCTAGGCTTTTACTAGGCCTTATCTAATATTTATAAAGCATATCCTGTAAATATAGATATAATGCTTCTAGTTAGGTCTCCGATAGATTATATAAAGGCCCGTACGGGACTATATTATCTATATTAATGAAGTATTTAATACTACTAAGATTAGGAAGTTCCAAAGCTTTATTAGGGTCAAAAACCTCTAAGAAGTCTTCGTGTTTATTATCCCGGAGATAAATAGGTATCTCTAAGGCCCTTTTCCGGAGGGTATTAATTTGCCGCATTAAAAACTCCTATTTAGTATTACTAGAACCATATAATAAAGCAGAGACCTAGTAACTATTACAAATATACGAAGCCTATTATCTAGGATAGTTATATTTGCCTTTAGTTAAGAATAAGACTTGAGGCACTAGCTCAGGGTACCGGTTAAGCTCCTTACTGAATTCTTTTAGTATTAGGATCTTAATATTATTAGGCTATACAGGTATATATACCTATTATTTCTTAATATAGTCTATATATTACGTAAGGGTTATTTTATAAAATTCCATACTAAAGACGAGGCTATAAGAGCTAATATTCTTATATCTATAGAACCGGAGCTTAAAAGAACGTATCTTGCTATAATTATCTATAATAAATACCTCAAGATTATAGGCTTAATAGACCTTAAATCTATTCCTATAAAAGGTTATAAACTTTTAGTTATACTTAGCTAAGGTAATAAAGCCCCGGCTTTAAGCCTAATTATTATTAAGGAAGTTATAGTCTGACCCGGTATTACTAAGTCCGCTATATATCTCTGAGGTACCTATTTCTGGCTATATTAATCTTGCTTAAATAGTTATATAAAATAATATACCTTTTTTATTATAGCCAAAATTATTAATATTTAAGATTTAGTCTTCCCTTTTCCCTATTTCTTAGAAAGATTTTCTCTAGAGCGCTCCTTTATAATAATAGTATTAACCTGCTTCTATAGACGCCTTAACTCTTCTATAATTTTGGCCTTATTAGGGTTCTGCCAAGCCTATTTAGTATACTTGGAATACTTTATACTTCCTAAGAAGTATTTTTTCTATTTACAAGTCTAATAAACCATACCTAAAGTAGAACTAGTACTTTATTAAGGCCTTAAAGGGGCCAAAGTACTACCTAAGGATTTCTCACGTGATTTTCGGAACTTATTCTTCCTTTTTTAATAGCCTTGCAAATCAGAATTCACTAAGTCAGAGTCCTTAGGGGCAGAATTACCCTTACTAGATTTCCCTGCCTTTACTTTCCTTAATTTAGGGTAAGTAGTATATTCTGCTTTCTGAGCTTTCTTAAGCTACTTAGAAATAGATACTACCTTATTTCCTGAGAGAATAGATATAAGTATCTAATAAGTCTTATAGTTAGATAAAGTAGTATTAAGAGTCCGGACCTGGTCTTTTTTAGGGCATGGGTCCTAGTTAACTTCGAGACTAATTATCCGAGTATATAACTCGGTAATTATCTCGCTATCCTTCTAATAAAGATCTCGGAGTTCCTTAAAGGCGTCTTATTAACGGGTTTGAGGTACTTAAAGTATATTAGCCAAGTAGGCCTTGAATTACTCCTAATAGACCTTATATAATAGTGGGCTTTACTTTATTATAGCCTCCCAAGTATTATGAGGTTCGTTCCTAAGGGCACTTATAGTAAAGTTGACTCTAGAAGAGTATCTATTATAAGTCTAAGGCTAGGTCCTAAAGACTGCCTCCTAGAAGAATACGAATATCCTCTATTTCTTAAGAGACTTTCCATAATATAAGTCAGGTATCCGGATCTTAAGAAGCTTCTCTTGGTCCAAATATATCTTTAGGATATTATATAGTAGCTCCTAATAAATAGTATCGAGATTACTCTCAAAGCTTATTATATTAGAAAAGGGAGTGGGTTTTAATCCTATTTCAGGAAGTTCCCTGGTAGGAATTATTAAGGAAGAGGGGGTAGACTCATAAATAGAGTTTCCACGAGATATAGTAAACCGCAAGATATCCCTGAGGGTACCCTTATATTACTCTAACTATAAGATATGCTAGTTAATTACATCTACTAATTCTTGCTTTCGTTAGAGCGCTTTGACTTTAGTACGCAAGCCCTGTTCCGTAGCTTGGGCGGTAGTAACTCGGGCATTAATCTCGGCGTCTTAATTATTGCCGGGATTATTTCCGTTATTATTACTAGCTCTCGGAGGCTCCTAAGGGGCCCCGTTAAAAGTATTAGATGAGCCTTTGCTATTACCCATATTGGGATTAATCTAGTTAACTTTCTCTATAGGAATAGCTTTGGCGAGGGATTATATATTTCACAGATTTCGAGACATAATTACTTATTAAACTACTTCCTTTAAGGGTAAAGAGATTAGCTTGTGAGGTATTTATTAGTAGGTAATAAGATAATAGAATGAATTAGTATATTATAAAACCATAGTATTAAATTCAGTATAGAACTAATCTCTATTCCTCTTATAAGATCCAGGGAAGCCCTCTCTAAATAGGAGGCCCCGATAGCATATATATAATTAGTAATTTATAAGCCTAATACATATAATATAAATAGTAGTTAGTTAGGATATTAAAGGGCTACCGAATTCCCTAATCAATACCCGCGATATCCGAGGTTTATTATATGCCCTTAAGTCACGTGCGACCCTGCACACATTATATTTACCCAAGTAATTCTAGCTTAGCTTTATTTTATATCTATTTCTAATATCTTATTCTTAGTAGATTATATTCTTATATTAGCTATTATAATAAGAAGTAACTTTTCTTTATTATAAACTTTTTACTAATATAAAAAAAGAGGCTTTAATTAGTTAAATTAATAAGCTTATAGTCTATAAACTTTCTCTTATTTTATAGATTATTAGAAATCTTATAAAGAAAATTATTAGCTATAATATAAATAAGAATTAGATAGCTAGTTTTATTTACTAGTATTTATTTTACCTAAAAAGCTTTTATTTATATAATATTAATAATTTATAAATAAAATCGAAATATAAGTTCTATATCTAGTTCTTTTTTAATTTAGTAATATTTAATTTTAGTATTTTGCCTATATCTTATTTATTTTATAAATAAAATAGCTAATATTTCTTTTCCTTATTTAGTTAATTAAAGTAATTAAAGATTATAATATTATAATAGAAAATATATATAATTAGGATAAAAAGAGTTTTTTAATTAGAATTATATATATATATAATAAAATATATAATAATAAGAAAATTTATAAGAGTTTATTAGTTTACTTACTTTTATTTATATAAATAATATAAAGATTTTACTAGCTCTTATTTATAAAAGAATTTCTAGAGATCTTTAGGATATTTAGTTAGATAATTTAAAAAAGAAGAAATATATTTAATTTATATCTAGTATAAATAAGTAATTATCTAATACCCTAGGCCTAGTATATCTTATCTAAGTTTTTAATTCTATTATTTATATAAAAGCAGGATATAAAAAGAGGCTTCTAATTATAAATAAGTATTCTAGCTATATTAATATAGAGTTTATTTAAATATATAATTAGTTTAAAATTCTATTTCTTATTTTATTCTCGTATTTAATATATTATTTTTAATTTTTAGATATAGGCTATTTTTTACTATTTTTTATTTACTATTCTACCGAGATTAATAAGGTTTTAAATACTAGTAAAAGTATTACTTATTTAATAAAAAGAATATTTTAGTCTATTTTTAAGCTTATTTAAGATAAAAGTATATCTAAATCAAATATTTTATTTATTTAAAGAAAGATAAATATATGGCCCTACTAATTATTAATTATCTTATTAGCTATTATTTTACTAAGATTATAAACTTCTTCTAAAGCTTCTTCTAATATAATTTTAATTTCTTATATTATAAAATATATATAGTAATTCTTAAAAATATATATAAAAAACCCGTTTAAGGTTACTTTTTATAAGCTTACTAAAGTAAACGAGACAAATACTATAAAGGCTTCTATTATAAAGTACTATATAGAGAGTTTAAAAGAAGCTTTATAGCTTGAAAAGAAAAAGAGATATTATAGGAAAAAGCTTAATTTAATAGGAGAGCTATTAGGAAAGGCCTAGTTCTTTGGAATAGCTAAAGTACTAGCTATAGTAGTATATAAGGATACAAGAGTTATATAGGCAGAATAAGATAAATTAGATAAGTAAAAGGTAAAGGAGAATGCAAAGATTACTAAGGCTATAGATAATACCTTGAAAAAGCAGGAGAAAGAGTTAGAGAGGCTTAGGAAGGCAGAGGAAAAAATAATTACTGATCAAGTAAAGAAGGAGAAGTATAAATTAGAGGTTTTAGAAAGGGCAGTAGCTAGAAAGGCAGCTACTGCAGCTAGAAATACTACTAAAAAAGCCAAACCCTCTCGTATAGTAATATTGAGGGTAGGGTCTTTGATTTTATCGAATTTAGGGGCTCAGGAAGCAGTAATAGTAGAGGAGGACGATTCTGAAGCTATAGAGGTGATACAGGCCTCCCGATCGGGAAGGGAGATTATTCTACTATAATGCTTTAGAAAATGAAAAATCCTGATTAGCCAACTTAATGCGCCTAGTTTAATTGCTTTATATTTTTAATTTTAGGCCGATTGATTATGTGGTTATTTAATAATTAATTAATTAAGCTCGAGGTCGGCTGAAAATTTGGGGTGTGCATTCGCTTGGGGTGTGCATTCGCTTGGGGTGTGCATTGACTAGGGATCTCGGTTACCGAATCGGATGCGCTGGCAGGTTTCCTGCATGGTGCTGTTCTGTGCACTGCAATTTTAGCCCACACGGAGGGGTTGAGAATGTTACAGTCGACTCACCGGTGCTTTGCACTGCAATTTTAGCCCACACGGAGGGATTGAGAATGCCAGTCTCACGAAATGGACGCTGCTTTGAGGATAAAGATCGCTGCCTTTGCACCCCCCTTCGTGTGGGCTAAAATTACAGTGCAATTACGCTCCCGTGCATATCATGATCGTATTCGCGAACCATAGAGAATAAGATACCAGGGTGAGCAAACGCCTCCGTTGAGGCACCAATTCTAGCGCTCACGGGGAGGAAGCTAGCGCATGCTAATTCCCGAGAAGTGTACTGTACCTTCTATCCAAAAGGGAGGTGCCAGCGGATGCCTTCTATGCGAAATGAAGTGGTGCACCAATTTGAGCCCAGAGAAAGAGTGAGATTCCAAGCCTTACAAAATTAGCGCTGCCTTTGTTACCCTCTTCGGGTGGGCTAAATTTCTGTTCTATTTGTTTGGCTCGTTTTCAAAGTGAAGAAAGTGCTTGTTTTGAATTTTTGAAGTCCCCTGGCCCGAATTACGAGTGAAGTGCTTGCTGAGAGCTGGACAGCATAGAAATTTTTATCCCAACCCTTGAAATGAAGCAGAACTCAGGTTAACTTTATCCTCTACTTCTGAGATATAAACAACCCTTTTCCAAGATGTTTCACTATCTACCGCCTGGTATGAAGTTTTTCATGCCTCTTCTTATCGTTATCCCTTGTGAAAGCCCTCCCACACTCCCCACACTTAAACGGCCTCTCGCCCGCATGACTCCTCAAATGACTCTTCAGATGAAAGCCTCTGGTAAACCTCTTATCACACAAATCACACTTCCACCGCGCTTTCGCAACCACCTTCGTCTGCGCAGTGAACGCTTCCGCCTGGTCCGTAGTCTCGGGATGGAACATCTTCTTATGCTTCTCGAGGTCTTTGTTGGAGGAGAATCCGAACTCGGCAATGGAGCAGTCCGGGAAGAGGCAGTCAAAGGGTCGGTCGTGGCGGTTGATGTGCTGTTCGCGGGACTTGGCGGCCTTGAAGCCTTCATGAAAGTAGAAGCAGTTCGGGCGAGGACACTTGAAGTGCTTCTCGCCGTAGTAAGCTGTGATTTTTTCGGAGTCGAAGTCGTGGGCAGCGGCGAGCGTTTCGATCACGTCCCGATTTCGCATGATGACTTCGCTGAGAGCTTTGATACCGATCTCTTTGCGTGCTTCCGTGCCCTTTCTATCGTGTTGATAGACATGGTTCCAGACTTGGAGCAGCTTTGCATGAAATGGGTAGGCTTGGAATGGAGAGCAGTCTTCCAAGGCGTCGTCGAGAATTGAAGGAAGTACGACTTCTTGCTTGTAACGGTTATAAAACTCTTCCAAGCCTGCCTCAAGCTCTTCTAACGCGGCTTGAGACTCTGGATCCGTGGAGAAATCGTGAATCGATGTATTGATGATGGCACGAACGTGCTGATGCCATTTTGCCGCTGCGTAGTCTTGGAAGGAAAGAAGGCCTTCTTCGGCGTGAAATTGTAGGTCTTCTGGATCGACATCTTCTTCGAAGCACCCAAATGTCAAATACCGCAAACAAAGTGCTGCCAGGTTACACTCGACGGCGGAGGGACGAATGTGTTTACTTGCTTTGATGTGCCTGTTGATGGTATCAGTATGGAAACAATTGTGGATGGGAGAGTTAAGTATACATCTTTGCAGTAGTATGCACGAGCTCCACACGGTCTCCGTCTAGTACTTGGATCAGTGAACCACAGTAATACTCAACGCTCCTTCGCAGCCCTCCATTGTCAAGATCGATCGTTTGATCCTCCGCATCGATAGAGATCGCAGCCTGTATCTCTCGCCACTTGAGAGGCCGTTTGGCACAAACCATCCAGCCAAGAAGCTTTCTGACTATTTCCCACGGTTTCTTCCCCACGTTTCGTTCCAGACGTTTCAGTATACTTTCGTACCTACGATGGAAGTTAGCCAACATTCTTTTTCAGTGAAGGCACCATAGAGTTCCATAAGCTGGCATGCGTAATTCAGAATTGAGAATTAAGAGAGCTTCGCAAGAGGAATCCTTGGACTTCTGTCCTGCATAATTCGGGTCACACTTACGCCTCTCCTATTTCTTCGGGGAATGGGTACACCTCGATTTCATTCAGAAGATCTCTTCGAGTCCCCTGCTCGTACAGGTTCTCCATCACTAATTTCACGAAGAGGAACATTCCTGCGAAGTTTTAGCAATTGTGAGGCGGTTTCAACCACCTCCGATCTCTTACCTCGCGACCTGATCATAGTCGAGTCTTCAATAAATTTGGCTTGTTCCGCAGTAAGACCATATAGTCCTCTGATCTTCTTTGACCAATCTTCGATGTACGACTTGATATCTTTCTTGTTATCTTCCTCGGTGAGTTTCAAGGTTTCGGCTTTCAGGAGCGCCTTCTCAATGTCCGGAAAGGCTTGGCTGATGAAAAGCACACGCAGCTTCCCCGGTTCCCGCTCATCGCACCGATCTACCATTGCGTTGAAGAAAGTCAGTACCAGCTTCCGTTGTCCTTGATTGCACTCATCTAAGCCGTCTATTATGATGAACTGCTTTGACATCATCTCAAAGAAGTATTTCAACAATTGCTCGGCGAGAGTCGTGGAAGTCAAGTTGAGCTCCCCACTCGAGAGGCATTTCTCATAGCAGTAAGGAATGAGTTCTCGACACTTATATAAAAGCTGGCTCAGCAGTCCCCGGTATATCGAGATACAATCGTTCTTTTCGGGGTCGGCTTCGTTGCAGTAGAAATAACTTGTAGTGTACGAAGGATCTTGCAAACAACTGTCTATAAGAACAGAAGCAAGGATAGTTTTCCCTTTGCTTAGTTAACAAGCGTCAATTACCGAGAAGATGTGAGAAGTGGTAGCATACCTGCTCCAGGAATTCCATTTACCCACAACACTGATGAAACTGGAGTGTCCATTTCCCTCCAATTCTGAACCTTTTCATTTTTCAGGATCCATTGCCCACTCCCAGCAGAGGCAGTCCGAGTTTCGCGGAAGATGTCATGATCTGATGCAGTGCTTGGCGCTGCTGAAAACCAATTTAAGACCGCCAACTGTTTTCGATCTCTTTCGTCCTCTTCTTTCTTCTTGAGTCGTTCCCTTTTTTCCTCTCTGTCCTGCTCGTATTTCTGGATGTGTGCAAGCATTGCCTGGCTATCGCTCTGTGATTGCTCATAATGCAGAACGTTGGCTTGCTCATTGATCAGTTGTTTGTGCTGTCGGAGGTTCTCAAGTATTCCTTTAAACCGTGCGCCGAAGTCTTTCCAGATGGAACGAAACAGATGTCTCCAGATATCAGCTGCATAATGTCAGGTGTTGAAGTAAATGATTATTAGAACAGACACGTACTCTTTCCTCTGAACAATTTCACCGCTTTCTTGTGAAACTCGAGTATATCGGTGTAGATGAGTGCAAGGACGCGGCTCATGTCAGGTTTCTGGCCGAACACAGATTTATACTGCATCAAGAGCGGCATGTGCTCCCCAATCTGGCGGTACGCATCAAGTATCGTCTCAAAACTGTCAGCCCATGTGCTTGCAGTCTGCGGGATGCCTTGTCAGCCTTGTTCTGCAAAATTCGAATTATTTTAAGCAAAAAGATAGGCTTCCATCACCGCCTTGTAATATTAGAAGGAAGTTCAGAGGGAAAATGTAACTCCTTTCATTACCTGTAGGATGAACTTCATTGGGCCCCAGACGAAAGCAACAAAGATATTGGCGTTCGCAAAGACACCTAGAACTTCCCCGAATTGATTCATTGCTTCAAGAAACGATTGCAGGCGAGACATATTCATCATCGTCCTCAGGTTCTCGTGATCTTTCTGAATCTGCAGCGCGGTTTCTCGCACATCATTGAGCGTCACGAACTGGAAGTCCTCTCGCTCTTTCGCATTGAGTTTTGATTTGAAGGTCGCGAGAATGCTCTCGAATTGATCCCCTAAAGCGCTCATCTTCGGCCATTAAATACTTCAGCTGGTCTGTGGAAGGCGCTCACAACATCCAAGATATGAGTGCTGACACGACTACACGATTGAGGACGGGATAAACCCAGAAATCTGTACAGAGAATAATTGACACCAAAATAGATAGAAGAGAAAAGGCACGTGGGAGTATTCGGTGCCTTCCTGAATTTTGCAGATTGATTGCCGACAAGGCTGGTGAGAAAGCCTTGCCGTTTCGCCACCCGGGCTGTGCAAAGTCTTGCACTGCAGTCGGGGTGGGGGGAAAGGAGGGTCAGCAAGCTGAAGGAGCACTACGTTCTTAGCGCGCCCGACGAGGAACCCCACCCCACGGGTCCCGCACTGCAATTTTAGCGCACGGCAGGGCAGTTCCAGTCTTTCAAATCCCACCCCTTAGAAGAGGCTCTTTAGAATTCAGCTATCGCTATCAATGCAGGGAAAGTAATCCACTAAAGGTCACAAAATCTTCGTGAAAAACTCCTACCCACTCAGATCCTCGTAGGTTCGTAGGTTCATACGTGCTTCTATCCACTTTCGGGCCAGACAAACCCTCTGAAGACGACCTTACAACGGAAAGTCACCTAAAGACAGTTGCAGTCTAAATCGAGAAGGAGGCGGTGAGAAAGTACTCGACGTGCGGGAAACAGTGAGGAAGGGAGTGGGTAGCCCCTTTCTCCCGACTCGCACGAGCCTCTTCGACACAATTGGTCGACAGGTTCATTGTTGCGCTGGCCCCTTCTCCTGAGTCGGGCGAGCCTCTTTTGCATAATTGGTCAACTGCAGCCCTTTGTTGCACATCTGTACATCTTGAGTTTGCACCGCGATTTTAGCTTGTGATTCTCACCTACGAACGTGATACGCTCGCTGACTTGCCAGCTCAATGCGTTGTCCACTGTTCTGAACTTTGCCCAGGCAAGTTGGAACCCGTGCACGACGATGTGGAAGGTAAATCTGGAACCTCAAATTGAGTTCCGCACAGTATTCTCGATTCTGCTACTCAGCGCACTCACCGCAAATTCTTCTAACTCCAGTTTCTGTTCGCTTGCTTAGAACCGTGATCTCAATTAGAATGGAAGTGAGAAAGTTTACAATGTGACATCAGCCAAGAAGAGTGCCTGGGGAATATGCCACTGTTTCCCGGATTCCTTTCTTTTTTCCCAAGGCGCAACACCTTGACATAGAAGGGTTCCCTGGTCAACTGGCCATCCTGGTCAACCGGCCACCCACAAATCAACCTCGTCACTAATTATTTTAGCATGCAAGTTTGTTAGATCAATCTTTAGTATATTAACAATCCATATAGCAATTTAAACTGTTTTTGTAAGTTTATTCGTCGCATTTTTTTATTATCAAAATTAGTGATTAAAATCAGGTTTAAAGCCTGAATTTACAGGCGACCTGCTATGCTAAAAATTTAGCGAGGAACACCAAAAAATCTCAAAAAGCTATATTTCGTAGTTTACATTATAATAGTGAACTTCTTTTTGCTATAATATACATTTTATTAGATCTATTAATCTAACTTATTTATATATCTTTAGTTTTAGCCAAAAATATTACGTAGTTAAATTATAAAATGATTATTTCAAGTGGCCGGTTGACCAGGGTGGCCCTCCTGCACTGCAATTTTAGCGTCGTAGAGGCGGTTCTCTTCCCCTCAGTTCCAAATTGATTAGGCGCACATTGAGAAGCAATTAACGCAAACAGCTCTCAAATGCAACCAGAAAGAAGAAAAAATCTGTCTTGAAACCTATCAGGATGTGCAAGAATCGCCCAATTTACTTCTCATCTCGTTCGCCTCATGTTTTGTCCCAGGCTGGCTGTCAGCCTGAGCTGTGCTGCCTGATATCTGCCTACACCGCAGCAGGGCAAAATAATGTAGCGAGACAGCCACAGACTAGGGGTTAAAGCCAATTAAAAGGTTGTATTGTTTGGCTTTCGGCTGTGCCAGCGCGGAACACCCATGCCTCGCTGCCCCTACCACTTGGAAAGCACTGCAATTTTAGCGTTATTGAGGAGGAGATAAGGCGTGGCTCTTCCACGACGGGAGGGTTGCACTGCTGCACTGGTGCCTCCGTAAGAGTGGAGACGGCAACCGCGGTCTCTGGAATATCACTGCAATTTTAGCTTGCGCGACGGGGCTGACTACTGTACCAAGCCCTGAGATAACCTCGCTTATGCGGGACTTTGCAATTGTTGGGCAACTTCTACAAATCATTAGACACTTGCAGCAAATTCTCCTACGCTCATATTTTTAGCAAAGAACTTTACTAAAGTCAAGAGTACCCACATTGGGTGCATGCCTTTGCGCAATATTGGTTTCCTCCAGCAAATGATCTTGACCAGGGCTTTCTGTCTTCCCTATCTGGATTTTCATGCTTGTCACCTGACTAGCAAATTTCACAGTGGGATTTGGTAGTGTAACTTTGGGTTTTCCGTCCCGGAGCAGCCACGCGAAAGTAAACCCTGCGTTGTTTAGCTGCTTGGTGCCCGAGGAATGGGGCAGTAGGAAATTTGCAAAAGTCGACGCACTGCTGAGCTCGGTTGGACCTAATCGTCATAGAGGGGAAGCGACCAGGGAAATGAAGTACCGTAAGTCAAAAGCCGCCGCAACATCACTCGTATTGGTGAAGACAGCTAACGCGAGTATATAGATTGTGACTGCTCTGCCGCAGGACTCCTAGTATAGTTGGATGGCAATTTAACCCCTTTCAACTCTCATTTCCCCTTCTCCGATTGTCCGACGCATCTCCAAGAGACCCGACAGATACTCGTTCCCATGGCAGATTCGAATAAACCTTCCCAGAAAAGCTTGGAGGATATAGAAGAAATTGATAAAAACTTTGCAGGAGTTAGGGAAATGGCTTCAAAAGGTTAGATTTGAACCCGCGAAGATGGAGAATTCGGAAAATTGTGCAGATAGTGCCACGCCTGCTGCTGCGAAACGACTCCTTGGCGCGCTAGGCCTCGAGGTACCTAGCCTCAATTGACTGGTTGTACAATCAAGCTAATTAGAAACAAGAGCAAGAAGAAATATAACGTTCTGAGAATCAACGGTCCAAACGCCATTCGCATGCGTAAAGTAGATATAGTTCCTATACAAGTCTGGGGGTTCGATCCCATGTTGGATGGGGAAGAATTGAAGCCAAAAACAATAACATATATCACGAAAGGGGTTGAGGTAAAGGTAGCAGGAAGATCGATTTTGGATCTGCTTATTCTTGCTGATATGTAGGAGGACATCCCAGAATCATTCATTAAAACATCAGCCAAGAAGCGTGCAGAATACTTTCAGGGAGCATACAGCCTCGCCAAGACTCTCAGGCTTGGCTGCAAGTCCGCAAATCAGCATAGTCACGCTTATTCTGCACTGCAAAATTAGTCCATCGAAAGGGATCTTCCTCCAAGTTCGAACCCATCCGGGCTGACAGCTTCCTGTAATCAAGGCTGCCATGCAGAGGCGTCAGACACCACGAAGGGGCCTGAAATGCCAAGAGCTGGGTGGAGTATAGCACGGACCGGGCCGCAGACGATCGAGTGTCGGAGGGCTGGGGTTTCTGGTGCGGTAACCGCGCTGTAATTAGCGTACATAAGGACCCCAAAGGTCTGAACTGGAGGTACCAAGAGTTCCGTCGCCTACTGAGGCCATTAGCGGGCTAGCGGACAAATCCGAGAAGCGAAAAGTGATTTTCTGATTTTCTGATTTTCGCATCTACCACACCTCACTAAAAAAAAAAAGTATAGCATATACGCCTTATTCTCGACTACTTCTAACCCCCTCTTAGCTTGCGTAGTCCGTAAGGCAAATCCCATGAATTACAAGGCATATCTCTATCTCTCTTACTCTCTATATTCTCTATACTGTCTATATTACTCGAATTATCTATATCTCCTTTATCTTCTTCTCCTCTAGTATCCTTATCCTCCTCTACTATAATTTTCTTTCCTATTACCTTCTAATCTTATATCTATCTTTATACTCGCTTTCTATATCTTATAAATAGTTAAGACTTTAGTATAAAGGATTTTATAAATATAGAGCGAGACTTTCTAGACTTAATAGGATTAGTATTAAATTAATAGAAAGTATAAACTTTACTATTATTATTATATCTATAATTTATATAAGTACTATTAAATTTGCCTTCTATAACTATATAGTATTTAAAAGAGCCCCTTAGTCTCTTTTTATTACTATAAGTAATATAAGCTTAAGAGAATTCGGTTCTATAAATATATACTAAGCTTATTTCTAGATTTGCCTTGCCTTTCTCTAATTTCTTTAGCTTTCTATTCTAGTATAGCTTTATTTCTCTAACTTTAGTCTTATTATTAATTTGCTTTACTACTTTAATAATATTATTAGGTAATATAAGGAGATTAAAGTATTATTATAAAGAAGGAAAAGGAAATTATATATAAGAAGAAGATTAAGAAATAAAGAGATTTATTAGTTAAATATATTAATAAGAGAGAATATTATAAACTAAGTCTAGATTATTAGAAAATATATTATAAATATTATTTTTCTGCTTATTTATAGCTTTATTACTTTTTCTATTACTTTTGCCTTTACTAGAGCTATTACCTAAAGCTATATTTAATATATTTTTAATAAAAGAAAACTTTAATAATAATATTATATATTAGAATTAAAGTTATTTTTAGAAGGAAGTTAAGATTAAGATTAAGGCTAAGATTAAAGCTAGTATAGCTATATTTTTATTATTTATTTTTAGGATATAAAAATATATATTTAATATAATTATTTAAATCCAAATAAATTTATAATAAATAATACCTGAAAATAGAAATATTAGTATTTAATAACCTTAGATTAAATATATTTAAATATTAAAAAAATTATAATTTTAGATATTATAGTTATAAAAATAAAGATATAAATATTCTTTTTTTTACTAATTTATAAAAGCTAAGATATACTAATAATAATTAAATTATATTTGATTTATATAATTAGCTAATTTATTTTACTAATTATAAATAATTCGAGATAATTTAAATCTTTTTAAATTTCTATATATAGCTTATTATATAAACTTTTATATTTCTATATTTAGTAATACTATAATTATAATTTTTAAATAAGAAGAATTTCTTTATTCTAATATATATAATTATATTTATTTCTTATTTTTTAAATATATAGTTATTAAATTAAAGAAACTTAAGAATTCTAAGTAATACTTTCTCCTAAGAAATATATATCTTTAATAAATAATAAAAGTAAATATGGAATTATATAATAATATAACTATCTTATACTAATAACTTTATTTTCTATAAAACTATAATTTTATTTTATCTTTATTCTAAAATCTCTATTCTTCTTTTATATTTTTTTAATTTTATTATTAATACTAAGAGCTTTTGCCCTTTACTAATATCTTCTCTATTAATACCTTTATTAATATCTTTATTAATATCTCTATTAATACTAAGAGCTAGTATCTAATTATCTTATAATTTTTCTTTCTTTTTCTTTATCTTTTCTTATCTTTTCTTCTTATTTCTTTTCCTTATCTCTTTTCTAAATTTCTTTTCTAAATCTTTCTTTCTTTAATACTTCTTTTATTAATACTAAGAGCTAGTATCTAACTATCTTATAACCTTTCTCTCTTTCTCTAAATTTCTCTAAATTCTTTCTCCGAATTCCTTTTCTAAATTCCTTTTTCTTTAATATTTCTATTAATAATACTAAAAGCTAGTACTTAATTACTATTTCCGGATTACTTTTATCTAAAACTCTTATACTATAAGTCTTTAATTTATTTATTTCTTAGAAAGCTAAATTTTAGATTTCTTTTTCTTTTCTTTAATATTTTCTTCTTTTCTTTTCTAATATCTCTTATACCTTTAGGCCCTTTAGAAATACTTTCTCTTAAACTTCTAAAAAAGAAGCTAATTTCTATTTAAATTTCTCTAAACTTTAATATCTTCTTTCTTTCTTTAATACTTATAAAAGCTTTTAGGCTATTATTAAGTACCTCTATTCTTTATCTTGAAATATATACTAACTTATTCTTATAGGAAATAGCTTTTCTTTTTCTAATTTTAACTTCTTTAATATATACTTCTTGCCTTTAGACTATTTAGATATCTTCCCGTTTACTTTTATAAAATATATACTAACTTACTTTTTAGTTTCTCTTGCCTTATTTCTTTTTTAATATTACTATATATATATCTAGTTAGTACTAGTTCTTATAACTTATAGTTAGGCTTTTTATTTATTAAATACCTAGATATTTTATTTTACTTTTACTTTATATATTTTATTTTATATATTTTATTTTTCTTTTATTATAGATTAGAACTCAAATAGTATTTATCTTAAGTATTTATATTCTCGGGTATATAAGATTTCTATAAATCTTTTAGAATTATAAACTAGCCTATTTTAGTTTAGGAAAGCTTTTTCGAAAGTATTTCAGGAATTATAATATTTACTATAATCTTTCCTAAAGATTAATATAATATAAATATTTCTGGTTTATTCTCTTTTTATAAAGTAAACTATTACCCTAAGTCTATATAAAAGTCCTAATTATTTCTCGAGTTAAAGTATAAGTATTTCTTATTTTTATTAAATTAGGTATAAAGAATAGCAGGTGCCTTTGGGCTAGACTATAGTACTAATTAAGTACTAAGACTTCTTATATTTATTTTATAAACTTATAGTTTAAGATATATTATATTTAATAGGGCTTCTATATCTAATTACTTTATATTATAATAAAATGTCTTAGTATTATAATTAGGGGAATTCTGCTTTATAATCTTATTTATTATTTATAGATTTTCTAGCTAATAAGTCTTAGCTAATAGCTAAGAAACTTATTAATTACTTTATCTAAAGCCTCTAGAAGCGGGAAGTTATCTTAATAAAGACTTAGTATTAAAAATAGGTTTAACTAATTAATCTAAATAAGAAGTTTATAATAGAAGTTTCTATATATAAATAATTTTATATAATAAACTCAAGTCTCTATTCCTAATTATATAAGTAAGCCATATAAGAAATTCTTTCTGGCCTATTAAAGTAGTTCCTATTTTTAGTTATATAAGTTATAATATATAATAAACTTAAACTTTTTTTGGGTTATTTTTAGAAAAATTAGTAAGCTTTTCTAGATAAACTTATTAAGGCCTTAGTTTTTAAAGGTATTAGTCTAGCCTTCTTACTTCCTTTTTAGGTAATAGTTTAGCTCTCAGGAATTATATATAAATATTAGAATAAATAAGGAAATATACTATATATATTTTCTAGATAAATTAGGATAGAACTTATAGGATTCCTGTAATATTTTTATTAAATCTATAATACTAGCTAGTAAAGACTTTAATAACCTTAATAAGACTTGAATTATAAGCCCGGCCCTTAGATTTCCCACTTAACTTAAAAATTAAGTAGTTTATAATAAGTTATTTATTATAGAATATATTATACTTTTTTCCTAAAAAGTACTAGGTACTAGTAATAGTTTAGAAGCCCTAAAGCCCTTAAGACTTTTTATAAGTTTCGGGCTTTAGGGCTTTTCTATAACTAACTAATTATATAGAGTTATATAACTATACGGGTCCGGTATTAATATAAAGTAATTAGTAACTTTATATATAGATATAATATGATTTTTAATATAGCTAGTTTAATATATTATATATTTATATATAAATACTTATAATTTTATTATTATAATATAATATATTCTTAATATATTCTTAATATAAAAATTCCTTTATAACCCTAGACTTTTAGGAGCCTCCTTTATACTAAAGGCAAAATATATAATACTATTTAGGTATTAAACTCAAAAGGCAAAGAATTATAAAGGCCCTAATAATTATAAAACTTTATAAATTTAGATAAAGTTAAATATTATAAAAGTATTAAATTTAGTAGCCTGACTTTTAAATTATATAAGAACTAATTAAAGAATATTACTTTAAAGTATTAATTATAAATTTCAAGTATATATATATTTATAAGAAAATAAAACCCAAAATAGTATTAAGCTAATTATAAGATATAGGAAAAAGTATATTAGATATTAGGCTTATTTTTTCTTAATTACCTTAATCTTAGTAAATATTTATATATAATTTATTAGATCTTATATAATGGGTTTACTTAGGAGAAATAAGATTAATTAGCCTGGGAAGTTTAATAATAATAGTTAGACTTTTATTTGGGGTAATAAATAAAATACTAGTAATAGCCCGGATATTTTAGGTTTTACTTATAAAGCTAAAGATATTATATTTATTAATTCTTTATATCTAATAAGAAAGAGGAATAGTATATTTATATCTCTAATATATTTATTATTATAAAGTAATACTTATATAATTTATAAGATTAATTATAGTTTCCTTTACTAAAGAAAAGAATAGTAAAATTAAAGGAAAATCTAATAGCCTATTATTATTATTATTATTATTATTATTAGAATTAGCTTTAGTAGTACTTTTAATAGTACTTTTCATATTATTTTATGGCTTTTAGAGATTAGTAAATAAAGAAGAATTCTAGTATATATAAGTTAATTAAATCTAAAAATAAAAAAGAATTTATAAAAGAAATAAAGAGTAAAAGCTAGAATTAAAGAAAAGAATTATATATATATCTTTATTTACTTACTAGTTTATTAGATCTCTTCTTATTCTCAAAGTTTTATATTTATACTAATAAATAATGCTTTCCTGGGCTCTCTAGGCCTTTTTAGTTTATTATTTAATTTCCTTAAGTTATTATACTTTCTAAGTATTTTCTAGCTTTTTATAAGTAATTTTAAGATAAAGATCTTTATATAAAGTCTTTTTCTAAGTATTTTCTAGCTTTTTATAAGTAATTTCAAAATAGATATCTTTATATAAAGTTTTATTCTAGTATAAAATAAGGAAAATTATTTAGATATTTTTAGGGCCCAGATATATATTATAGTAAGAAAGATTAAAGATAGTTTAAATAGAACCTAGTAAGACTATAAGTTTCTGGGCTCTTTTATTATTAGAACTAGTATAAAATACTAGTTTATTTATATTATTAATAAATTAATAATAGCAGGTAAATCCGCTAATATAAAGAGAAAAATAAGAAAGTAGCTATTAAGAAACTATATTAGAAAGAATAAAAAAGACTTAATTATTTATTTTAAATTAAAAGCTACTTATTAAAAAACATTTATTAGAATTTATATAAAGAATCTAGTAAAAGAAATAAGAGAAAACTTATTACTAACTTTTTTAGAAAGTTAGATAGTTCTTTATTTAGCTCTCTAATTCTTTATATTATTAAATACCTATTTATAGAAAACTAGTTATAAAATTATAGTCTATAATTTTATAAAACTAGATCCGGCTATATTTTGATTTATAAGACCTTAAAAAACTTTAGATAACTTATTACTAGTATAAGAAACTATAGCCTAGGTAGTAGCCTGAATAACTCTTGTATTTATAGCCCGTTAAGCTTATATAATAATATAAGTATTATTAGAAAAGTAGTTAGGTTAAATAATATAGCTTATAGTAAAAAGAAATATAAAAGGAAGTAGTTATAGAGCTATTAGAGTAAGAAGAGCCTAAAGTAAAATAGAACTAGTATCTAGTGGCTATATAATAATAATAACTAGAGAAATAGGTATAGTAAATATTTCTAGAAAAAAAGATATGAAATAAGGATACTAAAAAGAGCTAGAGATCTAAAGTATTTTAGATATAAAGAAAGAGGCAAATATAGACGGAATTCCAGAGTTATAAGGTTTAAGTTTACTAGTATTATTATTCTAGGTAAATAAAGCAGCGGCTTTTATATTATATTTATTATTAGTAGATTAATAGAACTTATAATATTAGATATTATTATACTAGTATTTGGCTATAAGGTATATAGTATTAGGGCAGGTTTTAAGAAATAGTAGTATTATTTTAAGAAATAAGAATTTAAGAATATAAAATATTTATATAGTAAATAAACTTAATAATTCTATTAGTATTACTTTTAAAAGTAAGAAAGGGGTTTCGAAAATAATATATTTAATAATAAATAATACTTATCTTAATATATCTAGTTACTTTATAACTAGCTTATTTAATTATCCTATATTATTAGAAATATTACTAATAAAAAGCTATTTCTGGGTAAAGTTCTGAACTATTAGGAATTATATAGGTATTTTTCTGGCCTATATATTATTTATATATTCTATATTTATTAGAATAACTTACTTAAGAATTCTATTTTATATAATAGTAATATTATATTTACTAGTTAGCTTCTCGGACTTTCCTAATATTAGTAGCTGCCCTAAGGCTATATATATCCGGACTATATATTAGAGCTAGTAATAAGCTTAAATATATAGTTAATTATTATTTCTATTAGTATTTCTTATATAAATATTAGCTATATTTATATTATAAGATATAAGCTTCTAATAGTATTACTTTAATATTTCTCTTAGTAAAAACTCATTAATATTTATATTAGTATATAAGTAAACTATTTATATAAAGCTATATAAGGTTATATTACTTACCCTAAACTAAATAATTATTAAGGATTATATTATAAAGCTCTATATCTATAGGGCGACCCTAGTACTATATCTTGCCTAGGGGCCTTATATATAGTCTAAATAGCTTACTAGCTATTATATTAGGCCTAGATTTATCTTTTCTAATCCTATAAATATTTTATAAGTTTATAAACTTATATATTTTATTTTGAATCTGCTATATATAAAGTACTAGTAAAGTAATCCGGTCTTATAAGTATTAGTAATTATAATTCCCGGTATGAGCTAGTTCCTAAAAGTAGTTCTATATATACTAATTAGAATTAGTTATATAATCTAGTACTATAATACTAGATCTAATAGCTTTAATAAAAAGCGGTATAATTATTAATACCTAATACTTTCTCCTAATAATAAAAAAAATAAGAAATAAATATAGGGAAATAGAATTACTTATATATTACTAGTATAGCTAGCTTTTCTAAAGCTCTTATTACTAGGATTTAATTTACTAATTCTCGGTACTTTTCCTAGAAATAAAATAGTTCTTTATATATATAATTAATAAATTAGCTATTTGCGAGAATATAAAGTATACTTTAGTAATAAGGTAAAGTTTAGAGCTTTAATTAGCCCTAAAGAAATAAGAATAGTAGCCTATTTAAGTATAAATCTAAAAATATTACTATATAACTAAATAGGTAATCTAATTAAAGATTCTAATATATATTTAGATAATATTATATAAATAAGTATTAATATAAGTATATATCTCGATTCTAAATAGTAATAGTTTATTATATCTATTAATTAATTAAATCTAGTCTAGCCTAGATATAATATATTTTCTTTTCTTAGACTATATTTATTATATTTATAATATAATTACCTCGGGATCCAGGAATTATAATATTATATATAAGCTCTTCTTATAAATAATAAAATATATTAGTAAATAAGGCCCTAATCTTTTAAGCTAGAATAAAATAATAAAGTATAGAAAGACTAACCGGGTTACTAGTAAACCTTATTAATAGAAGTATATATATAAATATTACTATTTATAACCTATAACTCGCCTATTATTTAGCTTACTTTATAGTATTATAAATAGTTACTTATTTACTACTTACTTATTTATTATAGTTATATAGTAAATAAGACTAAGCTTCTTATATATATAAATAACTCTAGTAATTAAAGCTATATAATTATAATTCTCAAAATCCTTAAGTATTTCCTTATCTATATTTCCTTATCTATATTTCCTAGATAATATAGAATTATAATTTATATATAAAAAAAAGGTATATTTACTATTTAAGTATATATTTAGATATTTTATTCTTATAATTACTATTAGATTATATATGAATTAACTAAGATTTTATATAAATCTTTTAATTTATTTATAATTTCTTCTTAATTAATATTTATATAAGCCTATTTAGTAATAGCTTTATTAAAAGTTATAGTATTATTTTAATAAAATTTACTAAGTTATTTTAATAGAAGTTAAGTTTAGAATATGCTTTATTATTATAATATATTTTTTAGTAATATTACTTCTATATAATTTTATTAATTAATTACTAAAAAAAAAAATTAGCTAGCTTCTTAGTTATTTTAATAGTTTAATTTTCTTATTTCTAATCTCGGGAATATTAAGAAAGTTATTAGATCCTATTAATAGTATTATCCTAGAAGGGCTTATAGCCTGTGGTTACCTGACTATAGTAATTTATAATAAATACTTAATTTTATATTATATTATCCGGCCTAATTTTGGTATGATTTTACGCAGTAGTATGGGCTCTCACTTTATTAATTAGATAAGCAAGCAGCCTTACTATTATTACGTTATCCAAGCCGAAAGTCACGTGTGGGTGCTATACCCCTAATTAGGAATTCTGCCTTGGGGAGGTGCGGGGCGCCAGTGCGAAAATCAGAAAATCAGAAAATCACTTTTCGCTTCTCGGATTTGTCCGCTAGCTAGCTGTGGGCCTCAGTATCGCCGCCAAAGGAAAAAGACCATTAACAATTGACGCTTGTAACGTCCTCCAGGCTTCGCCAGCAGCACGACTTCCCTGTTGCGTCGAGGGCTTCACAGCAGTTTTAGCGCTGTTAAGGAGCATCGAACACTGTGTGGTTGACGGTGCGAATTTTGCTACAGAACATGAGGAACTCTGCGTGAACGTCAAATCATCAGAGCCACACCGCCAACAGTACAACCATTGCGCCAGCATTTTCACAATAAAAAGCCCAAGGGAAGTTCATCACCACACGCCTTGGCATGGGCATCAATAAATCGATACTCTTCGTGGACGCTAAAATTGCAGTGCAGCCCTGCCACACGTTTTTTGGGGGGGGGGGAACCAATGTGAGCTAAGTGTGCTGCAGTTTTAGTGTAGACGAAGGCTTCAATCATGCTGTGGGTTCGCGAGCCCCAGCTTCCGAGAGCGATGATTGATCCTTGGTCCCCATCGATCTGAGACCTGTGGCTTGATTAGGCTTTCAGGGCAACGTGGCCCCTCCGCCAATATCTCCTGTGTGCACTGCAGTTTTAGTGCAGTTGGAGGTATACCCTAGCCGCAACCTGGCTTTCTTCTTCTGGAATTAGGCAGCACTGCAGTTCTCGACTGGAGCCTGGAGGAAATCTGGTCGCTTGTGGCTGCAGCTCAGCCTCGCTCAATGTGTTCACCGAGTACGCTAGGCACTGCAATTTTAGCGCAGAGGAAGCCCTAGTGAAACTTCGATTTTTCCTGCGCACGGCACGGAGGATGCCACTATTTAGCTGTAGTCGGGTAAACGATCGATTTTAAGGCTGAGCTGTAGGAGTGCCAAGGCAGCTTTCGTCTCCAAGTCACCTGCCGGGCTCGTAAATTGAGGGCTGTAGATTGATGAATTTGGCAACAACCATACAAGGAAAACGGCGTTTTCAGTGGACTACGTCATATGTCCCCTTTTCTAACCCCCGAGTGAACATCTACGATTAGAAGGTGTGGCATAGGGCTTTTGAAACTGTCTTCTGAATCCACAATTTGCTCCTTGGCCGTGCCTATTCTTCTCCCTTTCGGCATGTCCTCTCTTAAGAGATTGTTGAATGAAGATGCCAGTGAAGGGTCTGACGAGCAGCAATTTATTCGGAATGAAGCATACAGAGTATCCCCCACCCGAAGGTTAGTTTCAAACACTCGATTTTGAGAGTATTGATACTCAAGAGAAAAAGCAACGAACTTGCGCTGGCTGAGAAACCCTGGGATAGGATGTGGGGGGATATACTCAGTTCAGACTTCCCGAATGGGAGCGATGTCTTGCAAATGGACATCGACGGGGCCAGTGGCACATCGACCCACATTGTAGAAGAAGGCATAGAGTGGTGGGCTACACATTCTATGCCTTCGATCGACCCGTTGCTAGATTCGCAAGTTACTCCACCGGAAGGGGTATCAACAGATGGCCCTGTGAACGAATCTACTATAATCTGCTATGGAATGGTTGGTACATCTTCATACTGCCATCAGCCATGAGCACCACATTTCTTTGCGTATGATTGCTGATGTAGAAAACAGTTACACCGATCTGCGGCCAGAGTTGGGGGAAACATGTTAGACATGGAGGCAAAACTGAAGGGAAGCTTTGATTATCGAAACAACGACTCGTGCAAATTCGGTATTAGAAAGAAAGAGGAACAAACAGTTCTCCACTTCCTAGACGGTACAGAGTTTAGCGTGCTTAACAACCACGCTAGCAAAGCCCTAGAGACACTCCTTCAGCGGCCCACTCTCGAATTTGAAGCGATTGGCTCTATTCAAGCAATACTGGAAACAATTGAGAGAGTGACCAAAGCGAATGATGCTGTGGTCCGTGTTAGCATTCACATATATGGGCCAAGAGAATCAAAGGAGGATATTGGGAGTCACTTGACGAACCAGAAACTATATCTACAACGTCCAGACAAACTTCGAGTCGGTGCAACATATGAGAATCCTCACTTCCTTTCTTTTGCGGACATGCAAATATCGAGCTTTGAAAATCAATTGGATGTGGGAAACAACCGAGCACCAAAATTAGACGATCCGGATAAGTTCAGAGAGACGATCTCCAATGTCTATGCTTCGCTTACGAGGGGTGCGAACCTCAACAGAGAGGAAGGAGATCGTCGGCTTAAGACGACATTATTGCCGTAAGTTTGCTCCTTCCTTCCCTGGGTTTGGGGTCATTGCCTTGTCTATTGGATTATAGGCCTTCACTTAACAGGGCTCCCTGCTTCTGCGGTCAGAAAATTAGTGCTAACAAAACTATCAGACACCAAGAGGAAGCACTATACTTTATGTTGCAGCGCGAAAATGGACCAATTCCTCCAGATTTTCGGTTGTGGAAGGCAATGGAGGGAGAGCACGAGGGCTGGTAGGTCCCTTATCATCTAGCACGTCCAGTCAACGTGGTCCATTGTTAATCTTTATAGGTATCTCCATGCAGTTACAAAAGCCAAAAATAGAAATTTGGCCCCCGAAACTGGTGGAGGAATTCTTGCCGATGAGATGGGGATGGGGAAGTCGCTTTCCACACTGGCACTTATCACTAAGACACTCGACAAAGCCTACGACTGGGTAATAGAGAAGAAGGCAAACCCGGACCCACACACTCGACAGAAGCCTTGCCGAGCTACTCTAGTCGTTGTCCCTTCAGCGAGCAAGTCTCCCCGCAGAACCCGCGCTACCCCACCTTCAAACAAGCGCTAACCTCGCAGTTTAGTATTAATCAATGAATGGTTTCATGAACTTAGCCTGTAAGCCTCTGCTACAGAAATTATCAAAATACACTGATCTGACTTTCTTGTCCTAGACATCTCGATGGAAGCCTCACTACTCTGAGGTACCATGGACCGAAACGCAAGACACTTCAGCTCGAAGATGCTGATATTGTGCTCACAACATATCACACCATCGTATCTGATTTTGGAGACAAATCGAGTCCTTTGCATGCAATGGAATGGTACCGTGTGGTTTTGGACGAAGGTAATTCAGGAACATCGTACCGAAGCACAAGTATCGCTAACTCACCTCTAGCTCATATTATCCGACGACAAGTCACAACCTTCTTCAAAGCTGTAACTGATCTCAAAGCTAGATCTCGATGGTGCCTGACGGGTACACCAATTCAAAATAGGCTTGACGATATCGGCTCTCTTTTTGCATTCATTCGTGCATCCCCATTTCATAACATCGCTATGTTCCGGAGATTTGTCTCAACACCGTTTGATGAGAGTCTGGAGCGTCGGGAAGTAGCGACGAAGAACTTGACACTCCTGCTCGAATCTCTATGCCTAAGACGTGGGAGAGAACTTTTGCATCTGCCCGACCCAAAGAGCAGAATCAGGACCATCGAATTCTCTGCCGCTGAGAGAGAACAGTACGAGCAGACGAAGAAGATCATGAATCGGGCTCTCCGGCAAAAAGTCGGAGAGTCGTACAGCAAGAGCATATTTGGCATGTTCCAGGTGCAGCTCCAGCTTCGAATACTATGCAACCATGGGACGTATCAGCACCCGTTCTCATGGGCTAAAAGAAGCCTGCAGGACGAGAGGGAAGATGCGTTGAACTCAGTTGAATACGGTGAGATTAATTGCTCTGCTTGCAGGCAGTCCTTACCTGTGCTGGGCTCCAATAACCTCTACCGAACGTATCGAGGGAGTTGTGCACATGTTGTTTGCAGAGAATGCTTGGATGAAAACCAACAAGTTGGTGGCGTGACACTTGATCTGGACAAGAACTGCCCGCTTTGTACGATCAGCGGGGTACGCACTTCGGTTGTCCGACCCTATGCTGAGATACAAGAGCAAAATGATTCTTACCTGCGACGAGAAGGCTACTCCTCAAAGATGATGGCTTTGATCTCAGATGTTAAGGAAGACTTGGACCAGACCAAAAGGCACGTGAGATTCTGATGGGATTTGGCAATATACTGACGTTTTCCTCCAAACAGCATAATATTTTCTTGTTGGACTAATACTCTAAATCTGATCGAGAGATACCTCAGAGAGGAAAATATCTCATTTTATCGAATCGATGGCGAAAGTCCACTCAACCGTCGACAGCAGATCCTTGATGAATTTTCGAACTCTTCCGCAATTCCGGTCCTCATCATGACGACTGGCACAGGAGCATTTGGGTAAACAAACGTCATTCGGCATACTATTTGAAGAATATGACTAACATCAAACACAGCCTAAACCTCACGACGGCAAATCGAGTCTTCATCATCGAACCCCAATGGAACCCAAGTGTTGAGAACCAGGCAGTTGCCAGAGCTATTCGCATGAACCAGACAAAATCTGTTCTTGTGACACGGTACATAATTAAAGCAACTGTTGAACAGGTACACTACCTTACGTCCATATGTGTTGCGATTTCTGACCGTATGTAGGAAATGCTCGCGCAGCAGAGGAGAAAGTTGATGATTGCGGAGATTGGCAATAATAGCGAATCACAAGGAACGAACGGAGTAGCAGAAATCTAAATATCACGTCTCGGCGAGTTGGTATGGGGTCGATAACTGTTATCATCATTGGTTAACAGCACAGTCTTGCAAAGGTAATAGAATAGTTGGAAAGTATTCAATAACTAAGATCATTCAACGGCGATTAACTCCTGATCTCTCTTCATCGCCCTATTCGCCCCTCGTGATCAGTTGCCACAGATAAATGTCTGGATTGTTGCTTCTAGCGGTCCGGGTGGCTTGCAATCTGTAGGCGGTCTCCTAAGCCCGTGGAATCTCGTAGTTCCACGAAAACAGAATATAGCATATACTCTCGCACACACCTATAACTCCGGCTGGCCGAAGTTGGAGGTATTCCTTCCTTTGTTATTCAAATACTCAACCTGCTCCACCATATCCACTTTCTCAGTTGCCAAGGCGCGCACTTTCATCTCCTTGACAGCATCCTCGCCATCGAAAGTACGGGAAATTTCTTCCAGGGTTGCACCTTTCGTCTCAATAAAGAAGAAATACACAGTGACGAGCTGTAATATGGCTTAGTATTGGCAGAACAGAATTTACTAGGCAACTCACCTGAAGAAGAAGAGTTGCTTCAAACAAGAAGTAGTACCTCCAACTCGCATGCTGAATGCCAATTGGATTAACATATTGGTTAAAGAACAACATCACATTTGTTGCCAAAGACTGGACCATGAGACCATTCGCGCGCAACCTGTACGGTAGAATCTCGCATGGATAGGCGACATTGAGTGACACCCTACAACAGCTTGTCAGATCCAATTACAACTTCATCGGAAGACGTCACATGCCAGCAGAGATTGTAAAAGAAGTTATGGAAGAATATGATAACAATAACTCCTTTCCCAGGACCGGAAGCTCCTATACGGTTCTGAACAGCTGTCAAAGCAATCCATGTTGCGAAGGTACAACACATGCCAGAAGCAGAGGTAAGGAAAAGTGGCCGGCGGCCAACGCGATCAACGAGAAGAGCAAAACAAATGGCTTCGATCCAGTTTGTTGTGCCGATGATTCCGTTAAGCCTGTTTTGGAATTGGGGGTCTGTGATACCAACGTCGGTAAGAATTTTACTACCCATCTAGTCAGTCTCTGTGGAATTGGAATCACTGCAAGAGACTTGTTTACCTGAGATAGTATCCGGTAAGGCTAGTGCCAGACATTTGGGAAAAGAAACCACAGCAGAGACATATGAAGAGACGCCTTCGGTTTCCAGCTGTCACACTATAAGTTAGACAGAGCAGAGTAGCGAGGTTCAAGTAACTTACGAGTGTTGATTAAGTCCATGTACCGTCCTTTGGAATTGATTTTCTCTTCTTTCAAAGCTTCCTTTATCTCGGCGAACTCGAACATAATCACCTCATCGTGAATGTTTCCATTCGCGTGATATTTAGCCATCACACCCATGGCCTCGTCTTGTCGATCTTTTGAAATCAAAAACCTTGGACTTTCTGGAAGAAGCCAAAGGAAACTGAGCTGAAAGGCACTTGGTGCTACTTGTAAAAGACTTGGAAGTCTCCATGACCAATTGCTAGGGATTTGTAATGTGCCGTATGTTGTCCAGGCTGCAATGGTTGAGCCGAAGTAGTAGAACGTGTTGTAGGTTGCAGTGATCTTCCCGCGTTCTTTGGGGTGAGCTAGTTCGGTAATGAGGAGAGGACTGGCGATTCCATTGATCCCAGAGCCAAGACCGACTACAATATGAGTTATAGCCATGATCGAAAAGTGGCCCGAAAAGACTTACTGAAGAATCTCCCTGCAATGAACATCCCGGTATCCGTGGCCCCGGATTGAAGTCCTGCTCCAATGGCGACGACAAGGCTTCCAATAAAAATACTGTACTTTCTACCAATCCAATCTGCTAGGTTTGGAGCAATTGGTAAAGAGCAAACAGATCCAACAGATTGAATTGCGTTAAGAAGTCCTTGGCGAGATCCACTTGGGTTGTTGAAATCTTGAACAGTTAGATAACGAACACCCAGAACCTGACTTCAATACGTACAAGTTTTCCAATAAGTCAAAGCTTGGAGTCCGTTCATCATTGATCTGGTGGTGTTAATTTATGTTCAGAAAGGAAGTATATGTGAAGACACACCCATCGTAACCGTTGGTAGCTGAACTCAGAATGGCAATAAAAATGAGGAAGTATAATTTACGCAACCCAGGATCTTGAAACCACCATCTCTTCCCGTGTTGAAGCTCGGGCACATCGAGACCACCGAGTCTATTGGGACCAAGATCTGCGGCTGTATTTGGGGCCATATTTGTAGAGGCACGAGGCAGGAGATAGAGATGATGGTAGACTTTTCCTGATCAACATTGCTCGGCGGGTCTCCTTTTCTAGTCTTCCAAGCTTAGTCTTTCTAGACTTGCTTTTCCGAGTATCAAACTCTATTTAACCGGAGCCCACCTCACATTTAACTAGAGCATTGGGGGGTATCGAAACTAAAACCACAGTTCAAGCTTTGAGGCGTGCCGATCTACATCGAAGGTGTGCTGTCAAACAGGGGTCCCCGCAATGTCCCGCGTCTGGGGGATTTCCGCTGGGGACATAGTTCGGATCGATTCAGGCTAAAGGCGGTGGCTAACATATCTCTTGGGCATGCTATCCTCTGGGCGAAAGGAATTCTCCCCTTGCTTCCAAATGAGATGGTGGGGTTTGATCCGGTTGGCTAGGGCAATTTATGGATGGGTTGTGGGCGCAAGCCGAGCTAGCCGGGCGTCGAATAGTTTCGCCGTCATGACCTGTTTGCGGGGATATGAACTCAAATAATACTGCGCCACAGGTCATGCTCCCGGGTTTTCACAGACCATTAGCTATGACTTTTCTGATGAGTTTCCCCTCACCCGCAGTATCTGCGAATGGTTTGGGTTTGGCACCAACAACTACCACGTAGAGTGAAACTAGTCGCACAAGGCATAGTTCGAAAGAATCGAGTTCGGCCAGTGCAGTTTTTGAGACATCCAGCTTCAGTAAGGCGATGCGTTGGATATATAACCGGATCCCTGATCCCTGGTTGATGGAGATGTTGCTGTTCGCCTGGAGCTTTTGGCCGCGATCAGAGACTTGAAAAGCTGGAGATTCTAGACAACAGATCTGGTTCATTTATTTTCATTTTCGATAGCACTGCTTTGGAGTGTTTCTTCTTTCCATTAGTCATCAGGCTCGCGCTGGACAAGAAAAGCACCACTGAACTTTCACTATTATAAATCTTAGCCATTTCTCTAGACTAGATAAGCCTAGCATCTCGAAGATAGCGGAAGAGGGATACTTTAAATACTCAGTGACTCGCTAGAATATTTACACAGAAAGTATCTGAACTAATCTTGGCTTGCGACAATGATAATCCAGTGCCGCCTTTTTTACCTACTGTACCAGCATTCTCTCTTTTCTGTGTTTCAGGGGTTCTCGCTAAAGACAGGGGCTCGGCTAGGAACTAATCGGAGGTCGAGCGACCATCCGAGGCGAGGCAAAGACTCCCCCACGCCAAAAGACATACGGAGTATGAGGTTATCTGCCGATTGACCGAGCAACCGTGGTACGGTGCTGAATGAATGCAAATCCACTTCCTGATTGAGAACTTTAGTCATAGATGCTCTGTGACTCCCCTTCTCACACAGCGAGCAAACGCCCGTAATCATGTGCAAACTCTAGCAGTTCGGAACCTGCTGAACTTACTTGCACCCCCACCGCTGAAAGTATCTATACAAGATACGCGGTTGCTGGGCAGAGAAGAAAATACGCTACAGGCTACTGATACCCTTCCACCCACAAATATTCGACTCCCTCTGTCCGGTTACTACAACATTTCAATTTATACTCCATTTCAGCATAGGATTATTGCTTTCTAAGTTCCTCGTACACTTCAACTCAATCCTGGTCCCAACAATTGGATGAAGATGTCGACACCTGCCAATGCCCCCTTCAATGAGAAGGCCGATAAACCCGAAAAACCCATGCCGACCCCCAGCGAACTCGAAACACCACAAAAGGTCGAAGATATATCTGTTGAAAAGGTGCAGCGCGATGAAGACTCGTTACACGATGATTCTTTCGCTACGGTCCATTTCTGGGGCAACTTGGTAAGCACTCATTCTCTGTTGAAAAAGAAAAAAAGGATGGCTAACTTGTGCTAGCCGGCGCTGCTTGAGTTCTGAGCGTTCTTACGGGTTAGGAACAGGACAAGGCTATGCTTCCTCAGCTTCAAGCTCTCAATCGAGATTCATTTCTCTCGCTGTCCGGTACTGAACGTGGAAGGTGGTCAGTGCGATGTTCTAGTACGAGATTAAAACATATATGACCCGGAAATCCGAAGAAAAGAATCCTTGCCAGTTTTCAAACGGGGCTGTTGGTTCTATAATGCCAAGACCGTTGCAGGCGTTGGCGATGCCATTTTGGTGGGACCCGAGTCAAGATAGACGGCACTAGTTATCAAGCTTGATTATTAGCCTAAGCTTTTCCATTTTCGCTATGCAATTTCCCCTTGCAGGGCGCTCATTGGGCACTCCTTGTGATGTCTCAGTACAGCAGAAATCAAACCTGCCACAGAAAGATTTGATAGGGAAAAAGACTGGAGTGAGGAATATCAGAACTTTGTTCTAGGAGACCGCTTTAACGAAAGTGAGAAAGGTGCGAGAAATAATGAGGAGTAAATTAAAGGATGGCGGGGGTTTAAAAGAGCATCGTCATTGGGGAAAGTATCTTCAACGTCCATACTGTATCATCGAGCCGGTTGCATTATCACAGGAGCTGTCTCCGCCTTTAACATCAATAATTCAGTGACAACTTGTATAAAATTCAGCAGAATTAATAAGAGTATTCAGTATCCCAGCCCACTCAATCGCCTTTCGCTCCAATTCCACAATTGCTCAGCAAGCTCAGGATCCTCGCCGAACTTGCTTGCCTTTGTCTTCTTACCCACTGGCAAGAAATAGGCTCCATTGTCACCCATCCCAATCTCGTCAGTGGAAGCACAGAAAAGAATACCGGCGCATCCTTCCTCGGGTCCTGGCGCGCCCAGCTCCACAAGCGGCTGTATGAACCTATACCAAGAAGTACTCCCTCGCGGCCCAGCACTCAATCCTGTTTTCACCGTCCCGGGATGTAGAGACAAGGCGAGGATGTTCCGGTAGTGAGTAGCCAGCGATTTGGAGTGCAGCACTTGACAGAGCTTAGAGGTACCGTAGCGGGTCCACGTTGACGCTTCCTTCAAGTTTGGGAAGGTGGGATCTGAGGGAGAGAAGGTGGACACGAGTTTGGAGTGTCCGTCGGAGGAGATGTTCACGATTCTTGGAATGATAGGAGGAGTTGAAGATGGGGAGGACGTTTCAAGGATGGTGGGGAGGAGGAGTCGAGTTAGAAGGTGGTGGGAGAGGTAATTCGTCTGGAATTGGATCTCGAAACCTTGTTTTGTTTCGCTGTACGGTGGACACATGATCTTTTCTTTTCAGCGGGATTCATAGTCTCAACTCGATGGGAACCTTGAATGCGCTTACCCCTGCGTTGTTGATAAGGATGTGCAGTTTGCTCTCCTTTCTGCCTTCCCATCAGGTGGCCTGCTCGACTCTGGCGCTCATGTAAAGAGACTTACCTCAAAAACTCCTGAGCGCCACGTTTCACGCTATCGAGATCGGATAAATCCATCTCAATGACCGCAATATTCGCGTTTGCGACTTCCACCTTGATATTTTTGATGGCCAACTCCGCTTTTGGGACGGACCTTGAAGCAATATAGACCTTTGCATGTTTTCCGGCGAGCATTTTGGTAGTCGCAAGTCCTCTTGTGAAGTGTCATCGCTTTGAGCGAGCAAGGAGAGAATACTGACAATACATACAAGCCGGAATGTCCACCAGTTACGAGGACGACGTAGTCTGTCAAGTCGGGAAGTGTAGAGGGATCAAAAGTAGATTTTGGCATTTTGAGATTGAGAAGTAATATTCAGTAGCTAAAGAGGAGGAGGTGAACTGCGAGCATGGTGCATCGACCAAGAAGCGCGAAAAGGTATATACAAGGAGTCATATACAGGAGGCAGGCGCAAAGTCGGATCCGATAAAACTGGGGCTTTTTGGTCCGATCCGAAGTTTAAGGAGAGCTACTTGGTACTTCTTGAGTGAAGGGTGGTGGGGCATGCAAGAATTCGGTGGTAACGGAAATAGGCGGCCGATTCTCGACACAAGAACTTGAGCCGATAGGGTCTTACTCGTAAACAGGTGCGAAACTCTACACCGAAGAGGCAATGGCCGCTCGCAGCTCTTTGGCTTTAAGTGAAGTCCTTCGTGGTGTACAATCAGGTCTCAGCGGGCAAAGTCGAACTCACACCTCCTCGCGGTGCCTGCTGGGGACTCTGTATGGTTTATTCTCTACAAATAGCAAAGGTCTACTGTAAGCTTAGCTTGCACCACGACCAGAGTCGCAATCGTCGTCGCTGGGTGGAATTTTTCGGGGGCTTGGCGGAGGAGGAAAATTTTTCACAATCAACGAACGACTCGAACTTCCTTCCGAATATCCTCACAACTCTCAAACCGATACAGATTCTATATACGAGGATAGAGGGAACTGGGGAAGGCGTTTGGCGGATCCGCAAGAGGGGGAATACCGCGCCCAAGGACATCTACGTTGGAATGGTATACGGGGAGGGGGTTTGGGTAGGAGGAAGGGACGAGGATATTCCTCTCTTTCGTACCTGCCTAGGGAGATTCGGACTACCTGGGGTATACTGAATGTAATCTGGTGGCCACCCCAACTGGCCGTGGGAGGTTCACAGTCACAAGCCTTTGGCACGTTCGCTCATACTAGAAATGCTTTCTATAAGGTCTACAGGGGCACTGAAACACCGCGGGATAAAGGGACCCGGGGCTATTTAGTAGAGGACGTCTTTTTCCCCTCGTGGTTTTGACTACTCTATTAAATAGGACTCTGTTTTGTAATTCCTATAAGCTTAGCACGTCCCCATACCCCATGGGAGGTCACAGGAAAGCTAGTTTCTTCTAGTTTTCCGCTGGACGCAAATAATCATCAAATCAAATCAAATCAAATCAATCAGGTCAGTTAAGTCTTCGTCACGTGACTTGGGTTTCAAACAAGTTTACAAATCTATAACTTTTTATATAATAATACTATTAATATTTGGTTTAAAATACTAGCATTAAAAATAATAGAATATTAATTTTATTAAATAAAAGACTTATAGTATTATATTAATAATTCATTAATATTAATTATAATCTATTTATTATAAAACTTTTAAACTTTGAATTATTTATCTTTAAGTAAATCTCATTAGGGGAAATAATTTTTTATATTATTTAAATTTATAAGTTTAAAGTTATTAAAGTTTAAAAGTTATAATTTTCGTGTATTTTCGCTTATTTTCGCTTATTTTCTCGAAAATCTAAGAATTAAAAATCTAATAGCTTAATACTTTATTACTATTATTATATAAGATTAATAGATTAGTTTTTAAACTAGCTAAATATTAATATATATTAATCTTAAAGAAATAAAATTAATAAAATTAAGAGAAGTAAGGGTTTTAAAGAAGGCTTTTATTTTTTTAAATTTTTTTTAAAAGCTTTATAATTATATAATAATCTAAAAATAAATATACTTAAATATTTAATTAAATAGAAGTAAATTTGAATTGTCCTTTTTTAAATTTAAAAATATTTAAATTTAGTTAAGGATTAGTAAAGTTATAAAGAAGAGAGTTAGTTGTCTCAAAATATCGTGTGACGATGACTAATCTGACCTGATTGTACACGCTTTCTAGGGTCTTGGGCGGAGAACAAAAAAGAGGGGTACTAGAACGCGGAGATCTCAGAAATGGAAACCTTATTTATGTCCGCTGAACTTGCAGCAGAACAGATTGAGTCGTGCTGAGAAGAACACCCTTCCAATACAAAGAGAACATTTTGCGATCCAACCAGAGCAAAATACCTCGCGAAGCATTGCATTCATTACCTCGAAGCCATTGAATAGCACTTGGGAACTTCGACGAAGAGGAAAGAACCTTCAAGGATGCAACATAGCTTCGATTTCTTACCATCGCAGAATAGACTCTAGAAAACGGTGGAGTACAATCCGTCAATTTTGTTAACAAGTAACATCAGTACACGAACAAGTCAGACCAGAATCCAGAATTCCGAAAAACTGACACAGCTTGGCACTTAGTTTTGGCCACCAGTTCATAATTCTGCACATATGAATCCCTCAATCGACGTGGGCCAGTCGCATCTTATTCTGTGAATTCCACCATCCCGATTCGGTGCGGTGCTGAACATTTCCTCGGGCGTTTGCCCCTGATTTCCACACAGGCCTCTTCGTGGTACGTACCTGGTAATGTGGCTTAAAGGACTCCAATCATGGCCCGTCTGACAGGGCTGGCGGCGCAGAAACTAAACAATCTTAGTGCATGCGACCCCACGTGCCAGACGCCCCTATCTGAATTTTGGTAACCGTAATTTCCCTCCCGCTGGATGTCCCGTCCGTTTTGCGATATGTCGCGCCCTTGTTGGATGCTCTTGTCGCTTCAACAGGAGGGAATGTCGCTGCTGATCTTCTCCAAGGAAGGAAAGCCATGAGACCTTATATCAACGACGCTGTCAAAAGGTCTGTTTCTTCAAATCTAGCGAAGTCTCGTTCACAAAGTGTTGCGGAAAGTGGTGGTGCTAAGATGCTATCAGCCTCACTTACCACGGGGTCCGGGGTCCTTAGGCGATCCTGATTAGTGTGCCTTCATATTGGGCGACCTTTCGAGGGCGCAAAAATGCCAAATCGGCCTAAGGAAGCTTGTCAGTGCACACTTGAATCCATCGTGGCTTTCCTTTTCCCGCCTAAGAGTCTCGTCAACCCTTCTCTTTCTTTTGTCCAGCGGCCTGCAATTTTGTACCCGTTTCCTGTCATTTTTCGACTCGTCGACTTTACACTCCTTAAGGCATGGCTATTTTCAAGTTTCGGTCCCTTCTCTTTGCCGCCGCGCTCATTAACTTCTCCTACGCTTACTCATGGGGCTCCCTCGGCTGCTATACGATTACGGGCAATCGGGCGGTGCTGACTCAAGTCAATCAGCACGGTGAACTCATGACACCTGAGATCTGCCAGACAGCGTGCGGCGATCTGGGCTTCACGATGGCGGGAACAGAGAGGGGAGATGATTGCTGGTGCGGCAATATCTTCAAGACCGGCTCCCCTTCGCACGCTTGCACCATTCCTTGCAACGGGGATAGCACGCAGGTAAGCTTTAAAAGTTCAAAATGCTCGTATAATTCCCGTCGAGAAGATCCCCCACAATTTTCCGGGAACAACTGTGCTCCCGGCACTTGCTGACTGCGCTTCACCAAAGATGTGCGGCGGAAACAATCGAATCAACCTTTACGAAGTCCAATTCCCGTCACCGAGCAGTCAAAAGAATCCCGATGCATTGGACGAGGTATCTGCTGCGCAGATTATAGAGGCTCAGGAGTTAAAGCGTCGTAAGGAGAAGCGCTCAGTCGAGTTTCACTGCAGGCGGTTTGGGAATGTTTTGTGTTAGGAAGCATACTTGGCTTACACTTGTTGGGGCATCATTCTCACAATTCTCTTCTAGGCGTCTGGTCTTGTGGGGAAGAATGTTTGTTTGAGGGGGCTTAGGGTACAGAACTTTTTACACGCTCGGAGGAGGCCGCCATCCAATATCTCCTCAATCATTGCCCATAGCTATCTTGGGTGTTGTTGTTCGTTGAGGAGGAGAACGATCAGTCGCAATTGTTCGGATTGGAGAAAAAACCATGAGTTTGTGTTCGGGTTGGATTGAGGACAATGTGTTGGTTGTTGTAAAGTGATTGTGATGTCTTTTGAGGGATCGATGGTGGTGGTGCTAGGTGGAAAGGATGAAAGGGAATCTGGGATTCGAGATAGTTCTGGTTGAACCTGGTCGAACATCGTATCCTCTATCAGAACCTGCCTCTAATTCTCGGACTCTCGACCGTCATTACTGCCACTGACTTCAGGACTCTTCTCTCCTATCAACAGCTTCGCGCTCTCTTTCTCTTGTTTCTTGCGAGCTAATTCGGCTTGCAGGGTGGCCAAGTGGGACTGACAAGCCTCTGCAATGGCGAGCTTTTCTTCGAAAGAAGTTATATTATTCGCTTGTTTGCCATTAGCAGTCGTCCAAGCATCAGCAGCGATAACAGTGACTTTCTCCGTCTGGAGGAATTGGTGAACTAAGGTTGTTAGCATCTACATAACGTAAGGGGGAGGTCTGTATTGGAACTCACGACTCATGAAACTATATTGCCGCCACGTGTAAATGTCAATGTTGAGTTCCTCCAACTTGAGTGCGAGGATTGTGGCTTTGTTATTGAGACCAAAAGCTACCTCATTGGAAAAATGGATCTTCTTGATCAATCGTTTTTGAACAGCATTTCTACCGCTCATCCAATAGCGCCAGGTACGCTGGCACTGAAACGACCATGTGTTGGTGCTCCAGAGGATAGGATTGACCTCTACATAGACTTGTCGACAGACAGCCAACACACCCACATTGAGTCTATTTGGGGGAAGGTTTTGTTCAGTAGAGTGGTCAACGAGTTCCAGTTCACAGGCACGGTGTCGGTTCCCGCAGAGTCGCATATCCTCTCCATTCTTGAAAGAAGTAGCGGCTTTATTATACTCTGCGCTTTTTGAGAGCTCATATGCTTCTCTTTCGGTGACTGGGGATTGGCCTAGATAATGGGAGACTCAGCAATTACTTGATATAGATTGTCTCAGAAACCCTAGGGTATTGAAATAGGAAAGGGGTCCCTCCAACACTTACAGATAGTGTTGAAAAATCGCGGTTGTAAGCTCCGATAGCCATAATTCCGACGCACTCCCTGCGCGCCAATGTGTATCAGCCGGTTCCCAAGCACATATCCCCAGATCTTCTGTTGTAGCCTAGAACATTGGATAGTCAGCATTCTCGCATTCTAGAATGACCCGACGATTATGGAACAATAGATAGGCGCCGATTGTGCTTACTCTGGTGGGAGGCGGAGAAGTGGAGATGAAGTCGCATTCCTCCTGACACTGAAACCAAGTTAGCATCCAGTCCGTCAATGTCCCCGCGAACGAGCGTACATTGCTTTCGTATTCTTATCCTTTGCTGCCGTAAAGGCCTGAGCCAACTTCCTCTTCTTCCTGGCTGGGGCTGCTAGATCCATCGCGACCGATCTTTGAGATGGTACGGAGTCGCCTTCAGCCTCTCAATATGACTGTCGAAGCTCAATGAAAGGAACCCGCGAGTAAAGGAGGACCCAAACGTGCGTGAGCGTTGTTGTGGCGGTCGACTGAATGTAGGAGGGTAGGACTTGGGGGTCGTGTCGAAGTTGGATGGTCCAAAGGGGTGGTGGAGATTGAATTTTGTAGTCCGAAGTCGGATCAGATGGAACTTCGAATTTAAGCTCAAAGGTGAATTTCTACCTCATGTCAACGAGTAAATTTAGGAAATTTACTGCGATTTACTGCGAGATCTCCTCCACGTGATTGGCTCTCATCTCAAAGAGGGCAAGACAGCTTTGGGCTTCTGAGACTTTAGAATTACCGAAAGTGAAATCTAGAGAAAATGGGCTGTGATCAGAGGATGGGGGACACGCAACGGGACTTCAACATGCTAGGATGTGGCTTAGAATGTACCGATTTCGCTGGGTCTTCACAGAAATGTTGCATAGTCTCGGTTTTGCTCTTCGCCGTTCCCGGGAACTACAAGGAGGATGAAGCAACTTCGTTCATGGAGGCAGAGACCACAGCAAGAGTTTGCTTCATAGACTTTGTCTCCATAGATTGATGTGGACCCATATCCAAGACTGACGAACACACGATTGTTCTGCTTTTCGGTATCAAGCGAGAATGTTGAAAAACATTTGGGAAGTTCAGTAGAGAATGTAGGCTTTGAAGGGTTGAAAAGCCATGTGGACTATCCTATGGCCAACGAGCTTTATGGATAATCTCGCTCCGGGGTTGGTGGAGAAAATAGCTGCAAGCGCGTGGAGGCAGCTGGTTGGCACGACTGTGTCCGGCATTCTGGCTTTAACGAGACAATGAGATATTTCAGTGAGGGAGCACGGGACTGTGAGATGGATGAGACGCCGGCTTGAGAACTTGGCTTGAAAGGTTTTCGGCACATGGCCGAAACTCGAGAGGAAACAGCACGTTCTTAGCCCATTCATCAGCAACATATGAAAGGGTAACGTTTAAAAAGCAGGAGATAATCTTGCTTAAGATGGGTGCAACATGACACAGTGCGATGTTAACGGTTTGTGATGTCACTCAAGTATTTTGTCAAAAGATTGAGGAGGAGTGCAGAAGTTCGATTTGATACGCCTGCAAAGAACACCGGCGAGACCCCGTGCGGTTGACAACAACTCCAAACCTCAACGATGTTCATACCCAAGATATTCGAATCCCCAGGTGCATCCGCCAAATTCCTCCACGATCAACACATCCCGATGTCAAGAACTGGCAGAATCAGCACCTTGGTATCTTCTGCAAGGGAAAAGTTAGCAAATATCCTCGAAGTCCGCTCCAACACAGTGAATCTCACCGACACGGCAATGTTTACTGCTTCCGACCAGCCCCATCGACCTTTCTCAAGCCGTCCAAAATAGCCTTAGCTTCCCGAAGATCATCGTCGTCGTGCATCTTTAAGTTATACGACTGCATGAAACGGTTCATGTTGCTGAAACCCGCATCCTTGATCATCTGGTTCTGGGACTTCTCACCAGACGAAGAATTAGAGGAAGCTTTGGTGGAAGAATCGGAGGTGGAGGTTGATTGTTTGTTGGTGTTGGAGGTGTTGGAAGGCATTCTCGGTGTGGAGTCAGGTGAGGACGGTGATTGTGTGAAAGCGGGTTGAGATTGATGGTGATGGGATAAAGAGGGCTTCTGCTGAACAGTGATAATTGCAATGGAGTTGATTATATTGATTTGGGTTGGAAAAATGTACAGAAGTGAACTTTTATGGCCTTTCCCCAGCCACCCTAATTTTAGCGTGACCAGCCACCTTGATATTCCACAGCTGCTTCGTTGCAGGTGTGATAGACGAGGGAGCTTTTTTAAATGACTGGGAACTTGGGATCGCGAGAAAGATTGCAAGAATAATCTGGGCTTTGTTGTTCCTCAAAGAATGCAGGCAGGTAGCAGATATTGGAGAGAGGAAGGTGTAATCAGATAGCGGGGGAATTGCTTATTTACTTGACTTGATCCGCAACTGCGCATGACTTGGTAGTTCAAGTCCCCAATAAAATTCAATATGTCAAATTAAAAAAAACTTCAAATTTAGAAAGCTGCTGGGTTGGAATTTCTAATCATATTTGTAAAGGGTCTTTGGATATGGACCTGTACCTTTTCCCAGTCCAACCGCTCCTTGAAAGCGTCCAAGACCGCCTTTGCCTCCTTTTCATCGTTATCTTCAAAATCCCAAACCCAAGGGGAAAACAAGAAGTGATTCATGCTCGCGAAGCCGTCCTTGACCTGCCAGCCGTAGCCTGAGGCCCCCTAGCCGCAGAATTGAGAGTGTTGCTGGCTGCGCTGGAGGTAGGTTGATTTCTGGTTGCTGCTGTTGGAAGGCATATGAATTCAGAGGTGGGGAAGAAAGAGGTTGATTGAATGGCGGTGGTGTATATGAGGTCTTGAGAGCTCTGAAATGCAGCGCTTGGTAGTGAGGGTAATTTGGTAGTCGGGATTACGGGATTAGTGAGGTATTGCTGTTGATCCATTGAAGCGATCAAGTGGCGTGCACGCCGGAAAGGCACCATAAAATTTCCACCAATATTTCAGTCGTTTCAATTCATTTCAAAGCTGTTCTTGAATGCTTTTTTCTCTCGGCGACTTTGCTGATCGAAGGAGAGATCTTAGAATCATTTCCTGGGGAGCTGGCTGGAATGATGCGAGAGTGCGCCTAGACGTGAATTCGAGCCGCAATAACTAGGCTTAGTGAGTCAAAGAATCAACCAAACGAATGTTGAAACTGTAGTTTGAGCTTCTTCTATTCCTTGGATTGTACTTGATCCCCAGCAGTGGTTCCGACAATCGAGCTCACACCCTAAACGGCACTCTCTCTAGCCTAAAACTAATAGTTCAAGAGAAGCTTGAAGAAGACCGCTCGTCTAGCAGACCTCAATGCCAACGTTTTGATCTCATCGAGCGGTGGTCCATGTTCTCTGGCACTTGGATATCTCCACCGTGGCCCAGCGCCTCTACCCTCCACGAAAGTAACAATGCCTTGGCCTCTCAGTACTGTTCGTCATTCTGAAAGTCCAAATTTCTGGAAAGCATAAAGTGTTCCATGTCGTTGTAAGCAAAAAGCTGTGCAATGCTGTCCGCCATTTTATTGAATCTCTTGAATGGTTCGGTGACGGTAACGATAGATTTTGGTTTTCATTGAAAGGCTGTTTTGTTATCCGAGTAAATATTGGAATTGTAAACAAATCAGGAGGTCGGGGAGTTCTACGCCATCCGCCCCGCTGAACCTTCTTCCTTGTGACGTGGAAGAATGGTCGCATGATCATGGTGTGAGTGAACATCAATGTTCCACTCAAGGCTTTGTAACACTGCTCGGCATCCCTCCTACCCAAGTCTGTATTAGGGAAAGTGATGTAGTAGCCGCGGTCATTCATTCTGACGCCTTCGAAGTAGAACTTGCGCATGCGCCTCTTCATGTGTTGAGGCGTGAAGAGATTGAGAGGAACAAACTGGCGGGACTCGAATAGGTATGGGGCGAGTAACTGCTCGTTGGAGGGTGCTCCATTTGGTGGGGGTCTGTTCTCGGGGCTCGTTCGAGCGTTTGTACTTTGAGACGAGAAGATTGTGTCGATGTTGTTCCAGGAGGAGGCGATCCGATGGAAGGAGAACAAGGCGAAGGTAACAAAGAAGCGAGCTCGATTGCAAGCAGTTCGAGATCTCCCACGGCTAACCGGGGAGCTTTTCATCTGCTAATGAGCGTTTAATATGCATGCTGCTGTATTGTTGATGATAATGAAAGAATTGAAGAGCTGAAACTTCATCAATGTAGAAGACTGATTTTGCGATTGGAACGGCAGCTACGAGGATACTGGTACCTCTCTTTCTACAGATACGTAAACCAATTCGCAACTGCAGAAGTAAAAAAAGTTTCACTTAGACCATGGCAGATGCCCCGGTAACTATTTGATATGCTCGCGAGGTTTGCGCTTCACTCTCAGGGTTGCCACGCTCGGCGAAAGAGGAAGTAACACCCTCTCCCTCGATCAGAACCTGGCGCTATGCCAAAGAGCACTAGCTCAACATCACCAACTGCATCTCGAATCGGGGGGTTAGACCCTTGAATTTGGGGAGAAGACCTCAGATGTTATCAGACCTTCCTATGTCTACATAACTGAAAGTAGTTTCCTAGAACCAAGGTACGTGATGGCTCTAGGCAATGGCTCTTCAATACCATGTGCTGTAGCCTGAAGCTCGCAGCGCATACGGCATTTAATGTTGTAAGTTTCTTTAAAATCCCCAGAGCCCGCGTAATAAACTCTTTTTGATTCGCATCGAAGCAGCATGAAGGTGTCCATGCGAGCTGCATTCGAGCATCGTCAGTCCCCCTAAATTTGTATTGAATCACTTCCCTCTTCGGTGCTAGGCACATCAAATCAATGAAAGCGGCTGCTTATCAATCTACCCGCTCTATCGCAAAACGCGTGCCCACAAAATCCACAAATGCTAAAAGAAGATGGTCATGGAAGTCTAGTGCTTAATCACGTGATTAAATCGAAGTTTCCAAGGCCCCTTCAAGCTATTCTTGATCCTTTACTCAAGGGTGCAAGGGATCCCAAAAGCGAAATATTAATATTACAATACTGAGATGCTAATGTCCTGTCTGCACTAGCCAGCATATCTCGACTTGAAGAACTATAGACAAAGCCATGTGTAAAATTCAAAGCTAGGTAGCTCACCGCGTCTCTTCAATCAATGGAGACATCGGGGCGTTTACCAGCCGCTTAAGAATGCATCCAAAGGATCAGCAGAGATTGAAATGTAGCGGGCGATGTGGAAAGGCCTGACGCCATCGCTACAACCTTCCGGACTGACCCCACGGTGGGGAGCACCAATGCAGCCCCGCTCGAGATCGATGAAAGGACTTTACAATAATAAATGTACAGCATATCAAGATGCGGAAACAGGTGGATATACTTCGTTGGTTGTTGGGTCTGTTGTTGTTTTGTGTCGGCGTTGAGAGGTAGAGGTTAAAGTTGAAGAGACGTCGAGAAATGCCCCACAATCTCTCGTCTAATCGGGTACAGTCGCTTCGCCAGCCAATCACCATGCCCAATTGCCTCTATTCATCTCTGCAGAGGTCCCAGCAACAAGGAGTCACCTGGTACATAATATCGCCCCTTGGTATGCGGTTTGACTCGGGGATGCAAACTTCCGATACGGAAGTGTAACAGTCGAATAGGCGTGGGGCGCCTACTGGTGCTATGATAGGACTGCTCACAAATAGGGTAATTGGAGAGACCTCTTCTGCACAGCGTTACTTTCACTGGCCAGCAACCCAAGAGCCAAGAGTTCCGAGAAGCTCTTTTGGGACCTTCGTCATACCATAAATCAAGGCCAGTGTTTCGTGGTTTGACTTATCTCCTTCTGGTGAGATGATTTGGCGCAAACTGATGATCGCCTAGAGCCGCTGCTGGTGGGGCATAAACTTCAGCACTTAGATAATATACAGTACAGCAGTCTAGTCACCTTCTCAACTCATCAGGGTCAACAAAAGTCAAAGTCACTGTCAAAAATAAACACGAACAAGTCAAGTCCAGATGTAAACAACACAAAACGACAGTAATCTTTCGCGTTAGGGCAAAGATTGCCCCAAACTAGACCTGATCATAATGCAGAACAAGTCCTCATCCGAATCACAGTTTGCATCACCATGACCCCTTTTGTACCTTCAATCGTCGTAATTGCCAACGGCTCGAGGGCGGCAGTCTCCAGCTATGATATCCTCAGTCGAACCTTCTCGGAACATCGACTTGAGGACCATTCAAATACTGTCTGCTCATCCCGAATTCTAACACGGTGGCTCCTTCAAACAAACAGACAGACTACCACCTAGACTGCTCAGTTTTACGATGCACATCCCCGGCGCCAAACTAGGACAAGCCCTTCTTCTGCCAACAGCTGCATTACAGCGGCACCCTTCTGATCGCTGGAGCAGTGTCCCTCTGACTCACAATGCTTATAAGCTTCCTAGCAATCAAGTTTGTAAATGTATGACGTGGTTCGAAAAGAATCGGATGCCTGCGAATTTTGTTCTTCCTTTGCCAGGAACCTTCTATCCCGTTTTTGTGATCCTGGGATTTCTGCTGTTTGACGCGGGTAATATTCTTGATGCTGAGATGCGGGTCAATCAGCAGAGGGATATTGGCGATTTGTACTCGAAAGTTAGGGGTTTATTGACTGTCACAGATCATTGGATGGTCGGGAAGGATGTTTGGATTGGGTTTTCGGCACGAATAATGGTATTGATTGGACGGTGATGTTGAGTGGAGCGGCGGTAATGAGGTGGCATAAATGTGGTGGGAATAAAGTTGTAGAAAGTTCGAGAAATGAAGTGTAATAGAATTTTCTCGTTGTTTTGACTTGAGGTGGAGGAGAGCGGGACTGGGAGCAAATGTCTTAGCCTATTTCTCTTGGAGCTTCACTCTGGGGAAAGGATATTCCATGTTGAGGGGAACAAATGCAGCTTAGCTTGTTGGTTGACTTGATATTTGGGTTGCCGTCCTTGTCAATTCTTGAAGAGGGCTATCCACACTGGATCTCTTTTGGATGCCTGGGGAAGAGAGTTGTTGACAGTCTGCTCCGGTTTCAAGGATTCAGAAGAGCGACCAGGTGTGAGAAGAAAGAATTCCCTGTAGGCAATGGGAGAATGGACAAAAAAATCGTTTGGAGAATTCTTTTCTGCAAGGAAAGACATCCAGAGTCGAACCCCGTGACGGCTTGACTATATCCTCTTCAGGTAAGGCGGCTCGCTTCGAGAATTGAACCAAAACACCAGCCGATTCCGATCTTTTTGTCCTTTCTCACCATGTCAAATCCCATCTCATGTCCATCACCAACCATGGGTTGCTTGGTGGGTTAAAACATTCCAATTCAAGTACTGCAGGCTAACTATTTTTAGATCTTGGAGCCACAGAGACAAAGCCCGCCTGAGATGGGCACCCAAGCGAATGGCAATGGTGAAAGAAAGGGGGGACGCGTCGGCAACCGTTCAGGACGAGTCTTCACCTGCTTCCCCAAGTTGCCTCCAGAATTGAGAAACAGGATCTGGAAGGAACATTGCGGTGACTACGAGCCTAGAATCATTGATCTCTGGCTCAAGGAAAGCTCCACCAAGGATAACTTGATTTATTGTACTCATTCTCGAGCACCCGCTCTCCTCCATACGTCCAGAGAAGCCCGCAGTGTTGGACTCCAACACTATGATCTCTTTCAGGATGATGATGATGAAGCACCCGCAGGGCCACGGATCTACGTCCGTTGGGATAGTGATATCATCTTTCCTGTTCCCTTTGATTATGAAGAACCGTAAGTGGTCTGGTGGCGAGATATTACTCCATCAATTTCTCACTCCTCTTTTACCTAGACATGGCAACAACGATCCTGATGACAACATGGATTTGGAAATGGCTTTGATGGTCGACTTGGGTGATTGCGAAAATTGCCAAAAGATCAAACGAGTTGCTATACCAGAAAGCCATACAAACTGGACCGTATTCTTCTCGGACGCCAACAACATCTCCGAAATCCTCGTTTACGTTCCAATTGATGGCAGTACCTACAAGAGACTTGACAGAGTCGAAGAATCCTATGCTGATGGTATTCGTTTCAACATTGAACTCACCGAATTTCGTAGTCAGGGGAGAATGACCGCAGACAATGAGGAGCAGGAGATGATCAAGACGCTGGATTATGCGGTAGAGGATGTCCAGAAGAACATGGAACTGGATCCTGACGTATCGTGGGATGATCATTCCGTCCAACCCATCATTCGGAAGATGTCCCTGAAACTGCTGGAATTGAGGCAGTGATTGTCTAGGGAGAAAAGAAGCACAAAATGCCAGTGAGGGGAGATTGATGATGGCTGGGCAGAAAGTCGACAGGCAACGTCACTGACAATACCATGGGATTCAGAACCACGAAGGGTCGAGGGTGTCCTTTTCGGCAAGCTCATAGATAATTGAGAACGCCACAAAAGCGAACCTTTGGAGTCTTTTGGTGAATTTTACACATAACATGAATTTGAAGTACTTCCCGCCGTTCGGCTCGACCGGAAGCCGCTCCTTCTTTCGATAATCCATCCTTCTCTCACCTCCATCCCTCTACCTAGACCAGCCACTTCGAATGCATCTGTGTCAACCTCATCTGCCTTCAGCGTAATCTCTTCATTCAGTAGGGGTAGGTAGGCAAATCTCAATGAGTATGTTGCCAGCTTTCAGACTGATATCGAAGCAACCCTCAAGCTCTCTATTGAACCGACTTGATTCCTCTTGCCAACTTCAAATGCATCAAGAGGTAGCAGCCCTATCGACTTTTTCAAAGCCCTGATTCCATCGCAAAAGCTTCGGGCACCCAGCTGCTTCTTTCAAACGAACATCACCTCCTCAATCTGTAGTGATGATCTTCTCTTTCATATTCATCTTCGATCCCAAACAGCAACGGCATAGGCTCCACAGTCCCAACAGCATCCGATGACCGGATACGATAAAGTTATTAGTGACGAACCAGTCTCTGTATCTGAACAGACCCCCGACAACTTCCTCCGCTTCCCGTCTTTTCCCCAACAGCCTCCCGAACTTCGTCGTGAGGTTTGGAAGAATGCTTCTTCGGTTCCACGACTTGTTGATCTTTGGTCTAACCAAATCGGTGGCAGACATGGCACCAATTTCTTCGCCTATTTTGATGCCCGTCAGCCAGTTGCGTATGAGACTCATTCTCGCAAACCTCCAGCTGTGCGCTATCTATCGAAGGAAGCAGGACTTGTTAGCTTGGAAAGCTATAGCCTTGCATTTGGTTGGGAAATTAAAGAATTCGTCCGCCGAGTTTCATTCAACATCTCGATTCCCGCGGAGATCTATGTGCATCGCAACTGCGACGTTATCTGCCCTATGCCAACATTTGCTTCCGATGAGTATGGATGGTCCTCCAATATATAACATTGCCTTGAAGATGCCGCTTTGGGTGAACAGATGCGACGAACCGCTCTGCAGGTAGGCCAGACGAATTGGTTAGTTGGAATCGATCTTTTTGACCTGGATGAGGTTTTATTCAGTGACCGGCCTGTCGAACGAGCTAGACTTTACGAAGAGTATTCTATATAACCCAAACTTGGAGATATTGGTGATCAAGTGAATATAGGTTACGTGGGCTCCAAGGCAGTGAAGCAGCTACTAAAAGCAAAAGAAGAAAGCCGAAGGAATCTTTGCATGCAGCTCAGTCTATGACGACAAAGGCATATGAGTGCCCAGCGTTAAAAAAATTAATAAAAAAAATGGATTCCACAACTATCAAATTGATGCGGATGAAAGTTCACGAGGTTTGAGGCATGGGGACATACAAGGGGCACTGGAAACTCGATCAGAGGTGGAAAAGATCAACTGGCAGCAAAGTGCAGACCAAAGATGAAGGCATGGGATTTGCTGAAACTTCCAATTATCAATTATGAACCAGGTAAAAAGAATCCAGGAACTGATACTGGGCATGGGGTCATTTGCAAGGTAGTTGAGTCCAGCTCGCAAATAGAGGAAGAATGAACTGAGCAGAACGGAGCCCACCCTCGCTTTCCACCCGTTTGACCTTCTCCTGTGACTTGATTGTCAAGTCCAGTGTCAACCGTCTATCCATCGGTGCTGTAGTAAATGGTGATAGCGAGCGTCTCTTAAAAGCGAGGAAGACGGGATTTCTTGACCTTGCCACTGCCATTTTCGTGAAGCCCTAGAACTTTCTCCAATCAACTCCAGATCTCCCAGACAACCTTGATGAAGACTTAACCCTTCGGATTTTGGTGCCTCTTCCTGTTTCCTTCCTGGTAAGCGATCCATCCACAATGGTTAACGTGTACGAGCAGCAAATATTGATCTGAAACAGGCAATTTACCACGAGGCCAAACTCATCTTCGCCTTCATCCGCGAATGCTGTCGAAGCAAGGGCAACCGAAGCTGGCGGTTCAAGTTCCTCTATCTCCGACTCTTCTTTCCTTAACACCCCTCCTAAAGCTGCCACCGCTGCCGCAAACAACGACTTTGAAGTCAATACTGAGTCCGAAGTCGAGTCTCAAGTCAACACCGAGTCCGAGGTCAAAGGCGCGCGAGTCTTCGCGTGCTTGCCGAAATTGGCACCCGAAATCAGACGCATAGTATGGAAGGAAACATCTTCTGTTAGGCGAGTTGTTGATATTTGTGCAACGCAAAGTCCGATCATCGGAGCGTCAGAATTGGTGTATGACCTCTGTATTATGCAGTTATGGACGATTTTGAAAAGAAACCTCCATAGATGCACCACATCGCGTTAGATGCTGAGAGAGCGTGGTGGATCGACTACTTCTAACACGGTGGTTTGGGTCTTAGTAATATTTTCCTTTACTCGGACATAGATACTATACAACTACCTCAGGAATTTGCAAAGGGTGAACCCTTCACCTTTTGCTCACGGATTTAGAGACTGTGCTCCAGAGTGATTCTAAGGAGACTGCTAACATACCTCGGTCCTTAGTCATAGCAAAGGTAGATACCCAAAATTCCATTAAAGCGCATCGTTGACAACAGGAGAAAGAAGAAAATACAGCTATTGATTTGAAGTGCACCGGGCTAAGTGTCGAGCCGGTTCGGGTGATTGCTCGCCAGGGTTGAGATACGTTTGGGGGCATTGGCATTGGAGGATCAACCTGGCAAATCGGCACAACCAAATGGCTTAGAGACACCGTGGTAATTACATAATCAAGAAATAAGCATAGATTTGGCGTTGCTAGACAGGGCTGTGGGAGAGAAGGGATTGTTATCAAGCTTCTCGAGATCTCAGCGGATGACCCTAATTTTTTTTTGCAAAGGGCTACATTCGCAGATATGTATTGCAGCATATTCCTCCAGGACTTTAACGGATAAGTTACAGGTAGGATTGTCTTGCAACTCCTTGATTGTTGCCATCGTGGAGATCAATAAAAGAAAATAATAACATACGCTTCTCGTGCAACCTCAAGTCAAGAATTCCAAGTCGATTCTTTCCTCCGTCGCCGCAGTACAAATATACTTTCGCATCCTCAGACCCTTAAGAAACTGAACACACTTGCGATGTTATTCAAATATTTTTTTAAAAAAAATTCAAAGAAGTGAACCTTAAGAAGAGCCGTTGACATAGATATAAGAATTGCGAGAACTCGCCTCTTCACGCCCAAATCGGCAATATTTCCCACAGCCTCCTTTCCGCCTCCTGCACCTCAATTAATAGAACATGGCAGTGTTGTTCTGGATGTTCATAACCTTGATACTTCGTTGTTGATGAGGGAACTTGCAGGTGCCCTTGGTTGCAAGGAGGTCATTCTTCACGGTGGCTTTGATGTCATTGCACCCCGCTTCAGCAGTGATCAGCGGTTTGTTTTGGACGGCATTCTTATTGAAGAAAAAGATCTGACTATTGCAAACGCGGAAGCCGAATTCAAGGACGAGTTCTCTAAAAATCTGCGAACAGTGGAAAGCATGGAAGAGAATTAGCCAATCTCCAAAGAGCTGGGACCCTGTGCTCAAGCTCAAGCTTTTTGTGGTACGGGAGACTTGAAGGAGGGATCTGGAACGGCGACCAGACATCGAGACATTGAACGAGAGAGAGGGTTTGATGAAGAGTGCACGCCAGCTGGGAGGAAAACTCAGGGAGGTTACACACTTGGTGCAGCTAGGCAAGGGAGGAGAGCCTTCCAGTCTCAATTTCTGACTAGGCGAAGCATGCATTGCGACAGGCAACTGGCCTTTCGCATATTTCACAAAAGAAGCAGAACAATCCTGATACAGGACACTTAGCAGTAGACAGAACAATTCCTCAAAACCGATACGATCAAATATCTAAATTGCTTTCAGGTAGCATAGCAGCATCGCTCTCCTTTTATTTCCCCCGAAGTTGTATCACAATATTTCGTACCTGCCTTGATTCCGACATCATCTGCTCCGATTCTGCTATTGAAGCATTGGCTCTTGATTCTTGAATGCACCCTTGATTCACTGCATATTTGTCAACCTAAAGATAGTTGAGAGGCCTAAATATTCTGATTCCATTACGAATGGTTGAAGGTGAATCCAACAGTTGTGCCTTGCTCGCTTGTCGACTACGTGAAAACACCTTGCCTGACAATTTCCCTTTTTTCTCAACACAACCACCAAAACACCAGTACGAATCAACAGCGATCAGGTTCGTGTGTTCTCCTTCCAAAGTGCCCAAGCTATCCTGACATAGGAAAGCTGACGCTCAATAATCGCGATCAGGTCCAGGCCGCCTTTCGACGGTCTCCTTCGAAGTAGCACCATAGCTGCGAGCAATGGAGACCAACTCCACATTCTCAAGCTCGTCAAACTCCAAGTATTCTTCTCTAGATAGCTCTCTTGAGTCTTCCGCCACAATTAGAGCAATGGCGACCGAATCAACCCACACCGTTGTGGACAATGAGTCTATAACTGAAGAGCAAAGCGGTCCTGTCTTTACGCTATTTCCGAAACTCCCTCCGGAACTACGCAATAAGATCTGGAAGAACGCTTGCTTCGTCACGCGGCTCATTGATCTATGGAAATTCCCTATTGGTGAGAAGGAATTTAGGGATGCTTGCATCGAGGAATTTAACAAGACGATATGGGTTTACAAAAGCCATTCTCAAACACCGCTGATCATGTATGTGTTGGAGGCGGTATCCCGCCCGTTTTCGGCTCTCTCGTATTTGCCTGTCTAAGGCTTTTCTGTTGCTTTTACGAAACGATCTTTATCGAATGATGACTGACTCCTTTGCTAGGCATACCCCTCAGGAAGCCCGCGCGGTTGGACTTGGGTATTACAAGCTCTCATTTGGAAAGAATTTTAGCGCCAAAATTGGACAAAGTGAAGTTATTATGTCAACTCCAGCTCGCATTTACCTCCATTGGGAGTACGATGTCATTTGCCCCATGCCAATTTGTCTCCGTGAAGAAGGCTGCACTATATACCGTGGCAGTGGCCCCCTCGTTCGAGAATTGAAGGATATTAGCCCCTTGATGCGACGTCTTGCTTTGGGAAAGTACGATTCGGCCTGTATCTTCGATCTGCTAGGAAGCACGGCGCTGGAAGAAGTCATGATCTATAATGAACCTTTCACAACCCTCCGACCATTCGAAGCCCACAAGTCAATATCCTTGGAGTTTGTCAGTATTGAGAACGAGGTTGATGAAAAGTTGGAGCTAGGAGATCAGGAACGACTTCGTCCTGCGAAAAGATTGATCCAAAGAGATATTCAACGTCGTCAAGAAGGGAGTATTTAGGGTTTTGATAAACTTCCAGAAGGATGGGTCCCGCCGACTGTTCGACTCATGCGGATGGTTGTCAAGAAGGGCTATGAAGAAGCAGACGAGGAAGCAATCGAGACTTAGCATTCTTTTATGCGAGGTGGCAAGGCAGCGGACATGAGACCAAGATAACGAAGGACTCGGGGAAGCATAGAAGTGAGCTACCAGAAGCTACTTGGCAGAAGAGCAAATGAATTTTGGACCCGAAACTTCAATCCCGATGACTTCTGGGAATATGAATCTATGCAAACACTTCTATGAGGTGGCGTACCATGAGCCCATAGGAGCAAGTGCTCAAAATTTTCCGGCCAAGAGACTTGACCTTGGCCTTCCTTGATTCTACTCAAGTTGAATTCTAACTTCCCTGATTGGCCTCAATGCTAAAAATCATACACTCCAGCTCCTGACATGATCCTTTTGGACAGCTGCCTTTGGTTCACTTTCCGGTAGCTGCACTGGCAACGCATTCCTTCAAGTTGATGGCCCCAAAATCATATTCTTGTTCGCACCATTCGACAACCTACTCTTCAATATCTCCCGGATATTGTCTCCCATCCACCCCGTCATTCCAATCTGGCTGATATGGCAACTGATTGATGTTGAAATAAATTTACCCATCAAAATCGAAAATTCGCACTATCACACCAGATGATTCGAGGATCGCAGATGTATGGTTGTGCTTGGACAGTCGTTGCACTGCATTTTCTGTTTGTCAAATCTGCAAAACTTGAAGCGGGGAAAGAAGAAGTTTACTTGTAGGTGTATATGGCATTCCGAGAGAGCATCCACATGTATACATTCCATAGGCTATCGGACGAAAAGCCATTCGCATTCCCTCCCCGTTACCCGAGATTCCTCACGTTGTCAAATGCTCGCTTGGCGGATAGTGTATCACAGAACGGATTTGCACGAAAGTACTGTTTCGATGGAAAAAAGGTAGTTTGAGGTCAGCGGGGAGTAGTACATAATCTAGGCATCTTGTCAGCTCCGTGAGTCTCGCCGAAAACGAGCAGTACTCACATCACCGTAAAGGCTCAGTTCTGCACCATCCAAACCTTCCTGCTGAAACTTCAGTGGGCTCCCCTTCTGTCTCAGGTAGAAGGGTTTTCGACTGTAGCTCGGTACACCAGCGTATGTTCTCAACGTGCTCGGGTGTTGGCTCAGCTGCCTCCAGCTCTCCCCAGTGCCAAGACCGATCATGATGAAGCCGCCTGTTCTCCCTTCATTGCTCCAATCCACAATATATGCAATTCCTCCACCGGAAGCTGTGGCATTTGCTCGCATATCAAAACCCAGGTCGTTCACGTATGAACCGGGGTAATGAACGGTGGGCGGAAGCGTGCAAGTTCAGATGATCGAGTCGTTCGAAAAATTATTCGCGACTAGCTTCGGGCCTTCTGGAGCAGCATATGGCATACTTGGAGCTTGCGGCTCGTTGATAGTGGGCCGTCGGGTGTCAAGAATCCACAAGTTATCGTCTGGAGTAATGTAGAGAGCTTGGACGGATATGAAGGTGCTGCGGTCGTTGCTTGCGAACTGGATGCCGGTTGTGACATTGAAAAATCTCCTCAAGGTGTGTTCAGCTCCAGATATGGGTATGAATATTCTGCTGCCTGGTTCACAATTTCTCCCAGACTGTAGGCGTATCTTTCTTGAGTGTAGCACGCGAAGACTCGTCCTTGTTTCGAGACGGCGAGGCCGATCGGCCATTGATCGTAGTAATACTAGAACTCTTCGACCGGAGGGCTGTATGTGCCGGTGTCGATTCGAACATTTCAAGGCCCGGCGTGCAGAAAGTTCTGTTGAGCGTGGGGTTGAAGGTCGTCAAGTTCTGGGCAGTTGTCAGGCCGGAGAAGCCGGCTACAGCGAGGAATGAAGCAGCTTCATTTTGGTGAAACAAGGGGTACACAATATCCGCCTAAGACACAGAAAAGAAATAAAGAATGAATATGCACTTATCAGGTTCGTGGCCATCGTACATCAAGTCGTTGATGATCTCATGAAGTTACTTCAGCCAGGGTCTGGAGCAGTTCGAGTTTCTAGAACGAGGCGCTTTTCGAGCGATTTGCCCTTTGGCGTACGCGACCAGATTGCCAATCATCGAATAGCACAGGACGGTAAGTCTTTCAGTTGCAAAGATAGTGGAAGAAGGACAACTTTTGAAGTGATGACGCTGACAGGAGGATTCGGAAACTAAATTAGGTCGTGGAGACCCATGTCCGGTACATTTTTAGCGATCCCAGGCCCCCGAACGGGATATTTGGCAATCTTATCAATAGGAGGCCCAAGAACTTCACCACCAATTCATTCAGGCATTCCTTCTTAGACACTTTATTATTATTTTCATGGCCTCGGTCTAATTATACAACAGTTGGCGACTCTCAGCCATTCCTAAAGAGACGTATGACCACCTTCTCATTCATGTTCACCATCTCGTCCTTGATCATCACCAATTTAGTCTTCGACCTTCTCCACCATTGATACCCTTGTCTTCTTCGCCTTACTCATCATCATCGCCATCTTCTTCGCTCGCAGATGCACTGGGCTGACTCCATTCTTCCGCACCATACTCGAGACACTCTTCTTCTCTCGGATTATGTAAGGCGTAGGATAGAACCAAATCTTCTAAATCGTGGGGCCTCCGATGTAGATACAAGTGCCGAGGAGGCAAGGCCATAAGCTGATTGCTTTTGGGGATGTAGCAAGCGTTCTTCCAGATCTTGTCACGAGCTCAATCGGTAATTTTGGAAACAGTGCGATAATTTGTGGCTTCGTTTTCGTCATCTGTTCTGTCAGAGCCCGTGGATTCATCATAGCCGGTGCCACTGCCATCCTTAGAATCGCTCTCGTGGTTAGATTTGACATAGGTGTTGATTCTATGGCCTGATGTGGCGTTGGCTTTGGAAGACGAACCGAAGTTAGAAAACAGCTCACTGTGTTGGCCACGGGGAGAAGAATTCTGATTTTCAATGAGTTTCTCTTCATCTGGACTGCCGTTTCGGATCATGCTCGTCTTTGACTCACGAAGCGGTGGTAGATAAAGAGGGAGACTATCACCGTCTGGACTGTTCTGGATTACCTTCATCTTCGCAATTAGTCTGTGTGAGTATGTCGTTGTGATGAGATGTTGTCCTCCAAAGCTAAAGCACTATACGAAGTAAGATTGTTAGCTTGCAGGTTGGTCACCAAAGTTGATGCCAACAAACAAAGCTTGTGAGATTTTGGGAGGACGTTCACTTGACTTAAGTTCGTGTCTCGACTCTGTAATGCGTAGGGGTCAAAGAAGATGTTGAGGTAGAAGTAGGTTGGACACGTGTAAGTGGGAGAAGGCTGGTGCTGTTGTGGGCAGGAGGAGCTGTTTATATCTACATCTCATCCACGATTGAAACTTGAAATTAGAATCACATGTTAAATAATTTACTTAAGTGTAAAAAGCTAATTGGCGAAAACTATTCACCAAAGCCCGCCAAAAAGACACGACAAATTCAAGAAGAAGACGGGGAAATTCCACACAATATCTTCCTCCTTCATGAGATTACCCTCTCCTTTGAACTAAAGTCGATCTGTCTCAGAAGACTCACCGTCGGCGTCACTGCTGTCTTCAGAAGCACCCCAGAGCCTGTAAAGAGATTCGCCGTTGTCTGGATCATCCAAAGTAATGACCTCCATCTTTGGACTTGGAATTGTGGGAGAGGGTTATTGGGTCGAGATGATGTCATCGAAGAGGCGAAGAAGGTACAGGAGTACCATATTAGGTTCAGAATTCACGAAGAGCATTAAGCGATGTATTACCAAATTCCCGTACTTGCACGGAGAATTCGTTGCTGTCAAGATCCTGATGGAGGCGAGAAGGTAAGATGATGTCCTACACAAGCAAAGATAGTTCCAGGATAGCTTTGACGGCGAAGTCGACGAATGGAGCGGTGCTTACCACTCGAAATATCTGCGAAGAACTCGGACACTTGATCAAATTATCACCAAGCAACGGGGTGATGATCTCCAACAGCTTGCAAGTTGTTGATGTAAAGAAAAGGTTGCGATAGAGGTACTGAGCTTAATCATGCCACTTGGGTTATCATAAGAGGATCCGAAATAATTTAAATCACAACTGAACACTCCATGTTATATAGGCGGAACTTTGCAGAAGATACTGCACCCGAATCTTACTCGTACCCAGCTGCCGTGACTCATAAGTATTCCTCAATCTTTCTTACCTCATATCACAGGCCCAAATGCAAACACAAAACCACTCTCATGAACAGCCGTAACAGAACAAGTAAGCATAAAACAGACAGCCACACCACCTCTAACGCAAAAAACAGTCTGACCACCCACGCAAAAAGCACAAATAAGCCGCCCACCTCTACTCTACCCAAGCTTGCAAAATCTCAAAAAGCCGCCTTTCCCCACTCTAACCCTTCAAACGCACTAAACTTGCACATCACTTCTCAAGCAAAAACCCCAATTTCCCAATGTCCCCTCTTCCTCCCCATCTCGCACTCCTCTGCGGCCTAGATTCCACCCCCGCGAACCCCGCAACCCACTCGACAGCAGGCGCAATAACCTTCTCGTGCACCTCACCTCCAATGTCCTCCCAGATATCGAAAGCATGACCTGCTTCGAACAGGATCATAGTCTGCCGATGCGAGCCGCTGGTTCCGAGCGCAGAGTGGAATTTGACGGCATGGGAGAGCTCGAAGACGTCGTCGTTTGCGCCCATTATTTGGTAGGTTGGCGGGTATTTATGCATTTTGCTGAGCTCGAGGGGACCTATCATGTGTGTTAGGGGGGGCTGGGATCGGGAAGAGAGGGGGAAGGGAAAGTGGGAATCGCACTGATTTCGTCGATTTCTTCCTTAGTTATTGACCCTCGCTCGGGGAGTCTCAGCTTTCCGTCATCGCCTCTGGTCAGCCCTCGAAGCAGGTACTCGCGGATGAGGGCTTTGCGGAAAATTGTGAGAACCATAACAGTTCTGGGACGTTTGTAATCTTCCGGCTTTTGAACAACCGGAAACTCGGTTGGTTGGTGGTCGAAGTACGTTCCAGCAGTAAGAAGTTCAGATGTGCAAGGAGGTAGAAAGAGCTTCGAGAGACGGTCACTATGAAGAGACGGGAGTCCGTTCATGTTGGTCGGGCCGTACAGGGACAAGATGGCCGTTGGTTGTATGGTCCAAAGCTTTGGCTTATAGTTGATGTCAGCTGCTGTCATGTTGCCAATGTACTTTAGAACTCACAGTCAAAAGGGCAAGGTGGGCTCCAGCTGAAGCTCCAACGACAATGATCTTATCGCCTTGGACGCCGGAGAAGTAGTCTCTGACCTCTCGCGCTAAGCTCTTCCTCAGCCAACCCTCCACATCACGGACATCATCCATCTGACCTTCAAGCTTTGTTTCTGGAAGGAGGCGATAATCCATAGAGGTCACTATGAACCCCAGTGACAGGAAATGATAAAAGAGCGGTCGGGAGTAGTCCGTCCTGTTCCCTCCACTCCATCCGCCCCCGTGGATGAACAGCATGACCGGAGGAATGGCGACATCGTGCTCAGTCGGTACATAGATGTCAATAGGAATGGCGATCCTATCTATAGTCTTGTAAATGCATGTCTTGGTGATCGAGAGTGCGGGAGGATGAGGTGGTATGCTGAAGGCTTTCATCTCTGGAAGCTATGCTATAGCTTAGGGCGAAGACAGTATTCCTTCCGGAAACATCGAGGAGCGCAAAGAGGCGCCAGACTTGACACACGCAAAGCGGGGGGAGGGGTGATACATGATATCCTCCGAAGGTAGGGGGAAAACACGGTCCTGGAACAACGACCGCGTGCCATTGGGTATCTGCATAAGTGGGGGCAACAAGAGCAAGCTGTGTGGACAACGTTCATAGGCGGGTCTCCACGTGCTCAGGAGGGGCCGGTACAATCATCCTGTCACAACTGGTCGGGCTTGCAGTAGTCTGCGGGCTCCAACACCACATTTGGGCCTGATGCAACTTCCTGCACTTGTTGTGCTTGCTTAATCTTTCCGACTTTTACGTACAAACAGCGATGGGAGATAACTTCAAACATTGCCTTTCAAAAACTCGCGATTGGCTCTTGAATTGCCTTGTGTAACGCGGCATAACTTGTTCTATGTAGGGCCCCGACACCGAAATTCCTCCACGACATCTCATATGGCGCCACCACCTCGGTGACCGCACAACTTTGTTTCTTTTTCCGCCAAGATTCTTTTATTCGTCAACGTTTCCGAGGCGTCAGCCCCCAGATTAGAAGGCTTGATATTTTGGCGAGGTGGCCATATACTCTTCGCAAGGTGTGGAGAGCGCTTCACCGCTGTCGCGTTGAGCTGAAGAAACGGTGTTTGAAACTTTCTTTTGCGGCCGCTGAGCAACGGCCACGAGCCAGGATGTCCCTGCTCGAAATGCCATCGCCCAAAACCCAAACTTGACAGATGCAAACCTGCAAGGGGGGACATGCCAAAATCAAGGGAAGACAAGCACAGCATCGAGAAAAAACACCTGTTGCAGCATCGATACCCGACGAATGTGTCCCGAGGAAAGTGACGTGGCAGGGTAGCCTGAGAATGGTGTGCTAGAGAGACTGTCAAGAGAAATTGCCGCTGTCCTGATCCCGACCACCAGTCGCCTTGGACGCAAGTAAACAGACGAACCAAAGCATTTGACCGCTCTTCAACTCGCCGATAGGATACCACTTGCGATGGAAAATGCCTCATATCCCCAAGACCTTCGGACGACTTCCTAGGAACTTCAGCGTCATCGCCTTTCGATTCGATCTCAGATCTGCGCGTGCGCAACTCGACCAAGAGTACCAACTAGTATCCATGCCCGCTTCGCTGCCTCTTGTATATCGCATACCAATGAACCGGAATAAAACTTGCACAATTCGTCTCGCTATGAATAGCCACGGCCCGCACTTCAGGTCCTTCGGAACTATTTTCAGGTTACGATATCCACTTGGAAACTGGACTAACCACACTTGAGAGGGGAGGCAAAACCGTAAATGCGCGGTGCTCTGATGCTTCCAACAACTTCAAGCAACTACAAGCTCCGAGGCATTAGCGTGACCGAAGCTCGTATTCCGACCCGAGCAGCCGTGGAACAGCCACTGAGGCTCATACGTGTCTCTTCATCGAACATTGTGGGTGTTGTCGTGATCTCTGAGTCGGTTTCACTACCCCCAGCTTTGTAAGGGAAGAGAGTAACTCTCGAGCTGATGTGTGTCGTTGATGAAGTGAAGTCAAGCTGAAAGTCAAATTGCCTTCTGCAGGGACGCCGATTTTCGGAAGCGATGCGCTAGGCCGAACACGGACATTCAACTTTCGTTTGACCTGCCCAGCAGGTCTAGATTAATTATTGATGGTACAGAAGACCTCAACATTCTATATTTTCTGACTGCACTCAGAGCAGCTTCCCATCTTATCTGCGTAGCTGTGGTGTGAAACTACGGTGTCGAGAGAAAATGTAGGACTGACGTTCGCGGTAAAGATACCGTTTGCATCTGGGCGGTGTCCAGTATCCTAGATCTAATGCGGATGTTCAACAAGTTTGCAGTTTAAATGGCGATATGAGCATGAACTTGTACTATGGTCCAATTGACTGTTATAAGCTTTCTAGACGAGCAATGATAGACCCATTGTATGCATGCTCTAACTAAGGACACCTAGAACTCAATGCATGCTCTCCACAACTCCATCCTATGCCATGTCCTGCCTAACATGTCCACGGCAATCCAAGTCCAAGACAAGATCAATCTCCAACGACTCTAACCTCATCTCCTCTTGCCAGCAGCAGGACCACTGGGCAAGCCAGTTGGTCTGGGTCGTCCTCCCCCTCCACCATATCCTCCGCTGAACTCAGACTCATTGGTAGCCCAAGGAGCGGTAGCAGCAACAAACGGCTTGTCACTCCCGCCTCCTCCGCCATATCCATTTCCAGTCGGCATAAACCTATCCTCATAGTTGCTGCTACTTCCACCTCCCGATGAACCGTAACTATTACCCCTCTGTACCGGTGGAGGTTCTGACGCAGAGTTAGCTGGCGATCCCGCCCTCCCCCTATTATAAGCCCCCTTCAACCTATCCTTCGCAGATATGCCCGCCGAGCTCCCAGGCGGAGTCTGAACATCGCCTCTGCCATACCCCCCAGCACTCTGCTGATAACTCCCCGCCCTCGCACTTGGCAACGGCCTAGGTTGCACCTGCGCTTCCTGCGCTGGCGCCTGTCTCTGAAAGGGGTTCTGTCTCGGTCCTCCAGCCGTAGCACCTAATCGCGATCCCCGTCCTTGCCTCAAGCTCGCCTGATCCTGCTGCTGCTGCTGCTGCGCTGGCTGAGAGTCCCATAGACTACTCAACGCCCCGCCTCCAGCTCCTCCTGGTTGATTTTGTAGCCCTCCGTAGCGTGCGCCGACGTTTGGTTGTGCGTAGACGGGTGCTACGACGACTGGAGGGGGTGCCTTTGGGTCGGGAGGCAGCCACGCGGGGAAGGGACGCCCTTTTTCGGTGTAATAGGCTCGCAGTACGCGGCAGATGTGTGTGTCATCTTCGGTGTCACCGTCGTTCTCGGAGGGGAGGAGGTTCTGTCGGATGGAGGCGACGCGGGAGGTGGTGGTTGTGAGGAGGGAGGAGAAGTAGGAGGTCATTGTGGGGTCGTGCTGCCTGCGCAGCGACGATTCGTGCTGTGCTGCTGCAGAGAGTGAGTGGTGGTTTATTTGATCGAGGTGGTGAGGTAGGATAGAGCGACAGTAATCAAGTAGATTACAGGCGTTGTAATTGCGAAGTGTGAGGTAGACGGTATTTCATGCGTTTGTTGAAGTGGTTGAAACATGTTTCGCGACCAAGGTTGGTAAAGGTCCGACCCCGCCACCAAGGCATTGAGGGGCCTGGCCGGAATATTCATAAGTTCGTACATACAGTCACGCCAACAGGATATCCAATGCAAATGATAGTGCTACAGTACTTCTTCGACTGTTCAATTTATCATCAATATCTGGGCAAATCTACAGCGCCTGGTGCCAGTCGTCTACAAAATACCCCACCGTGACCACGTTTCGTTTCCCAAACACCATGCATGAAATACCCAGCTCAAGCCAATGCAAGCTCCCGTTGTGGAGCCTCCACTTCCTCCTCGTACTCGATCTCCATCCTTGGGAATTTCTTTTTCGGCTTGGCTTTCGACACTGGGCCCTTCTTCCTCTTTGCGCCAGCCTTCTCGTCCTTTTCGCTGCTATCCTCCTCGCTGTCTTCCTCGTCCTCATCACCAGTCTCGGCATCTTCCTCGCTGCCCAGCCAATCCTCAAGATCGCCAAGATCCTCCTCATCCTCACCCAAATCACTGACATACTCCACATCACCAACACCCTCTTCGTCCTCAAACTCTTCTTCATTTTCCTCCTCCAACTCTTCCTCCTCAATCCCTTCGTCCAAATCCTCATCCCTAGTGCCCTCACCTCCTCTCTCGAGACCCTTAAGCACCTTCTTCCAAATCGCCTCACTAACATTAAGCGGCTGATCACCATACGCACCACTCCTCAGTCGCTCAATGAGTTCCCTTTCAATAGCTCTCTCCACCTTTGCCGCGGCCTCCGCCTTCCTCTCCCTGGTCTCCTCCCTCCTCCTCACCTTTGGCGCCAACTTCGGTACCAGCTTCTCCCCCAACCGCTCATCCTCCTTCGCCAACCGCCGCATCCTAATCCCAACCTGCGTCAACCTTGTAAGTCTCTGCTTGCACTTATGAACCAAGAATTTCGGCCAGTAGATCAATCGCTCGTCAACTTGTTCTAGCGCCTGTGCGTAGTTTTGTGATAGCTTGATGCGTTCCCAGAGCTTGGAAGGCATGTGTGCGCGCTCGATGGTCTTCATGTAGAGATACAAGGTGCCAGAGCCGGGGTGTGCGCGGACGGTTGCGTAGCGGGAGTTGGCGAGAGGACATGATTGCCGATTGCAGAGACCGGTGACATTGTATTCGTTGCGGCAGAAGTTCTTCTCTTTTGTAGTCCTGTAGAGGTTAGAATTTTGCTCCCGAGGCTGGAGGAAGGGACGAACTTGAGCTTGAACGAGCAGAATTGCTGGTTGATGACCTGCCAGACGATCTCATCTGAAGACATGGTGATCGCACTTTGATCTCTTCAATAATTGACGAGGGGAAGAGTGTTATCGGCGGTTTCGATCCCAATGGTCAAATGTGTTGTTTCTACGCACTCGAATTTCAGAACTTTCCAACTTTTTGCTTACTTGAGTCGATCCGGCAGAATTTTGGCGGTGAGATGGCACGTGATGCGAGATTCCACTCCATATCTACGTGGCTCGTCTTCAACACCTATCTCTCCCCTCACAATCGTAACTCAGGTGAAGAGCCATTGCCATTCAGATTCTTGGTCATGACACCGAGCCTTTATGATGATTGCGCATCTTGACTCAGCGCCTTCAGACAAGGACTTGAGAGAGATTGAAGGACACAGAGTGGCACCCCAGATCCCTCTCAGCCTGGACAAAGGCTTCCAAGTTGACGAGGCAGCTTAACCGCTTAGGGAGGGGCCTTTGTATTATCCTTTCTAAGTTCGCTGCTGCAGTCTCCGGGTTTCACAGGCTACCACAGTCTGCTTGTCGAGGAATGTGAAAGATGATGCCAGTGCATCTTGACGGGGCTTCTACCTTGCTTCTTTGAACTGTTTTTGCGATTGGCTTTTCTTTCAATTTATTGTATTGAAGGAATTGGAACACGATTTACGTCTCTTTAACGCCTAAACAAAACTCCAGAATTTAGGGGCTGCTGTAGGGCTCTCCCGAGCATCCATTTTTGGCTAGCCCCAGTGCGGAGCCCCGCCTCGAGACAACAATCTTTGCGAGATCTGCCAGAAAATCGATTTTGAAGAGGTTCTGAGCCACGGTCACTTGACACACGTAGGGAGCGTTGAAAATATATTCATATACGGCATATTGCTAGTGCGCACTGCCCTTTCTGCACGTTTCTTCGCGATTGCTGCTCTACGGACAAGGGCATCGGTTTCAATAATGCCAATAGTCTCAGCAAATGTTGGCTGAAAAGGGGACGCGTAGCTCTAGCATTCGGTGCCAAAAGGATAACCGCCTGGAAATATGGAACGGCAGTCCACCTTCAAAGAGGACCTCCCGAGTGATCCTTCCCATCCACGATAACACTGGTATATCAGGCAGGCATACAAAAGCAGATCAAATCGATGTCTCTGTCATTCGCAAAAGGCTGGATGTTTACGGTGAACTTCATGTTGAAACTCAGTGGTATAGCTTAATTCAGGACTAGCTAATGGTGGGAGAAGCATTGTTTATATAAGCTAAGGAACAAAGAAACGTCTAAACTTCAACTCTTCACATGGCCGGTCAGAGAATTGCGTATCGCTCTATCGATGGTTTGTTCTTGGCATGCGTGTCATAGACTATATCTCAATGGGGATTGCCCCGTCCATACTGGGGGCAATAGACTATGCAACTCTCAGTTACGTCTGGAGCGATCAGCATTCCGGAATTCTAGACAGGTGGTAAAGTTGTCCTTCACAAGAGCAGCGGCCTTACTGGAAACAATATCTTGTGCTTGGCCATGTGTTTCTGGTATCCAATGGATAATCATGCCGGCATTATGTGACCTAAACATGGGGAAGAAATGTTTGACAGGCGGCATGACTGCGGGGACGCAGGTGAGATTTATGGCGGAGCTGAGCTCAGCTTATAGACCAGATGCAGACGTAAACAATCTGCCCTGCCAGAATCATTAACCTAGCTGGGCAATGCGAGAAATAGGTTAGTTACTAACAAGCCGGATCTTCTGATATATTTAGGCGGCGAAGGTATGACAAGCTAAGGGCGCTGGCTACTAAGGTGCTGGCGAGACACCTAAATCAGCTGCAGTCAAAATAATGGGAGCAATACGCAAGACACCAATTGAGCAAAGCAAGCAAACTCCCTATATCCGTGCTCTCGAGACCTCGAGGTCTGCTTCATGGTTAGTATATCTGAGCTTTCAAACATGGAAATACTGTACTGCGGAGGATGATCCAGGGCAGCGCCAGCATGCAAAGATTTATTGCCATGTTGAAGAACACATCAGCGAAATGAGAATGCCGGCCGATTAAAACAGGAACCTTGAGCAATCTTATCCAAATAATAATCGATTGGGCGGCACTGGAAGAGTAGTGTTATGGTGAAGGCAGTCTCTTCCCTTGCGATCCATGCAACGAAACATTACAGAGGTGTGATCCACTGATGAAATATTGGAAGGATTCTAATAAGGGACAAGACTATTGTCAGTTTCACTGCGCCTAAATCTGAAGGACAGAGGACCTGGGAATTGAATCCGCTCTGTTGAATACCATTTTAGCCATTCCGAGAAACCCGGAGAACTTGTGACTTGCTTTCTGCATGCTGACTACATTCGCTGGAACAATATATCCCAGATATGGAAGCCAAGACCATATTTAATCGCTTTCTTGTTAGGTTGGATCACATTGTTGCTATATTGAGTGGCTTACCATAGACGGTAGCAATCACCAAGCTGTACACAATACCTGTATGTTATCAGAGCTGGAAACATATGTAGAAAGAATAAACAACATACAAAGCAGACACAAACTGCAATGCCCCCTTGCCAAGACCGCTGAATCTTAATCGAGTGTAGACGCACAGAGAAATCACTGCAACCTCGAGAGGAAAGAAAGCGCCAATAAATCCGTAAATCGCAGTTACACAAGAATCAAGAGCCTTTTCGTTATTTTCAGCTTTTAGCGATGAACAGCCAAAGAGGTCTCCTCAGCTATCATGTTTCTCCCAGCAGAGCGTATCGAGGAACTACTCCAATTCTGCTTTTGAAGTAGCTCGATGCTGGCCTGGTCCGGAGCGCGGGGCTGTCTGGTTATAAGTACGAAGGCGGCAGGCATTGAAAATCGTCCATTTGCAGAGTGCGCGCGAGAATACCAAAATTGCCTTGTGCGGAAAGTCGCACTAATCCACAACGCAACGCCTAAAACTTTCTATAAGAGTTTTATATAATAGAAAAATAGTACGTTAATCTTTTCCCGGAATTTTATAACGATTAAATTTGGGGAGAAATTGCGAGACATTTATAACCGCGTAGCCCCTAGACTTCCCAAATTCTCGCTTAGCGAGTTAGACGGATTTTAATGCCCGCCGCCTTCGTAATCTAAATTCTCCCGCTTGCGCTTGGACAATGGCGCCCCAATCCCCTCCTTGGTTCGTCGAAGACAAAACTCGGCCACATGGCCTGTCTGAGACACCCCAACGCCCTTGCACCTGACCTTGCTGATTGGCCTTGCTTAATATAACAAGGACTCCTAACTGTAAAAGCAAGCAATCAGAGAATGCAATGTAATTTTACTTCCTCTATGTGGCGTGTCAAGCTCTTATGTTCTGAATTCAGGATCGTCTTCCTCTCTTGGAAGTTAAAACGACTTACGCGGGATTTCTTGTCAGGCTCATATCCTTAAGTTTCGAAATATCTTACGGTGGAGATTACATCTGACGCCCGCTGGCCTTAAGGAGGCGTCTGGCGACAGCCCAGACAATCGGTTGGCGTTGTTCAGCACATCCCATTGGGTTTGTTTTACCCTTAATCGAGAGGCCTGGATGACTAAACAACACTGGCCTGAAAAGCGGCACTAATTTTCAATTTCCCAAGTCAAGCTGGACAATGCAAATACTTCCTTACTAAGTATACACATGCGATGTTGTATAGTAAAAGTCTACTCCATTCGGATATTCTTGGATATTCTAGAATATGAGTTCTTCTCCCTCTAGAGTCTAAATGAAAGTCCAAGTTTGACCTGGGACATTGAAATGAGTGCCGCTTTTTCTGCCCACCAGGAGGCGGGATGTGTTCAGGTTACGGCGATCACCGCCTGTTCCCAATATCGTTCAAGCTTCAGTGAACACATCCAGTGCTTCACAACACAGCGATGAATATTCTAAATACTGCCACTTCTCAATGTCTATTCATCGCCGTGAGAAAAGTACCGCGCCGCTCCACCACAAGATTTCACCTCTATCGTGGCTGTCTCCAGCATGGCTGAGATAAATGCCCCCAGCGAGCAACGGCTCAACCTCTGCAACGGCTGCAAAGAGGTGGACGCAGCACTTGACCTGTACTACGAGCACCACAGAAATGGAGCCATCGATGACTGGCAAAAACTGAAATACACCCTCGGCACCCTGGACGAACTCTCACACACCTGCGCTTGCTGCCTGGACATCGCGGCCTCCCTCCCAGCATTCAACGACCCATACAGCCCCGTTAACAAGTTTCGACTGGTGATCGACGATACAGACATCATGCTCAAGTACAAGGTACCCCGGAACATGAGGGGGGGCTTGGAGACAGATTATCTCTTCCTTCTACCGACTGAGCCAAAATCGGAAACGCTCGAGCATGCGACACCTTTCGACCCGGCCTACTTCGATCTCAAGCTGGTTCAACGATGGGTTGAAAGGTGTGAGACTTTGCATGGGGAGGCGTGTTGCCCAGCCAAGAAAGTCCCGCTCCCAGGCCTGGACTCGATCCTGCTCATCGACGTCGTCGACTGGTGTGTTGTCTCCGCGCCTCCGGAGGCCAGGTATGTTGCTCTCAGCTATTGTTGGGGTCAAACCGCAGCCGCCCGAGCCCTCAAGCACAACATATCAGTCCTCAAGACTCCGGGTGCTATATCTCCTAGCACGACCTCGTTCAAGATCCCCCGGACGATTGCAGACGCGATGACTTTTACGATTGAAATCGGGGAGAGATATCTCTGGGTCGACTCGCTCTGCATCATCCAAGATGACTACAACACAAAGCAGCTGCACCTCGACAGCATGGCCTTTATCTACGCCAATAGCTATTTCACTCTAGTCGCCGCCGAAGGACCGAATGCTGACCACGGCCTACGCGGCGTTGGAGCGAGCAAGCGCGATCTGCCCATCCACAAAATCCGTCTCCCGTCTGGATCTCTCGTATTGAATAAGCCAAGAGCTGGCTTTAGGCTAGACTCAATCTGGAATTCCCGAGGCTGGACCCTGCAAGAATCTCTCTTCTCGAGACGGTTAATTCTCTTTGATGGGTTCGTCTCGTGGGTATGCTGCGAGGGAGAATGGTCCGAGGACACCGACCGGGAGCTCGATTTGCAGGGAAGCAGTAGCTTCCTTCTCACAGACCGTGTCGGCCTGTATGGCCGACTCCCCCTCTGGCCCGATCTGCAAGTTTGGGGTAGTTTGGTCTCGCAGTTCAACAAGCGCGACTTGACGTTCGATAAGGACGTCATCGATGCCTTTGCTGGAATAGAAACCGCTGGAAGACCTTCCTTTCCTGGCGGATTCCTGCTCGGCATGCCGCAGTTCTTCTTTGACATTGCAATGTTGTGGCAGCCGGAGAGAAGGCTGATCAGACGGATGTAAGTTTCAATTTCTCGGAGTATCGGTCCCTCGGAAGCGGTGTCCCAGGAGCTCTTGGGACGCTCTACTCGCGCTGCCCGAAAGCTGCAAGAACATTCTACTCCGAAAATACCCGGAAGAAGTATGCTAACTCCGATTTCTTGGAAAGCAACGGCAGGTCCAACCATCTCCCCAGTTGGTCGTGGGTAGGCTGGAAAGGAGAGATCGAAACTCAGTTATGGGGTGCTAGTAGTGCCTTGCCATACAACGAACGCTACCCTTTACCGGAGATCACAATCGAGCCTCTAGTTCAGTGGAAGGCTCTGAAATCACCAGACTACCCAGAGCACCACGCTATTCCAAACTCGTATGCAGTCCACCGCTCAAAAGCTGCGCCTTATGCTGGATGGACAGAACATCAGAATAATCGCGCCACTCATTACACGCACGACAAAGTTCCCGACCAATACTTCAGATACCCAGTGCCCCTTCTCGAGGACTCGCATACACCTTCTCCAGCCAAGGATCTGTGCTTCCTCTCATTAACAGCCATGCGATCCTGCTTCAAGATCGGCGGCATACTAGAAGACAGATTCGCAGAGCAGGAACGCTTTGGCCGAGACCCTTTTGCCTTCAACGTGAGCATTTTGGATGCCGCAAACAGAGCAGTTGGTGCCCTGAGACTCAACCTTGAATACGTGAATGAAGCCCCAATCGGAGAGGAATGCGAGCTCATCACAATATCGGCAGGTACGGCAAGGATCGGAGAAGGGCAACATAGCTATCTATGGAAGAGGGACGAGTGGGCGTTGAAGCAGTGGCATGACTCCGTATCTCGGGGGGAAGGCACGCCCGTATTAGTAGAAGGAAGTGAGGAAGAGGAAAGCGGTGGGGACGAGTGGGAAGACGTCGAAGAGGACGAAACATACAATTTCTTCAACGTCCTCTGGATTGAGCGCTCCGGAGGCACTTGCTATCGCAAGGCTCTGGGAAGAATGATCCAAGGGGCCTGGGTGTGCAGTGAACTTACCGATATTGTGCTTGGGTGACTACTATATAGAGTGGTTATAGGGCAGTTGACAGCGAGGGGGCCAAGTTAGATCCTCTTTCGAGAACTGGGAGGTTAGCCAATCCTGACCTATCCTGCTCTATCCTGCACTTGAGATTTGTATACTCTAGAGCTCATTCATTATCCGGTTTGATAAAGACACAGCCATGCGCGCACGACGTGCTGCTCACATCACTCATCCAAGAACTCTTGACGTTTTATTAATAAACCTTAATAAGGAAGCCAAAGAGCATAGACAACATATATAAAGTCTCGAATTATATTTTGGCTGGAGAGAATCAATTATTTAACGGCTCTCTGCTTGATGCCTCCACATGATTTGGACCAGATTCGAGCACATCAGTCCCCCGAAGCTCTCCTCACATCCAAAGCGCAGCAGTTCTCGCCTGCTCTTTCCACCCTCGAATCCTTTTCCTGCCACAAGAGGCCCTTCGCAAAAAATCCAAGAACTCCATGGAAGCGCGAATCCGCTGGGGCTTCATTCTAATCCTTTTTTTTATTGTGCCTCAGGCGTGCAAGAATAGGTTTCTTTTGGCGAGTCGTTCAGGGGTAGTTCTAGCACCTTACAGGCCCTCGGCAGAGGAAGGGTAGCGAGGGCTCCGTATTCCTCACAAGGCAGAAGTAAGTTCGTACCAGTGCCTGAGCTAAGACAACGATCACATCGGCCGGAAATAACGCGAAAGCTCGACTTCTTTTATCCCGTCAGCATTGGATGGTGTTTATTGAATTTCTGCAAGAGGTAAGGATTCCGTGCTGTCATTTAATCGTGGCTGAGGTGAGGGGTCAGGGTTGATCCATGATATTAATAGGATATTTTGAATATAGCAGAACCTTGCTATTGCAAGCCCTAATATAGCAATATCCTTAGTAATACAGTACGGCTATAAGATCCTGCACTTTTTTAGCCTTAGGCTTACGATATTACTGGCATTACGATTATTATAAGGTTTTTCGGTTCTAACCCTTAATTTTTGGTAATATATTATTTTATTTTAGCCTAAAAATGAATTAATTTATTAATACTTTAAGGCCCTTTAGTATCTCTCAGGCTATTAATCTCGCCGAATTATAGCCCCTTAATTTTATCTCTGGTTCTCTAGCCTCTAAATAGCCCAAAAAAGACAAAGAAATATAATAAAAGCTAATTACCAAGTATTATAAAAATATAAGTAAATCTGTTCTAAAGCTATATATAATAATTTTATTAAGTAATTTCAAAAAGAGTTTTATTATAAAATTAACTAATTTACTATTTCTTTTAGTTTTAATACTTAATTTAATTATTTTAATACTAATATATAAAAAGATATAAGCCTTATAAGTTAATATTTAAGCTAATTTAATTAGCCTAATCTTGAATTAGTATTCTTTAAATAATAATAGAAAATATAATAATAAAAAGCAATAATTATAAATAATACTTTTAAATAAAAGATATATAAAATCTAATATTTTCTTTTTAAATATTATAAGTAACTAGAGTCTAAATAATCTAATAATTAATTAACTAACTTTAAAAATTACTTTTATATTAAGAAATATATTTACTATAATAAAGGTAATATAATAAATATTAAGCAAATATAAGAGAATTAAAATCTAGTAATTATATTTTTTGGAAAATATCTTAAATATAAATAAGATTAGTTAATATTAAAAGATATTACTAAATTATATATTAGTAATTAAAACTAGTAATAAAAGCAAAAAGAATAAAAAGCAAATTAATTTTATTCTTATAATTAATATTATAAATAGTAATAAGCAAAAGCCTTAATTAATTAAAAACAAAAGTAAAAACTCTTAATACTTTAAATATATTAATTATTAACTTTTAAATATATAATATTAATATAATAATTTCAAGTAAATAACTAGTATTATTTATATAAAATATCTTTATTAGTTTAATTATAAGTATTTTATTTAAGGCTAATATATTTTTCTTTTCATAAATAATTTCTTAAAATATAATATTAATCTTATTAATAGAAAATAAGCTTTCTTTTATATATAAGTAAAATAGTTATTTTAATAAAATAATTTTTTTATATATAATTAATTAAGTAATATATACTCGAAATAATTATATTAAAGCTTTTATAATTACTAATTACTAATATAAATTAAGTCTTATTATAAAATCTCTTTTTATTAAAGATTTTAATATTTATAATAAACTAAATAAGAAATAAGTAAAAAATAAGGAAATAATTAGAGTTCTTTAATTAGCTATTTAAAGTATTACCTAATTTAATAACTCTCTTTTTATTAGTTAATTTATTATACTAATTAATAAGGCAATTATAAAAGAAAAAAGTATAACTTTAAAAATAATTATAAATAAATATATTTAGAGAGATTTAGGGAACATTTAGTTTTATATAAAAAAGAAAGAGTAAGAAAAAGAGATTAGGAAAGTAAAGCTAGTTAAAGTAATAGCTGTATTTAATTTAGTAAATCTTTATAAGAAGTAATAAAAGAATAAATAAAAGAAGGTTATATGTAAGCTTAATGCTTTAAAAGCTATATTTTTTTTTAAAGAAAAGTGAGAAAAGCAAAGCAGGCTTATTTAAAGCTTTTAGGAAGTATTTTATAAGTAGTGAGATATTAGGATAAAGAGGTTCTTTATATATCTTTAGGTCTTCCTTATTTATTATATGTGCACGTGATCCTTACTTTAATGATACCTCGGCATATTGTTAGAAAAAGGTGCTAAAATTAATATCGTTATATCGAGTTTTTACTATAGAACTCTAACCTTGATAGGGAGAGCACAATGGAACATTGATACCTGCAAAGAAAGGTGAACAGAATGAGACTCCAGCATGCAGATACCTTGCTAAAGAAAGGGGAAGTACGCCGATCACTGACGATCTGGTACGTTGATTGGATGATCTGCGAGTTCTAGGTAAAATTGCAAGTCGTGTTCTTCAATTCTATTTGTTGGTGGCTGGATCAACGTACTATTAGAAGAGTCCTAGTAGTGCATTAGTGGACCGTAATTTGGGTGAGGATCTTGATCACTTAGAGCTTATCTCCTGACCAAACACCTTCCTTGGTATTCAACTGATGTGCTTCTTGCAAAAATACTACGTTGCCACCACTACCATTGAAAGAGAATAAACAATTCGGGCTATTTCGAGAAACTCCCGAAGTTCGTCTTGACAAGACGCTTGTACTTCGTATTTGGCTGATGCACTTCCAGGAATACAAGTAGAGACTGGAGAAACGTCCCAAGAATTATTTGAGGCTCTTTACTCACAAGTCCTGCTTGCTTTTAAAAGTCCGGTCAAATTTTCGGTTTTCGAAATTCCAGAAATAAATCTTTTTAAGATGCGGTTCTCCACAAGTTCACGACTTCCCTATATTCTCCTAGCGCCACGAGCACTTGCAATACCGGCTATGGCCGATCTGGAAGCTCCCAGTGGTAGAAGAAATGACCATTCCATGCTTAATCCCCGACAACTTGGAAACTCCCAACAATCATTTCCAGCTATGGTCAACGCTCTGGAAATAATGCAGTCAGAATTCTGGGGAGGGAGCAACTGGCCTTTAGGGATTGATTGGACTGAAGCTGTGTTCAATCAAATTGAATGGGCGGCTCTCGATTCCATTGCAAGATACGGAGGAGCAAACACCACTGCCATCGTCAACCAATACTACTCACAACTTCTGAATTTCTATAATGGAGAGAATACGGCCGCCGTGATGAATGAAAAGTACGACGACATGCAATGGGTTGTTCTCGGATGGCTAGAAGCAATCAAATTCTTGAACGTATACGAAAACACTACTCCGAATCAGAAGTACATTGCCGAATTTGCTCATCGCGCCCGGCAGTTTTGGGATGTAGCTTCTCAAGGTTGGAACACCACTCTCTGTGGTGGCGGGATGGTTTGGACTTATTCATTATTTCCCTACAAGAATGCTATCACCAATGAGCTCTACGTATCATCCAGTATTGGCATGTACCTCTACTCGCCTCCGGATAACAGCAGCTCCCCAGCCGTCCCGGCACACGATCCAAAATACCTCAACGCCGCAATAGATGCCTACAAATGGCTCTCGACGATTGGCTTTACCAATTCCCAGGGACTGTATGTGGATGGTTTCCACATCGCTGGATATCAGAACGCATCGGACCCTGGAACCGGGAACTGTGACCAACGCGATGAGTCTGTCTACACATACAACCAGGGTGTTGTCCTCTCTGGCCTCCGAGGACTTTGGGATGCCACGGGTCAAGAATTCTACCTTGATGACGGCCATACCCTCGTACGCAACGTAATTGCTGCCACTGGTTGGGTTTCCGGCACTCAGCGAAATCCGGCCTGGTCAGGGCTCGGCATCAATGGGACCTTGCAGGAACTTTGTGATGCGACCAACAGCTGCAGTCAAGATGGTCAGACCTTCAAAGGCATCTTCTTCTCCCATTTCACAGCTTTCTGCAAGCCCCTTGTAGTTGGCCAGAAAGAGGGTGTCATCTTCAAGGGAACGCAAGCCCTGGCTGATGCCCACCAAGCAAAGTGCATTAGCTATAAAGATTGGGTCCAGCATAACGCTGAAGCTGCGTACGGAACCCGTAATGCAGCAGGTGTGTATGGAGGAAACTGGGACATTCCTGCTGCAGATGCATCTTGCGCTTCTTCGCCCAAGCAACCCGCTGGCTCTTCGGATTACAGGAATAAAGGTATTCCGGGAAATTGGTCGTTTCCTGATCTCGCTCCAGCTGCTGTTTCTGATATTGGGCTTATTGGAACTGAAGCCACCTGTCCTCCGAATACGACAGATCCAAACAGTTTGGGTAGAGGCAGAACCCCGGAGACTCAGAGCGGGGGGTTGGCTTTGATGATGGCTTTGGTACAGGCGGAGTCAAGTGGATGATTTGATAAGGAATTTACTATAGTGATCTTTTGGGTTAATGGTATGGCCTAGGAGCTACGGAATACAGAGTGAGAGCAGACTCAAGCAACGAAAGAGTTACAAAATGAATGAAAGAGGTAGAAGAAAGGGGGGTGGTGCACGTGATCAGAGTGGATTCTTTGATTTGCAGTACTTGAAGAGAAACACATGACATCCATCCGATATGCTTTTCGCCGTCGTTCCATCTGTAAAATAACCAATTTATTACCTGAGGGGGTGGTAAATCGAATCATAGTCACGTGACGTTAGTCAGCCCAGACATCCACTTCAAAAATCTCACACCTCCTTTCTCCATCATCATCCACCACAATCCAAAGATCATGTCGCCACCATCGCCCGTCCCAAAATACATCTACAAAATCCTCCCCTCTTCACCGCCTCCTCCCTCACCACTACCTCACAACCTCCCACTCTCAGCCCTCGACGCACGAGACAATTTCATCCACCTCAGTACCTCGCACCAAATTCTCGGCACACTCAACAACTTCTTCACGAACGAGGATCACGTATTCATATTAAGAGTTGAATATACTACCGTAGGGAAGTGGATCAAATGGGAGGACTCGAAGGGGAAGAATCCAGAGGAGAAAGGAGGTTGTTGGGATGTGAAGGGCGAGAAGGGGGTGTTTCCGCATATTTATGCGAATGAAGAGGATGGTGGACTCCGATTGGGGAGGGAGGAGGTGGAAAGTGTGGGAAAGTGGGCGAGGAAGGGGAGTACATGGAGTGGAGAGGGGTGGCCGTTTGGGGAGGATGTTCCTGAAGAGTAGTGATCTTCGTTCTGTGGAGGGCATGTCCAACTGCTGGTATCGTTCAGGTGTTGATATAGTAGAGCATGCTTTCCAAGCTGTCCAATAAACCAACCAGTCAGCAATCAGCTAAGTTATTTTGACAGCTGATAAGCTTATCACATCCAGGGGAAATAGAACATTTTGCGGGGCATTGATTTACGCTCGTGGAGTAAGCTTCATGGACACAGCAACGAGTACACTTTACGCGTATGCATAAGCCAATACGGCTGATAATCACTGGGATTTTGAAGAACTACCCACTTTCAGAGTTTTAGGGCCTAATGGTTAAGGCTTTTATTAGCTAATTACCCCTCTATCCCCTAAAACACCTATTATCCCTTCGTCCGGTGAGACATGGTCTGTACTAGCAAAGGGGCCTGGCTCAGGGCCAGTGTGTCAAAGGATTATTCAAGTTATTCAAGTTATTCATGAATAATTCATGAATAACTTGAATAAAATAAGAGTAACGAATATCTTAAATAATTTGAGTAAAATAGAATAATTATTTATGAATAACATGAATAATCATGAATAATCATGTGGAAGTTACATGGAAGTCAATTAATTATAGTAAATTAATATATATTTAAATTTAAAAAAAGAACTAAGGTATTTATTAAGCAGCCTTATATAAACTAAGCTAATATTTATATAAGGCTACTTAAATACAGATTTTCTATAATAAATAAACTAATTATCGCTAAGGTTCGATTCGCTTACCAAGCGCCACTACTACCTGATTGGGTAGCGAGGTGGCGCTTGGTGCGGCCCCCCCGAAGCCGTACCCGATTAGGCTAGCTCAGCCACGTGCATAGATCACGTGCGTTATTTAAGTTATTCATGATTATTCATGAATAACTTGAATAATATATGAATAAAATAAGAGTAACGGCCGTTATTCTATTCTACTCTATTCATTTGACACACTGCTCAGGGCAAAAAGGCGACAGATGACTAATATGTTTATAAGCAAAGACACGTTTTTGCAGTCTGTGCCAGGCCCCTTTGCTAGTACGGACCATGTCTCAACGGACGAAGGGATAGCATCTCTAAGGGACCTCAAAATCGCGATATTAGTATAAGTAACTGATCGGTCGGTTATAAGTTAGTATGTCTTCAGCTGACTGATTTATATAAGAATTAAGGTCCGACTGAATGGCTCAATATTCTAGCTTATATGGCTGGCTTATTGGATAGGTTGCTTGGTCACGATAGTGGTACGGCTCCAAACTTGATGAGCGATGGGAATGCCGATCCACCTACTGGCTTTCGGTGAGGAATGCCAGTATTTGGGACGCCTTGAAGATTCTGTTGACGAGATTCCATTATATTATTCCAAATCCAGAATGAGTCCTCAACTGCAAGTGCAGAAGCTCTGAACAAATGTGTCCCTGAAGTGTCTTTGGATTCATGTGCTACAATCGCAGGGGAACGGAAATCTTCTCCAACCGATACACTGGACCACTACTGAAATACCATTTTATCACAAGAAAATGATAATTCTGCCTCCAGTGGTATCAGGTGTGCGATGGCATGACGTCTCATGGCATCGTTCAAATAGGGCTTGGGCTGACAACAGGGCTGAGACACGGCGCTTTCTTGAGCTCAGATAAGAAGACCAGTACGACTTGTCTCAAAGCCGGCCCACAAAGCCAAGGGGAATCGGAACGAGGAATGAGGAGACAGGACAACAAGGCCGCATGGAAGGGCCCGCACTTTACTGAATTGGGACTCAGGAGCAGTACCGCTTGGATTTATGGTGGTTGAGAGTTTTGAAAGTTAAGAGGAAGAGGAAGAGGAAGAGGAAGAGGAAGAGAAGTGAGGCTTGATCAAATATATTATAATTAACAACTAATATTTCTGGTAAAAAGCCTCTTCTAATCACATTTAAACAGCGCTCTTATTCCCTCCCGCAACCTCTATACTATAGCCGTTTTGAACTCTATGGGGTGGCGTGCTCAGACAAGCCTCCTCCCAAAGTTTCAAGCTGCAACCCGCCTCGCATTCCGCGTTATTCTCCCACTCGTAACCCTTCAACAACGCAATAATATCATGCGCATTCCTCTCCACCGCATATGCTAAACACGTTTGCAAGTCCTTTCTCGTCCCCCACCCATATTTCTTAGCCCTCGGACCAAAGGATCTATTGGCCCTGCACACGGTACCAGACCACCGCGGATTCGCAAACATGGCGTCCTTGTCAAAATCTAGGATCCCGTTCCGAGTTTCGAGAATCCTACTCAGCCCCCAGAAATTCTGGTGGTCGATGGCGGCGAGGACGAGCTCTCGCTGCAACTTTGTTTTCGTGGAGAGGAGGATGTCGATGATTTCGAGATAGGTGTTTCTTCGGTGCCCAACAGGTTTGGTTGACATGACGTGTTTCCAAGTTGCAGCCGTGGCACAGGCGCCGATATTCACTAACTCTCTGGCTACTTCTGGATTGTGCGAATCGATAGCCGCCTCCAAGCATTTGCTGATATTGCTGCGTGCCACGTCTAACGTGTACAGGTACTTGATTGCCTCAAAGTTCCCTCCATGACAAGCCCAATAGAGTGCAGTCCTTCCCTGGTCATCTGATCGCCATGGCGTTGCCCCTTTGTAAACAAGCGTACGACATATTTCTATGCTGATTGAGGGTTCCTGCGCTGCATAACTCAGTGGAGAAAGCGGCGTGGACCAGCCAACGGTACACATCACGCACTCGGGATCTGCGCCCATGTCTAAGAGCAGCCGCACCCCGGATACACAACCCGCCACGATTGCAGGAACAAGGGGTGTATATTTCTCCACGACTCCTGTAATCCGTGATCCGTGCTTCATGAGAAGATGGACCAGTTCCAGTGCTTGCTTCGGTTCTCGTTGCCAGTAATTGACGCTGATACAGGCAATAGGATCAACGTGGACATAGGGGCTGCCGTATCTTTGCTGCCGCGTGACCTTGTAGTTGTCCCCGAGTTGAAGAAGGAGAGATTCGACGGCTGCGAAGCCTGCATGTTGGGCAAAGCAACCAAGAATTGACAGTGCGACCTTTTCGGAAGCCGATTCGAGTAACATGGCAGGCTGGTCCGCATCGAAACTTGGCTGCTCCATCATCAGGCGTAGGAGATGTAACCTATCCCGATTTCCTTCGTCATTCATCCGGCTGAGAGCCCCAAGACAAGACTCCTGTGTTTTTCCCCCATCCCCTTTCACTGCCCACATGAAGTTGAAGTCTGCATATGGCACAAGCTTCATAGCGATTTCTGTGCAGTTTCCTCTGATGATCGCCTGGTGTAGTGCATTCGCGGCAGATTTTTTGTTCATACCTTTCAACAACAGGTATTCCACAACGTGGTCGTTATTCGAAGTAACACCTCGCGTAGCAGCGTAATGGCACACCTCCTTCTTCCGCGACGAGTAGTTTACATCTGCACCCAATTTCAAGATAGAAGCAACAAGCGGCAAATTTCCTGCTTCGGCCGCATCCCCAAGTATTTTCGCCAGACCACCGAGTGAGAATCCATTAGCGGCCAAGTCCGGGTCCGAGTGGGAATTTTCTGACTTCTCTGACTTCCTTGAGCCTGACAAAATGCTACGACTAAATTTTTTGATGTTGAGTGCCGTCTTCTTTGGCTGGGGCTTCTGAGCTTGCTGAGGCTCCCGGGCCGCGATGAGAGCAAGTGCCTGAGCATCGCTGTCTTGGGTAGCGATTGGTGCATCGATATCATGGAAACCAGGATTCAGGCGAGGGTTCCGTATTGGCGTTGTCACTTCTCTCGTCGTCTCCACTGGCTCGAGTCCAGACTCGATTTCAGGCACGACTTCAGGGAGTGTAGGGAGAACGACCTCAGGAAGTGTAGGGAGCACGACCTCGGGCAGTGTAGGGACCACGACCTCGGGCATTGTAGGGAGAGAAAACCGGACTGCCTCCTTGTAGTCCATTCCATCTACCGGCTCCTGCAATGAATTCTGTTGGCGTACGGAGGTTGTTGGAGTTGTCGAGCTTCCATGGAGGTCGTCTGTTAATATTTTATCGGACGACAGATCTAGGTTCCGTCGGAAATCGCATACACCACAAGTAAGGCTATCAAACAAATTTCGATGTGTGCATTTAGAGCAAACCCAAGAAGAAGAGACCCCTAGCTGTGGCTGTTTGCCACTTCCAGTATCGTCAAGCCCAACGTTAAACGATGGGAGTCGGTTCTGAAACGTCGGCGAGTGATATTCTGTAAATCCGTCTGCGTATGTCTCCTCGTGGTCTGGAGCGCTAACTTGAACGTGGTCTGATCCGATGGAATCACTGATACTCCACGACTTGATTAGTTGACCTCTGGAAAGCGGCTTCCTGGTTATGATCAACTTTGTCTGCTGGGAATTGTCAGGCGACCGCGTGCCCTCATGCTGTTCATCAAGTCCAATCGTATACGAGTATGTAGTTGAGGGGCTCCCTCGCAGAGCATCTGGTTCCTGGTAGGCTGCAAACCTCTGCTGGAACAAATCATCGCCCATACCAAGCTTTGTCTGAAGGTTAGCAAGGAGTATGAAGAACTCATCTCGGTTGAGAAAGCCTTGCCGTGACCTAGCTGGCAAAGAAGGCTGATACGTCGCGCCAAGAGCCTGTGATTGATTTAACATCTGTTCAAATACGCCACCCAATCCTTTCTCAGCAGGAAGAACAGCTCACATCATCCCAGAGGCTCTCCAGATCTGTGTCATGGAGTCCAGACAGCTTCACTATTTTGATGGCGGCATCGTCTGTGTTCAGTTAGCGAACGTAGACTTACGACGTGGGGGAAGTTGGCATACCGAGGATATAGTACGATTCCGAACACGCTCTTTCGAAGATGGTTTGGTAAACACGGTAGGGTCCAGAGCTTATCTTCTTTGCCTCCCCGTGGAGGTTGTAGCTAAAGCTAGGGCCGCCAGAAGAGGCGCGGAATGGATTGCGAGCAGAGGAGGTGGCCGAGGAGGTGGTTGAGGAGGTGGGGGACCTAACGAATTGCTCTCCTGCCATGTTCCCATCCACTCCTCAATTGACGATAGCGTCACTGATGTCGACTTGAGTATCGGTGACATGCAGCACGGGGTGGTATCAAGATAATCCAGTCAGCTCACGAACACGAAGCAATGCCCATCTGGGCTTCCGCTGGTCTCTCGCAAGCCGCAACGTTTTTCTTTCCCTTCACACACAAATTCAGTCGGCCAGCAGCAGGAGCAGAGCAGCTCTGTGTGATCCTCCAGGAATGAGGCGTGAGGGTATCGGCGTTGGGTTGAATGATGTTCAGTAAGCTTGATTCTTGATTCTTGACGTTGAGCGACGCGGCTAGGATCCCAGGTTGGCGGCGGCCTGGTCGGCCGCTGACACATGTCTGTAACGGGCCTGCCGACACAACACCGAAACAAATTCTAAAGAGTTGTAAACTTTTGAACGCTTCTAATCAAACCTTCTTTACCTTCCAAATTCTTTAGTTCTAATTATTCCTTGTTCTCTAAAGTTATACAGTAATCGCGATAACTTGAGTTAAGCCTGAAGCAGCCTTGACCGGGTACCGACGCGTTGCACCAAAAAGGATTTGGAATCTTAGGGCTGAGCGCTAAGCTTCTTCCATGGTTCTTTTTTCAACCACCAACCACCATTCACAATTAACGCCACTTCGCTAAAAATACGAATACGGAGACTTTTACCTTTACGGTTATTTCCCCGACTTTTGCCTGAGCCGAAAGGCATCAACGCCAGGGGTGCTGACTAGGTCACTGCATCCACAACCGAGAGAGTAAAGGGGAGGGTCTGGATTTTAGGTATTAGAAGAAAGGGGGATTGTATTGCGGAGAACAGGATTTGTAGGAACTTTAGTGTGTTTTCTTCTAATCAGAGATGTCGACTATGTTTCTTGTGAATTAATGGATTCGGGGTTTGTGGGAAGAGAGGTGTCCTAGACGAAATACATCGAGACAGTAAGAGAGACGGAATTTTTCAGTTCATTACGAATATGAAGATAGAATCGCTCTTACATTCAACTCATATACTGCTAGTCCCGTCCCTCTGTGAACGTTGCCTATTGTAATTCAAACATCCGAGAACTCCACATTAGGAATGATCACAATATCATTTGCAATAACTGCCGAGCCATCCAGTAATGCTTCAATTTTGGTTTCACCGCACATGCCACAAATATTCCACGTGGTGCAAATAACTAGCGGATTTAGAGGAAGGATGTGTGCTGCGATTGTATCGTGGTTCCATGACCAGCTATCCGCTGGACCTTCGGTGTATATCCGAATCCGGCTCAACCTTGCCAGTAGCAATATCCTGATTATTCAGACTCCTCCGCGGAATCTAGTAAGACTTCAACGGCTGGTTACTATGTACATAATGTCCAGCCTCGAAAGCTCGACTGAACGCCAAATTCTCTACTTGCCGAGCCACCCCCCGGTATAGTTTGGGTTCGTAACTATCTCTAAATCTCTGCTTGCTGAAAACTTGTCTTGTCCTGGGAAACCAAACTTCAGAGAGACATTCTCTCCTCCCACCCAGTTGTAACGATATTCTGAGTCATCGTAGACGAGAACGACCTTCTTGCCGCGAGAAGAACGTATTCAATAAGATAGATAAAGGGAAATTACCTAAGACTAAGTTTTATAAAAGACTGGTGAGAACTAGAATCCATGGCGCATGACGGGCATGAAGGCGAATGTTGTGCGGAAAGAAAAGTACCAGGAGTTTGGGTTTGAGTTATTTGCAGTAACATAAGTCGAATTCACACAGACTATGAAACTTATTGCACGGAAATGAGTGGTTTTCTCGCCTAGGTTACATGTGAGTGTGAGTGGAGACTAGCGCACACTGCACCCACAATTACATAGTCAGTTGGAAAATATATAAGCATAGCCAATCTCAACCCCCCGGTCCGAAGGCCCCAAAAGTGGGGTTGGGCGTGGGCAGCTTATAAGAGCCGTAGAGTGGCACGTGTACTAACTGATTTTTGATTTAATTCCTCTTTTAGGGATAGCTATTAGAGAGCCAAATTATCTTTAAAGAAGCTATAATATTTACTAAGCTCTACTCAACTCAACTTAATTAAGTTTAGAAAACTAATTTAAGGTTCGCTCGCCCCTCTATAGTTCCCTTCTAAGGTATTTAAAGCACATAGATTTGTAAGGAAATATACTCTCCTTATGTCATAAACTTCTATCCTCTTTGCGTAATTACTTCTTTACTTCATTCCTTTATTAAGGTTTATTTCTTAACTCATATATAAGAGTATATTTACAAATTTTATTCTCATATATATTATATTAAGACTCTTACTAAATAAGGCCCTTATAGGGTGTGAGGAGTTAGTTAGAGTTTCAAAGATGATTGTATCGAAATCTATAGGGAGTTCTACTTCTAGTAGTCACGCTAACGTCAACCACCTCCCATCTGCCAATAGTGTTTCTAGCAAAAGGGATATATTTGTCATTTATATCGATCAGAAAGTCGAGGAGAGTTTTGTAGGTGAAATAACTCTCTGAATCGCTATAGCTCTCAAATTCAGTCATTAGTGTGTAATCAAAGGATATTTCAGTATTCGACTTAGTAATATAAGAGCTGAGACTCGAAGACGTAAAACTCACCATGGATGTCTTGAAAAATGGCAGGATGGACAGTAGATTGAGGGCTCCAATTATGGAACGACAAAAAGAGCTATAGGGTTTACAGCATTAATAGACCCAGCCACTGATCTACTGCCATGACTTCAAAGGCTCCAACATTGTGACATAGCTTTCTGAAAGATAAGAACCCTCGAATAAGCATGTCTGGGCATATAAACGTTGAATCGGCAGGCTCCATGGAGGCTGATACGAATTGAAAATAACCAAATCCAACTTTAGCCCACTTTTAGTAAAACGGTCAATTTATCCGCTCTCACTCTCCAAACTCTTCAGAAAATCCGCAACCTGTGCATAAGCTTCCCGACCAGCCTCCATCTGGTTTTTGCGCTTATTATTCTTGTCAAAGCCGTGATCACAATTCTCCATCCGCCTTACCACTATACTTCTGCCGCCTGCATGGCCTTCTATCTTGATTCTTTCAGCCAGCGCCTCCATATCCGTGGCAGAAATGTCATGGTCCGCAGTAAATATTAGCATTTTCTGCGGAAAGTTGGTCGTATCGGCAAAAACTGGCGAAATTCGGGGGTCTCGGGCATCTTTTCCACGTATGTAAGCCTCACGGAAGACTTTCGTCCAGAACGACGATCGTTCTCTGCCGGGCACAGGGGCCTTTCTCTCCCCCGGATCTCCGGCCATGCTGGGGGACGGATAGAATCCGATGAGTGACTGAAAGGTACCGTGGGGAAACAGGGTCGAGGTGACAAGTGAAAGGGTGCCGCCAGACGAAAATCCGCACAAGGAGACGTACGACGTCTGGTAATCGTCTGGGTGGCCAAGAACATATTTCACGGCGTCCTCGGCGTCGTTGACCGCCGCGGGGAAAGGGTTCTCTGGTGCCACACGGTACTGGACGTCGAGGACTACGTGGCCGGTGTGCGTGGCAACGAACCGGCAGAAACCGTCGTCAGCACCATGATATTGGAGAGCAAACCCACTGCCATAGAAATTGATCAGCACGGGATGCGGGTCCCCTCTAGTGCCTCCCGCCTCCCCGCCTGGGTTGTAGACATGAATCTTGATGGTCCGCCCCTTGTCGCGAGATGATATTCTCAAAACTGAGTCTGGCTTGGGTGCTGGCAACGGGGCCAAGAGTTTCGCAAGGAGGCGAAGAGACGAGATAAGGAATTTGAGTCGCAGATAGCGCAAGAAGTCGAACAGACCCATCGTCGAGGTAATGATCGCGTTTCGGCTGCCAACGCGCATGTAATGGGCAATCCGAGTAGGCCGGACGCGTTGCCCAATTCACCGTTCGTGATGACTACGATCTGAGCTCAGTCAAGTCAACCTGTCCGCGAAATTGAAAGAGGAGAACGTTGTCAAGTATTTAGGCTGCAGTCCGCGCCTGGACTAAAGTTCGTCCGGTATTGGCAAACCAAGCCGTATTTGATTGGCCAATTGTTTCAACGCTTACCGTAGTACAAACAATCTGTTCAGCTAAAACATGGCTGTCTGCTCCTCATATTTCGCATCCGACTCGTAGGGATGGCAAAATCGTAATTATTTATATTATATAATATTCAAGTTATCAAATACGTATTGCATAACGTGTTGCATAAAATTATATATGCTCTAAATATAAGTCAGGTTAAGTGAGTATAATTTATAGCACAAACTCTAGTAGCCTTACTTCGGGATCTCCTATTAGCTCGAACGTCCTATATAGCTTAGTGAGGAAATAATATTACGTTATTACATATTTAGTCCTAAATTACACAATTTTGCCATGCCTAAATCTGAGGCACACATCACTCACAGCCCCCCCCAGTGACGGCGCTGGCTAGCATTATGCGGGGTAGGCTATCACCTGACTGGTTCCCCTATCAAGCCGGCGTTTCGGTCGTTTTATCTTGTACTTCTTCTCTTTTTTACTCTCTCTCTCCCCCCTTCTCTTTAGCTTTGTATTCTACAAGACAGGGAATGGAGATCTTTGCGCTCGTTCCAACAGCTCTAGCTCCGCCGTCACAACCCCCGCCCCTCTGAGCAAGATCCAACTGATTCATTAGCGTGCTCAGGACTCAAGGCTCACCTCAAAGGCGGAAATAGACTTTAGTGTGCAAAATTGTCGTCTGTAATTATAGTAGCATTAATCCCCAAATCATGAGACATAGGCCATTTAACTTGGGGCTTCAGAGCCTATAACTCAAGCAAGTTCAGCCCATTATTACAAGGGGGAATCGTAAAACGACAGCCCTCCAGCCCCCCCCCCCCCAAAACCCATCCCTCCCACCGATTAACTTCCATGCCCCTTTTCATTATCGTATCCTCGCGTCCTATAATCCTTCGTATCTCGAGATGGAACCAGTTAATAACCACGCGTTGAAGTAAGCACCCCCAGTGTGTCAAATGATTTGATTTGATTTGATTAGAGCGTCTTAATCAAATCAAATCGAGTCATATAACCGAGATCCCTAGTCAATGCACACCTCACAAAATATTACCCCTCCATCTTCAAAATTCGATAAAATGGTCAGCGAATAAGATATTAAGAAAGCGATTAATGCGCTAGATGCGTAATTGATCCCTAATTACAGTCAAGTGGCCAGGGATTTTGGTATTGAGAGTATAACCCTCATGCGAAGGCATAAAGGCATATGTGCCTCTAGACAAGAAGTACCTCCCTCTACTACAAACTCCTTACCAATATGCAAGAAGGGGCTTTAATTAGTCAAATTAATAAGCTTATAGTCCATAGACTCCCTCCTACCTTGCAGATTATCAGAAACCTTATAGAGGAGATTATTGGCCGTAATATAAGCAAGAATTAGATAGCTGGTTTTATCTACCGGTACTCATCTCGCCTAAAGAGCCTTTATTTACGTAATATTAATAATTTGCGAATAAAATCGAAATATGGGCCCTATATCTAGTTCTTCTTTGATTTAGTGACGTTTAATTTTAGTATTTTGCCTATATCTTGCTTACTTTATAAATAAAATAGCTAATGTCTCTCCTTTCTACTTAGTTAATTAAAGTAATCGAAAATTATAATATTATAGCAGAAAATATATATAATTAGGATAAGAAGGGTTTTTTGATTAGAATTATATGTATAATAAAGTATATAATAACGAAAGAAGTATATAATAGTAGGAAAATTACTAAAGTAAAGCAGGATAGCTTATAAGAGTTTATTAGCTTACTTGCTTTTATTTATATAAATAGTATAAAGATTCTACCGGCTCTTATTTATAAAAGAACTTCTGGGGATCTTTAGAATACTTGGTTAGATGATTTAAAAGAGAGAGAATATACTTGGTTTATATCTAGTATAAATAAGTAATTATCTAATACCCTGAGCCTAGTATATTTTATCTAAGTTTTTAATCCTGCTACTCGTATAAAAGCAGGATATGGAAAAAGGCTTTTAATTATAGATAGGTACTCTAGCTATATTAATATAGAGTTTATTTAAATATATAATTAGCTTAAAATTCTGCTTCTTATTTTATTCCCGTATTTAATATACTATTTTTAATCTTTAGATATAGGCTGTTTTTTACTACTTTCTACTTACTATTCTACCGAGATTAATAGGGTTTTAAATACTAGTAAGGGTATTACTTGCTTAATAAAAAGGATATTTTAGTCTATTTTTAAGCCTGCTTAGAACAAAAGTATATCTAAATCAAATATTTTATTTGCTTAAAAGAAGACAGGTATATAGCCCTACTAATTATTAATTATCTTATTAGCTATTGCTTTACTAAGACTATAAACTTCTCCTAAAGCTTTTCCAAATATAATTTCAATTTCTTATACTATAAAACACATATAGTAATTCTCAAAAATATATATAAAAAACCTATCTAAGATTGCTTTTCGCAAGCTTATTAAAGCAAATGAAACAAATACTATAAAGGCTTCTATTATAGATTACTATATAAAGAGTTTAAAAGAAGCTTTATAGCTTGAAAAGAAGAAGAGACATTATAGGAAAAAGCTTAATTTAATAGGAGAGCTATTAAGAAAAGCCTAGTTCTTTGGAATAACTAAAATACTAGCTATAATAGCATGTGAGAATATAAGGGTTATAAAGGCAGAATAAGATAAATTAGATAAATAAAAGGTAAAGAAGGATATAAAGATTACTAAGGCTATAAATAATGCCTTAAAAAAGCAGGAGAAAAAGTTAAAGAGGCTAAGGAAGGTAAAGGAAAAAGCAATTACTAATTAAGTAAAAAAGAAAAAGAATAAATTAGAGGTATTATAGTTATTATAATATATAGTACTAGTAGGGGTTAGACTAGAGCTAATAAGGCATCTGGTATCTGAGTATAGCATCTATAGCTACCTAATAATTACACGTGACCCCGAGCTTAAACTAGTATATGAGCCCGTATATAGCTTGCGATTATTTAGATCCGAAGCTTCTTTGAGATCCTCTTCTCTCTTTAGCTTTAAATTATTAAAATAGAAATAGTCTAACTATACTTTCTAGGCCCTAGATCTTATACTTATAATATAATTCAAAACTTACCTATTTCTTAATTCTATAGAGAATTTAAATAATACTTACTTAATTAGCTTTTAATAAGTATAAATATAATATATTATAGCTATTCCTATACTAGTTAACTAATATTAGAATAAAAGAAAGCCCTAGAATAACTAGGCAAGAAAGCCCTGGACTAGCCAGGTAAGTAAATAGGCTAGTAACCTTACTACTAAATAAAGATCTATAAGAAAGCAAGTTCCGGAATAACTAGGCAAGTTAGAAGAAGCTATAGTATGAGATACTACTAGTATATTACTAGAAAATAGACTAGAGACTCTTATTAAGTCTCCTAAGAAATCTAAATATCCCGTTAATACTTATAATAGAAAAGATATTTTCTTTTAGAGAACTAAGAAAGAAAAGAAACTTACTTTATTAAAGGCAGACTTCTAAGAGTTATTCCGGAACCTAAAAGCTTTATATAAGAAGATTATTAAGCTAATTCTAAAAATATATAATATTTTTATTTATAATAAGAATTATTATAATTAGCTAAGAGAAATTAAATAAGCCCTATAAAAAAATAAAGCTATTATTAAGAAGCTTATTATATAGCCTATAAAAATTACTAGTTTCCCTATTTTAAAAGATAAATATTTAATTAAACTTCTTAATTTTTCTATTTTTAAAAATATAATTAAGAATAATATTATCTTTAATAGTTAGTTAGTTTAGATTAAGAATAAGCTCTATAATAACTCTAATATTTATTAAATAAAGAATCTTAAAATTATTTATATTTCTGGCTATATAAATAGTTATATTTTTATACTAATTTTCTCTTACCTAAACTAGAATAATTAATATATATACGAGATTATTAGAGAATTATATACTTATCTAGAGAAGCTATATAATAACTCAAATAAGAAGTATAATACTTAATAAGCCTTTAAGAAGCTATTTATAAAAAAGGGCTAGACTTTTTAGGAATTCTATATTTTATTTCTAAAATATATAATAAATAGAAATATTAATTTATAGAACCTTAAGAATAACTTAAATAATAAGCTTATCTAGAAGCTCTAAGAAGCCAGAGCTATATATTATAATAACCCGGCTATTTATATTACGGAATTCGTATAATACTATACTATAAATAACTAGTAAATTCGAGCTTATTATAAAAAGAAAAACTAGATATCTAAGAAAGCTAATAAAGATATAAATAAGATAAGCTTAAAAGATATTCCTTATATAAAGCCCGCTCCTAAGACTCTAGTAATAAATAAGTCTATTATTCTAAAGCCCGGATTTTTAGATCTTAAGTACTATAATTATAATAGATTTAGTTATATGTCTAGAAACTATTTAGAGTTCAAAATAAAGTATATAAAGTAAGTTTTAGTAGCCAAGCTAGTAGTACTTATTATAAATAAGCTATTCGAGAATATAAAGTAGGAAAATAAGAATTTTTAAAAAAAGTTTCTTTTTTAGGGCTATATTATATAAATATAATAAAAGTTAATTTAAGCTAATTACTAAAAAGTAAAATATTTATATTTTCTTATATAGTTAGTAATAATAAATTAGGTATTAAGACTTCTTCTTTTATTAATTTCAAGTTTATAAGAATAATTAAATAATTTCTAGATATTAAGCTTACTTAATTAATATTATCTTATAATATAAGAGAATTTAATAATAAGTAAGCTATATTTATTACTTACTATATTAAGCTTATATTTTTAATTAATAAATAGAAGGTTCTAGTACTTATACTAGTTATAAAACTAGATAAATATAATATAATTTTGGGATAATAATAATTTATAAATACTAATATTCTAATTAATTATAAAAATAGAAAATTAATCTAGCTAGATAATTAGTCTAGAAAAAAGAATTAGAATAAGGTTCTAATTATTATATATAAGAACTTAGAATCTGGAAAAAGTAACTAGTATTAAGAAAATATAAATAAAAGAAATAAAACCATAACTATAAATAAGTTCTAAAGACTTTAGCTTATAAAAAGAAACTCTTTTTATTTATTTTTTAAGCCGGGCCTAGAAAGCTATATATAATAAAAGAATTAAGCTTAATATTATAAAGAAATACAAGTAGTTTTAGGGAATATAGAAGTTTTTTCTAAGCCAGAAATAAAGATATTAAAACTATACTATTTAAAGAAAAGCTATAAAATCTAGTTAAGGCCTATAATTAATATTATAGGTATCTTACTAGCTGCTTTCTAAATAAATCTATAAAAGAAAGAAAACCTTTTCTTTATAATATTATTTTTTGAGATTAATAAAGAGCTAAAATTATAATAAAAAAACGAGTTTATTTCGGGTAAGTAATAGCCAGGAAAAATAAAGCTATAGTAGCTAGTAAAAGTCTTATTAGAGAATTTTAAGGATTTTATAGATATCTTCTTAAAAAAAGCCTTAAATATCTTATTTTTATATTAATTATATAATTATAAGATTTAGATTAATAATTTTAAAGGCCTAGAAAGCCTAAAATATTTCCTGCTTTATTAATAATTAATTTATAAGCTATAAGAAATCAAGTATTTCTTTAAAAAAAACCTCTAATAAGGCTTTATTAAGCCAAGCTAATTCTTTTTTATATTCCCGATTCTTTTTATAAAGAAAACTAATAAAGCTCTCTAATTCTATATTAATTATTATAAGCTAAATAACTTAATATAAAAGAATTATTATTTTCTTTCTTTTATTTATAAGATTCTTATATAGCTAGCTTAAGCTAAGATCTATATAAAGTTAGATATTTAGTAAGTATTTTATTAGATCTAAATAAATCCAGAATTAGAAAAACTTATAATATTCTATATAAGATATAGGGCTTATAAATATAAAGTTCTTTTAAAAAGCCTAATTAATAATCTTATTATATATTAGAGATATATAAATAATATTTTCTTTAATTATCTTAATATTTTTTATATAGCTTATTTAGATAATATCCTAATTTATTTAAATAATTCCCTAAAATATAAAGAATATATATAAAAGGTTTTTTAGTAGCTATAGGATACTAGCCTCTAAATAAATATTAAGAAATTAGAGTTTAAAATTACTTATATAAAATATTTAGGCTTTATTATTTTTACTAGAAATATTAAAATAAATCTAAATAAGATAATAGTTATTAAGAACTAGTAATTACTAAAAATAATTAAGGAAATATAAGGCTTCCTGGGTTTTTATAACTTTTATTAGTACTTTATTATAAAATATAGCTATATAGTAAAGCTTCTAATAACTCTAATATATAAAAAAGTTCTATTTAAATAAATAGATTAATATTAAAAAGGTTTTACTAAGCTAAAATAAGCTATATTCTCGGTACTAATTTTATATTATTATAATCCGAACTTCTTTATTATAATTAAGACAAATATATTAAATAGAGTTATAACTAGTATTTTTTTATAATAAGATTTCTAGATAGAATTTTAGTATCTAGTAATATTTTTCTTTAAGACTATATAGTTAGTAAAGCTAAATTATAATATCTATAATAAAGAAATACTTACTATTAGTATAGCTATTTTTTTAAGAGTTATATATATAGTTACGGGATACGGGATATGAAATATAGGTAATGGGATATAGGTAATAGGATATAGGTAATAGGATATAAGTAATAGAATATAAAATACGGGATATAGTTATATAACCTTATATTTTATTAGTAACTCGACTAGTAAACTAGACTCCTTTAGGCTTAGTAGATTTAGGAATTATATATTAATACTATAATACTATAATTCTTATTTCTAAATAATAAAAACTTTACTAATTATATATAAATAGTATTCTATAACTTATATAATAGTATTATATATTACTAGTAAACTAATTCTAATTAGTTTATATATATAAATTAGAAAAGATTTTAGATTAATCCTAAAAGCATTTAGTAGCCTAAAACAAATCTAGTCTATTCTATATTAAAGAGGGAAACTACTTATTAATTTTATAAAAGTATTTAATAATTTATAGAAAAGATATCTAGCTTTTACTAATTAATAAATAGTTAGTTATTTAACTATTTATCTATTTAACTTCTATTATTCTTTAAAACTAACTTCTTTAAGTCCTAAGACTACTTTTTTAGAAACTATCTTTTCTATTTATATAATACCCGTATTTATAGGATTCTCTTTCCGAAATATATACCCTATATATATCCTTAAAGCTCTTTAATTACTACTTTGATTTTATTATTAAATCGAGTTCTTTAAACTTTAGACCTTCCCGGAATTATAATATTTCACTTCCTAAATTTCTTATTATAGACAAAATATTTAAGGGCAAAATATTTACTTTAATACCCTATTAGGTATCTAATATCTAAATTAGGTATCTAGATATCTTTATTACTAAATCCTTTCTATAAACCTACTATAAACTATCTTATTTTTAAACTCCTCTTATTATAAATTACATATATATACTAAAGAAAACCTGAATTCGGTTTAGTATAGATACTAATAAGAAAAAGAAACTAATTAAAAAATAGAAAAATAGTATTAATCCGGTAATTATAATAAAGGCTAAACTTTAGGAATATATAATTGCTAAGATATATTAGTATATCTTATATAAGAAAAGTAATAATAATTTATAGGATCTATTCTAGAATAATTTTAAAAACTTTAATATTATAGTATATAGTCTAATTAATTATATACTTATATAAAATCTTCGAATCTAACTTCGGTATAGTAGTATTTATATTAAATAGAACTATAGAAATCTTACTATTATATAATTCTTTATTAATCTTACTTAAAAAGAAATAAAGAGTATATAGAATAGAGCTAATATTATTAATAATAATCTAATTAGAACGGATCTTTTTTAGGAACCTATTATATTAGTTTATTTTATTCTAGATAGAATTAGATATAAGGAAACTAGATAATCTCAATCGAGAAATTAAGCTATCTATTTACCTTTTCTAAATTAAAGCTATCTATTACTTTTACCTTTACTATTACTAGTATTACTATCAAACCCGAACTACTATTAATTAGTATTTACTATTTTTACTAGAAAGCTTATTAGGGAAATAGTAAAAATATATTCCGAAATATAGTAATATAATAGAACTAATAGTAGTTTCGATTATAAACTTACTATTTTCCTTAATATTTACTAATATATAGAGCTCCTAGAAAAGGTACTAGTAAGAGCTTTTCTTACTATATTAAAGAAACTAGTATAAGACTATTTCTATAATAACTAGCTCTCGAGCCATATATATAAAGAAGCCTATATAAATATTTATAGCTTTTTTAAAGGCCCCGGTTTCTATTATTAAAATTTAAATAAATAGAATATTATTACCTTAGTAATTATAATAGTAAAGAACCCTAAAAAGATAATATTTAAGCTTATCCAAATACTAATTAATAACCTATATAAATTATAGTATAGCCTTATTCCTGCTTTATAAAATATTGAATTTCTATATAATAAGATTATTATTTTTTATTAAGGCTTACTAGTATACTAATATATAGTTTTGGACCTTCCTAATAATTTCGGCTAGCTTATTAATAAGCTCTAATTATCTATTACTACCTATAAAAAGAAGTAATAAATTATTACTAAAACCTATTTTACTAATTAATAATACTATTCTTAAAATTCTTTAAACTATTATTTATTTGGAAATTATTAATATAAATCTAGTTATAACTTCAGAACCCGTAATAATTACTTCAAGCCCTATAATTATAATAATTATACTCCGAAGTTATATTTTATATATAAGAGACCCAAATACTACTTATAGAAGTATATATTAGAGAAATAAGAGACTAAGAAGGTTCGATTTAAGAATAGAAATATTTACTAATTTAGATCCCGAAATACTCGCAACTTTAATAAATGCTTTAATAGTACTTATATATAGTATATTACTGAATTTAAAGGAAAAGAAGATAACGAGAATAGTAAAAAAGAACTAGTAGGTAATGCTTTTAAAGCCTTACTAGCAGAAATAAATAAAGAAGAGAAATATTATTCTAATTCCTATTTTATTTCTATTAAGAGCTTCCTAGCTACTTCTATAGCCTCTATTCCTATTATCCCTATAACTAATACCTTTATAAATAACCTTACTTCCCTTTCTCTTATATATTAGATAATAGGCGAAAACTATATCTTGAAATCTATTAAATAAATAAAAAATATTCAGATATTTATAATTAATAGTATATTAAGATATAATACTTACTATTTTTATAGAGTTATAATTAATACTAGAGCTTCCAGATTCTTAACTACTAGTTCTAACTAATTCCAAGCTTTATAGCAAACTAATAGTAATATCTAACTTAATAAAACTACTAAAGGTTAAGTTAATATCTAGTTTAGTATTAGATCTATATTCTCTATTAGATCTATAATAATAAGAATACTAATTAGGCAAGTATAATTCTATATTATATTTATAAAAACTTTATTTTTACTTAGCTTAGCTAATATAAATAAGCTAGAAGTCTATTTTAATAATCTTACTAATTATCTTATTATTTCTAATAAATACTTTATATCTATAGTATAATATTTTGGATACTCTTTTTTATTTTAAAATACTATTCTATAAAGTTTTATTTCCGAATTTTTTATTTATAACTTCTGCTTTCTTATAAAAATTAAATTATAATATCTCTACTACCGTTTTAGTTATTTATTTATTAATAAGCTTCGAAATATACTAGAATAAATAGGCTATAATATTAATATAAAAGCTCTTAAATACTTTATAAAATACTATAAATAATATTAGAAATTCGGATAATTACCGAAATAATTTAAGTTTAACCTGAGAAATAATATTAGCTTTAATTATTTTATTATTATTAATATTTTCTATATTTCCGGTAAGCCTATACTTTATATTATTAATAAAGGTATTAGATATTAAGCCGGCTAATAGCTTTAAAATATTAGTATATTATATATCTGGAATACCCTAAAATAATATTAGATTAATACCTATTTAGGCTCTCCTAATTAGATTATAATAGATACCAGAAAGTAGTTTACTAATAAGAAGTTTATTTAGCTTATAAATACTATAGAAACTAAGATTAAAATTATTCTAGTAAAAGCTTATAGTTTTATTAGAATTATAGAATACTATTATAGCCTAATTTAATATACTTATCTTATTATTATAGCCAAAATTAATAGAATTAATAAAAATACTATATTTCAAATAGCTTTTAAGGCTATTAATAATTCTGCTAGACCTAATAATATTATTCTAACCCTTTTAGTTTATGGTATTTTATCCTAAATAATTAAATATAATACCCTATTACTAACTATATTATAGTAATTAATAATATTTAAGAAGGTAATAGTAGAAATTTAGAAGCTTTAAGCTAGATACCAGATTATAAATATTCTAAATACCCGAAATAGTTCTAGTATTACTAATATTTATAAATTTCCCTTGAATTTAGATATTCTTATATAATATAAAGGGAATACTAGTTAACCTAGTAGTTAGAATGAGCTATATAAGCTAGTAGCTATTAATGAAAAGAACTATATACTAGTTCTATTATATAGTAATACTACTTTTTGCTTAATCTCTATAAAGCTCTTTTATATAGGAAATATTAAGGTTATTACTAATAGTTCCGAACCTGAATCTATTCCCAAACTTTATAATAAGGCTAAAGGTAATACAGGTATAATTTCTCTTACTATTCCTACTATTTTACTAAAGTATAATAAAGAATACCCTTATAAAAACCCGGATATTATAGTATTTCTATAAGATAATAACCTATATAAGGACTTCTATTAAATTGAAATTATTAGTTTTCTAGAAAAGGATATATTTAAAATTATTCTTAGATTTTAGATACTAAAAGAAGTATATATTTTTAATTCCCGGTTTATTAATAAGATTAAGAATAAGGATATAGAGAGAGAGTTTAAGAAGTCGAGACTAATTATTTAGGCTTATAATAATAGTAAAAAACATATAGTATTAATATAATTACTTATTATTTAATATATTAGCTAGAGAATTATTCTTAATATTACTACTATAATAATAGATATTATAGAGCTATATTTATATAATATCTCGCAAGTTTATATCTAATTAATAACCTTATTTAATTATAATTTTTATATTAACTTACTTTATAAGCTTACTAGAGAGCTAAATCTGAATAATAATTCGATTCTAAAAGTTATAAAACTATTATATAGTATACTAGAAGCTAGGAATTACTAGTTTAAGACTTATTATTCCTATTATATTAATAAGCTTTCTATAAAATAATTAACTTATAACTCTTGCCTCCTTTATAATAAGTAATTCTTCGGAATTATTAGCCTTTAAACTAATAATATTCTATTTATTAGAAATAATAATTTTGTAAAAACAAAGTAATTAAAGTTCTAAGAAGCTAAGTTCTTGGCCAAGGAATATAAATGCTTTACTATTAATTATAATCTCAAGTTTAATAAAGATATTATTTATATAAATATTACTAGAATTACTTTTATATAGGAATACTAGTATAAAAACCTCTAAATTATTTCTATAAAAAATACTATTACTATAAGTAATAAGGGTACTATTTATTAAGATCTCTCTATTAAAGACTAATATATTACCTAATATATTAGAGAAGTATATATTATATTAGTTTATTAACTAGAAGCTTTATATAACTTATTAATTACTACTTAAGCTATTAAACCTTCAGAAACTAATATAAAGGTATTTAATAAGTATATTTAATAATAAATTAAGAATATTACTAGAGAACTAAGATTTATAAAGCTAGTAAAAGAGTTCTTATATTTAATCGTTTTTATAGATATTTTATTTATAAATAATAGAGATCTTTTTTCCTAAATTAGATATATTCTAGTTCTAGTAAACGGAACTAGATATACTAATATTATTTACTAGTTCTCTATTAAATATAAGAGAGTTACTAGAAGTATTCTAGCTTTAGAACTTTATAGTATGGCTTATGGCTTTAATATAGGCGCTTTAGTTAAATCTATAATTAATAGAATACTAGAAATAGAACTATTACTAGTAGTCTATATAAATTCGAAGTTATTATATGAATGCTTTATTAAATTAGAAACTACTCGAGAAAAGTATCTAATAATTAATATAATATATCTTTACTAGATATATAAATAATAAGAGATTATAGAAGTTAAATAAATTAAGGGAGAATTAAATCCTACTAATTCTATAATGAAATTAAAGCTAATAAATACCCTTAAGTACCTAATTAATATAAATACTATATAATTAGATATAGAGAAATAAGTTAAGTATAAATAAGGCAGGAAATAGATATATAAAATAGAAGGATATTATAAGAAGAGAAGTTATATATAAAAGGCTATAGCCTTTAGTATATAACTAAAACCTTAGAAGTAATATAGATATATAGAATATTTAGGAAAATCTGGTACTAGGCCGGATTAGGGAATTTATATATAATTAGAGAGAGATATTATTTTTCGTATTTTTTAGAGAGTTTCTAGTATTAGTATAGCTATTTCTTTAGAAGTTATATATATAGTTACGGGATATGAGATACGGAATATAAGTAATGAAATATAGATAATAGGATATAAGTAATAAGATATAAGATACGGAATATAGTTATATAATCTTATATTTTATTAGTAACTTAACTAGTAAACTAGACCCCTTTAGGCTTAGTAGATTTAGAAATTATATATTAATATTATAATATTATAATTCTTACTTCTAAATAATAAAAACTTTACTAATTATATATAAATAGTATTTTATAACTTGTATAATAGTACTATATATTACTAGTAAACTAATACTTACTATTATTTTTTCCTTAATTAAATAATAAATAAAGCTAAAAGGCCTATAAGAAGTACTTTTTATAATTTATTTAGATTACTAAGCTCTTAAATACTTTATAACTATAAAAAAGCTTTTAGTAAAATAAGCTTACTAGATAAAGTATTTTTCTTATTATTTTAAGCTTATATATTAGATAAGCAAGTTAAATAAATAAGTAAATATCCTAAATAAGAAATATAAAAATATAATTATCTAAAATAAAGTAATAATAGCTTACTAAACCCAAATTCTTTTCTTATAACGGAAAATTAATAATAATATTATACGGGATTTCTAGTTAGCTCTAATTAAGGCCTATATAAGCCTGGCTTAGGAAAAAACCTAGTATAATAGTATTTAGCTAGTAAATAAACTATTAAATAAAAATCGAGAATTACTAGAACTAGAAAAGTTATAGAATAAGGTAAGAAATAAGAAAAAAGATATTTAGATATTATAAGATAGCTTTTTTTTATAATATAATAAATTATTTATATCTAATAATATAATAATACCCGAGATATTCTTATATATTATTCTTATTTAGGAGATATATATATAGCCTCTAATAAAATATCTAGAATAAGCCAAGCTTTAATAGCTTTTTTAGGCCTGCTATTACTAGCTAGACTAAGATATAAATATTAATTAGTATAGAAATAATAACTATATTTATTAATAATTTCATATTTCTAAAAATAAGAAGCTAGAACTTTTATATTTATTACTAGTTTCTAATTATTTCTAGTAATATATATTAGTAAATTTTAAGAAATATTTCAAGAATAGAAATAAGTATAATATAATAATTATTTTTATTAATTATTTAGGTAAGTACTTTATTATAATTTCTATTCGAGATATAATAATAACTAAAGAATTAGTATCTCTATTTCTTATTTATATAATTTACTAAATTAGTATTCCGGAAATTATAGTATTTAATTAAGGCCCCTAGTTTATATTAGATTTCTAAAATAAATTCTATAAGTATATTAGTATAAAGCTTAAGCTATTAATTATTAATTATTTCTAAACTAATAGCTAAATAAAAATTATTAACTAGTATTTTAATTAATAGTTATGTTTTTATATAAACTATTACTAGGATAATTAGAATAAATAAATAGTAATAATTAATTACTAGTAAGTAGCTCTAGTTTATAAGACTATAAACTAATTCCTATTTCTTATAAAAAAGAGCTATAAACCGCAAATATTATTTAATTAGAAAATCTAAATATAATTAGATATTCTAAAAAAAAGAGCTAAATAAGTAAGAAATAAAGGCCCTAGTAATATAGCTTTATAAATTATAATAAAAAATATAGGAGAATATAATATAAATATAAGAATATTATATTATCTAAGCTAATAAGTATTACTAATTAATAGACTTTAAAATAAGAAATAAGATATAAATTATTATTAAGTACTAGAAAAATAATTATTCGAGTTATAAGCTAGCCTATTAAATAAAAGAACTATATGAAATCCTGAAATAAATAAGATATTTCTTTAGACTCAAGCTTCCGGAATTAATAAGAATATATCTGGTATTCTATATAGAGAAGCTATATAAAGACCTAGGTAATTCCCTTTCCGGATAAGCGAATCCGGAGCCTCTATTATTAGAACTATAAGACGGTGAAACGGAATATGAAATTCAAGAGATACTAGCGGTAAAGCTGCTCCGGGGAAAGCTCAAGTACCGAGTCTAGTAAAAAGAATAGAATCCAGATCCGGAATAGTATCCTGTATTCTTATTAAGTAATAGTGCCCTGGCTTTTTAGAGCTTCTATAACAAGAACCCCGAATAGCCAGGACCGCCCCAGAACCTCCCCTATTAGTTAGACTATACCAAGAATAATATACTACCAGAACCGCATAATACGGACGGAAATCCTTGCAAATTACGTACAAAAGGCCCTGGCCTTTAACATGTGACCTGTAACTTGAAAATTTGACAGGGACTTTCGAAGCTCGGGGACGAGCTTACTTCGAGGGAGGGGGTAATATTACGGTTATTATAATATACGGTACTAGTAGGAGTTAGACTAGAGCTAGCGAGGCATCTGGCATCTGAGCGTAATATCTGTAGTTAGCTAATGGTTACACGTGACCCTGAGCTTAAACTAGCACGTGGGCCCGTGCATAGCTCGCGATTATTTAGATCCGAGGCTCCTTCGAGATCCTCTTCTCTCTTTAGCTTTGAATCGTCGAAATAGAGACAGTCTAACCACGCCTTCCAGGCCCTAGATCTTGTGCTCGTGACAAGAGGTTTTGGAAAGGGCAGTAGCTAGAAAGGCAGCTACTGTAGCTAGAAATGCTACTAAAAAAGCCAAACCCTCTCGTATAGTAATATTGAGGGTAGGGTCTTCGATTTTATCGAATTTAGGGGCTCAGGAAGCGGTAATAATAGAGGAGGACGATTCTGAAGCTGTGAGGATAGTACAGACCTCCCGATCGGGAAGGGAGATTGTTCTATCACAACGCCTTAGAAAATGAAAAATCCTGATTAGCCAACTTAATGTGCCTAGTTCAATTGCTTTATATTTTTAATTTTAGGCCGATTAATTGCGTGGTTATTTAATAATTAATTAATTAAGCTCGAGGTCGGCTGAAAATTCGGGGTGTGCATTCGCTTGGGGTGTGCATTGACTAGGGATCTCGGTTAGTCCCTAATCAAATCGTACTTAGTTATAATCAAATATAATTAAGTATATTTAATTCGTTTACTAAGTGATTGCGCACGTGACTATAGAGCCTGGAAAGCGGAAATAAGACTAGAATAAGGTTAGGACTAACTGTATTTAGGGTCACTTAAAGTTGTCCTTACCGGATTTAGCCTAGTGCTTAGCAAACGAAGACGAAGGCGGTAAAAATTATTATTGCACGCGCTATGGCTATACATGTTCCCTGCACGCAACATGCTAGGCTATATCAGACTTGGCTATTTCGCATGCTCACCTGCCGTACGCACCTGTATATCCTTCTCTTCTTAGTTCAGTATTCTCGGAATAGAAGCCACTCTAACCTGCTTTCTAAGTCTAGAGCCAGGCCTTGTAATACTTAAGAAATGTATAAGGTTTTACTTTCACGTGATAATTATAATTAATTATAATTAAATACAATCCTAATCAAGTCAAATTAAAGTTAAAATCAAGCTAATCAAATCATAATTAATTCTAATTAATTAGCTTTGATTACTTTTTGACACACTGCACCCCAGATACGAGCCGCCCGCAGTTTGCGCCAAGATCGTCACAAACACACTACTAGTTATTCAAGTTGCTTTTCTACCAACTCGGAGATGAACTAATTGCCGGGCGGCCTACCGATCCCTGCGTGACGTTGGGACTCTGATGGGGAAGGAGAAGATAATCGCTACCCCGAATAGGAAGCTCCCAAATGCAAGTCTGCAAGAAGCCAGAACATACGTGAAACATAGACTTTTCCCCACATTCTGGTGGTCATGCGCTGACTTTGCTCCTAGATGAGCCTGTCGGCGGCTTGAGATGTACCGAGGGAACCCTGGTCCTGGCAAATATATCGGAGGGAACCATCCCAACTTCAAATTCTGGTGCCCTACTCTTGTCCCTAGATCAGTTAACAAATAACCCAGTAGTCAGTTGGATTGATTACTCTATGTTGGCACAGCTCTCGTGCTTTCAAAAGAGTTTGCATAGTCACAATGTTCGGAAATCCCACTTTCATTTTTATGAGTGGAAATCCACTGTGCCACCCATGTACATCAACCCCGCCCTCGCTAGATTCAATAAGCTGGTTAGTTTGAATTTCTCCCTCAATCAAATCAATCCATATCCAAAAGGCAGACCCACAGTAGTGTGTATTTACCAGACTGAGGTTCGAAACCCCTCGAAACCATTAGGACGTCCAACAAAAAATACTGTATTACCCACTAGAATGGGTTGATCAATTTATTGTAGGTCTTAATGGATGCTAGGATGCTCGTTGGTCCCACTTAAGTGGACACCTTTTACGCAGACCAATGTGATCTGTCGAGAATTAGGGCCTCTAACCAACAGATTTTTAGACAACGAATATATAGGTGGGGAAAAGTAAGCGTGCACAGATGCAGGTTGTTGTATATTGCAACGTTGCGAGCGCCCCCGCCTGACAGTTCTTGGGCTTGACATTCAAGCTGCTCCCGCCGCCGTCAGTCCAAGCCTGCCGAGGATACACACTTCCGGAGGGTATTCTACTTTATCTCAACCGCCTATCCCACTTTCTAGGTTATCGCGGCATGGAATCTGATAGCTTATATCCCAGGTTTTCCAACAAAGTCTTGACCAACAAGGGCTTTAAGGCTGCCATGTTACCTTCAGCACCCTCAAATTTCCAACTTCGTGGGATTTAGATTTCGTTCTGCAATCATGTCTGGGGCGATGGAGATCATAGGCGATGATGGGATCGATGGCATCAATTCCAATGATTCAGATCCGGAGAAGATCCTGCCTCGTGTCATTGAGGAGCGATGGGGAGACCAAATCTCTCACGAAATGTTGGAGGTGCTGGCTCCCAATGGAGAAGGAGAGCACATCTTGAATATAATCAATAATATGACTGAAGAAGAAGCCGTGGCTATCATTTCGGAGTCAGTAAAATTCCATGCAGATGATTGGAACTTTGTAAGTCTATTCAGGGCATCCTTTTCAACTCTTCGAAAATACGAAGGCTAGGAACACATCAAATCAAGAAGACTGACTTTGAGGTTGTTTAGCCTTCAGACATGAGAGACCGCATGAAGCGACTGCTGGAAGGTCCCAAGCTCTACGGTGACTTTTACGATCGGGATCTAAGAATCGATGCCACGATGATGAGATATTCATCTCCCTATCCTGGTGTCCGTGCTGTTGCCGAGCCTCTGGATAACAGCGATGTTCCCGTTGAGACGATCCGAGCTTACTTCCTGGGTATTGGCTGGGCTGTTATCGGAACCTTCATGTCAACCTTTTTCAACAGTCGTTTCCCTTCAATTAGCAAGTCTAGATCAGAACATATACTTATCCTTTGGATTGCCAATGCTGACTTCAACTCAAGGCTTGAGCGGAACTGTGATTCAGATCTTGTTATTTCCATGCGGAAAGTTCCTCACATGGGTATTACCTGACTGGGGGCTTACGGTCGCTGGTACTCGTCACTCTCTGAATCCTGGGCCGTGGACCTTCAAGGAGCAAATGTTCGCGACGATCACTTACAACATTGCAATCTACACCACCAATAGTTACGGAATGATCTTGGTCCAGAAGTCGCCAGTGTTCTACGGCGAGAGCTTCGTCACTTTTGGCTATCAGTTGATGCTGACCTTGTTCGTCCAACTGATGGGTATGGGATTCGCCGGATATCTCAGACGATTTAGCGTCTACCCTGTCAAGGCACTCTGGCCAACTATTCTGCCACTTATCGCAATGAACCGAGCTCTGACAAAACCCGAACCAAAGCAAAATATCTATGGGTGGACAATCTCCCGGTACAAGTTCTTCTACATTACCACATTATGCATGTTTTTCTATTACTGGTTCCCTGGATATCTGTTTACCGCCTTGGCGACATTCAACTGGATGACTTGGATAGCCCCCCAAAACTTTACACTCGCTCTCATAACTGGATCAGGACTCGGACTGGGCTTATTTAACCCGATTACGACCTTTGACTGGAACGTTGCCACGTCTTCGTATGCTGCCCTGGCTCAGCCATTTTTCGCTACGTGCACAATGTACATCAGTAGCATCCTCGGTGCTTTCGTCATTCTGGGAATCTACTACTCCAACATGTATAATACCGGGTACCTGCCTATCAACTCCTCCGCCGCGTTTGCGAACGACGGAACCTCTTTCAATGTTCAGAAGATAGTCGTCAACAACAAGCTCGATGAGAAGCTTTACCAGAACTACTCGCCCCCATTCTATTCTGCTGGGTATATTCTCACTGTTGGGGCCAACTTTGCTTTCTACCCAGTCTACTTCCTCTACATCATGGGCAACCAATGGAGCACTATGAAACATGCGTTCATCGATTTTTATAAAGGCCTTCGATACGGCAAAGGAAATTACGAGGGCAATACCATGGATGTGCACAGCCGACTCATGGCAAAGTATAAGGAAGTTCCAGATTGGTGGTTCCTCTTGATTTTGCTCGGCGCCATCATCGTCTCAGTCATCTTCCTCAAGATCTTCCCATCTGATACTCCGGTATGGCTCCCATTCCTGATGATTGCCATCAACATCGTCTTCGCAGTCCCACTTTCATTCTTGTCAGCGACGACCGGTACGAACTTAGGACTCGGGGCTCTGGTTCAAGTCATCACCGGTTTCATCCTCCCTAACAACCCCAATGCTTTCCTGTTCGCCCAAACTCTCGGCTCCTGGGCTCTCGCTGGATATGGAGACAACTACGTGCAAGATCAAAAGATGGCTCATTACTGCAAGATTTCTCCCAGGGCGGTCTTCAGAAGCCAGATCGGGACGATCATCATCACCTGTTTCGTGGCCGTGGGAACGCAAGACTTCGTGCTCACGAACGTCAAAGGTCTCTGCACACCTGATCAGCCCAGCAGATTTACGTGCGCCAATGACGGATTTCCGCTTTACGCTTCCTCATTGATGTGGGGTCTTCTTGGATCCGACAGAATGTTCAACTCCCTGTACCCGCTCTTCAAGTGGTGTTTCCTCATGGGTACCGCAATCGCAATTCTCTTCCTTGTCTGCCAAGGCTATGGTCCAATCTACCTTCCTCCCATCAAAGAAAAGTTGCGCGTGAAGCTCCGACCACGAACCTTCGAGATCCTAGATAGCACGCTGTTTCCATTCGTCGCCTCTCTGTTGTGGTTAAACCCAATTCTCATCATCCAAGGAATCCAGCACTGGGCACCATCCAACCTGTCCTACAAGACTCCGGGAATGATCTTATCGTTCATTTTCATGTATTGGATGCCGAGACATAGATTGGCGTGGTGGGAGAAGTACAATTATGTGTTATCGGCTGCGTTGACTGCTGGTGTTGCTGTTAGTGGGTTGATTATGTTCTTTGCTGTGGGATACAATCCAAAGAGCTTGAAGTGGTGGGGTAATACGGTCAGCTCTGCTGGTATTGATGGGTCTTCGAAGGGGATTCTTCCGATCCCTGCGAGAGGTTACTTTGGTCCTCCGAAGGGAAGCTTTCCTTGAGGAGGGTAATGGCTGCCACAGGGCCAAGAGACTGAATACCATGATGAATCTTCAATATTCCTCGAAATAGTCGCACAATTCCTGCTTCACATCAAGTTGATCAATATTATCTATCTCTGCTTCTATTCTATAGTACCTTACAACTTTGACACCCCAAAACCTCCAACGTTCTTAACCCCGATATACTCCTTACTTATTATTTTCGTAACACCAGCTAACGCCATCGTCCTCGAAAGCTCTCTCTCCAAAATATTAATCACAGTCTCCACACCCTCCTCCCCTTTATACCCCAATCCCTACTGCACAGGCCTCCCTACCAGCACAAAATCTGCCCCCAAAGCCAATGCCTTGAACACATCAGCGCCAGTTCTAACTCCGCCGTCAAAAATAACTGGAATCTTGTTCCTCCTCCCAGGCTCCGGAGATTTAGTGGCCAGAGCAGCATGAATAATAGGTAAAGCTTCCATAGTAGAACTCGCCTCATCAAGCTGCCTCCCCCCATGATTTGAAACCACGATTGCATCGGCACCATGATTCACCGCTAACACCGCGTCCTCATGGGTCATGATACCTTTGAGAATAATCTTCATACCCGGAGCTACTTTTCTCATAAGTGGAATGGTAGTGTCCCACGTGAGGCTGTTGCTGTGAGTACTCCCACCAGCTTCGCTGAGGATGGTTTCAGCGTCGTGAAGTATGCGCGCGTCCATGAGTCTGCGATTGAAAGTTGGTTTTCTGTCAGTTTGAGGAGACTGGGATGCCGGTTCGATGTTTGCGAGATGGAGACCAGAGGGGAGGACGAGAGGCACTTTGCGTTCGTTGATGCGGTTTTCCGAGGACGGGTGTATCTACAGTCAAGACCAGGGCTTCATAGCCAGCAGCTGAGGTCATAGATATGAGCAGCGTACCTCAGAACAGTTTAAGGTATTTGGGCTCACCTTCAGCCCTTTTGATCAAAGGAACGCTTTTCTCGGGATCTTTCGTGAGATAGAGCTGCATCCAAAATGCAGGATCACCTCCACCGGACGAGCTTTCCTTGCAGGACATAACATCTTCCAAGCTGGTAGTTGATTGCGATGACAAAGTCAAGTTTACACCAAGTTTTGCCGCTGCTCTCGCTACATCCATTTCTCCCTCGCCACCGGCAAGCTTCTGCATCGCGCTTGGTGCGAGACCGAATGGGACAGGATATTCTCGTCCGAAAAGAGTGGTTTTGGTTCTGACCGAAGAGACATCTCGAAGTACTCGAGGGAGGATTTTGAGGCTGAGAGGGGGTCAATTCACATGCACGAAAAACAGGTACGAGGGCCTCACACTTTGAATGCTGCTTCATTCTCATGTGGTGCGGTCTGGCTGTCTGCACCGCAATCGTAGTAGTCCCAAACCTCTTTTTTGATAAGAGACTTTGCTACCGAAGCCACCTCTGATAGCGTGATGGGATCAATTGGGACCTGAAGTCCGGACTTCCTTTGATCCTTCTTTTCGTCCATAGTTGCAAAGAACAAAGTCTATAAATAGCCTTGACTTGAGTGGTATCAGGATCGAGAGCACGCTCGATCAAGAGAAAATAGTAACATATAAAGTCGTTATCAGGCAAGCACTTGTGAAGTCGTCACGGTCGTGGTTATCTCTGAAGTCAAGGATCGTCATCGCAGGCCGATACCGGATTCTTTTCGTGAGCCATCGCCGACCTTAGGCAGAAATCGGCATGGAGCAAATTTACGAAGTGATAAGTAGGCCTGACGGTTTAGGGCGTCAAGTCAATCGATTGAAATTCTTACTTACTATCTGAAGACATATTAGCTAGCAATGAGCTTGTCTTGGAGGGTTTCGAGGAACTATTGAAAGGACATCCCCTGTTGTTGCCGTTTTTCAGGGGCAAATAAGCGAGGCACGCCCGAAACGACTCGTTAAAGCAAGCCTATGTACCTGCCGGGTAAAAGTAAACTTCTGAAGACCTTCTATGACAATCCTCTAGGGTCTTTGCCAAGTTGCAACAATCCATCAAAGGAGTCTTAAAGAGAGACTCCTCAATTTTCTTACGGCAGTTTCCTTTTTCTGACAGCGCGAGATCTGGTTTACATGATATCCAGATTATAGATTGATCGACTACATTCTATTTACCCTTCATATATATCCAGAGCGCTGCAGTGCAGTTTGCTGAGACGGTTAATTGCAAGCGGGGTAGCAGTGATACCCAGCCCAGCTCGTTTATTACATATGACTTTGTTGGTTGAATTGCCGATGAAAAAGCAACACACCCACCACTCACCCGTCTTGTTGAGTGTTGCAAAAAAAGTGTAGCAGGAGCCACATCACATACAACACTTGTTCGATCTTCCGTATGCCCGCTCCTGTATGCAGAAACCACAACCAGCCGCCTCAATAAATAGACTCTGAATCGGTCATAACGCTGAGCCCTCCTGTTTTTATCCTTCTGTTGGCATCGATATCGATTCAAATCTCACAAGCTCTCCACGTTACAAACACGAAATGGGATATGCAGCCAAATCAAGACTTCTTGCTTCAATGGGCATATGACTCCGATGACGTACCCTATATCAGTGACAACCCATGGCTCATCGTCTGGATAAATAACGCCCCGCATGGCCGATTTGCTGGGGGGGGGGGGTCCACTCTACAACTGTACGTTGCTGCCTCATCCTCCTTCTTATTTTGAAAAGTTAAATTGTGCAGAAGCCATCATGTAGACAAACTAATTACTCGCAGTCTTAGCACCCTCTACCTCCACTTCCTACGATTGGCTCATTCCCTTCAATATAGGTGCACACTCCCTATCTCCTCGGAATAGTATTTACAAGGCCCGTCTTCGACGATCAAGGGCAGGTTTCCCCAGCAGTGGAAGTAAAGGTAACGCCGTAAAGCATCCCCCCTCACCTTCCTCACATTAATTTACTTTTGTAATGGTAGGAGGGTCGGAAGCTCAAACGAAGTAAGGCTAAAACACAAAAGTCAGAATCTCGCTCCTGCTACGCCCTCTATCCCTCTTACAAAGAACAGCAAAATCGCAGTCGGCGTCTCCACAGCTTGGCTCGGCATCCGCCTGCTTTCAGCCCTGTTATTCTGGCTTATGAGTCGACAACGGCTTGCGAGGAGGCGAAAACTGAAAGTTTTGGCCATTGAATTGCAGATAGAGGAGACGCCGCTGAGGAGAAATTTCCCCGGAGTATATGGCTGGTGACAATCGGAATCTGGATACCGGCACAAGAGAGACAGTTAGGTTTTGCCGCCTCCGTATGCTCCGCGAAGGAATTGAATGGGATCAAAAAAGAACGCGATGGAATGACAAAGAGCAGATATATATGCAGTACTAAACTAGATCCACTCTGGGTACCTAATCGATCAACGCGACGATGAACAAACTCAGAACCTTATGCATATATTGCCTCTCTAATAATACGTAAAGGGCACAGCCAACGGCTAAATGTAAAAGTTCGTCGACCGGTTGGTGACGCGTTCGTACTTTTAGCGAGGCCGAAGATGCCGATCAGGGGTAGAATACGAGTTGGATCTAAAGTAGACACATCTACCGCTCTTCTTCTCTTTAAACATGCTTTCGATTTTTCCTCGCTTCAAGACCTTTTGTTATAGGATAGGTGGGCTGGTATAAAAGCTTGGCAGTCCGGAAACGGATCCTGGGACACAACGTGCGGAGATGCTGTGAGTGTATTGGAGGCAGCCTATTTTGGAGGCTTGCAAGTATTCTACCCAATGATAGCGGTGGATTAGCTGACAAGAGTATAATGGAAAGGAAGCGAAAGGAACGCGATGGCGATGCGGCGTTTGTCTTTGCGATAATATCAACTTGAATGGTTGATCACGTGAAGCTTGTCTCGTGATCAGCGTGGACTCCGCCATGGCACGCCAACGCCGCCTGTCAGACATCCCTGACTTTCTCCACACCTCGCCATTTCTGCCAGTAGGCACTCGAGGTGACAGCCATGATCCTATTCAAAAAGTCCAAGTAAAGCCGAGCCTCGGCCAAATCATTCGCTCAAAACACTTCCGCACTGTCGTCGTCTTCATCGTCATTGCTCTTGTACTTCTCACATTGCCAACAAAGATTCGAAATTACCACTCCTTTGCCCGTCTCGGAATCTCCGGCCCAAAGTGCTACTTTACCGATCCAGTCACAATACCAAGCATCCCAGAAGGAGAAGTAGACTGGTCGCATTTCGCATACACACAATACGCCACCACCCCCGATGCCCTCTGCTCCTCCCTCATGCTCTTCTCCGCCCTACACCAGCATTCCAGCCGCGCGGACCGCCTCCTCCTCTACACCCCCGACCTCCTTTCTTCCCCCACCGCTACCCACCTTCTCTCCGTGGCCCAAAATATCTACGAAGTAAAACCCGTTCTCGTCGAAAAACAACATAAAAATAACGTCCATTACATCTGGGCTGATTCATATACGAAGCTGTTGGCGTTTAATCAGACGCAGTATAAGAGGCTTATACACCTTGACTCTGACTCCACGTTAAGGGGGAATATTGATGCATTGTTCTTTCTTCCGAGTGCCGAGGCGGTTCTGCCGAGGGCGTATTGGTTGGAGAAGCCGAAACTGAGTTCCCATATTATGGTCTTGCAACCGAGCACTATGGCGCTTGAGAAGATTCAGAAGGCGATTGAGGAGGCGACGAGAGGGACGTATGATATGGAGATCATTAATAGCCTCTTTGGCAACGAATGCGCGATCTTGCCACATCGAGAGTACGCCTTGCTTACTGGAGAATTTCGCTCTCCGGACCCGAAGCATATGGCGTTTGTGGATGGGAAAGGGGAGTGGGATCCCGCAAAAGTTATGCAAGAGGCAAAATTTGTCCATTTCTCCGATTATCCTTTCCCAAAGCCGTGGGAGGAGACATCGGCAGAGGAACAGGAAAAGGTGGTTCCAGCGTGTGTTGTTGATGAGGAGGGGAAGGTTGATTGTAGGGCAAGGGATATTTGGATTGAGCTGTACAAGGACTTCAAGGCAGGAGGAAGGTAAGGCTAGATTCGCTCCTTGGCTACCTTTGCAAAATGATTGACAGCTGGGCTCTAGAACGTATGTGGTTTGGATGACTCCTCCCGAGAGTAAGCGAGCGAAAAATGCCCTGTTCAAGGATTCGACGTCGAAATTTAGATTTCATCCTCTTCATCGTCGAAATCCTCTCGATCCTCGGCGCCCATATCGTATAAGATTCTTCCTCCTTCACCTGGACCTGCAGCCCCACCCTCCCTCTGTGCATCGAAGTAGGGGAGGACGACACCCTCTCTGTCGCGTTTTTGCTTCTCTGTCAAGCCGAGGTTGAATGTCGTTTCGACTTCCTCTTCTCCCTGGCCACTTCCACCAGCCGCTCCAAGACTGGATGGGGTAGAAAAATAAAGTGGGTGATCATCCAAGAGTATAACATCACTCAACGCCACGCCTTTCAAACTCGAGGAAGATGATGTGGCGGAAGGCAGGATTACCACGAAATTCTCCACCACTCCCCGCCCCGAGCGTCGTCGAACCTCCATATTGACAACCACGCCATCCTCTCCTTCTTTCTTGCGAGACAACCCGACAAGGACACCATCTCTTCCTTCTTGGAGCCCGAAGACTGGTTCCTGGAGGCTCTTATCTCGTGCGCGTTTCCTGGCTAGGACTTGTGGAAGGGAGCAAATGGTGAGGATAGCGGTAGCGAGATAAGTGAGTGTTGTGGGGGGATCTGGTGCGTAGGGAGTTGTGGAAGACGGGATGGAGAGCGGGATATCGGAGTGGTATGTTGCTAGAAGGGATATTTTGGGGCCCATGAGGAGAGAGGACAGGAATGTTGAGAGGTGTTGGCTATGTGCGCTGGCGAGCGTGTGGAGATTATCGATTATGAGGAGGTGTTCTGTCTCCGTGTCAGCACCTCAAATGTTTGGTCATATGGTGAAGAGAAGACTCACTGGTGACGTTTGCCGACACAGGAGGTGGTCCAGTCGGTGGCGGGGGTAAAAGAGCAACAATATCCTTCCTCAAATTTGCCAGCGACTTCCCCCTTGTAGAGACGAACAAATCAATCTCATATGGAACCTTCTTACGCAGTGTAGAGAAGGAGATGAAGATGATTTTGGACCTCGATATCTGTTGATATTCGGCAAATTTAGCGCGAAATCTCTGCTTAAAACGACAATGCGAAGGTCAACGAGAAAATTCTTATCCACGCCTCACTTAGCGGCCTATTAAGCGAGAGCGAAATTTTTGTTGCATGTCGCATTCACTTTCAATATAACCTCATTTATTCTGGATTATATTCACCAACGAGGTTGACAACCCATCACGTGATAACCCAAAAATTTCCACGACGACTCAAAACCGTGACGAGGAAGGAGAAGGTTGAGGAACACGCACGCACTCGCTTGCTCTCTCTTATGATATTATACAATAGAATTAAATGAAAGAAGGTCCATACCATTGCTCGTCTCGCAAACTCCGTCACGATTGGCCCGCCACTCTGCTCCAGCGTATCCAGCACGAGCGTAAACGGACTCGCGCCATCCCGAAGGCTCAGCAGCTTCTGAAATAGAAGGGTATTGTGTGTTCTTCTTTGCTGGGTGGGCGAAGGCGCCATATCGACCCGAAGGCTGATTACTGGTAATTTGATGAAGTTGTGACGAAGCACAGAGCCGAGATTTTTGGGGAAGAGGGTGGAGCGGCGGGAGCGGCCGCACGATACGACTTCTATTTCAACCTCATCTCACTCCATCTTCATCTAAGCTTCTACAACTCCAAGTCCAGTTCTTCATATCAAAACTCTGCGAGCTTCCAATGCGTGTCTGTATCAAAATTTGTTTACGAAACTGAACGTCAGAAGCCTCAGTACGGCTCCGGTAAGCAAGCCTCTCGGCCGGAGTAAAAAATGGCCGATTTTCGTACGCAAGAACACCAAGACTCCCTCCACTATGCTCTTTAGTTCTCGCCCTTTAACTTTCTGAAATCTATGCCGACCTTAGGTATACCTCTTGAGAAGCTACCAAATCTAAATAGCAAATAATATAGTGCTATTTGTTAAATGTTTGTTAATAATAAATCGGATTTATCTTATTTGCGCACATCCAAAAATCGGTCACTTTTTCTCTGCCTGAAAAGCCTTGGTATCAACGGCCTGCCAACGAGCAGGGTCGTACAGCTTCGCCAATCACAACCGAAGATCTCCTCCATATCCCAGATGGTGGCAAAAAACTGGGAACACAATTAGATGCTGCTACTGGTCTGAGATTAGTGGCTTCTGAACATGGTGTCTTGGTGCTGATCGAATGACGATTCAGGGACGATCAGCTGAGTCCCTTCGCCCCCAAAAACTGCGCCGCCTGGCTGAAGCCAAGATCTGGTTATTTCTGAGCTAAAGAAGTCCTGCTTCCAACTTCAGCTCGTCCTTCCGTGTTGTTCATCTTTCTTAAAGTTCTTTGCTGTCACTCCCTTTGTTTCATTCTTGGTTTTGGCTTTCTTCAATTGCGTGCATTCAGAGGTCCTCATGGCAAACCCTTCGGTGTTCAAGAGCTTCTTGCTCTGCTACTTGTCATTATTGGGTTTTACACTATCAGCAAACAATCACGGCGTCAAATTCCTCTTCCCCACGACCAACCAGATCCTCAATTACCAGGACACAGTGAACGTAACCTGGCGGTCCCCCTTCAAGAATCCCCTCCTCTATACATTCTGCTACAACTCCGTGAATCATGACATGATCCAAGGTATACTCCCTCCTTCCCCTTCAACATTCTCCTTATCCTGTATTTTGCTGATGCATCGCAGAGGCCATCCAAAAGGTCGCACCTTACAACGGCTCACAACTCATCCCGTTGGTCTGGAAAGGCGTCTCGAGCTGCAACTTCAATCTGAGACCCAACACTACGGCGGGAAACGGCGCCGATAGTCCTTTGTTTATTGTATTACCCACAGCACGGGCCGTGCCCACAACCGTAGAATTGGGTTCGCCGGCCAGCACAAGCGGCAGCACGTCAACAGCAACAGGAGAAGGCGACCCGAGCACGAACGATACCCCGTCCTTGAACACTGGGCTGAGCAGTGGCGCGAAGGCTGGCATTGGAGTCGGTGTTGCTGTAGTTTTGCTTGCCGTTCTGGCAGGAGTTGCCCTCTTCCTCCTTCAACGACGGAAGGCCAAGAAGACTGTTGCAAATCCGACACCGCCGCCAGGATATGTTGAGAAATATTACGGCGGGGGTAGTGGTGGACAGAAATACCAGCCGGTTGACAGCACGACGGGGTCGGATGTACAGATGCAAGAGATGAATGCTGATACCTTGACGGCGCAGCCAGGAGAGCTGAGCGCAGAGGTTGCGCATGAGCTATCTGGTTCGGATGTGCGGAGGGAGATGAATCCTGGGACTATTGCGAGAAATACGGCGGGGGGGGACGGGAGGGGTTTTTCGTGGGATAAGAGTACCACCCCTTGATGTTTTGGTAAAAATGGAGTGCCACGAGCGGTCTCAGGTGCCAGAAAACTTACCAAGAACATGAAAGGCATGTCCTACTGACGAATTATGATAGAACTTCCTCTCTTCCGGCAGGATCGAGCGACCCTGAGGAACGCGTGGAAGGAACGATGTGCCATAGCTGGCTAGGTATGTCGAAGGAATGTAGCGAGCTATCGCGAGGGGCTGTCTTCGGAAGCAACGAAACAAGCAGAGGGCTCGAGTTTGCAGGGCTCGAAAACTGCGAAGACAAGTGAGGCAGATGGCGATCTGCTGGGAGTCGATGAGGTTCTTGTCCGTAGTTGCTTGAGCCCTCCTCCTCTTCAAGTCAAGGCCAAGATATACAAGGAAACCACTAATATAAAACATCCGCCCACTCTCAAATAATCCTCCTTGATCCTATTACGCTGTTCGTCGGGGAAAGCGAAACCCTACCCCGAAGCTAGCCTGGACCCACCCGATCCGCCCCCCTCTCTTCCCTTGCCTTAATAACCTAAATTAAGCAATATTCGCTTCAATGTATGGTCATAAGAGCTGCGCTTAGTGGGGTTTTAACAAGTCTAAGTCGCGGTGCCTAACCAGCACATACATTGCCAAGCTACAAAAAAAGTCGTTCGAATCTTTATTCTAATGAGTTCCCAAGCCGCCCCTGGGGCTCATGAGTTTTCCATATTTTGAACGTTGTTATTTTTTATATTTTTCTTTGGACAAGTGCAATTTTTGCGACTTTTTGACGAGCACAATTAAGCGAAGTGAAGCTTTCCACCGTACAATTTTCTTCCCATCAAGGTTTCTCAAACCTGCACATCCTCCTTACCAGGTGTCGCAATTACGGTGTGCATTCCATTCAACGTCGCAAAGCCATCCTCAGTAATATATTGGCTATCCAGGTTGCCAATCCATGGGCTTCTACAAGTTCGTCGACGAAAATCCGTCCTTCATTTCTTTTTGTTGGGAGCCAGTGCCGCCAGGATTCCCATAAAATGCCAGAGCAGAGGTACTCATTCGTCTCAACAGCAAGCAAGTCCAGGCTGTGAAATTGGGAATCTCGAAAGGATCTCATCTAAGTCCTGGCCCATTCCTCGGAATGGAATCTGCAAAAACACGATCAAAACAGCAGCATATCTGTCAATTTTGCACATGTTAGTTTCACCTTTACTTGTACAAATAAGGGCCACCCACTCCACAGTTGCAGCCAGATTCTCAAAGAGTTTGGCCACGGTCATAAAAGAAACCATGTTTAAAAACACCACGACAAAAACGTAAGGATGGCTAACCTCGTCACATTATTACTAACTATAGCCAGAATCCAGAGAGGCGTTATTATCATCATTAGGCCCAAGCCCGTAACTGTAAAAGATATAAATCTGCCAATCCGTTGATCCGAAGCGTAGTGAATATTCTCGTCCACTATAACAGAGGATTTCCTCCAGAGACGTGCTAGGCGGAAATGGGAAGACCATGCCAACACTTTTCTTAAAAACGTTTTCGTCTTCGGGACTATGGCAAAGAGATCTTCTGGATAGTTGATGAAATCAACTTCCTCTTCCAAGATTGTGTTCTGGTTATTGCTGAATTAGAATGCAAGGCTAGCCGTGTCTTTCTCCGGCACTCGTGGCCGAGCTCGCAGATCAGAAAGTGTCCTAAAAGTGTCAGAGCCGCATCCAACATATTCACAGATTAGGGTGCTTATGAAGAGATAAGCAATGGGATTCGCCGTGATAATCAATTCCCTACCACTTTTTCCAAACAATTCACCAATATAGGATGGAAGGACTCACCATGGAGCATGTGTTAAGTGGAGTTTATTCTATATCTAAAGCAGACCCTCCCTATTCGAGCCCCCGGACTAGAAATGTTATAAGGGCTATGCCAGGACATCCACGCGAAAATGAAATGGAAGAGGGCGAGGCACATGGAAGCGCAAATATTGATGGGGTAGCAAAGAAAACTCTTGAGACACGCCCCATGAACATCAGATTTCACCAGCAGCCCCTTAGTACTATTATTATTCTAATGTTCTTTTATCTCATCCATAGCAACTGGGTCACGCAGATCTACAGTATTACTACTCATTTATTCCTGCATCACTAATCAGACTTATCTCGAAGTGTTTCCCTAGAGACCAAATACTTGGTCAGTAAGCCCTTCCAATTATTATACAGCTATTTGGATATGAATGGAAATTTGTTGGCATAAACAAAGAAGTTTCAAGATTGTATTTGAAGAATTCCAGATGGGTTGCACGGCTATCAAGGCTTTCAGCGAATACCCTCGCTGTACTCAAAATATAATTGCAAGGTACAGACAAGAGTCTTGAAGAATTTTCTCGTATAATACCTTAGGAAGCCTGTCATTAAGCCTCAATCGTGATGTTCAGAGGTCCTCTTGCATGCGAGTTAAACTGCCTCCACCCTTTTCGTTTATCTTGGCGTCCAGGTTTCTCCGGCTTCTCAATGGCCTCTTCTCCTTATTATGTTTTCGAATTACCAGAACAATGTCATCCACACAATATCAGTCCAGTGTAATGCCAGGAAAACCCCCCTCCCCGGCCCTGAGAGTGAACATCTCTTCCCACCTTTGAATCCACGCAAATGGGAAGTCGTCATGAGTACGAAGATCACGGCATAAAGTGACGGGACTACAGGGCATTTAGACTCGCTTGGGGCGCTCAGTGGACTACAGCGTGCAAATTGAGGGGTTAAGCCCGCTATAAGGCCTTATAACTCCAGGCCTCGTGCCCTGAAGTAGAGTGTAAGACATTTGCAGGGCTGTCGGAAGGTGCTCAGGGGTTATAGCGCTGCTGGCGGAGCAACTATAGCGCTCGGACGCTGTGAGGGGGTAATTATAGGGTACCTTAGCGAACCTTCCCCTGTAAGTACAGGGATACGCCTTAAAAAGGTGTGGTACCCCTTGCTTGCGGTTTATAGCGTTCGTTCAGGGCAGTGGCCTGGAAATATAGGGGGCTTTAGTGGTTGAATCCAGCAGAAAGTGGCCTGAAAGTGGACTTGTAGTTCAAATGCCCTGTAGTCCCGTCACTTTATGCCGTGATCTTCGTATAGAAGGAGTGCCTAGTACTCATATCTCCTCCAGTGCACTCCGCTTAAGTGCCTCTAACTGCAATGCCTCGAAGGCTTCCTCCCTGAAGTTGCTCCTGAGTCTTGAGGCACTTAACCAATCTCACAAACCGAAGATTCGGCGCAACTCTCACATTTCCGAGCCCTCTGGCCATTTCCATCACCAACTGTTCCATCACCTCCGGTTCTCTATGCATGGGGAGAGCACGGCTCTTGCTTTTGACGCCTGGTATTGACACGTTTGTAACCCATAAGTTGCTCGGATGGATCACTTCGAAGAGGATTTCCTTCTTGCATGTCAAGCGGGTATCAACAATCTCCTCTGTATTCTCGAGACCCCACTTCCGATCGCCGGCCTCCTCCATCTCTGTCAACACGATGAACACCAGCTCCAAGCCACCATAATTCTTGAAGTCCTTGACGAAAGCCGAGAAGTTTGGGCGTGCGACTGAGAGTGCGATGCTCTTGACCTTCTGTAGAGACTTGGTTGCAATAAGCCTTGCTCTGAACGCTTGAGGAGTTACCTTTTCCGCCCCTGCCTTGTTGATGAATATCATATCGGCACTAGGAAGATAAATCAACCCTCGAGCGTCTCTTTGTAGGAACTTCAATTCGATGTAATCGTGGAATGGGGTGCCTTTTGCTCTGAATTGCTTGCTGACCTGGAGGATCGGAGGAACGGTCCGTAATTCATGAGTAGAAAAACGAGTGTCTGGCTGCCGCATATTTCCCATCTCTTGGTCCCTCGCGAATCGGAGTTGGAGGCGGCGTGGTTGGCTTGTCGTGAGATATTGAGTGACCAGTGCTTGTACTTCGGGTGGCAGCTGAGGGAAGAGGGTGAAGCGCGATTTCTTGTTGACAAGCAGGTTCTGAGGTCTTATCAGCGATGCCAAGGGCGACTAGAACAAGGGCCGAAACTACTCACCAGCTTGAAGAAACGCCCTCTATATCCCATGTTCGAGTCGTTTCTAGTCAAACATGTAGTCAGCAAGTGCGCCATTTGAGATTTTGACACTAGTGCTAATATCAATGAAAATTGCACGATTGTTTGAGCACGTACACTTCATCGTAGCGCAGAAGCGTATCCAAATGGTACTGGGATGCAGGAGAAAATGGCATAAGATTTACCTTTACCAAATCGCCATCATGCTTGATCTCCTGTTCTGGTATCAGAGGGGTCAAGAATAAGATAACAGATCGACTCACGAAGGTGGACATGTAGTCAGTCGACATCTTGAGCAAAAACTCCCGGAGAATCTTTCTCCGACCATATCCAAAGGAACGACATTGATGGTTGATAGCGTCCAAATCTAACTGGCGCAGGGATTGGGTACCAAGGTCAAGAGACTCGTGACATCGGAGACCACCGCTGAGAGGCGTTTCGACGGCCCAATGATTCTGTATATCGAATGCCATTTTGAAAGAGGGATCGGCAAGTCCTAGGTATCCAAGTCGAGAGTCGATCACTTTCCGGAAATGAGAGGACGCGCCTTGCGGGTTTTGAGTTACCAAGGTGTGATACCACAAGTTGAGGTAGTTCAAATGCGGCGCGTATGGCTCCCAGTGGTGATACCAGCGGTGACCAAAATTAGCCGGCACCAGAGCAAGCTCGCCTGTCGGCGGAGTAAGAATTATTTGTGGCAGTGGTGATGGCCGCTGCGGTGGTGGTCGTGGAGGCGATGGTAGTCGTTGTTGCATGAGTCTGTAGTAGTCCCAGTCGTCCCTCAAGCTTGCCCTTAGATTAGGTGCCATGCCAGCCATTGTGTGTTTTCGTTATTGGTATCGTTGTTGTTGCTGCTGCTGCGGTTGCCGTTGTTGGTTGAATGCAAGGTAGCGAGGTTTAATAGCGGATAAACAGGCGCTGACCGGCCATGAGCCATAAATAAGCCCGAGTGCTGATTTATTTAGATTCGCTTAAATTTTGATACGTAAGTAAAAGCCAGATGATAGGAACTTGTTAGAAAAGTAGATGATACGCTTTAATAACTTCTTGTTCCTTCCCGCACTCAGATTTCCCCCCTCCATATTCCCATTCCCGGTCCATCCTCTTAGTCTTATAAATGCAAACCTTTCCAATCTTTCCAGTGATCCATCACAGAGGAAGGACCAATTTGCCAAAAGTATAAACTTTATCCCCGTTTGTTGGCGAGGATTTTTGGATTCACTGTTGTTTACTATTCTCACGAGACATTGCCACCTGGAGACAATCTATTTTTATTTTTATTTTTATTACAAAACAAACACACATCTTGCATCTGGGCGAATAATTGTGGGAAGCCGGTAGTAACTCTGCTTATATCTTCAATTATTTCAACGCAGCTGACCCATACTCAGAATCAACCCTGCGCTTTGCTAAGTAGTAGGTATAATGACTTTCTCAACCAATGCTCCCTGGAGATTTGGTTATTGAACAGGCCAAATAGTTTCCAAAGAGAAACAAAGTTTCATTCAATTGACTCCACAAACTTTGGGTTGCTGCGAAGAAAATGTGACGATGAAATAGTGCTGAAAATTGCCTCCGAAAGCTAACCAAACAAGCCAATTAGCGTCCGCGGAATAGCGCCACAGTCCTATCCCAAAGCTTGAGTACGTCTGGGAGATCATTCAATATGAAATAATGCAAGGCTTTCTTAACATACATGTAGTTTACCGAATGCGTAGGGCATCACCCGAGAAATATTTATACTTGAATGAATTTGACTTCAAAACGCTCGATCCGTAAAAGTTTCACACGCGCGTCTGGCTAATGCACCGCACGCCAAAAAGTCCATCTGCTCTTGATCTAGGATCTTTCGTTGAAATAAATCCAAAGAAGGTTTAAGTAAGCTTCTATGTTGACTATCACGTGCTTAATCTCCTCATTGGTGCCCCCTGTCGCTCACGTGCCAGATTGCGGGGTACACTAATTTTCATAGCGGAGCCATTTTCTTCTCTTCAGACAACATCAATATCGACAACTTCCACAATCCTTCGGTGTCCATATCTCAATGGTCAGATCGCAAAGGGGATCGATGGTGGTTGATGAGGCGGTGAGGGAACATTTCGCAAGTGTGACCAATTCCTAGCAGCGCGACCATGTCGGACGATGCCAGTGAGTTCTACTCTGCATGTGACTGCTGCAGGACCAGAAAGTATAAGGTATTCCTTAACACTCTTTCATGGGCTTATGTTAAGGGATTTTAACATCATATCTTAGTGCACCAAGGAGAAACCGACGTGCGCTCCTTGCTTGCAGCTTGATTTGGAATGCAACTACAGTCGGAAAGCTTCTCGCACGCCATTGACGCGGAATAACCTGACGGCTGCTGAAGATCGAGTTCGAGATCTAGAGACCACGATCAAGGCCCTGTTTCCCGGTGTGGATATTGAGACGGTTTTATCGTCGACTATCCGGCCGTCAGAGAATGCTTCTGTGAAGACCAATGTTGCGGCTTCACCGAGCAGCAAATTGTCACCCTCATCAAGAGAAGCCAGTCACGAAGCCGAGGCAACTTCCGAAAGTTTACCACAGGCAGCTGATGGCTTCGATTGGACAGAGAATGCTGTCAGTCTGAATGAGCTAGCTGATGGAATGGCAGCCCTATCAGTCAATCCTGAAGGTGCAGGGTATCTAGGTAAGTCTCGGAAGGCAATGGAAGACGAGGTGCTGACAAGAGCGGAAAGGGGCTACTTCGAGCGTTGTTCCTCTACGAGCTCTACTCAGTCGAGAGCGAGACGGAGATCAACAAGCTTTCAGTTCTCCCAGCTGGCATTCCCAATCCATGTTTTCAGATCTATTCCCCATGAGTTTGCCCTTCTCGAATATTTCAGAAAATACCTTCGTGGATGCATACTTCAGATACTATCACACCACATATCCCTTCCTTCACGAGCCACTGTTCCGTGCTCAGCTTCAAGGCAAGAGTCCTCGGCCTGAAGGAAATTCGTGGACAATCCTGTACAACGCTGTTCTTGCACTCGGAGCATGGTGCATTGGCGACGATGAATCTGTCATGGATGACTTCTTCTACCGAAAGGTGGCCCGAATCTCAGAAGAGAGTTCAATCTTTGAGAGTGGCAATCTAGCCATGGTCCAGGCACTGCTCCTGCTGAGCAACTACGCTCAAAAACGAAACCGGCCAAATACAGGCTGGAACTACCTTGGACTTGCGGTACGAATGGCTCTCAGCCTTGGTCTGCACAAAGAATTTCCGAATTGGGAAATCACACATCTCCAGCGAGAGATGCGACGAAGAGTCTGGTGGGGATTGTTCGTATTCGATAGCGGGGCATCAATCACCTTCGGTCGCCCTGTTTTGTTACCAGAGAGAGGTATCATGGACGCCAGCCCAGTTCTAAATATTCACGAAGAGGTATATTTCCAACGTATTTATCCTTGCCAACTGCTGATTGCTTTAAGTCTTTAACGTCACATACAAACATACTACCCGATGAGCTTCCGTATCCCACAGCCTACACAGGTCTAATATCACAGTCTCTGTTTCACCTCGAAACCAACAGTCTCCACCACCGACTAATTTCAACCCCTTACCCACTACCTGAGGAGCTCTTGAGTCTCAACCAGATCATCGAAACTTGGGAGAACTCAATCCCGCCGTACTTCCAGCTCGACTCTCCTATCATACACGCCAGCGAAGCATTTCTCTTTGCTCGCTATCGTCTGGATTGGCGAAGCTGGAACCTCCAAATCATCCTCTTCCGTCCCGTGGTCCTCCAACTGGCAGGCCGGAGAAAGCAAGCCGAGCTGAGCGCCGTCCCTGAGACAAGCGAAGAGCTCGCATGCCGCGAAAAGTGCATCCAGAGTGCGAGAGCAACCATAAACTCCATCTCTGACTTCGTCGCCACCGGCATGGTCTCAAGACTGAGTACTTGGTACATGCTCTACTTCCTCTTCCAAGCCGGACTCGTGCCTATCATCTGTCTCCTCACCGACCCAACACATCCCGATTCGATCCTTTGGCTGAACGACATCCGCACCACCAGGGATCTACTCAGTCGCACAGCCCTTACAAATCGACTAGCTGAACGCTGTCTCAGCGTCTTCAATCGTCTTTCGCCTGCGCTGGATAGTGGTCTGTCTGAGGATTTGGGTCTCGGAATGTGGGAGGGGAATTTCGCTGATGAGTTTCTGAATGATCAATTTGGTGGGGACATGGGAGCTTGGGATTGGGAAAATGGAGAGATTAACTGGACGATGTAATGAAAATTCTATATTGTAAGATTAGAATATTGGTTCGTACCTTTCCCTGATGAAGAAACGCTCATGCTTCGAAATTTTGATAATGAATTTACGTAGTTCTAGCAGGAGACTATTCTCTGATCGGCCATAATTCATTATTCTTCGCTATCACCCCAAACGTATCCGAGGCTATCAACACCCAAAATCCCCAGCGAGATCTATGATAATTCCGTCTTTTCTCCCTTGATCTCCTTGTTTCGTTTCCACGCCTCGCTCTCCAATCACTCAGTATGCTCAACCACCATCCCCTTCTCCGGATCCGTCCCATCAATCTGCACACCCCTTAGCTGCGCCTCAATCTGCCTAATCCTCTCCTGCTCCTCATGCGCTGCTGTATCGCCGAAAACGAGATCCATGTCCTCCAACGTCTTTCCCCTCGTCTCAGGGACAAAGAAATACGTAAACCCTCCGGCCAACAAACAGAACGCAGCGAAGAAGATATACGTGCCCCATTTGATCTGGGCAAGCATGTCTGGAGTGACCAGGCCGATGATGAAATTGCACATCCACGTCGTGGAAGTCGTGATTGAGATTGCCTTTGAGCGGATCGCGAGATTGAAGATCTCGGAGGGGAGGACCCAGCCGATTGGTGCTGTTCGTCTGTCAGTACAGAACTCCTTTTTAATATCCGTCCTTAGGATGCGACTTACCGAATGAGTAGGAGAAATTCACATCATAGATGTAGATAAACGCAATCCCCACCCAGCCCGCTGCCTTGTGCGCCCCGAGCCCATCGCCATAAGCACCAACAATCGCACCTACAATTACGAGCGAGATGCAAGTACCTGCCGCACCGCACATGAGCAATGGTCGTCTTCCAACTTTGTCAATGAGGAGAATGGCAGGGATTGTGCTAAGACAGTTGACGATTCCGTACACGCCCGTTGCCAGCAGAGAGGTTGTGTTTCCTGAAAGACCGAGAGACGCGAACATCGTTGGAGCGTAGTAGATCATAGCATTACACCCCATAAACTGCTGGAAGAACATGACGCAGCAGCCGATAGCAAGGCGGCGGAACCGGGACTTGTTTGTGAAGAGGGACAGGTACTGTGTTTATCGTCAGCTCTTACTCCTTACGAATCTAATGGGGCAGAGGAGCGCGGGCTTACTTGAGAAACATGTAGCTTCAATCCCGAGGCGCCATTATAGTTGTCCCTGACATATGTATTCTCCAAGAGAATGGAGGCTTTGATGTCAAGCGCTTCGGAGACGATGCTTGGGTGATCGGCGGGGAAGCGTCTGAGTTTGGAGAGAGCTCTGAAGGCTTCCTCGTCGCGCTCTTGGAGGAGGAGCCATCTGGGAGTGTCAGGGTAGAAGATCATGCCGATGCCGAGGATGAGTGCAGGTAGGATTTGGAGAGCTAAGGGGATTCTCCAAGCAGCGGTGCTTTGGCCTGTGCAACCGTTTGGTCCAACGTCGGTATAAGGGTCAAATGATGGCGAGGACGCTGTTCCGCCAGTGTAGGGGACGGATGGTGAGCAGCGGGTGCCACCGATGTAATGTGTTCCGTAATCGATCCAGAAGCTTGCGAGGATACCGATTGTAATGGATACTGTTGACTTTCAGCACGTCCCTTCCAAGGGAAGGAACTTGACCCAACTCACGTTGTTGCAGCACCACAAGACCTCCACGGATATCAGATGAAGAAACCTCGGAGATATACAGCGGGATAACCATCGTCAACATCCCCACCGCCAATCCCGCAATTGCTCGTCCTTTGCCACGTCAGATAACAAACTCCCAAACTTCATACCGTGAAACTCACCAACAAACAACATCCCAATGCTCACGGCACCAGCCTGAATAGCAGACCCAACGACAAAGATAACAACCGCAATAATCATGTTCATCTTCCTCCCGAATTTATCAGCGACGGGACCATTGACAAGAGATCCAAACCAAGCAGCTTGTCGTCGTCAGCCACCCCTCTCATCTTAGTTCATAGAAGGGGAAACGCACTCAACAAAATCGTCGACACCCACCACCCCTTGAACCCAGCATCAGCGTAGATCTTTGGGAATGCGGCGCCAAAGGACTCCATTGTTAGAACACCAGAGACAACGCCTTGATCATAGCCGAAGAGGAAACCGCCGAGGGAGGCGAACTATCTTTCTATTAGACATTTTGGGTGGAGTTTTGAGAGAGATAGACGGACCAGTGCGACGCCGAGGAGATAGGGGTTGTCGAGGAGGCTGGCCTTGACGGGCTTGGTCGGAGGCTCGAACTCTTGCGGGCTCATGTTGGGTTCTTGATTCGCCATATTGAATGTGGTATTGATTACCGTTGTCCTTGGATAGACTTTGGGTGCTCTGTCTTGTTGAAAGGGCGGAGAGTCGCTCTTATATCTTCACTCGCCAACCCGGCACTCCACCTTTATCATCCCATTGCGGGGAAAACAAGCTTCCCCTTCTCCCCAGCTCTCCCTTGTTTCCAATGCGGGTTCAGGGGTTTATTTGTTTCCATTGGTGGACGACTGCTGACCGGCGATCTTGTCCCACTGTTCATGTCCTGGAAATGGTAGGAATTGTTGTTAGCGACGGAATGTTGCTGCCCGACCAATGAGATGGGGCTGTTGCCGGCGGAGGAGTGTTGTCCGGCGAATGGGGGGAGGGGTTATGGGCCGAGATGCACAAGGGTGGATGGAATGCCGTCTGTTACCGATGGAAGAACTTGACTTTGAGGAAGTCACGTGTGTCTTACTACAAATGCAAGGATTTCACGTTAGAAATAATTGTACATGATTCTAAGGGGATTGAGGAATTATAGGAACTGAGTGTGGACACTGTTACTTGTATCATAATGGCCTCCGTATGAAGGATGGCTTTGGAGGGGACACCCGCTGGTGTGACTTCTCGCTTATGTCACTCAGGAGACTGAACATTTCGAGACATCAGACAACACAACTAGGTTATAACTAAAACAAGAGGCGTGTATACGTTTAAAACCGATAGATTGTTTGATCCCACTTAAGACGAAAGAATTCTGCTTGCGGAAGGTGCTGAACAAGTGAGTGTTGGGAGTGATCGAAACATGTATTCTGCACTCTGGCCGATTGCGATATCTTAAAGATGCTTTTGTTAGCCCGCGATTCTATTAATGTAGGCGACTGTGCAGATGATATCAAAGATGGGTAAGACTCTGAAATCAATCTTGCGCTTGTTGTTGTGTCAACTGATTTTCACCAAGAGGTATTTCTCAAAGTTGGAAATACAAGGTCCGTTTCGCAAACTTCGAGTCCTTCGTCTCCTCATTTGACGCCGGTTCGCTGTTCTCTCTCTGATCTCTCTGTCTTTCCACAGATTTGTCTTCGAGATCCGTTGTCGACAGTGTATGTGATTCATCTCTGGCCGTAGAGTCGAGAACCATCTTGCTCCTTGACAGTTCTTTCTTTCGAGTTCTTATTATGCGAAAATTTGCCGCTTAAAGCAGGGTGTCTAGCAGTGAGTAATTATCAAGAGAAGGGAGTACTGAGACCTCATCATTTCGACTTTTTGACTGAGCAAGCCACCGACGAGGGGATGGGTTTGATCCGAAACTAATGATGAGTTATGGGAATGTCGAGGACCCTAAGATCTTCTCGAAAGTGTCACATATTGGTCTTGAACTAGACTGCCGAGACAACAGACCCTGACAAGCGTCGCTTGTATTCGACGGTACGATTTAGTTGAGGGACTTGTTCTCGCTTAGTAAGGAGGCCTCTCTCAAGTGACATCTCCTCGATCGCATCACCTCATCATCACGTTCGTACTCCCCACAAACACAACCTGAACACTCGCAAACCTGTTTAGCCTTGTCAGCACTTTCACCTACATTCTTATCCCATTTATAAAAGGAAGGAACTTACGCAGCAGTTGCCGCAAAATTCTCCACCCGCTTTGCCTCCGTCACCAAGCTCAAGCAAACACTGAATATTGCCGTAAAGGCACACACAGCACCCAGTCTCGCGGTCATATCCCTCACAAATGAAAGCACTATAATTGCTGCTATAGGTATCAAGGAAGACACCAGCGTGCCGAGGATTGTAGCAACGCGATGAAAGTGTGTGTCGCGGTAAAGGAATATGTTGGCTTCGATATCGAAAGATGATTCGTCTGAGGTACTTTCTGTGCTGGGCCGGAGTGTTGGCGAGTTATCTAATGAGGTAGTTGATGTGACTGAGACGTCTTGACAGGACTTGCGATCTTCCTCGGTGCCGGAGGTGGATTCTGGTTGGGGTGACGGTCCGCAGTTTCGATGGCTTTCTGGTTTCTGCCACAATCAGTATATGTGTTCTTTTGAATCTTTCTTACGGCTATGGGACACCTTTATCCATTCACCGCAGATTCTGTGCAGAGGGTGGACAACTCCCCAGTGGTAAAGATTTGGCAGCACGTTGAGAAGCAGTCTTGTCATCGCATCAACTTGTCCCCCTCCTGCAGCCAACGTCCCAAGCCCCGCGGGCTTATCGTACACGTCGCAGTCTGCGCCGATGAATGCAGAGTTCCCTAAGCTAGGACGCTCGAGCCATTTCTGGAGGAAGTCGAGGTCGTATTTGCGTGGTGCTGGAAGCCCAGTGATCATCATGTGGTGCGCAATTGCTTTATCTATGTGCGTTAGATTGTAACTGATAATCCTTGAAGAAATTCTTACAGTATTCCTTGAGTTTCCGGCGAAGCTCGAGCCATTTCTCATATTGGATACTATCCGTTGAGGAGCTGAGCGTTTCCCAGTCGACGGCAAAATCTTTCCTCTCTGGATTCTCAGAGTCAATCTGAGCTATCTTGTCGATGCTTTCCTTGAGATTGGTGATTTCAGCTTGAAGGTAGAGTAAGTTTTGCGCGCTAATTGACTCAAACTTTTGGAATATCAGGAAGTGTCCATCCGTGCGGGCATCACCCATGAGGCTTGCGAGCTTGCTGTACCCTTCCATCTTGGTCGAACACTCTAGGAGATATTTCAAATAAATGTTGAAGATGCATGACAGGAGAAAGGGCTAAATTGAGAGCAATTGACTTGTATCGAGGTTGACAATGAGGTAGTGCTGGCAAGGCGTTTCGCAGCCTCGTTGGGCTGCCCATAACCCCAGTCACCATCCACACCCTTCAGGCAGCAATATGACTTGCTTCCTGGAGCCTTTCGATGGAGAGAATTGGCGAATGGGGAATTCTAGACGCTAGATCTTTCTTGTAGTATTCCACCTCAGGTTCTTTATGTTCAATTGGCAGGCTCACTGTGCTGGCGATCCACCTCGGCCCAAAGCAGGTGCCTGGGAAGAGTCAATTGACGGAAACACGTAGAACAAATCGTGCAGTTGGTAGAGCACATCTCGGAAAAGCTAAAGACCATGCATGGAGAAGTGTTATGTATCTTCTTGATAAGACAAAAGGACGAAGATACTATGGAATCTGCTTTATTGAACTTTGCAATTTGCTTATATTGTCCTTCCAACTCACTCGAAGAGGTTGTGAAGCGTTGTCCAGACACAGAGTTGCAGGACTGAGACATGCCAATGAGGACAACTGCAGGAATGGAATTGGTTGTATTTGGTGTCATGAGGGATTTTGTGGGGAGACTGGCATTGGCCCTGGTCTCCCTATGAATAGGATCGACCCCTGGTGACAGGAGAACGAGCAGGGGTGCTAATCGGTGACGATCTGGTGGATGTCACTCCAGATCCTCATTTCTTACTCGATACACCCTCCCAATCCGACGTTATCAGCCTTGTTTCAAGCTTCAGCCAATACGAGGAATTTGAGCCTCTCATCTCCCGTTTCCAATGATAGAACCTACCTCCCAGTCACTATCTGGGACACCGCGGCCTGCAACTCACCACTTCCCCACCAACGCCCTCGAAACGCAGTCGGCTGGCGCCCTATCCTCATCGTACAGCCGTCCGCCTCACTTTTGATATCCTTCCTAGGGCATCAGATCTCTGGCCACGATGCGACCGACCAGGTAACAACCCTACTATGTCGAGTAGCTCGAGAAAGCGCGATCCTGGGCGAAGGAGGACAAAGGCTGCAGATCCGGATGAGGAGTCAGGCGGGGAAGGGCCGCAGCCCCGCGCATCACACCACCCGAAGATGCCGCAGAAACCGCCGACATCCATTATCAAAGGAGATGTTCATATCAAAAGCGTCAAGGGCAATGTTTATCTAGTTCAGGGCAGCAGAGATGACGAGCTACCTCAACGTTCCCCTACCCCGACTCGGAATCGGAATCCAGCTCGTCGTCAGCAGCCAACGAGAACGATAAAACGATCGACAGCGCAATGCGATTCTCCCAGCGCCTCCGAGGAAGACGAAACAAGTGCTTCCGATGATACGGAGCCCGAATATGTTGCTCCTAGGCGACCAGCGAAATCGATGATGCCTCCAGAGCGGCCGCGCATGCGCTCGGAGAAGAAGAAACGCGATCAAGCAGATGAGGGGTACCACACAAGCGGCACAGTATCATATACAGCGCAGGTATTAGGAAAGGTAAAGGGAAAAGGGAAGGGGAGGGAAAGTTCAGTCTCGTCTATTGGAGGCGCGTCAAGCCGCCCGCGCCGCGACAGTAAGATGTCAAAGGAAATTGGATGCGAAACGGACACGAGTAGCTGCCATGCAGACGGAGACAATGGAGATGAAGTATCTGCTGAGGAAGAGGAGGATCAAACCGAACAAAACGCCCCTCATGAGGAGGATGAAGCGTCAGATGATGTATGTGCTTGCGCGTTCAGCTAGACGATTTTACTCACCGATCCAGGACTTCCTGAAGCTCCCCATACACATCGGCAACCCCAACAATCTAGACACTCCGGCAATAGGCGAAAAGGCAATACTAGACACAGGGACAAAGGGAGACTGGATATCGCAAACATTCTACAATGAACTCCGAGACATGGGAGTCCGATCCACAAAACTAAGTACAGAGGAGCTCGATGTGCAATACCGTGACTTCAACGGCAAGAAGTTCCAAGCCACTGCAAAAGTTGATCTTACGATTCAGACAGAGGAGTTCAAAGGATTTATGAAATGCAGAACAATGAGGTTTTTGGTCGCAAGCAAAGCAACCTTCACCATCCTCTTTGGAAGAGATACAATTCGAAAGCATGGATTCTTTACCAGATCAAAGCGCGACACAGATGGAGAAGAAGTTTTGATAGGTGTCCACGATGAACTCAATGAAGGTATGTCCCCCTTGAGTTCATGCCTCCGGCATTTATTCTGACTTAAATTTTGTAGCACAAAAAGCGGAGATGAGAAGGAAAAAGGAGGAGCAGAGGAAGCTCTCCTCGGACAGGAAAAAGGCGCGGGACAGCAAGACAGAGAAGGCCGCCAGGGAGAAAGAGAACGCGTCTGCAGCAGCAGCCTCGTCTTCGAAAGACGCACACCTCGCCACCACAGAACCGCGAAGGAGCAAGACTCGGCCGTCATCGAAGGAGTCTGCGCGAAAGTCGAGCTCGTCGATGGAGGACTGTACATGGTAGCCTTTGTGACATTGATCTTTGGGTGTAGGAACTTGTAAATTGGGCGTTGGGTCGGACCGGGCCGGAATATACATTAGGGATAGAGGGTTGGGCCACGGTGTTTGGATCGGGACGGTGCATAAGCAAGACGGATTTGCTTGGGCGCACAACGGAACCATACATCGGCACCTGAGATACCTCTTTGTTTGCTTTCGGGAGCTTTCCCTTCCTTGTATGCTACTCCTTCGAGTGGATTTCTCGGTGGTTTTGTGTGATAGATTTTAACGGAGGCGATTTGTGCAAGGGCGGGCGCTTGCCAGGTCAACAAAAGAAAGAAATGAAGAGCTTTAATGATTTGAGATTAACGCATTCTTCAGATTCATATGATGCCCATCAACAAGATTCCGCAACAGATTTTTTGTGACTCTGAATGAGTCAAATATTAGTGTACGTGTGGAGGGGAGCAGATGCAGAGAATTTATGGGGCACCTCTAAGCGAGGAATTCTGAACCACTTGTCTTAGTCCCTAGATTACAGCTGCTATTATCGAAAGATGTAAATCACATTAAGAGGAACTCTACTCAGATATACTAAGAAATGTGTAATCACTTTCTCACGCTCGCGATTTATTCTCCAAGATATTTTCAGAAACAGGACTTCTCTCGCTTCCCCGCCACCTTTTCTATGTAAATGGGCGGGGGAGATATTCTTCGATGAAGTGGAAGTCTTACACCTGGCAATGCCCTTAATTTGAAGAAAGTTGTGGAATGAACTCGACATCGAAGTCAAACTCGTCATACAGGCCCTCAACCATAAAGCGCGTTGATTTGAGATGGGGTTGCTCAGGGACAGCCCACCTGGAGCTCTATGCAATTGAGCGTAAACTCCAGGGTATATTTGCGGTAGCAAAATAATCGAATTACACATCACGACTTCTTTAAACTTATGGCTGGTAACCCCACCTCTGCATCTACAGGGAATGCTTCATGTACCCCATTCCATCTACGGAGAATTTATCCCGATCTGTAAGGATTAGATGCAGGGCATGTTCATCTCCCGACCCGAACGGCAGTTCAGAGTGGTGCAACCCCTGAATCGCCTAATTTTTAGTGAAGCTTGCCTCGCTTAGCCCTATCCCGGGCTGGGTTCCCCGCTCGCAACACTTCAACAAACCCAGCGACGAGGTGGACTTGAACTGAAATTGAGGAACGACAATGAAATTGAGAGCCATTGGATTTCCCATGGGAATAGAGTAGAATGAACCAGAGTCGGAGAGTATGTTATAGTTTTCGAAGTGTTGGGGGTGAGGAGCATAAGATAACTGAAGCTGCATGTCTAGTCTGGATAAGAAATTAAGAGAATACAAATCGCAGGTTAGAGCGCAGAAGAATACTTCCCATAGCCGACCTTCAAAGATATGCATCTTGTTGTAGTCTATTGTAAATCACGCATCTTCAGACCGTAGCAAACCACCTGATTTAGGCCCTCGTCTCGGCCCCTAGGCTAAACAGACAAAGTGTTAAATAATGATGGGTAAAACAACATTCCAGCATTCGAGAATAATTTACTCTATCGCGGAGCTTGGTGAAATTTACCCCCTCCCGCCTGATCACCGCCAAGAATTAGCCAACGATAAACTTAGAATGAAAGCGTGGAGATGAATGAGTAAAAATATCCGCAAAATCTGTCCACCATATAAACGTGCCTTCCCCGACTGACAATGCCGCGTTTTCACCTCATCTTTGAAACTTAATCAATTGCTGTCAAGACCATAATTCAAGATGTTGGCCTCTTCCGTTCTTTTGTTCGCGTTTGCCGCGATTGGCATGGCTCAGGCTCCTGTTGGCTACAAGGCGGTATACCTCACCTCGAAGGTGGATGCCAAGTTAACAATTGTACCAGAAACAGCAGCTGCCGGCAGCAATATCCGAGTGTTCGTCCCGCTACCCACAATCATTGAAGATGCCATACCCACTTTGTCGAAATCTAGTCAGACTCTCGCTAACACAGCAGCACAACAATGGTATCTCAAGGATGGGAACAGCTCCATCCGGCTGCCAGGTTCCACGCTCTGCATGGATGGAGGTGCTAAGAGTGAGGATCACCCAGTATTCTTGCAATTTTACGAGTCTAGTTTCAGTGGTTAGCGAACTGGAAAGATATGAGCAGCGTCAAGGTGGAAACCTGTGATGCTACCTCCGCTTCTCAGATCTGGAAGGTTATGACTGGTGGACGAATTGCTCTCCAAGCTCCAAGCCTTGCAAGTGTCAATAAACAGCATAATAAAGTATAGCAGAGCTGATACCCGAAATAGAAGAGTATCTTGGCCTTCAGTATATGACAGGCAAAGCTGGCACAACTGTTGGTCTGTATGCTTGCGCTGGGTTAGCGAAGGGACAAAGGCATCAACTGGCCACAAGCCAATGCCACCACCACTGTGTCAGCCCTCACTCTTATCTCAGAAGCTGGGAAATAAGAGGGCTCTCATTCCGCGGTGTATAGTTGCGAAGTGGAAAGTTATGAAGGGCTTATTATTCAACTTTGGTTCTGCAAAGAAAGAAAGAAGACCGCCAATGTATATATCAACAAACTTGATCCACGTACTTCTCTGGAGACTTGCTTCAATTAATCTTCCTTCCAAATTGCATCCCAGTATTGCCGCAGCTATGTTTAGAAGATTGTTGGACTAGAGATAATGCAAATGTGAGGGTGGGCCCAGAGGACTACACCGAGCTGCGATTCAAGACTGGTGACAAGGATTTGCATCATGTCCGTACCAAGTGTTCTCCCAACATACTTAGGGGAGTTATTGGGCACGCTTCAACCAATGGCTGGATAAACTTGACAGAAAGCCCACTTGTCAAGCATGCCAAATACACCTCTGTGCTGTTTATTTCATTGCTCTGAGTCATGGACGTGGCTTTGATTCTTCGCTTACTGGTGTAAAAGTCTTTCCAATAGTCTTGGATGATTGTAGGAATAGAAGGCTGTTGATGAATCAAATCTTCGCTGATCATGTGGGCTGAATGATGTTTCAGAGCCGTTTGTAACCTCAACATTGCTTTTTCGACAGCTGAATGCTGCAGCTCACAAATGCCTCATAGGAGTAAACCATCACACTGTGCACGAAACGAGCTTGAAATGTGTTAAGCGCCACTCTTCTGAGCGATCTAACATTTGGACACCTTGAATGCTTGTTGTTCTCCAGTCTTTGGTCAGCCTTCCGGCCCTTGCTCAAGGGGAGTATTAGTGCATCACCATGGACCCCTTTACTCTCACAGGAGGGCAATTTGGCTACATAGTCATCAGTGGCTATATCGCGATAAGAGACTTTGCAAGGAATCCCGTTTTCCTTGTGCGACATTATGGACTCGGCGGAGTGGTATTATGGATATTCGGGAGTGGTGCAATCTGGCGGATGGAAAAGCAGGTATTAGAGAGTGATGAGGATAAAGTAGCAATGGACTTCAAGGTATCGATCCAAAATGAAAGTAACATGATAGCTGTGGCTGTAAGAAGTTCCCTCGAGGCCTTCTGTGTTAAAGACCTAACTGAATAACTTCAACCAGGGCTCCATCCTTGCTCAAATCGCCATAACCGCCCTTTCTTTATCAAATCTTAGTCAAGTGCATTGGGTGGCACGAGCCTTCTTCACGTTCAGCTTGGTCTCGGCCATTATTGCAGTATACTATGCAAGCGATCAGTATCGAATCTTGGGACGGCATTTGAATTGCGAGGACGTAAAGGCCTGGATCAGAAACGATAGACTGGCTGGGTATGGCATAGATCAATATGGGGAGTTCATGCCTTCACCCGCTGCTGTGTTGACCGTCTCAGCGCCAAATATGCTTCTGTCAGCGTCGCTAAACTCCTTCCTCCTTGGACTTGGAACATATCTGGCTTATGTCTGGACTAGGCATCTCGACACAACAGCTAGTACAAACGATAGCCGAGCAATTTTCATTACATACGTGGTTAGCCTCACAGTCTGTTACGGCATCTATGAGCTTTCAGGACTTGTCCTCGTGCGGCGAAGCTACAGTACTGAAAATCCTGTCAATGCACTGAGACGAAGCAGACGAGATGAGAAGAGCTCGAACTTTCAACCAGCTTCAGCTCGGGTTCGTGGCTCCACAGACGGACCTGGTATGTCCAGAGAGCATACAGTTAAAGACGAACTTATCCAAGAATTGCACATCGCAACTCAACTACGTAGAGAATCCGCTGCTTCCGACGAACGCATTGCTGAACTGCTCGAACGTCTTGGTCAATAGTAATGGGGGAAAGATTGGACCTATGAGCTTAAAGGATGGCAATAATGGAGAACAGGGCCAAAGAAATGAGCACTTCTGGAAGACCATCCACCTTCTTTCGTGTTCTGCGGGTAAAATAGGTATCTGGTAGGCGAAGCAAAATAGTAACCCTGGTGAACCATTTCCCAGCCATCCACTCCCCACGCACATCAATCACTGCGAGTCAAAGGTCCTTCCCCATCCCACTAATCTCCTTAACCACCTCCAACTCCCCCAGAAGCCCCTCAACCTTCCCCTTAATCATCTTCCACGCCGTCGCACCCAACGGAAGGCGAAGCGGGACCTTTTCGCCCCTGGCCGCAATCATGAAAAGCGTCTCCGCCAGCGCAGACGGCTCGATAAGGAGACCACCACCACCGGCTTTAATGCCAGCATTGACGTAGAACTCGAGTCTGCGCGCTGGCATGGAGGGATCTTGATACGCGGGGTGCGGCGCCGTGTGCGCTTTTGAGTGGCCTTCGAAGTTGGTTTTTACGCCGCTGGGCTCGACAATGCAGAAGTTGACTGAGTGAAGTACAAGTTAGCCGCAAGCGTTTCATTACACGTATTGATTTGTTGAATTTCGATTTTGAAGAGGAATGCGAGGGATTGCTATAATGGAAGGAGGGCAATGGAGGAAAGGGGGAAAGGGGAAACCCACCATTCCAATCCGGATGCATCTCCCTCGCCACAGACTCAGACCAGCCCTCGACAGCGAATTTGCCCGCGTGGTAAAACGAGTGTCCGGGTAAGCCGACGATTCCCGCCAGCGAGGAGATGTTGAACACGATGCCGCCGCGATGGACGCCGTCATCGGTCTTATCTTGTCGCATGACAGCAATAGCACGCGTCGTCACGCGCACTGTGCCAAAGAATAGAGTCTCCATCTCCTGGTGCATCTCCTCTTCCGTGGCAGACTCGGTGTCACCCGAGAGAGAGTACCCGGCATTGTTCACCACGACGTCGAGGTGGAAATCTTTGCCAAAGTCTGCGAAAGGGGGCAGTCAGCAGTTGCTCGATATAGATTTCCCAGGGACAAACTGGGGATATGTATTATTTCGGGAGGAAATTATATCATGAGATAGTGAGAAATAGGAAATGGATACTCTAAGGAAATCGAGACTTACGCTCAGCAGCAGCCGTGAAAGCAGCGTCGACCGAAGCAGCCGACGTCACGTCCAAGGCAAGCTTGAGGATGTTGGCATTCCCATCAGGGAGGTAGGAGAGGTCTGCTGGCTTGCGAGCCGTGGCTATAAGGCGCTGGGTCGGCTTGCTAGCGATCAATTCAGCTATCGCACGGCCGATGCCTGATGAGCAGCCGGTGACTTTCAGGTGTTAACAAGCCGCCAATCTTCAGTTTTTGTTCCCCAGACGTTAGCTTAGAAATGTGAATAGAGACTCACTCAACCAGGTTGCATTCGACGGGAGTGCGTAAGGCTTGGTGTTGATAGGATTCATCCTGACACGGATTGAGTTGGGTGTTCAATTAGCTCTGATAAACGTGCTGTGGTTGGTGACCTCTGCTCTGCCTGAGATCAATACATCAATGTTTGCAATGCCTTGTTTGCCATAGACCAGTTGTGGGTTTTATGATTTTCCTTGGCTCGTTGCGACGTTAATTTATCGCACGTAAAACTTACGATTGGAGGACGGCGGGGCGTGAGTCATGCGGCGTATGTGGGGTAAGGGGCCGTCGTACAGGGTGCCAGTCCAAGACCGGAAAGGGGTAGCGAATTTCACTTACTGGACCGTAGGATGAGCTAATGCGGTGCGAGGTTTGACATAAGCACTGATTCCGGAACATGATGTCAAAAGCTACAACTCGTGGCTTTTGCTGAGAGGGTTACTGTGGGATGATCTTTCTATTTCGGGACCTCGCTTCTTGCACCAGTTGCTTCTCGAAGGGCTAATGAGGAACGGTTTGCCCACGGTCACGAGAGATTCTGCTGCATCTTCATCTTGGCTCTAACCTCGGTCATGACTGGATGGAAATATATCTCTCGGTCTCACCGTCCAAGATACTTCCTCTGATTTCAGCAGAGGGACAAAACATCAAAGAAAAACGCCTGAACTACAGGTCGCCGGCAAAGGCGTCCCAAACGAACGCCTCCCGCATCTCCGTGTGTTACAACAGGTCTTCACGACGTGCAACAAAAGCCCTCACGTTACACAACCTCCAAAAGACAGGAGCAAACTTTTCCTTCCGTTTCCCTGATGTATATAACACATTGGAAATATTTCCAAACATCCGGCCAGGAATTTTATATACCACAAGCTTTCAGATCTGTCTCTTTCTTTTCGTAAACTCACAGCTCATCATGCCCAACCTCCCACTTCCCACCACTCAAATCTGGCATCCCCATGATCTTGACCACGAGACTCGTCCAGCCCGTGAAATGCTGCGTCCTTTGCCCCTTGCCCGTTTCAGGGTTATACTGCTCCCATGCAAAGCCTGTCTCTTGCCATGAATCAAAGACTGTTCTGATGAGGTTCAATCTCAGTCTTGAGTAGAGATCTTTGGATTTTTCTTGGTAGGGGCCGGGAGTTTGTGCGTATTTCTATTTTCGTTAGTTGGATGGTTGGGGAAGAGGAAGAGAGGGGAAGGGAAGTGAGCCTACGAGTAACTGCGCAACAGCAAGATAGTTCATATTCATCCACACAGGACCCCTCCAATAATTCTCCGCCGTCCCATAAAACTCATCCTTCTTGCTCAAACTCCTCAACCCAAACTCACTCCACAGCTCCTCTTCATCACCCAATAAAGTAAGTATATGGCCCAACTTCTCGCTCTTTGGTTCAAGTAGTCCCGTTAAGAAAGGGAAGAGAGAAATGTAGCCCTTGTGGCAGACGAGGGCGTTCTCTTCGAAGTCGTCGATTGTGGCGTCGCAGTAGCACTTTTCTTTCTCGCTCCAGTGCAGGTCGTCGATGTTGCGCAGGATGGCGGTCTCAATGGTAGTTAGCTCGGCGACGTCGTCATCCATCTGGAGGAGGGTGGCAATGTTCTTGAGGGATTTGGTCATCATGCCCATCCAGGACATGAGGTCGACGTGCAGCTCTCCCGGATGAGGGGGTTGAGGACGCGGATAGTCGTCGAGACCAGAGGTCAGAATGTGCTGGGGGGTTCGTCCACGCCATCTGTATCCTTCCTTGGAGCTGAAAGCATCGCGGTCGTAGGATTTCAGGTCTCCAGCTTGAGTTCGGCGGAACCAATGATAGTGTGCCTTCAGCTTGGGATAAAGTTCTCGGAGGTAGTGAAGCGCTAAATCTGGATTTTTCAGATGCACAGGAGTTGGCTTCTGGCCCAAGGATTCCTTTACTGGAGGAGTGGTTCCATTCAACGCACCAATCTTGGTGATCAAGGCGTCGATGATGAAGAATAGAGTAGGCGGGTTGGCGTAGTGAGGATACTGCGTCTGGAATTCTTGCGGCACCTTGCTGCGTGCTTCGGCACCAAGAATCTGTTCACGTCCAATCCATCCATCCGCATCCATAAGATTGAACCAACTTTTGACAACTTCGAGCGCAAGATCCATGTCCCAATCAGCAATTGGAATGAGGTGGAATCCTTCATCCCAATAGAAACCTCGAGGAAAGAACGATCTCGACGGGATGGTGGTAAAGAGCTCGGAAGGGCCTTCCAACTGCTCCTGGTGCTTCTCCCTAGCGGCCTGTGTCTCTTCCCAGAATCCTTCATTCTCCTCATCATACTCCGGAGCATATGATCGATCAACCACTGAATCACCATAGAAATATCCCAAACCTCCAAGCAGATTCGAAAACAGGTTCGTGCCAAATCTCTGCAGCTTCTCGACGTCAAACGGAGGCTTTGGATCAAATGTAGCAATAAAGCGTTCGAAGAATCCCTTGGAGGTATTCTCAATGAACTTGCTCACATCTGAACTGAAGTACTCCTTTCCAGAAGATCCACTATTGAAGATGACATCGAATTCGAAGTTTCCCTCGAACACTTTCTGGATCATGTGGATATTTCCAGGTCCAGGATTGTGGTTAATGGTGTACACCTGGGAAGGTGGAGGTACATTCTCTTCCCCATACTTCTCAACATACTTGTCGACCGATTCCTTCAACATCTTGAACAGAATTGGCTTCGTCTGCCAAAGGATCTGATCCGGCGCCGTGAGGGAGTTCACAAACGTCCGATCCAGCGGTTTCTCCTCATACGCCGCATGTGAGTTCTTAGGATGGTAGCCTCTTCCCCCTGTAACCACCAACTTATACTCTCCCAGCCCATCACTTTCCCCCTTCAACGTAACATCGCCCTCATATCCCACAGGCTCCACATTCTCGACCTCCAGAGCTCCCAACCCCTCCAACGAAGCGTAAAACACAACGGTAGTCTTCAAATCCGGCGGCGCATCTTTCCTCGCCGTACCCCTTATTCGCGCAGCCCAGCTACCTCCGTTACTTCCACCAGGGATCTTAACGAACATGGTCCTGACATCGATGCCATTGCCCTCGTCGTAGATAGTCTGCACCCCGCCGCTCCTGGCATCGAATTCGTCCCAACCATAGCCTTTCATGCCATCCCCTTGTTCACAAGTATGTCTGAAATCTACCGCCAATTAGCCCTTTCTTGGTCGCAAGTTTACAAGCGCTTCCCCTGCCCTTAACCCTCCCCAATTGACTCAAAAAGAGAACAAGAAGACCTACTATTCTGCACATCCTGGAAATTCTCCACCTTCGACCACATGAGGCCACCCATCAAGCTCTTAGGAATCCTCGGCCGGACGCCAAAATACAGATTCGGGCGATATGGGCCCCAAAGCAAGCTCTGGTTCGCATTTCTCGCAATCTCCTTGTACAGAATCGCTGTGTCGTCAGCCGCGGCGACTACCGCCAGCACCGCCGCGAGCCCTCCGAGAAACTTCATTGCGGAGGAGAAATTAGAGGGGGAATGAATGGAAGGAAGGTTGGGAAGAACCAGAGCTCCAGAATGAGTGTGTGGGAGCTCGAGGTTGTGGGCGGAGTGGGGTTGAGATGGAACTGAGGAGGCTTGAGAACACCGTTACAAGTTCAGGGCGCAATCAGCCTGCGGCGCGAGGCTGCCGGGAAGGCTCGCGCTAGTCGTTTTAGGAGCCTTTGATGGTCACGGTGGGTGAGACACCCTGTTCTGGACTAGATGTGGACGGGATGTTTTATTGCGTTTCTCGTTTATTATGCTTAAAAAGCCCATAGGCATGGCAATGTTTGTTTATGTCGTGACGACCCGAAGTCCCCATGGGACAGACTTCAATTCTTCGTAGAAGTCCACCAGGAACACATACCAGAAACCCATGGTACTTGGGTCTTCATCTCAATTCCGCATCGAACCAACATAACTCTCCGAGAAGGTCCAGCAGAAGGTCTTTCACAAAGTCTCCAATAACTCTCAATGCCCACACTTCATGATTCCCTCGTCGGACTAAGCGGCCTATTGAACCCACCAACCCGATTCATATACTGCCGATACTCCGTCTTCTTCTCCTTCCTGACCGCATAAATCTCATTTCCTGCGACCTTCTGCTGATGCGTCGTGCCAAAGCCCCCAAAGCCCATCATAGCCTGCATATCCGCCAGCGCATCATCATCAACCATGATATCCTCATCGTCTTCCGGTGGGGGAGACTTCGCTTTGCCCTTCTTTCCCTTCCTCTTGTCCTTCTTCTCCGTTCCGGATTCGACATCCATCCGATCATGATCCTGTCCTTGTCCTTGGTCTCCAGTTCCACCAGTGGCTTTCTCACCAACCTTAAAACTCACAGGTGGCGTCGCGGTGCGGCTCTTCGTGAATTCTTCCTCGGCCAGCACCTTCCCCTCTACCTTCAACTTCTCAAGCTCTCGTTCGCGTCTCGGGCTCCTACTCCTCTCCCTCTCGCGCACACCATCCCGTCCTCGGTCTTGCAAAGAAGTGTTAGACCTACTCCTAACAACCAGATTGGCTTGTCCTGGTGTGACTGGATACTCACCTCTCTCGCGTCTCGGACTCCTACTCCTCTCCCTCTCTCGTACACCATCTCGTTCTCGTTCTTGCAAAGAAGTGTTAGACCTACTCCTAACAACCAGGTCCACCCTCCCCAGTATAGACTCACCTCTATCCCGTCTTGCACCGCCACCTCTATCCTCACCCCGCCGTCCACCTCTCTCATCATCCCTCTCGTCTCTGCCTCTTCCACCACCTCGCGTATCTCTACCGCCTCTCCGGTCTCTATCCCTCTCATCCCTTCTCGGACTCCGACTGCGATATCGCCTATTCCGATCCCTCTCTCTATCCCGATCATCCCGCCTATCATCGCGTCGTTCCCTCTCTCTCGGCGCAGGCTCGTCGCGCTCGCGGGACTGAATGGGCGCGCGGCGGTCGGAGTCATCCCACATCTGCTTGCTGTCTGGGCGGCGGGCGCGCTTGTGTGGTGGTTCTGCCATGTTAGCAAGGTTGCGAAGGGGTTCGAAGTCGTGGGTGGGACTTGGGGAGCGAGGAATAATTTGATGGAGGAAGTTGGTTGTTGGTGGAAGCAGCTGGGTTGGAGCTCAAGATATATTGGCAAGGCTGGGAAAACAAATCGCCAGAAAATTTAAGACCGTGGCTACGGTCACGTGATCACATCTCAATAACTCGAATGTTTAATCCATTCAGATTTCTGCTTCTTGGTTATGGAGACACTGGGGTTTAACATTGCGAATGCTGAATGATAAGGATGCGACGGTGCAGGTTGTGATCTGCGAATACTTCACCTGTTGCATTTTCGAACCCCTTTTTCCAATCCCGGACTCCTCACCGTGACAGTTCGTTTCACACAGGAAAGTAGCCAAATCCCACATTTCCAAAACCCATCCTCGTGTTCCAAGATTAATGGGATCCGTCAGAGCAATCCCCCTATTCTCCCAGGCTACAATCCAGTGCCCCGCGTCAATCTCACTCTCCAGTCTCCACTCGCCATCCTTTTAATGTTCCACCTCAGAAGATAATCTACATTCAAATCAGTGTAGCATTTGCATGATCAGCGCATCGTCGTTGAATCGTTGTTCTTACCATCATACCTAAAATATATTCAACGGCAGATCGGCTAAAAAAAAACTTACCTCATGCACCAGAGTCACAGCGGAGGAAGCTAGACTCGCCAGCCTGAAGGCTTGCAGAGATGGGCTCCATGAGGAGGCCCCCCGAATGAGATTGTGATGCTGAACAGCTTAACCCATTCTTTTCTGTTGTGTAGATCCTTTCATATCATGCAGAGCTGAGTATATCATAAAAGCTACACAAGAAAGGTGAAACGACAAACCTACACAACGTACCTCATACAATCTAATCATTTGAAGTCCAAGGCATTCCTCCGAAGTCCACGGGCTGAGTAAGGCTCCTGTTCCAGGGTACGGGCATCCATTCGTCACAAGCATCACTCGGAACCTTTTTGGTGTGGCAGAGCCATCTGGTAAAATTTCCGGTATCTAATCTTTACAAAAAAACGAAGGGGTATCATCAGACAAAAACAGAAAAAAATCCAGGGTATCGTTTTGGCCAAACTCCAGAGAACAGACAACAAGAGAAAAGAAAGAAAAACATATTTAGAAAAGGATAGGATGGTACGAAAAAGACTTAGGCAGCCTTGGCAGGGTTCTCATCCGATGCCGCAGCCTTTTCGTCTTCTCCTTCTCCTTCTCCTTCTCTCTCAATCCAAGTCTCCTGGAACGTATGCTCAAGATATTCGTCGAATTCACCGCGACCTCGAACAACTCTCGCAGCCAAACCCTGTCCAAGGTAGTCCGGGTCATGGTACCCACTGCGGCCATTGCTGATGAAATCATTAACGGCTTGGCGAAGCGCATCCGGAGAGAGGCCTTGAAGGTGGTCATACATGGGCAATCCTTCGAGGGTCTTCACGGCAGTCGGGTGCTGAAGAATGGCCTACCAAAATGATAAGCCTTTGTTTTGCGATGTTGTGAGTTAGTACTTACAGTGACATCGACATCATCATACAGTGGCGAATTACCATCTGCAAGGACTGCCTCGGCATCATCGTACATACGGTCCTTTTTGTTGCCACGGCCATTGAGAATAACCTTCGACTTCTTCGCGGCTGGGGTAATCGGACTACCAGCAAATCGCTTTGGGCCTCCTCCTCTGAGGCGAGTTGAAGGGATACCGTTGGGTGAGCGTTGTCGGGGGTTGCGTGCGATTGGGCTATTGTATGGAGTTGGGATGTAGGAACGGCGGGAGCATGAGGACAACCTCATATCTTCATTTGGCTCATCATGATCTCCATTGCCGACCGGAACAGCGGGGTTGGGATCCTTGCAGTTGTTAGTTGACGCCTTTTGGGCTATCTGGATATAAAGCAAGTGCGAAGAAAGGGGAGATAACGGAGGATTGGTTGTGGAACAACTGACTAGCAAAGGCGACGGATGCCCGTCCTGGCTGAGAACAGAAAAACGGAAAGGGGGCACAGGGGAAAAAAGACAAAGTACATTTAGAAGGCACTGTCTGTCTATGATATATGAGGGCAGGGTTTCAAGTGAAAGATTGTGAAATCTTTGTGCGCTAACAAAAGTGCGCTGAATGTGAATTGAGATGAAGGAAAAGGGGCAGAGCGGTAAACGACACGAAATCGAGATAAAGGAAAATGGGCGGGTGAGCGGCAAACAACGCGCTTGCGACAAGAAGGGAACATATAGATATATATCATATGAGCGATTTGGGGACTTACAGAAGTAGTTTGATGACCATTCTGCTCGTTCCCTTCAGTCGTGTCATCACCAGGGTCATTGGAGTTAACACGGTCGGGTTGTGAGGCTTCCATAGGAGATGGAGGAGCTTGAATCGGCGACGACGTCTCAACCAGAGGGAGATTGGGATCAGCCCTTGAGGGAGCCTCAGCAATCCTCTCAATGCGACCGAAGGTGGGAGTTGATGGGCGGGTAGGAGGAAGTTGATGCTCGAATGTTGGAGTTGAGGGTCGGGTCGGCGGTACGCGAATGGGTGCCCCCATGATCGGCAACAGGCGTGGGAGAGCGTTGAAAGCAGGTGTGTGGGTAGTGTACAAAGAAGTACAAAGTCAGGGGGTGAGGAGGAAGTCGATCACAACACCTTGTACCAGAACAAGAAGTTACGGTGATAGATGTAGAGTGTTGTGGTTGATGTTGCAAGGAAGAAGGTTGGAGTTGAAGGTTGGATGGAAATTTAAGAAGGAAGAAAGATCGAAATGTTGATTTTGTTTGTGGAAAGTTGCGAGCCTCGCGATTGACGCCTGACGAGCTCCCCGGGTTCCGGCGGGGGTGCCTAGCGTCGGAGCGCAAGAACATTCTCCCGAGCCTCGTCCCATGTTGATTTGCTGAAGCCGGGCTGTGAATAGAACAGCTATGCCTCTTCCAAAGCTTTCCCCTGAAGCCCCCAACCTTCGTTGAACAAAGACCATCAATCTCTTTGAAGTCCCTGGGCTCCTGTGTGACCGGGGGGTGCAGACCATTTCAAAACTCCAGATTGCGACAGATCATGGTCCACATGCTGTCTTGAGCTTTCCAAGTCCTCACGGTTCTGTCCTGTTTCCAGAGAGAGCTGCAGATCTAGAGAGTCAAGATGATCAAGTCAACTCAAATAGCCCGGCTGGATGGTGAGTATTAGGAGAACCGAGTACCCCATCATGGCCAGGGACTGACTTAATTTCTCTAGGCCTCATGCTCTGCGCGTCCGTCGATGATGAACATGTACGGAGGAGCATCCCTGCTGCTGAATTGATAGGCTGACTTGCAGTTCGAATAGGCCGAATCGGACCTCTCTGAGATCAAGTCTCAAGTCAAGCTGGTCCTCCGTCGACTCACTCGAAATTCCGAATCACAAGCCAGCATCGAAAGCGGCCAATACACACTCCAGTACGTTCCAATGTCTGATTGAGTCCTCGAATTTAGAGGGAGACCGTATCATAATGAACGGGGAAGAAATGTAGTGACGTTTGGGTCCCATGCAGTCAGTGCGAAGCTGCACTAGTCTGCTCAGTGGCTCGTTGAATCAATTAAGAGAAGAAGGCGCTGCCGGCAATATTCTGGAAACAGAAACCCGGACTTTGGTGCTTGGTTCAAGTGAACTCCTATATGTCTGTATACTTTGGCATTCCTCATTGTCAGTAAGTTCTAGGTTTATATGGAGAAGGAGCCAGTATAGGGAAAGCAATCTCACCATTGTTGGCCTATCCTCCAAAGGAACGCCTTCTCGTTCCCCACTTCACTCCTCTGCAGTTATCCCCTCGAGCACCGAAGGTAGCAATGGGAAGGAACGAATCACAATCTCAACACATTCCCTCAAATCAATTACCTTCTCTTCACAACCCATCCCATCCCAGAATCCACCAGCTAACACCCACCAGCTACCTCATCTCCCAAGACATAGTCTACATGTGCATCAGCGAGCGCTCCTACCCGCGCAAGCTCGCCTTCACCTACCTCTCCGACCTCTCTACCGAATTCAGCACCACCTATCCCTTGCAGCAAGTCCTCTCCTCCACCATGCGCCCCTACGCCTTCATGGAGTTCGACACCTTCATCTCGCGCACCAAAGCCACCTACTCCGACTCGCGCGCCACGCAGAACCTCGACAAGCTGAACGACGAGCTGCGCGACGTAACCAAGGTTATGACCAAGAATATCGAGGATCTGTTGTATAGGGGAGATAGTCTGGAGCGCATGGGACAGGTGAGCAGTAGGTTGAGAGAGGATAGTGCCAAGTATAGGCGTGCGGCGGTGAGAATTAATTGGGAACTGCTGCTCAGCCAGTACGGACCGTTTGCTGGTGTTGGTCTCTTCATTTTAATTTTCATTTGGTGGCGATTCTTTTGAATCTCGTCTGCTGCCATTTGACTACACAAATGAGAAAAGACACACTATAGCTTTGTACAACATAGGATGATGGATCGAGGAAATGGCTTGTATACCACACTCGTGGCTAAGATATACGGCTTTTTCACCATGCGATATGGCATAGGCACGGAAACGAAGAGAAGCCAGGGACCCAGTTCTCTGCAAATGATTCCCCAAGAAGCTTTGCTTTCCGCTTTTTTCACCAGGCATTCTTGTGCTGATAACCCCTGGCTCAAGTCTCCACCCACCAATTCATCCACCAAGCGGTGTTTCTTTTCATCACCCCAACCAGCCTTGATCTCACTGAGCCATTCAATCGGTAGTTCCGTACTCTCCTGGTGCCTCCATCTCCAACACCACGCACATCCATCCGTTTGATCCATGTTGCTACTCTCCCTGGGTGTATTCTTCTTCTCCCACCTCTCCCCCCGTTAGTTGCAACTTCACTCAAAACCCGAAGAGGAGTATTTCCAATGCTATATCCTCGCTGTTGTCCACTTTTCTGTTGCGGATTTTGCTCCTAGCTCGGTGTCTCGGCCGCCGTTTTCAGCAAAACGGCAGACTCGCCCAGCTCAGGTGTCAAATACGAACCAAGGAGTCTAATATCCATGCCAGTGCTTTGGTGATACGCGTGATGAAAGTGAAGGAAGGTGAAAGCCCTTCCCTCATTGACAGCTAAACCAAGTCCCCAGCATCATAAAACCATCGACAGCCGAACCCCGACTATTGAGGCGCCGGCCACGTGAGGTCAATCTGTCGTTCCGTGCTGTCGTTGTGTGCTGTCGATCATAACAAGCCATTGTTCAGGACTCGGCGGGAATATCTTGGATGCTGAGTTCTGTTCTCCCGAGCAAGATTTCTACCCTGTTAGTAATGGCTTGCTTGACTTAGACCACGGTTCTCATCTTCTGAGAAGAAGCTTTCGTCATCCGACTTTTGGGGAAGTTTTTGGCGGAAAGAATGTTTTGGCAAGTTGCTAGAGACAAAGCTTTCAAGAAGAAGAGCAAAGAAATTTGCACTGTATGTGTTCACATCGCAGCTTGACGACGAGAAGTTATTGTTTGGGCTTCATCCCATGTTTCAAATCGAGCTGGCTTCGCTCTGATCTTGCCGTTGCTTCGTTCCCATTTTCCTTTCTTTTTCTTCAGATGACGACAAGTTGTCAATTGAGCGTCATCCCATGTTTCAAATCGAGTTGGCTTCGATCTGATATTTCACGAAAATTGCTGCTCGCTTCGCTCTGATGTCTTGACAAAGAATCACATCCTCTTGTTATTCTTTAGATGACGCGAAGTCTTTATCTGATGAGGCATGTGAGGTCCAGGTACACCACACCCTTTCCATTGCCACCATGGCTGTTGACAGGTTGGATTGTGTAGTATCGCTGGCCACTGGCTGCAGGGTGAGGGATACTCAAGAAGCTTTTGGCCACTGTGATTCCCAACTAGTGTTGGTGTATTCCTTGGTCTCTTGGCAATTACCTGGTATGCAAACCCATTTGATTTACCCTCGGCAGAAACAATCCTCCTTGGGCTCAGCTCTTGTTTGCCTCTGGTTCAAAGAATAAATAGCTCTTCAGCTCTCGAAGAAGCTTCACCGATGAATCCAAATTAACCGCCAAAGGAGGACCCGCCGTAAAAGATAATTGGTTCTGCCAAATGCCGGGTTTCTCCGTCGACTCTTATCACTTCCGAGACGGGTCTGCTGAGTTGTTGTTGGTGGAGATGGTGCAAGTGTTGACTTGGTCTATACCCTTGGAACCAAGGGCTTAAGCCATACTTGGTAATGTGTTCATTAACAGACAGCTTTGTGATGCGTGGAGAGGATAATCTTCCCCAGCGAGAGTTTCCGGGGTGTAACCTCGAGTTTCCTAAGAGCATTGAGCTTCTCCTAATGCTCCCTCTGCATCTCGGCAAGGCCACCGTCCAAACCAGAGATGATCCGTTGCATTGTCAACCAGATTCGCACCAGATACGTTTGTTCCTCTCGCCGGTTATAGCCACTGGATTGACCATATTCCATTCCGATCATCGCCACGTCAACGGCCCTCGCTCTGTCCAACCACGTGTACATCTTTCTTTGCTTCTCCATGAATGCGTCATGGATCTCCATCGCCTCGTCCTACAGCGTCGAAGCTCGGTGGGGATATGGATAGGGAGCTCATTCCCTGTAACGAGAGATTAGGAAGACTTATCAGTAGCTTCTTCAGCGTCCTTCGTGTCTTCGTCCTCCGCTTCAGACTGGGCATCAGCATTGTCGTCAACCTCGGCATCACCGTCGCCTTCAGCTTCCTCCTCAACTTCCTCGACCTTAGCTTCTTCTTGCCCCTGGCTCAAGCATGAGTCTTTGGGCCACCGGCGGATGCCTTCTTCGGAGCAGTTGTCTTGCCGACACGCAGCCTTCTTTGCGGCCCCCAAGCGGTGCTTGATGTAGTGGCATTTCCTTCAGAGCTTGCTTTCCATCGGCCAACCAAAATCTCACAGTTCTTGTACCAGAATCCTCCCCGTAACCAGTCTGGGGTTGGCGAAATGCTTCGATTTCTCTGGTATCCTTTTGCTTCCAATGGCGCGTCTTGGACGGCATCTGAAAAATGCTCCAGTCTGTCGAATACATTCTCGTCTCCGATGGTTGTTTGCCCGTTCTCGGAGTATTCGGCAAGAATTCGATGGATTTCAGACTACTTGCCTGTGCCTCTGGCTGGAGAGCAACACAATAAATCAGATCGAAGTCATATAAGCTAGCAAAGTCCATGCATGCGTTACCCATATCTTGCGTCTTGGTCTTCTCTTGAGGGGGTTCGTTTGCCGAGGGAGACCATGCTCGAAAGAGCCTTCATCGGAGGAGAGGAACATTGGACCAGTGCCGTTGAACTTTCTGTTCCTCTATGATGAGTTTGCAAATCTCTCAGCCGGAGCCGGTCCCTACTCACTTCCATTGTCTTATCCACATTGCCATAGAAGTATCTATAGAGATCCTGACTCTATATCGACGAGACAAGGGCAACGAATCAGATCGAAGCGGGAATTGTCTTCAGGATCTGAAATGCTCACGTCCGGGACGGAGAAATGGTTCTCTTGGAGGAAAGGAGTCAACCCACCACGTAACCCAGCGCAAATATCTCTTTTCAAACCACCACAGTGTGTGGCGTATCACGGCAGATGATTCGGCCTGGTTGATTTAGCTCTATGGTAGATTACAGAGGGAAAGGAGGATGGAATCTAAGTCCACGAGACTTCACTGCGGACAAAAGCTACCTGGCTCTGATTGCATCGGTACCAAGCCATCAGCATCCATTTGTTCGACACTTGGGTCTTGTGCTGGCCGAGGCACTGGAGGTGGAGATCTTGGGTTTTTCAAAGTCTGTTTCAAGACTCGCTGTTCTGCTTTGAAATTGGCCAAACTTGTCGATATTGTCCCAGTAATGGTCGTAGTAATGGGGGATATTCTGAACTTGGAGGTGCTGCCCCTTTTTCGTCTACGCTCGGCTGCCTGAGAGCAGAGGATAGAGACCGACCAAAGTTGGAAGAGAAAATGCTTCGAGGTGTTCTCGGGCGGCTTGGAAGAAGAGCTTCACGAGTAGCCTGCGAAGGGTCCTGTTCCAGCATGGACGTGCTCTGCGGGAGTCTTGATATGTACCCTTCAAGGCTTGCATACATATTTTTGGGGAAGGTCGTACAGTGTTCTGTACCGTATGCCTCAGCAGCTTTCTTGATCTCACCAGCACCAGGCTTGACCGCATCAAAAGCGTTCTTCTCTCTCTCTTGAACACCCTTCGGCTCGACTTCGGTCTTCTCAGCACTGGCATCCTCACTCGCTGGCAGGGTCAAGCCATGAAGCTTGGCTCACGAAGTTGCCCACCTGTTCATTTGCCACCACTAAGTTCCCTTTCTCATCGATCTCGATACTCTCGCGGATCTCATGCTCATGGGCCTCCTCAGTAGCCGTGGTCGCGGCCTGGCCTTTTTCCCAAAGTGCTCTCCGAAATGCGACGAGATGGGTGTCCGGTTCAGAGGGCCGAATCCGCTTGCAGATGGGCGGTCCGCCACACGTCAGTTCAATGCATCGCACGTCCCGCAGAGTAACATACACCCCGCAAGAGGAGGGTGACGTCCACCGGTGACGTCCAGGGGGCCGATACTCGTGAGATCTCTCTTTGCTAGGGGTAGCATGCGCGACCGGGTTGAAAGGACCTTAGACTTGCACTCAAGCATCTTTAAAATGGGCCTGGCCATCAGTCAGTCATCCACAGACTCCTTGCTTGCTTGTTCTCGACTCTCAGTGACCTCCCTCGACTTAGCTTTACCGTCCTCGGCATTGCAATCGGCTTGCTCGTCAGAGTCATCATTAATTTGCTTGACAACATTCTTGTCCTCTTCAACTCAACAACTCTGTTTATGCTCTCCCCAATGGCCCTCTGTGCCTTTTTCTTCTACGCATGGTACGAAAGTCAAGGAAGAAGCGAGTCTAACATGCGGTATCAAGAATCCAGACTGCGAATGAACACCACTTTATTTCGAGGCTTGTCAGGAGTGTAGAGAGCGGATCCAGACAATCGCCTCGGGGATGGCAATAACGCGTGGGGAGGGTTGATCCGTCAAGCTACTTGCTGTTTGGTTCCCAAATTTACTCTCGCCGTACTGCCGGATTGTGGGGTCGATGGATGGTCTGGGCCAACTCTGCACCGAGAGTCAAGTGCTGAACACTGACTGGAAATTTACAAGCGATTTACGCTTCCGAGACGTGTTCAGTTCACCATCTTCCTCCTCGGCGTCCTCATAATCGGTCTCTTCCTTCGTATCATACCGAAGTAGAATGCAGTAAGCGTTGAATTGTTCACCCACTAGGCCTCTTGGTGAACGAGCTGCGGTGCAATCAGCAAGCTCTGAGCCTGGCTAGACATCTGGCTCTGAGGATCCCTTCGTATCAAAAGTCTCACGGCCATCTTCTTTGTATGGATCGGGCTCGGTGGCCGCTCCAGGATCGTTCATCTCCTTCTCTCTGTTCTTTGAAGGACTTTGATAGGTGGAAATCAACAAGATCGGAGTGGGGTTTCTTCCAATTGCAGAAAGAAGTGGGAAGATCAGTGGAGAAGTTGCGGGTGAAATACACAGGCAAAGTCCGAACTCTTGGTGGGTCGAGTCGACGGGCTCACATCAGACCTGGAGAAAATGTCTTGTGAAAGCCATCATCTCGTCATCGTTCAGTTGAAGGTAAAGTCCCGGGTGTCACTGAGTAAACCCTTGGCAATGGTGACAGAAGAACACCACTGGCTCCTGAGTGACGGTCGTAGTTGCCCTGGGAAGTTCGAGAGCAGCCCCTATTTTGATAGTCGTCTCTCTTGAATTCGGGATAGCTAGGCATATTCTTATCATGTTGCTGCTCGACTCGTAGATCAACGATCATAGGGAGCTTGCAGAAAATGACTTGCTCCAGGACGCTGTTGATAGGCTTGCGCGAATGCTCCAAGCTCGGTATCAAATCTCATCAAGTGATGGAGACAGACTCCCACCTTTTCTAGTTCTCGTCTTCCTGAACCGGTCCACGGGAAGGAGGTGGATTCCCAATCGCTTGTCGATGGTCAGTGCCTCTTTGCGATGGCTTCCATCGGTGATCTCCCCGGCACCGAAGCCAGTAATTCCAGCTTGATGATGATGCGTATCTATTTTCTTCCACGACTTCGCTGTTGCTCACAGGCAAGGCTGATATCTCCTTCTAGGTCTTTTCAACAGTTGAGCTGAACAGACTCCCTGCAAGAGCGATTCCTGCTGCTTTTATCTTCGTCTATGCTTTCGAACTTTCTCGGTATGCTTTCTAGGGTGGTTTTTGTCGTCTGGGGGAAATCCATGCTGCGGCCAAGTGGTCCAGTCCTTTCTTGGGCTCGTTAAGAAGATACCGCTCACTTCACGTAACCCAGCCGCAGCAGTCATTCCCGGCATTCCATCGGACTTCGAGACGTATTAGGAAGAGAAATTCCCTGAAGTTGGGGACACTTACCATTCATTTGCCACTGTCTTCTGATAATCACCTCACATTCATCTTGTTGGGGATGCGCGCCGTAGCGGCCTTCAGAGAAGTTCTTTTATTCCTTTCCTCTATGTTTAATTTTTGCTGATCTTGTCTCCACCCCCAACATCTTCTCCAAACACTCTCCGCCACTGTTCCTGAAGCCGGACCAAGCTGGCAAAGCAGTACCACCATGAATGGCAGCTGGCAAGCCGTGACCGAAGCCGAATGAACCTCGTCACTATCATAAGCCTCGTAGCCATCTTCCTCGTATGGGCTAGGATCGCCAACGTCGTTCATCTCCTTCTTATTCTTTGGTAGACCTTGCTGCTATCATAAGTAGCATTTAGCAAGTAATAATTCTGCTTCAAGTTAGCAATCACTTTTATCCCGAGCAGTGGCAGTCAACGAGTAGTCAGCAACAACTGAAGTGACGGCCTGGAAACTCGCCACAGGTTTTCACAACATCTTTCCATTTGGGAGTTCGGGCGAGAGTAATTACTTACGAATTTCATCAAGTCCAGGAAAACAGGTGAGTCAAAATGACGATTCAAGTTGAGCAAATGTTGAGTTTTATAGTACCCAAGCATCGAAAATTGATGAACAATTCAAAGCAAGTTCTGCTTTCTCTTTCTTAGAGGGACTATCAGCTCAAGCTGGAGGCTTTCCTCCGATGCTAGAGATTGTTAGTTGTCTGATACTATTTTGAATAATCGATTGGAACCAGCGAGAGGCGTTAACACTAACCTGGGTGGCATCGTTCAGATCATGGCGACTTGGGCGAGAAACGCGAAAGCCCGGGACGCGGCGTGCTTTGGCCTTCCTCAAGACCGAGATTGATTGCATGTAGCAAGATCGGCGCTAGAGAGCACCACCTACAACAAGCAGAACTCGCTGTGTCAGGTTAGGCGCCTCTTGGTCCCTTGAGAGTCCCAGCCTGGTTCCTCTGGGACTGTGAGCTTATGTCCATTCTACGGAAGTGAGACAAAGGTGACTTACGGCGCTTGGGATCATGGGCTCGGGGCCACCTCGGGGTGCAGGATCAACTTGATGAGTGGCCGTTAGGATTATCAATCCTTCTAGGACTTGGCCGCGGTGTATCTTGGTCATTTCCGACATCTCATCCGCACGAATCAGACGATTTTGTGGCATTGTCAACTGAGTTCAGAGCATCGATATTGGAAGGTATGCTCAATTAGACGCGCATTCAGGCCGCGCGCCCCTACAATGCCATACTCGGCGCACATCAATAGTCTCTCGGTCTCGTTCGGAGGGTATGCAGCGCTGAGGAATTGAAAGTTGCGGCTGCAGTGCGGTGGAGACGGGGGTTTTATTAAGCAGGTTTGGCTCTCCGAGCAAACAGCACCTGGAAAGCGTGAAATTTGGTACTTCCTTAAGGTCTGAGGAAAGCTGGACAATATGGAGAGACTTACTTCATTCTACCGATAACATGTTGATGATTGGACCCGTGTTCGAGAAGCTGTGAAGCATGTTCGCAGCTAAAGGAGCAGTTGGCCAGGCGGATGCGCGATGGGTCTGCAGTCACCTCGCATGGTCGCTGAGGAGCATTCTTCAGGTCCGAGATCGATTCTTGAGTAGTGGTTAGCGATCCAGTCGTTGTACACAGGATGGAGTACAGCTGAAAGCTGGTGAGGAGCCCGGGCGGATGGCTTTGACTTCCCCTGCTCGAAGACCAGCGGAACTCCAGAGAAACGCGACTAGGAACGAGAATGACTTACTGCTGAGGATTTGGATCTCTCTTTCATCAAGGGGGAGAAGATTGCGGAGCTATTCTGATGTTGTGTTGGTGGAGAGGATGGTGGATGGTAGAGGGTTGAAGAGATCGCGAAGAAGGAGCTGTCTCGAATGGCAATTGTTGTGGGCACTAGTGGCCTTCCAGGCGAGGATCGGAGCTCTGGAGGTCATCTGACTTCTCTGTTGAAGCTCTGCTAGCGCTAATATTTATATTAAATATGGGGCCATGCCCAAAAGGGTATCTTCTGGTTTCGTAAGGTCGCAGGAGCGGCTGCAGGATTCGAAGTTAGGATACTAGGAGTATAAAAGCGATTTTATCACTAAGATATAGGTTGGAATGCTTTTTGAGGGCATTTAGGAAATGTTGTGGACATTATGATTTGGTTCGAAACTATTAGTAGGTTCAAATTACTTCTTCTCACCTGTTTGGACTTTCAATTCCAGGTCTTCGAAGTCTTTAGTGAGCCGAATATAACCTGTGAGTTGACCGCATAAAATAGTAGCAAGTCCATGCTTCAGTGCAGATATTCTAAGCGTCTAAATCTACAGGGACTCAACCTTTCATTGTGATACCTTAGGCAAACAAGACACTTCGTGCTCCTGCTAACCTGGAAGTCTAGCGTGCAGGTTCTACCCTCACCCTTTATTAGCGCTTTGAATTTTTGAGAGATTCATTCTATTTAAGGCCGCTTTTAGGCAACACTAATGTTTTACCGCCTCCAGTACAATAGAAAGTGCGTTTGGGTCTGGGTATTCCTGCTTCTCTCTGTCGCTTGGTCACAACGGCTTGGACAACAACGAACAGCGCATCGAATCCATTTGCTTTACCGATCTAAGTTGGGCCCTACTAAACCTCCTTTCTTCTTGGGACATTATCAAGCTTGAAATCAGGCCTGTCTTTGTCAACGTCAATGTCTCAAGGCTTCAGAACGCTTGCTCCTTCTGAGTGCACCATCTCAAATTTTATGCGCGCTAGGTGGTGGCAGCTAACTATTTGCAGCAGCACAGTTGAGTTTTGTATAGCTCTATACTATGTATTCTAATACGAGATTATGCATTCGTTCTTTTTTTCTGAGTTATGTGAAATCGTCCATGATATTTGAGATCCTTCAAACTCGCGTCACCCGTTTTCTAGGAAAGTTGTCCTAAAAATATTTCATCTTCATACCACCGACACTTTTCTCCACATAACACAAACTCAAGTTATCCGTGTGCATATTCAATTTTCTCCCTTCCTTTCTTAGAAATATTTTAAGGACTCATTCTCGGTATTGTTGACATGTCTGGGTCGGTTAATTTCGGTTAAAAGGGGGTAGCAAATAAATCGTCCCTGTGGCAATTCCTGCTAAAGTCACTTGATAAGATGAACGAACAACTGGCAACGGGAAAGGCTAGTCTCTATGATTTGATACAACAATTCCTATCAAATATATGAAACCCAACACTGTCAATTTCTTGCGAGATACAGAAAGGAAGTGGACTTGGGAGCAGCCGGCTCGGAACTCCGTTTCTTCTGATCAATCATCGGTGCCTTTTGGCAATGGCTCCGGGTCCATCGCCGAGGCGCAGGATGCTAAGTACACAAGAGGCCATCTGTAAACCCATGTCGTTATTCCATCGCCGACAATGACGAACGTATTCCTCGAATTTAGAAACTTTCACCACCAGTAGAAAATTACCCTCGTCGCCTCGAAGTTGAAGTTCGGGGATGACAAAGCCGTAAACAGGATCAGCTCTACGTGGCGTCAAGACTTCTGGATATTCAAATCCTTGCCTCATTATCTCGATCAAATTTTTTATCATAGATATAATTGCATCGAATGCTTCCCGTATCATTTCCTCCAAAGTTTGGTATGGAAAACTCCTTCGTGAACCCGCTCATGTTGTTCGGTGCGACAGCAAAGCTTTTGGTAGTAGGGTGATAATGAGGTATTCGGGTTGAGACATTGTGCAAGCCGGCCAACGGGAGCCTGGGGACATTTGGCGCTATACTGGAATTGACAGGACGTTGTCCTTCAAGTGGAGATGTAAGGAATCCGTCTGAAACTCAGATGAATCTGGACTGAACGCGTCTACATGCTCGACTGCCGACGGCGGTACATTCCCCATAGGAGTGTTGATCTCGATATCAGAGTTATCCTGCACTGCCGCTGGAGGAAGAGATGAGGGCGTTGAGCCTGGCATAACGTATGTGATATTTGCCAGAGTTTCTCGGTCTTGTATCAACTTGCTGTGATTTGGAAGCGGCGAAGACTACACACCTGCACTAGGGGATGCTGAATCGGCTTCTTTTGTTGCCTTTCGTCTCTTAAAAAGCTCGAGTCTCTCGGGGTCAATTTGGATCCCTATTTTAAAGAGGATCTCCTTGCCTTCTTCTCTTGCTCGCTTCTCTGCCTTGGCAACGAGGATTCTCATCTGTGCGGCTGGACATAATTGTGCGTCGGGACTTGCACCAAAGCCCCTACGTCCCTGCGGGAAAGGAAAGAGCCAAAAACACGTGACCTTGACAAGTCACTTGACAAATTTAGTAAAGCATCACGTACATTGAATGAACACCCACAACATCATCGCAGCCGCACAACACATTGTACCTTCCATTTTCAATTCGCTTGAATGAACATCACCAAAAATGTGGTTTAAGCTGGCGTCCCTTCGCCAAGGCCTTGGCAGCCAGCATAGCCCCTTTTATACCGCTGCCTACCCCGCGTTTAGCGAATGACGAAAAGGTTCGGGCACAGCCTCTTTTTGTACCTCCCGTCACTTGACAACCTAACTTCTTGGAGTGAGGCACTGCTATATTGCTATCACAAGACGGCGAGAAATAAGGCCGAAGGAGGCTGTTCGTGAGGTACTTCAAGGAGCAACTTCCCTGAAGCCATTCCAACAAATCAAACAACATAAAATCGCGCAAGCTCTCACTCCTGTTGAAGGACAAAGATCCGAATCCGTAAGTCACACATGCTCCTCCAAGGTACTGCAAGAGAAGAAGTTAAATTATTCAAGCCTTCCCACCCACCATTAAGTCCACCATGATCCCCAAAATGAACTCCAAAAAACCCACCTCAAACATGCTCCCCTTTCGCGACACAGACAACAAAGCCATTGTCTACGGGGCCTCTCCAATCGCCCCAACCTCAGACACCGCCTCTGACGCCGAGTTGCTCGTTCCCCAGCAAGGGCTGGACGAAGATTCCATGGAGCACTTCACCGCGACCGGGCGTCGCGCTCCAAAATTCAAAGCGTCCGGACTGCAAAACCTAGGCGGCGACGGGTATACTCTTCCCCAACTGCTCCCAAAGCGATACACCGACGACTCGATCATCCCTGCTATTGTGACGGATGTTGTGCCTTCTGAGAAAACGATTCAGGAGGAGGCGGGAAAGAAGAAAGGGCTTTTGGGGAGGTTTAAAGGGAAGAAGGAGGAGGTGGTAGGTGGAAATGGGGAAAGGAAGGGCGTTACGAAGGTGGTTTATATGCCGAGAAGGGAGTACTTGAAGTTTTTTGCGAAGGATGAGAACGGGCAGTACATCGGGAGTGAGCCGCAGAAGAAGTGGACGGAGGAGGAGTTGGAGGCGGAATTTGCGAAGTATAAGCCGAAAGTTGGGAAGTAGTGGTGCCCGTGATAGGAAGGATGTTGCTACGAATACGAGACAATGGGAATGCCAGGCTATTAATAGATTAATGACAACCCATACCCGATATTATTTTTGTCAAGGTAAAATGGCGAGGAGAGATCCAGAATCATTGAGATATAATATGGCCAGCCTGCTAGTATCCTAGTATCCTAGATGCCATCCTTACACCACCATCTTAGAATGGAGGCTCTGCTTCAACACCCTCCCCGCGCATCCAACGAGACAGCGCGGGATCTTTTCGAGCCATTAGCTCGTAATGTGCTTCCTGAGGACCTGGCCATTGGTAGTCATTCGGAGTCAGTGAGGTAAACTGACCCAGTGATTCGCCATAACGACGGACTGCTTGGATGCAACGAAATGCCAGCTCCAGCGTGGATTGGTCTGCCGGTGAACCTTGCCTCCTGCAGTGTTGCGCATAGTCTCCGTATGCACAAGCTCGTTCAAAAGCATGACGTCGACTGTTGAACGGTTCAAGGCGAGGAGCAGCAAATCCAAAGACCAGGCTTGCGGCGTCGAACATCCACAACTCGGAGTAAGCAGCACCAAGTCTCATAAATTCAAGTAGGGACTCTTCCTTGCCGAAAATATTTACACCCTGACGGAGCGTTTGTAGCCTAGATACGCTGGCTTGTGCCCAGGCGAAAGTCCCATCTTGGTTCATCTTCGCATGGAGGACCTGAAGAGACTTCATGATCTCCCCGCATTCATCTGAGTAGAAGTGCTGCCGCGATTCAGAAAAAAAACTCCCGGTGCCTACACGATCTATTCTTGACATCCAGTCGGTAAAAACATTGAGCAGCATAAGGAGTGCTTCCCCGTCCCGGTTGATTTTCATGAGGAATTTGCCGAAGTGGTGCTGAACTTTGGGGGGCTTATCGTCAATCAGGTATTCTATCTTCGTAAAGGACTTGATAGCTTGACGATAGAAAGTCTCGGCTTCATCGTTCTCTCCTTTCGCTTCACAAATTTGAGCCAGTATGAAACTGTCAGACATGGACGGATCAAGTTTCAGCTGAAACAGTATGTCTAGCATCTCCAACGCTTTCAACAAAATTTCTGGTGGGCGCGGCGAAATCTGACACATTTCAAGTAGTGACAAGGTGGTTTCGTTTAACAATGTGTGACGATGTGTAGTATGGGGCAGAAAGGTTGACTGGTTGTTTGCTGCGGATACCTCGATGTCCTTGGGATCACCATTGAGCAAAGAGATCTTTTCTGACTCGTCTCGAAGAGAAAGATCAATACTAATCGAAAGTACTTCCTCTGCGATGTTTCTAGCAGTTTCGGGGTACCAATCAGGATACATGAGTTTAATTTCTTCTGGAGACCAAGAAATGCTTTTGCTAAAGTAATTGACGTAACCAGCAAGGGTGCTCAGTCTGGAAGGAAGGAGACTGGAATTGTCTGATATAGCGGCAGATACACCTTGAGGCCGTTGGGTTGAGGAGTTGGACATTGAAAGGAGTTCCTTGAAGGAATTGATAGACGGATAGCGATCCCGAAACTCATTTATCGTGATGACATTCCACATGGTGAAACCAGAACCCGGTCCCATTTTGCCGAAAGTACGTCCAGATATGTCTTCTAGGTTGTTCATGCAGGGTGTATAGTAAAAGACATTCGCTGGTGTTTCTACATGATCTCATTAGCAGTCGACACCTTGCACAAGGAGTGTGGATGGCACGACGTACGTTGACTTGGTGACGCCGCTGGCCCTTCTCTGAAAGCCTTCCGTTTTTTATAATAACCCAATGCGTTCAGGGGTAATTTGCGTCTTTCCGTGGAAGAACACCGTATCCTTGTGCTCTACTACGGCGCGTCGCTCCGCCTTTGCAACAAGAATCTTCATCGCGGCTGAAGATAGATATTTTTCAAAGCCCCACTCTTTCAACTTGAGTTTCCATTTTCGTTCACTAATCGAGGGGATTAGTCCTCCTCACTGATCAAAGATTGTGAATGATGGCGTGCACGGACCTTGCCTCAAGACCATACTTGTATTGAATCGCTTCCATAGTCGTTGCAAGGGTTTGGTCCTGATCAATATAGATGTGCTCTGTCTCTGTCTTGGCTGACTCCCATTCTTCATTGGTGACTCGGCTGCCCTTCGAGGAACTGTTATCCTGACTTCGGAGCGAGAACGAGGACTCCTCCTGCGGAAGAGTAAGGCTGGCCATTTTCAGAAGAAATCTCAGCCCTGAGGCACAGATTCAAGACTCGATATCGAGGAAGAAAGATCACCAGAGTCCTTTCGTATGCGAATCGGCACTCTGATAGAAGGAGAACCCACCATCCATGAGAGAGGCGCACCGAGGAAGAGATGATATTTGATGTTCTCGAGGATCGTGTCACTCCAAGCCTGGATGTGAAACGGACCACTCACAGTCACAGACAAAAGGGCATACTTCAGCCCCCTGCCAAAATTGCGCCTCTTTCTGCAAGCGACGTCGCGACCAGGCCGAGCAGCCATTCATAGCGGGATGCAAAAGTGCACGCTGAGCAAGGCTGAAATTCTCGTTCCTGTATGGACCGGGTGAGTTGTCCAGGCAGGCATGCGAGTACGAGCCTGAGAAGGAGACATCGATCGTCTAGGGTTTCTAAGAACTTGTGCATCGATGGAAATTTAGAAGTTGTAGCTCAATTTGATTAAGCGGATAAGTTGTGTGCTGGGCGACCAGATAACGTGCTTTGTGAACTTGCCTAACCGACTAATTGAAACGATGCGAAAAGTCGGCAGAAGAAGTCTCGTCTCGACATTGAAAGGGTATCCAAGAAGCTCCTTCACTTGAAGAGATACAACTCCATGGCTGGAGGGCAGTAAGCTCCAACTCGAAACATAAATCAGCTTTTGAAGCCCATTTGATGTAAAGAAGAGGAAGAGGAAGGCTAGTTCAATTTTGCTTTTGGGGGTGGTTGCTTACGAGTCTACCGACGTAAGTCTGTGTTTTGAGGTATTTCGCTTAGAAAGCAGCCCCCATAGCTATTTTGGACGCTTCAAATTTATATACAGAATTGGATTTAAAGGCTTTCAAAACTCAATCTGGCTTCTTATATTATACGCGCTTATGTTATATAAGATCTTAATTTATGGTTGATGAGAAAATGTGAAGTGAAGTGAGCGACTTTGGTTTTCCGGTGCCTGAAAATATCGCTAAAAACACGGACTTTTGTCTGTAGGCTACTCGTAATCTATTTTCGGCGCAGGGCGGTGACGGTGGTCTTTCCGCCATTCTTCGCTCTCAACTCCTCTTCCACAATTTCTGCAACTTCACCTCAACGACATCGATCGGAAGTTGGGGACTGGCATTGCATCTCTTGGTAAACTCCGGTTCCGAACCAGCTTACTGGAAATGACGAGCCGGAAGGGTCTCGGTTGCGCGGGAGGCTGTGCGGCCTCGTGTCTTTTCCTCCCGCATCTGGTGGTGGCAGAGGAAACCGAAGCTTCGCTTCCCAAACCGGACGATGGCTTCCAGAAAATGCCTTGAGGCTGCCAAGGTGAGTGAATATGGAATAGCTTCGTGACTCGCCGTTCTGCACCCTTTCATTCTACCCCACCAATCGCTTGTTTTGAGACATTGTCTCGCAGGTGTCCCGAAGGCGCACAACCTTTCCACTACTTTTGGCGCTTCGAGAGCTCTGGAACCTATTAGCAACCGATTCTCTTTCCATATCGGTGTTAAAACCCCGTCACGTGTTCAAGCAGTCGTCATTCATTTATTCGAAGCGCTTAGGTCTCGGTCTCCAAGGCAGGCTGAGCAGTCAGGAACCCCCTTTTCCACAGTGTTTCGAGAAGCTTTCCACCTATGAGCGGGCGAAGCTCCTGCCATGTCGTCGTTTCAACACTGTCGAAAAGGTACGCGAGCTTCCCGTCCCGCAAACAGGCACTCAAGCCATCATGCTTCCAAAGACTCGAAAGCTCGTGTTCTACGTTCATTCTAGAAGGCTGAGCAGTGAGGGAGCCTAACTATGTTTGAGCCCACGATGTTCTTTCTAAATACTTTGCTGCCAGCCAGGTATATAAAGGAGCCAAGAATCATGGTAGAGACAGATCAATACTACAAGCAATCACACAGATACACCAACACATTACAAGTCTGCATCCTAACTTCAGTCACTTCGGAAGTCAATTTCATACTCTTCTCTTCCTTCAAGATACCTCCATAAACATACTCATCGATCAAAAACCACCAAAATGGACGCAGCATCCTCAACATCCGCGGATCTCGCAACCACTGCCTACCTATCCGCCTCATCAACCCCAACACCCGATGCAGCCGTCATCGCATCCTCTTTCAGCTGGCTCTCAATCAAAGAGGTCTTCGTGATAGTAGTCCTCTACATGTGGTACATGTTTCTCTTCCTAGCCTGCGGTGTAGTCATCATCGGTGGCATCTACCTCGTGTGCATGGGTGTCTTGGTTCTCTTTGGAGTCGTATGCGAACACGGTCCCAAACTCTACTCGAAATCGAAAGAACGGCTGGAAAAGTATCGGAAGTCCTCGATGGAGACAGATATCGAGGGACAGAACGCTGGGGGAGTAACGAGTCAGAGCGATGACCCCCAAACGAGTGGCGTTGAAAATGGAGAGGGGAGTAAGGCCGAGGCGAAACTTGGAAGTGAATCTGTATAAAGTGGTGATGCGTCTGCTTTGATATTACTCTACAATTGTTTCTCTTTCATTTCTTTAAGTTTCTTTTCAACTTAACTCTAGCCTTGCTTCGAGCGAATCCAGCAACTGTACAATTAGCTTGCTCTTTCCTTCTCTTGTCTAGATACCTCTGCCGGAGCAGCGGTTTTCCATCCTGGCTAGGGAAGATGTGATTTCAGGAAACATAGACTATAGACGGAAGGCGTTTGGGAGAAGAGCGGATTTGCCATTTTGTAGTACAGTCCTCGGCATGGGGATCATAGAAGTATATGCCATAACTGGCTCAAACAAGAAAATATATCAGAGTTTGAGAAACTCGCTCCATCTCTTGTGCTCTTTCCTCCAAACACACGGTGCGTGCCAGCAACAGGAAGAAATTGTAAATCAACTTCTGCAGTGTAAACAAGCTTCCGTGACCAGCAAGTAACTCACTTCTCGCCTCTTTTCAAGGCTGTGGGTGTTGCGATACTGGACGGTATTGACAATCCTCATGTACGCTAAATTCGCAGTAATAAGGCACCGCTTGGTTGGGTGGAATCCGCGAATCCTTTTGTTTGTGAAGGCTTCACTGCGATTTTAACCCCTCGAGGAGGATTAATGGATCAGGACTCGATTAACAGAGTGCTCCATTTGGCTTAGGCTGCGATGTGTTTGCCAGATAATTGGGAGAGAGGGATAATTGGTGGTGTGCACGGAGTGATATGTACAGCTAGTGCTCCTCGCTGTGGAAGGCGCATCCACATAACGAAGGCGAGCGGCATTGAAATACGTCCAATATTCTTAGCGAGGGGGGCTATGCAAAAAGCACTGCAATTTTAGCGTCCTCGAGGAGGGTCGATCATGCCTGTCAAAAGTTTGCTCCATGGCACGTTATCCCTTCGTCTGGCGAGACATAGTCCACGCTAGCAAGGGGGCCTGCCCGGCCTAAACCAGGGGGTCCCGCACGGCTCACCTAGCATAATATTATGTACCTCTGCATATAAATTTATTAGTAATCTACATTGCTCGAATGAAATCGCGGCCAGCACTCCCCCTCCTTGCATAGATTTACCTTACAAAACACACACCCACCATATGATCTCTTTGCCTGAACCTTCTTATCTACTGCTTTCCCTAAGGCCTTTTGACACCTTAATTTATACGTACACCACGCACAAGTAGCCTTAGGGCGCTTCTCCCAATAGTGTAAGTGCGGGGCATCAGGAGCAAATACCCTTTTTCCTCCCAAACCCACTTGTAATCGCCGTACCTTTACTCTTGTAGAGTGCCCTAGAAGCTTACAATAAAGCTCTGTTCTAAATTGCAAGTGTGTAAGCAAACGTTTATGCCCTTCCATATGTAATTTATATAGCCTGTACCCATTTATACAGGCTACCTCAATTAACCAGTAAAACAATGGCCACCAATTTCTCAAGGTAGGTTTGTGACTCTCGTATACCTCCCTATATTGATTCGCAAGGTCCACTCCTCCCATATATTGATTATAATCATCAATAAAGCTAGGAATCTGAAGCTCCTTTATTGGCAAATCGCCAAAAACCTCCCGTACGATTCGCCCATTTGTAGACGTCTTTGCAGGACGCTTTCTCTCCTTCACCCGCCAGTCCTCTGCTTTATCCACGGTATGGATATTACTTAAAGCTAAGACAATACTATTATCTTGCCAAGCTAAGCAAAGCACGTCCTGAACCACTGCCGCAAGCAAGGTGTTCCATTCTAGCTTCGTGGCGAACCGATTTTTAATTGCCGATAATTCCGGTGGAAACAGCTTGTGTGGGCGAGTAGTACCCACTGCACCAAATTTACAGGCTCGTAGCTCTGAAAATAAGGGTATAGAGGTAAAGTAATTATCGAGGTATATTGTAAGGTAGCGGCGCGGGAGGGAAAGTGCCAGATTTCGTACGAGAGAACCGGTATTCGTAAGGGTTGGATGGAGAGTCATTTTTTGGAGCCCCTTCTCTCGCGAGCTCCAAGCCCAATTATATATGTATCCGTGATCCGCAAGTCCATAGATCTTATACCCTTGTTTAATTGGCTTTTTGGGCATCTTGTATGTATGTGAGGATCTAAAATAATTAGCGGGGTAGCGGGGTAAAAAAGGGGGGAATGTACCTGCCAAAGCACCGTACCATAAGTTCGTTAATACTCACATCAGAAGAAGGAGAGTAATATTGCTGAGAAGAGGCTTGTATAGACGAAGCAAGAGGTTCAAGCTTATACCACCAAAGCTTATTATTTGGGAGGTGATACCCCTTTTGTTCGTCACTCTCAGAGCAAGAGATATGGCAATATCGTTTGATTTGCTAGAAGCGGCGAAGGGATATATGGCTTGAAATTGTATGTATAGGACCTTTATTAAAGTCTGCATTCCAGTACATATCGCTTTGAGGCTCAATGTGGACTCCCATATATATAATTGTACCAAGAAACACATGTAGCTCCTCAATAAGCAAATCTGACCATTCTCGTATCCGTTCCTCTGCATTGTGTAGTCTCTGCAAGCTCGCATATCGATTGGTATTTGTAGTAATTATCTAGAAAAGCTCGGGAGTAAAGAACAGGCTAAAGTAATCGAACGGGTGTGGTTTTCGTACAAAATCGGGAGGTAAAATCGCTCTTGCTGGCTGTTTGGGTTCGGGTTGGAAGGGCTCATAGGAAACGTTCGTAATTGGTCCAAGTCGAAGGAGTATATCCTCAAGGGATTGGCCCTTTTTTAGCTTTTCTGGCTCTGGGGGTGGGCTGGAAGAATGGTCCATTGCTGGCTGGCTGCATGAGCGCGTACTGGAAAGGCATTATTGGACGCGATTTCATCCACGCGATGTACCTTACTAATAAATTTATATGCAGAGGTACATAATATTATGCTAGGTGAGCCGTGCGGGACCCCCTGGTTTAGGCCGGGCAGGCCCCCTTGCTAGCGTGGACTATGTCTCGCCAGACGAAGGGATACCGAGGCCTCTAACCCCTGTACTGCCAAAACCCCGATTTTTTATGACATTGCGCATTTGCACATTGCACATTGCGCATTCGCACATTGCACTTGGATTTTGAGATTTTTAAATAAAGTAATTATTTAAATTCCTATTAATATATTAAGTTCTTTATTAAATTCTCTATTAATTAATATAGGCTATTTTAAAAAATTCTTATATAAGTAATTAAATTTAATATTTTCTTAAATAAAGGCAAAGAAAAGTCGAGCGCATACTAGCCGGAGTACACGAGCCTTCGGGGTACACGAGCCACTGCGGCCGCTTTACGGCCGCTTCGCTTAAATCTTACTAGGGTCTCCCCAAAAATCTTTCTCTTATATATTAAGCTTATTAAAGCCCTTATTACTCTTATAATTATATAAATTATAATTAATATATATATATAAGAATTCGAATGGCTTTAAAAGGTTAAGAATTATAAAAGTTATACTTAAAGATCTCAAGAACTTAGAAAATAGCCTCAAATTTCTAAGCGAGAAAATAATATTAAAGGAAGAACTTCAAAATTTTACAAATAAAATAATTCTTATTAGAAGAATTCTGATTAATCTAAATTAAAGAGAATAATTAGAAAAGTATATAAGCTACTTGCAAGCTTATAAATATCTTATACTATAAGTAATTTATTATATAAAAAGGAAAAAGTAAGGAAAAAGTCGAGTGCAACATGCGCAAATGCATCATGCAATGTCATTTCGGGTTTTTGGCAGGAGCATCGCTATCGGCCTCGGTACGTTAGGCCATAACCGCTACCTAACCCGCAAAAAATACGTTGAGAGGAGCGAGACATGCCCCCCAAAACAGAATAAAACGGCCTAATTCCCAAGGTGACCGGCAAAGCAGAGACACTGATCCGAGCCTTCTCGAGGGGGTAAAATTGCAGTGCTGCTGGTCATGTTTTTCCGACACAAAAGGAGCTTGCACAGGTAATAGCGACAGTTAAAACAGCAACGGAGCACTCTTTTAGTTGGTGGTCGACCCTCCTCGAGAACGCTAAGATTGCAGTGCGTCAGGCTGGCTCAGAACAGGTAGGGGGGGCATAAGGTTGCATTGCTAGGGAGACGGAGGATCTGACTGTATACACCAATGCTTGAGGCCCCATTACGGGCTCTGGGACGTGAGGTTAGCGAAACACCAAATCGAAGTATGACCCCCACCCGCCTCCCTGGGTCGATTCCAGGGTCGATTGAGGGTCGATGGCAGAATCTCGATTTGGTAAAGCTTAGGGAGCCCACAGATGGTAAATGCCAAAGAACCCCCAAACTTATATTTTAGCCATGAAATCTCTAAATCTATAATATTAAACGTTTACATCCCGGGTAGGAAGTACAAATATTAGGGGCATTTTGAGCTTTATTAACGCGCACATATTAGTGGTATTTATATAGGATATATTCGCACAGCGACGGTGGAAACGCGATGGGGCGACGGGGTGGGAGTATACATTGATTTACATATGATTGGTGTGTAGAAAACGATGCATAGGTGCACCTGCTAACCGCCTGCCATTTCTAGTAAGTGCGGCGCCGGATCGACCCTGGAATCGACCCAGAGGAGGGTTCGTTTCCCAACGCCCCGTTGGACAACGCAAAGACTGTCGGCGTGGGGTGCCAAGGCTTTTGCAGCACTCTTCTGATTGGGGCATCGATACTCCTCGCGGACGCTAAAATTGCAGTGCTGTCGGGTGTCACGACGCGTTGCAGTCAGGCATCGTCGCATCGATCTTCCTCCCGGACGCTAAAATTGCAGTGAAAGTTGATCCGCAAATCACAACTCTCTTGATTGGAGCATCGATCCTCCTCGAGAACGCCAGTGCGCGTGTGCAAGTCTAATGTAGCTACCCGCAGGAGCTTGTGACATTGATGACAGCCCAAACAGGAATCGAGCCCCTTTCGGTGACTGGTCAATCCTGTTTGAGGGAGCTGAAACTGCAGCACACTTATATATGAAGCACTCCTTTGATTCGGGTACTACCAGATCAATCGCCTGAGGGCACTAAAAAATCAGGGTATTTAGCACGTTCCAGCCATGTTTGCGATTTAAAAGGACAGCTCTCCACCAACAAATTTAGGTTAGTAAAACTATTTAATCAATAATATGGCATTAGCCAATGGTTCAAGTCAAATTCTAATTGATGGTTTACTTTCAACATTTCGCATTCACCGGATGGCCTTTCGCTAAGTCTCCTTTTATGTCTTCCCATTTTCTACTTCTCCTTTTCGTTCCCACCCCCTTTTAGGAGGTCTTATTTTCTAACCCCTCTGCTTTGCGATCCCATGATTTTCATCTTCTTTATAACCTCTATTTGCCGGCCGCTACCCTGCGAATACATGATTTTGCGATACCCCTTCTCCTTTTTAGCGACAATTCCACCCTCTCTTCTTTCGAATCTCTATCCTTCACTACCCCACTTCTTTATAACCTCATTCCCGAATTGTGCTCTTATAATAGCAAGGAAACCTACGAGGCAGGAAGTTAGGAGGATCCTGAAATTACCTAGTTTTAGGGAGTGCTTTAGAGAGTATTAGTAAGTGATCCGAATAATTGGCCAAGAATCCCATTCCTCCCGAGGAAGCCGCTACGTGATCAAGCGGAGCGGAACTTGCGGACTTGAATCCTATTCTTTATAAATCCGATGCTTGCAATGCATGTCATCTCGTGTCAACTTTACTGTGGAGCTTCTGGCGCAACAAAAATTCCGACCAAATGTAAGGCGCGTGTATGTCATCTCGTGCCAACTTTACTGCCGCCAGTAGATCGTTTCTTACACAACAAAAATCCCGACCAAGCGTAGGACGCCGAGTCGGCCCTTTTTTTTTAACATTTGAAGAAAATGGGTACGGCAATTCGGGCTTTCAGTATTTTTAACTACGAAAGCCATATCAAACCAAACTGTATAACTCCAATAACCAGATCCACAACACCCGGAGGTTCACTGTCACGAGATACTCGGATTCTTACAGATCCGAAATAATGGGTGGCAATTCGAACTTTTAGTTTCTTAGACTCTGAAAGACATGTAAAAGTTTACAAACAGATCCACAACACCGTGAGATTTTCGGGTGCCCACAGATCCGAAAGTTCGGAATCGTCGAAGTTCCGGATTGGATACGCGATTCAATGAATGTTGGAGTTTTGTATTGGTTCACCGTCTATTGCTGAGAAGCTCAGCCTCGATGTTGCGAAATCTACGACGATTTAGGATTGTTCTTGACGATCTCTGTGAACACGAGAAGGCCAGTAAGAGAAGTGTAGTAATCATTGGAGATGACATCGTCGTTGCTTTGAAAGCTGAAGTTCGAAGTAGATATAAAGGGCCAAGGGAATACGTTGAGAAGAAAGTATTCAGAACAATCTTGTTTAATTTTACTGTTTATTCCTTCAAAATGCGATCATTTCTGTACTTTTCGACCCTTCTTGGCACAGCCGTAGCTGCGGGTTGCCCGTACATGAGCGGTGAACTTGGCGCTCGAGGTGAAGACTTGGGCAAGCGTCAAGTCGCGACTTCCATTGAAGAGACAACGATATCTACTCAAGAGTTCCTCGCACCATTTGAACTGAACGATACCGATGTCTATATGACAACCGACTCTGGGACACCAATTGACGAGGCGGTCAGTTTGAAGGCAGGCCTACGCGGGCCAACTTTACTGGAGGACTTCATCTTTAGGCAGAAGCTTCAGCGATTTGACCATGAACGTGTAAGGATACATCTCCCAGTCATACCGGGACTACAAATCAACCTAACCTATACTCACTATTATCACTAGATCCCTGAGCGTCCAGTACATGCACGAGGTGCTGGTAAGTCACTCATCTCACATCGCGGGCCAGCATTTGACTTGACACAGGAGCCTACGGTGTCTTCACAAGCTATGGCAATTTCAGCAACATTACAGCTGCATCATTCTTGTCCCAAGCAGGCAAACAAACGCCAATGTTCACTCGAATGTCCACAGTTATTGGTGAACGGGGTAGTACAGATTCCGCCAGAGATGTTCACGGTCTTGCGACCAGATTTTATACTGACGAAGGAAACTTTGGTGAGCAATATACCTAAATCTAAGAAACGCGAACTAACCCGTGATTTCAAGACATTGTTGGAATCAATGTTCCAATTTTCTTCATTAACGACGCCATACTTTTCCCTGACCTCATTCATGCTTTGAAGCCCCAGCCAAATAACCAAATCCCGCAGGCCGCTACAGCCCACGATACGGCCTACGATTTCTTCAGTCAAGAGACTAGCGCATTGAACTTGGTCATGATGGTCATGGCTGGCTATGGCATTCCTCGATCTTACCGCCACATGGATGGCTGGGGAGTGCATACGTATCGTCTCGTCACGAACGAGGGGGCTACAAAATTAGTCAAATGGAATTGGAAATCATTACAAGGAAAGGCAAGCTTCTTATGGGAAGAAGCTCAGGCTGTAGGTGGCAAGAATTCTGATTTCCATCGCCAAGACATGTGGAACGCGATTGAGGCAGGCATTTATCCGGAATGGGAGGTATGTTTCCGATTTGGAGTTATTCGGCAGGATGACTTGCTAATAGGCTTCAGCTCGGTGTTCAAATCTTTGATGAGGATCAGCAGCTTGCTTTTGGCTTCGATGTTCTAGATGACACTAAATTTATCCCGGAGGAGATTGTCCCAATTACTCCACTTGGGGTGATGACATTGAATGCGAATCCGCAGAATTACTTTGCTGAGACTGAGCAAATAGGGGTAAGTCAGGTCAACTCCTAGGGTGATTTTTCTTGTGCTAACGGGTTACACAGTTCCAACCTGGACACATTGTTCGCGGTATCGACTTCTCTGATGACCCAGTCCTTCAAGGACGTCTCTACTCGTACCTAGATGCCCAGCTTAACCGATATGGAGGTCCAAACTTTGAGCAGGCTCCCGTGAACAGGCCAAGAGTACCTATCCACAATAACAACCGTGATGGTAAGGCACAAGCGTACATCCCCACCAACATTGCGGCCTACTCGCCCAACACACTCAACTTCGGATCTCCTATGGAAGCGAATCAAACTACTGGAAAGGGGTTCTTCACTGCTCCCCGCTACGTATCTGGAGAACTCACTCGTGAGCTTTCTCCCACATTTGCAGACCACTGGACTCAGCCACGTTTGGTTTGGAACTCGCTTTCGCCAGCAGAACAACAAATTGCCGTCAACGCCCTCCGATTTGAAACATCGCACGTTGTATCCACGACGGTCAGACAGAATTTTATCAATCAATTGAATCTGATTGACAATGACTTGGCTGTGCGGGTGGCACAAGTCCTTGTCGACGTGACAGTCCCTCCACCAGACGCCACCTACTACCATAACAACAAGACCTCATACATCTCCATCTTCAACAACTCACTGCCGACTATACAAGGTCTCAATTTCGGTATCCTGGCATCAATTTACTCAAACCAATCCATGTCCCAAGCAGCAACACTTAGTCGGCAATTCGCCAACCTGGGCCTCTTCGTCAGCGTCGTAGCCGAAACCCTTGTCCCAGGTGTGAACCTCACATACTCCGCCGCCGACGCCATCGACTTCGACGGCCTTCTCGTCACTCCAGGCTCGGAAAGTATTTTCATCAACGGAACATCTCCGCTCTATCCACTTGGTCGTCCACTCCAGATCGTGCAAAATGCGTACGACTTTGGAAAGCCGGTGGGGGCTCTGGGCAGTGCCAGCACCGTCTTTCGAACCGCCAACATTCTCGAGGGTCCGGGAGTCTACTTCAATAATAGCACTGCCACGCTACTCACTGACTTCGAGGCTGGATTGAAGACGTTCAAGTTTCTTGGACGGTTCCCATTGGACCCTGGTTACTAACAGCTGAGAACGGTTACGACTATTTGGAGCGGGTGAGACGATGGCTCGGCCAATATTATGTATGATAGCGGTATTATAATTACATCATATATAGCCTTCAACTCTACCCGATTTTTTGCAACTTTTGCTGGGAGTATTCTGCCTCGTAATGTGTCCGACACCTCGGCGGTAGAGTTGATGAGGTCGGTGTCCTCAAGTATTCAATTGTCGATGACTTCGTCATTTGGTGTAGCGGATGGATTCGCTTGGCCATTTCCGGCGAAGTCGCGGCTGTAAATGCGATGATGTTCATGCACAGCTAGATACAGTCTCAATCAGATACAGGTGATGATCAGGGTCAGCCGTCGCGCCTGATCCCCAAAGCCCAATGGTACCGGTAAGGAACGAGTGCCAGAGATGACTTGCACGGGACTGCTTGCAGTAGACAGGATGTAGTCTAAAGGTAACACAGTAGATGAAGATTTCAAGACATCCAGCATTATCTCAGCTTCGACGATCCACTCGCTTTATCTCGCCTGTTGCGCCAATTTGATGAATTACATAGTTCTAATGTATTACTAAGCAGCCGAATGCCTAATTCAGCTAGACATTCGGATGAGGCGCAAAACGAGGCTGAGCGTGGCAGTCGGGCTGAATGTCAGTCGTAATATGATCAACTTCTCCCACCGACGTCGCGCTACGGCAGACTATTACGCACTATAAACTGGCTCAGCGGATACAAGCTATTATACAGCAATGGCATGCACCAAAGAGACGGTTGAATCCAGCGGCCTGAACATCTGGTCGAGCGAGGCTGCCACCGGCCCCGCGCCCGTAGTCGAGTAAGCTAAGCTTCCTCCGAGTCCACTAAGTCAAACCCCGCTGACCCCAATTAGCATCATCGCGGTCCAAGGTCTTGGCTCTCACGAGTTCTACACATGGGTAAAGAAGGTACCGTCCCAGAATGCCGACAAAGCCAGGAGATTCAGAGACAAGGCACAGTTTTGGAAGGGCAAGAAGCCGCAAGGTAAATACGGGGAAGATGGCCCTACAGAGGTCATGTGGGTCCGCGACTTGCTCGTGCCTATGTTCAAAGATGCGCGGATCGCCACCTATAGCTACAAATCAGACTGGAGGGATCGCACAGTCAAGACCAGCCTACGTCAGTGCGCTGAGCAGTTCCTGAACATCTTGTCCCAACACAGGCAGAAAACAGATGTAAGCTATGAGCGAAAGTAGCCAATCGACTTGATCACTAAAGAGTATAATTAGGAACGCAAAAGACCACTTGTGCTTATTGGACACAGCCTCGGAAGCATTGTCATCCAACAAGTATGCTCTTACTGGGTTGTATAGAGAATACATTTGCTAACTACTATAGGCGCTTGTAATTGCAGTCCATCAGCCAAAATTCACCGATCTACGCCTCTCTATCGCAGGCGTCCTCTTCCTCGGTGCTCCTTTCCAAGGAAGTGATGCAGCAGTATTTGGGAATTGGCTGGCTCGTTTGTCTCGGCTTGATACTACCTTATTGGAGATCTTGCGCAAGGGCAGTCCGGATTTATACGCATTACAAGAAGATTTCTGTGGCAGCTATACCGCTTGGGACCTTGTTTGTTTCTACGAGACGAGCGATACCAATTTCGGAGGCTTGTTAAGGACAAACGTTTGTTTTAATTCCGTATATCGAACTGCTCTTCCTTAAACTAACCTCGTATAGGTTGTGAACCCGCAATCAGCCAGTTTGCTTGGAAAGCGGAAGATATTCCTTAACACTGATCATTCTGGACTGAACAAGTTTAGCGGAGTAGATGATGAGAATTTTGCGTTAGTTCTCCCCGAGATTCGAAGAATATTTGAAGATGGGCCTTCGATTGTGGCTGAGCGTCATCGTGCGAAAGGTTAGTAGATCGAACCAATTATAGAGACTTGATGAAACTAAACTTCCCACTCTAGATACCGGCGCTACGAGCTATGGGAATCTACACTGGATGGTGCCCCGTCCTATGAATGATCTATTTACTGGACGTAGTGAACTTCTACTTCGAATACAGAAAGCTATCCACTGTGATCAGACTTCCTCCCCTATCAAGCAAAAGAGGTTTGTTATTACGGGGCTAGGAGGGCAGGGTAAGAGCGAGATCTGCCTAATGGTTGCAAGTCGAATGCGAGTAGAGTGCGTTTTTATTCTGCCTCTGAAAATTTCTCTGTTGAATAGCTAACAATAACAGTTTTTGGGGAGTATTCTGGGTCAACGTCGGCAATACCTCGACTGCTGAGAACGATTTTATCGCTATTGCAAAACTGCTTGGGCAACCTGTCGAGAGTCTTTGCGATGCTGTTCGAGTTCTCGCAAATGCTAAGCGACCCTGGCTCCTTATTCTTGACAACGCAGATGACCCAAACATCGACTACCAGGTATACTTTCCATCCGGAACTCATGGCGCCGTCCTTATGACATCTCGTATTCCTGATTGTAAACGGTATAGCCTAGACGCGAATGAAGCACTCGAGGGCCTTGTAGATAAGGATTCTAAAGAACTTCTACTCAAGGCAGCAGATATTCCTAAAGATTCATGGCCGTCTTACAACGACCAAGCCGAAAAGGTTGTCGATCTTTTAGGATCGCACACGCTCGCTCTAATCCAAGCTGGCGCATATATTGCCAAAGGCCACTGCCAATTATACGAATACCCCAAGGTCTATGAACGGCAACGGGAGCGGCTCTTAAAGTACCGACCAGAGCAGGCTCAGTCCAGGTATCACGACGTTTATACGACCTTCGAAGCATCAGCCGAGGTGCTCGAGCAGTCCAAAAGCGACGCTGCAAAAGATGCTCTATGCTTGCTCACAGTCCTTTCAATGTTAGACTCTGCCGTTATTCCTCTTGAGATCTTTCAGAGCGCATGGATTAGTGGCAGAAAAGTCCTTCGCTCTAACTGTGAAAAGACAAGTGCGATAGATGCTATGTCTCGAAGTTACGCTTTGCGATTACCTGGACTTCTGATAGAAGAGAGCGACGAATGGGATCCTTTTCGTCTAACTGAGGCCAGCTCAAAGCTAGTCTCACTTTCCTTGGCTACGCGACACGATATAAACGGTTCTATGGGATTATCAATGCACCCGTTAACTCACGCCTGGGCCAAAGACCGCCAAGATCTGGAGCAGCAAGACGCGGCTTGGATAGCTACTGGTTGCGTTCTTGCACTTTCTCGATCGAACTCTATAATGTGGCAAACTCAAGAGAGGCGTCTTCTACCACACTTACAGTCTTACCTAAACATCAAGATTGGAAGAATACTCTTATTTGAATCCAAAGCGCTAGTCATTCCAATTCTTCTCACATGTGGCTGGGCGTTATTAGACATGCGACAGGACTCGAGGCTTAGCCATCTCCTAGAAGACATGTTTACCGAGCTTAGAAAGAACCCCAAAGAGCCATTAGAAGAGCTTCTCCCGCTATATTTCCTCCAGGCAAGGAGTTTATTAAATACTGGAAAATACAAAATGGCCGTAGCATTACTCAAGCAAGTCGTTGAGATTGAGGGGAGGACGCTAGCAGAGACTCACCCGAGCCGGCTAGCCTCGCAGCATGCACTAGCTACTGCATATGAGGCAAACGGGCAAGTTAAGGAGGCTATAGCACTGCTCGAGCAAGTCGTTGAGATTAAGGGAAGAACGCTAGTAGAGACTCACCCAAGCCGGCTAGCCTCGCAGCATGCACTAGCTATTGCATATGAGGCAAACGGGCAGGTTAAGGAGGCTATAGCACTGCTCGAGCAAGTCGTTGAGGGAAGAATCACTTGATTGAGCTGGGACCGTGAAAGTGGGCAGGCCGGTTTCCGTCGCACTCTGGAAATCCCCTATTGCTTCGCTTTGAAGTGGTATCAGCACAGAAGTGCTTGATTTAAAATACTTTCTCTCACTCTATCAAATGGAGCCAGGAAGAATCGTGAAGCGGATGTCCGTATCTGCAACTCTCCCTCTCACATGCATTCAGAACTTGAAGATCCTCGCACATCATAGCTGATCAACACTTGCCGTTTTGGGTGGCGAATTTCTGTGTTTCGCTCCAGCTCAAAACTGAACCTACTTTAAATAACGCAAACAAAAAACAGGAGAGGGTTGAGATTGCATCAGCTAAGAATCACTTGATTCGCATGATGTGTGCTCTGGAATTATTTTATCTTGCGAAATGCATATGTACAAAGAGTTGAGCGCCTTCGGCACCGACACTTTCTATTCTCCGCGTCCTAAATCTTCTTCATATGGACACCACCACCCTCCGTCAAACTCACTTTCGCTTCGTAGCCCCTCCCTTCTTTGCACTGCCAGTGCTCTTGGCAGCAGCAACATCATCCGCCTTCCCCTCCTTGCCAACCTCCACTACATCCTTCCCCTCACTGGCCTCAATTGCTTTCACCTTATCCTTCTCAACAACCTCATCCTCCCCACCCCCCTGTCCAAACTCATTAACCCTCGTATAATCAACCTTATACTTATAACTCTGATACAAATAAACAAAGAAAATAACATCGTCTCTCAGGGTCGCCAGTCGATGCAGTGTTGGCATCTTAATCGTGAACGCAAACAGATCATCGATGAATGTGTTCAAGAATTTATACGTCATTGCTCGGGCGGGCATATGCGCCACACTCTTCAGCCTGTAATTGATATATAAGGACGGAACCATCATAAGGAATCCGTAAGCGTAGACGGAACCGACGAGCGTGGCGATGATGAATGAATACCACGATTTATGTGTCTCGTATTTGAGGGAGTAGGCGGCGTACGCCAAGAGGAGAGGGACGGCGATCATGTAGAGGTATTTGAATGCGACGGCGTCGTATTCTTTGGTTTTCTCTTCGGTTTCGGTGAGGACTTGCTTGTCTTCAAAGGCGATGCGGTAGGGGATTAGGGAGCCAGGGGCGGCAGCGCGGACGCGCACGTTCACGACGGTAGTGATTTTCCAGAGCTCGATGAAGATGCCCATTCCTTGGGAGAAAAGGATCATCCAGCCTGGTCGTGTTAGCAAGTAGGGCTCAGAGGGGTGAGTTGAGAGCTTACTTGTATTTTCGTTGTTGTCCAATAAGTAGAGGAAAATAACGGCTTGCATGAAGACATTTCCGAGGATGGAGCGAACCGAGATTCCAACATTATTTTTCTTGTTGCGATAATGGCTGATGTCTGACTTGAAGGCCAGCATCTCGAAGATCATGTGGAAGATACTGACAACAACGGTTGTGCCCAATAGATAGACGTTGGTATCGAGGAGAACTTCCTTGATCATTTCGAATTCGCTGCCATCGCCACCGCCAGGGACAGAACCACCTGAAGTCTTTAGTCACGTGAACCCCCTTTCCAATACAGAGACTAACCTTGAGCAGCCGTTCTGGCATTCTGCTTTGCTCCTTCGTCAAGACTAGCAAGCAGACTGAACTTCCAGTTGGCCAAATGATTCAGGTTGATATGAAGCGGAAGAGTTTTAACAGTCGAATTTAGGGTCGTCATATGAGTTCTGAGTTGCCAGAAAGTATTGACGAACAGAACTGGGTAGTACCATCCATTCTGTCCACTACCATCTCTTGCACCGCTGGATTCCATGTGGATATATTGTCTGACAGCAGGGTGGAGAGAAGGATAATGCATGACCCCAGAGTCCGGGATGAAAGACATGGTGAAGTTCGGATGATAGTGAGAATTGATAATTGGTCCGGCAGGAATTTCCTCCTCGGGCTATACTTCTGTCAACATCTTCCTCCAGGTCCCGCAAATGAAGACATACCACTTCAGTCTCATTTACAGCAGCAAGAAGATTCTTCGTCTTCTTGATCTTTTTTTGCGCAATATATTGAGTCAAGGGATGAATAAAATGGAACGCCCTCTCAGGATTATATCCTGGAGTCGAGGGATCCAATTTACTCCCTGTCAACCCAATATAAAAATGTGCCCACAGCGTGCCATTATTCTGAACCTCCTTCGGCACGGGAAACGTAGTATCAATGACCCTATTCTCTTTATAATCTCCAAGCTTGAAAGCCACCTCATCAGCCACAATCCTCTCCTTGGGAGTCTTGGCCAGCGGTTCAGAAACAAAGGTCGGGGAGACGACAATCGTGATATCCATGGGACTATCAAGCGGCCACAGGGGTGCTATTCTCTGCGCAAGAGGATTGTACAATGCGCCCTCATCCAAGTGGTCCGGACGCGCATAGTAAGGTGGGATCTCGCCGGTGTTCGCAGGCACCTTGACTACGGTGCCGGAAGCATCGGTCGTGGTTGTCGTCGTCGCTTTCCCCGAATTCATAAACTTGCCCATAACGAATTGGATGCCGAAGAACATAGCCAGGCCCTGGATGGCAGACTTGATCATCGGCTGAGGAGACGTATTAGATATATTTCTTTTCTTTCTGAACCTTGGGGTAGGAGCGTACACTCATGCCTTCATCCTGGCGCTGTGCGCCTGGAGCTACGGTGCCGGTGGGAGGAGGCATATTGGCGATGCGTGGATTCGGAATGCCTTGACGAGCTTGGGGTGAAAGTCGAAGGCCACGCAATTGACGAGACTCTCAATGGAAGAGAGGAGAAGCTTGCGATTTCTCCAGGGTCCGCTAAAATCGCATCGCCGAGCTCCGTTTAACCAATCATCATCCGCGTGTAGAAGCCGTGCCTTGCCGTGGCTGGAGGGGCCGCGGCTGCAAGCGGCGGCGCCAGAAACGTCACCGGATCCGGCAACAATATTTATCACAAGGCCCTTTCAAGCTTCCTCGAGTAACACCTGCCACTTTTCCAACTCTGATTTGTTGAACTTCCAACAAAGACTGTCTTTACGACCTCCGCACTGTATCAATCCATCTTTCTTTCAAATAGCCACCTTCAGGCCGATTTCAATTCCTGTTGACCGCGACTTTGAGTCATCGCCACGTACGAACGCCTCCTCGAGTACCTTGTTAAGCGAGAGCTCAGCTGCTCAACTACTTCAGCTTGTCCGACCTTCAATTGACGCTCAATTCCCTCTTCCAGAAAATCTACAACTCTCGACTCAATTAATTGAAGCAATCTTTCATTATGGCATCCGGCGGCGCCTCCCCCGCGATCTCAGTCCGCAGCCAGACGCCAGACATCCCAGGCTCAACCACCCCACACGGCCTCTCGAAACTGAACAACGTCCTCTCAAACAGCACCAATGCTCTGGCCTCCCAAACGTCCCGCTCGCCGAAGATAAAAATCTGCGTTTTCTGCGGTGCAAGCCCTGGCACTTCGCCCGCACATATGGTAGCCCTCCCTTCCCCAACCCACTCAATCGTTCGTTCTTTCTATATAATACTAACGCAGCCAAACAGGAAGCAGCCCGTTCCCTAGCCCACGTCTTTGCCGCCCACAATGTCTCCCTCGTCTACGGTGGCGGCACCGTTGGCCTGATGGGCGAAATAGCACGCACGCTCGTCTCCCTCTCCGGTCCCGACAGCGTGCATGGCATCATCCCAGCACCGCTCGTGAAATACGAGCGCGGCCCCGACTCCGACATCGCGCTCGATGGCGCAATACCCGAGTACAAAACCTATGGAAAGACAACAGTGGTGAAAGACATGCATACACGTAAGCAGATGATGGCGCAGGAAGTACTTGCAGGTGCGAGTGGGAGTGGGTTTGTGGCGTTGAGTGGTGGGTATGGCACGCTCGAGGAGTTGATGGAGGTCGTTACTTGGAATCAGTTGGGGATTCATAATAGAGGTGTGGTGGTGTATAATGTGGAGGGGTATTGGGACGGCTTGTTGAGCTGGGTGAAGGGGAGTGTGGAGGCAGGGTTTGTGGGGAAGGGGAACCAGGAGATTATTCAAGAGGCGAGGAGCGCGGAGGGGGCGGTGAGGGCGTTGAGGGAGTATCGGGTTGCGTCTGGACGGTTCAAGTTGGAGTGGGGTAATGAGTAAGAGCTTTGTGGGACCCGGGTGGGTGTTTGCTGTGAATTGGAAATTGACGCAGGCGTAAGGAGGTACTGACTGAAAATGGGTGCGCGACTCGACTCAGGATGGCGTTTGGTGGTTGCATGGATTCCTGTAGATCATACCCCCTCTAGCTTTGCCCGGTTTGTGAAGGTGTTTCGCGTAGATTGTCTGCTATACCTAGAGCTCAGGCACTGCAATAGACTTTGCATTCCCTCTATGATCTTATGCTTTTGATGTTGTACAAGCTCAGGAGCCACCCTGCCATATCATCTCTCATCCCACAACTTACGAATCAACCTCCATGCCCTCCGTTCCTTCAGCGGCCTCCATCCCATCAGCCACCAAATCAACCCACTGCCTAACCTCCGCCCCATCATAAAGCTTAAACGCCTCAATCCGCTTCATGCCCTCCTCCTTGATACCCACAACACCCACACTACAATTCTCAACAGTCAACTCTTTATCCTGCGCCAGACTCTCCTTCAACGCCCTCAATCCATGCTTAACCAACTCCTCCCGCCCACAACTCTCAAACGCATCCAAATTCCGCTCTAAATACGTCCTCGCCATCTGACTCCGCGCTCCAATCGCACAAGCAACCATCTCCTGCGTCATGCCTGAGGGTTGGAACTCGAATAGATGTGGACCGGTCTCGTCGACGCCCGCGACTAGGAGCCCGACGCCGTAGGGACGCTTGCCGTAGTGTTGCGTGTTGGTTTGCGCGCGGTCGCCGATGGAGGAGACGAGGCGTTCGAGGGGGATGGCGCGGCCGTAGGTCAGGCGAGAGGAGAGCGATTGTTGTTTCATGAAGTTGGAGAGGACCCGGGCGTCGGATGCGAGGCCGGCGAGGGAGAGACCAAGGTGCTCGTCGATGGCGATGATTTTCTTTTGGTAGGAGGAGAGCTCTTCTGCGTTGCGCTGGAGAAATACGCCCGTGTTAGCTAAAGGATGATTTATGTCGGAGGGGAGGGCGAAGGAAGAGACGGTACCTTCAAAGCAACAAGTACAGCATGTGTCTTGCTAACTATTCCTACAACCACACTCCCCTGCTTGACAGCCTCAGACGCATACTCGACCTGGAATATCCGTCCCTGGGGCGAGCTACTTCTCATCAGCTTCTATCCAACGCGCTGCCCGTTTGCAATTCAAGTAGAGTACTCACAAGGTAACGGAATCGTTATCATAATTATTCCTGAACATCGTGACGGGGGTGCAGCTTCAGCTGCGTGCGGACTCGTAATGTTGGTATCGTGAAAGGGGGATGGGGGCTGGGGAGTAGAGGTGATGTTGAAGGTATGGGGAAAGACGAGGCAGAGGCAGACACGCTGATGAAGCTCCAACGCAAAAATAAGGTTGCCGTAGTCGAAACGAGGGAAGGCGACAGGGGTAGGTCCTGCCTGCTGAGCCTCAGCCGAGCAACGTCAGCCATTTGGAACATCGCCAGAACAGCTTTCACTCTTCTTTACAACGAGCCTCACAATTCACCACCAGAAATCTCTCTGTTAGTTCTGGAGATTGATATTACTTCGGCATCAAGCGACGATCGAGACGTAACTAGGAAGGCAGACGACTGAAGCAGCGAAGCGCGAAAACCGCAGCCCGACCATATAACAACACCAGCAAAGTGCCTCTCTCACTCCCCAAAATGACCGCTGGTCTCAAGACCATTATTTCGCTCTCCTTTGTACGTCTCCTCTGCCTTGCACTAGCCCTCTCCCTTCTCCATCCCCAACCCCGCTCATTTGTCCCATCCCGTGCGAGCCTGTGATCATTCCTCCACCCCTCAACCTCCAAGCTAACCTCCAAACAGGTCCTAGCAATCGGCTTCCTCCTCGTAATCCTTTCCTGCGCCCTCTTCAAACAATACCTGCCACTCCTAGTCGTCGCCACCTACGTGCTCGCGCCGCTACCAAACTGGGTCTGCGGACGCTGCGCCAATCCCGATGATTTCGTAGAATCAAGCAGCAATGCTGTTGTGGATTTCGGGAGGTTCTGTACCGGGTTCTTGGTTTTGATGGGTGTTGGTATGTTTCCTGAGGGAAGAGGTATGTAAATGTGGACTAAATACTGATGTTTTTGGCAGCACTCCCGGCTTTACTAGCACACTCGGAGCTCATTCGCTGGGCAGCGGCGCTGATGTCTATCACGGGCGGGGCGCTGATCTACGGCACCATCATCGCGTTTGGGATGTTCTTTCAAGAGGAGTCAGAATTCTAAGTCCCTCTTCAGAACCTGGCCTGACGAAAGCAGGGAGGAGTAAGGGATACCGGATGGTGGGAAGGACGGGAGAGGGATGTATTGTACGTATAAAGCATATCAGCAAGCAAAGCGGAACTGAAGAATTTCAATGGGTTTGGGTTGGGGGTTTTGATGCAGTTGATAACTAGCGTGCAATGGATTTATTCAGAACGTTCATCTATTTTATTCTATATGCGGGGTTGTTGCGTCTTGCGAGTGGGGTATCGTTGAGTCTCCAACGCCTTGCCTTATATCCTGGAATACGTTGAGTATTCCTCCCCCCGAAATGCAAAAATGATGCAAAAACTCCTCCTTTCCCCTTAAAATCCAGACGTGAGTCTCCCAAAAGTTATCTAAAAAGGTCCAGCGTGCCAGCCAACTTCGTCTCCATCTCCTCCCTCTCCCCAACCGGCGTACTCAGCGCCGTGACCGCGCCTCCAGCGCCAACATGCCAGGTCTCCCTTTCCTCGCTCACCTTCCGGTCTTCTCCGGGACCAACTTCATCCTCGTCATCGAACTTAAACATACACCTAATCGTCACACTCCAATCCCCTCGTCCCCTGACATCCATATACCCCACAACCCCACTATACAGCCCTCTCTCTTCACCACCTTCAATATCCTGAAGGATCTCACAGCTGCGTTTTTTCGGTGCACCGGTCATGCTTCCTGGCGGTAAACTGGCTGCCAACACATCAATTCCGGTATATCTTTTCTGCTCCGCCTCGTCAATTTCCTCAGCGGACAGATATTTCTCCATCTCAACCGGATACGGAGGCGGTATCTGCCCATTCACGACAGAAATCATCTGAAACACACTCTTATACTCCTCCACAACCATCAGTCTCGGCACACTTACATTGCCGCTTCCACACACACCGTGCAAATCATGTCTCACCAAATCGACAATCATTAGATTTTCGGCTTTCTCTTTTGGGATGTCGAGGAGTAGTTTTGCGGCGGCGAGGGTGGATACGGCAGAGGACTTGCGGACCGTACCTTTCATGGGGCGGAGCTCACAGGAGCCGGTGGCGGTCCAGGAGAGGAAACGTTCTGGGGAGCAGGATACCAAAGTGGCAGATCCGAGACGGAGGTAGGAGGAGAAAGGCGCCGGTTGCCGGGTGCGAAGCGTTTTGTATAGTGCCCAGGAGGGGGAAGTAGAGGCGGGTTTGGAGAGATTGATGTGTGTTTGTGAGGTTAGACACAGCTCGTAGGAATCCCCAGATCGAATGGAGGATTGGCAAGCCAGGACTTTGGATTCGTAGACTGAGGGTTGAGGGGTCATGATTGAGATGACGGAGTGAGGAATTCGGGTCGTTGGGGGCGGGCAAGAGCTGTGTTCGACGGCTGCTTGCAGGTCAATTGTAAGGCTATCCATCCAAGTCTTGACAAAGTCATTATTTGCTCTCGGAGCAAGCTGTTGGAGATAGACCACGTTCTTTCCGTGATCGACGACGAGACTTCGTTCTACCCAGGCAAAACACAAATCTGGGCGGCAATGTTGGCGCCCCTTTCTGCTTTGAAGCTTGACATCGATGCCCTCGAGTCCCAGTTCGTACGTCGTGTAGCCCATGAAACCTCCCCAAAATGGTGAATCAGGGTTGCCGTCCACTACTTTTCTTGCATCCAAATATTGAGCAATAAAAGGCCATATCCCGCCAAAACTTCTTGTGTCGTCAGTAGAAATAGTCCCTTTCCGTGGATGAATTTGAGTGATCTTGTGGGTTCCTCTGGTGTATTCAAATCTCGTGCTCTCTGCAACATCCAAACCAATGATACTATATCTGCCTCGGACATCTACGGTCCCAACAGCTTTCTCATATGCATTTGAAGATTCCAAAATAATTTGATCTTGACGCATATCTTGGATAGCTTCAACGAGATCCGGAATCGAAATATCTGCTGCGAATTGTATGGTTCGAGAATGGCAGATGACTTCGGTACACTTGTCGGCTCTCCCAAAATTGTTTAAATATGCTGCAGGGGAACGGATACCAGGATCCTGGGTGAGCTTCTGCTCGAATTGACTTAACAAGCTTTCTCGAGTAGCATATTGGCCTTGGATTGTTCCCTTCTGAGATATTGGTGTCTGTCTTTGTATTCGGTTCCACAATTGAGCCTGCTTAAACCAGTTCCTGACCACCTGCTTGCTCTCTTTATTCGTGCATATCGACTCGGGATGGTATTGCAAGGCCCAAAAAGGTTTCGTCGCGTGCCGTACAGCAACCAGAACCATGTCGTCCTTGATCCCAGAGTCATCTTGAAACGAGTCTCTGCTCTCGGCCCAAGCCAATGGTACAAGATCTGGACAAGGGATCTCGGGCTCCCACCTTCTCATCTTAGTCTTGTCTTGACCAACATCCACACACAGACTCTGGTAAAGAGTGGCAGTGATCTCTCCAACCCCGCCAAAAATAGTTTGTTGCCCCCCCTTCCCATATTCTCCAACATGTCTGATCCTCCGAATAATTCCATGCTGTGGCCCCTTCAACCTCTTCACCTGTCCCCCAAACTCCAAGCATAAACTCTGAAATCCCAGGCAAATTCCCAACACTGGCAGCAACTGTTCTTCCTTCAGCCTCCAAATTCTCCTCATAATCCCGATATCTTCTTTCTTTCCCGGGTGTCCCGGACCAGGGCCACATACCACCGCAGCATAGTGCCTTAATTCGTTTTGTAAAGCTTCGTCAGTAGCTAGGGCAGGGTTGTCGATTTTGATCGTGCGGACGGAGACATTAAGTGTCGTTTCAAGAAGGCATATGATGTTGTTCGAGAAGCTGTCGTAGGCATCGATGAATAGGATCAAGGGTTTCGATATTCGCATTGTCACGCACGATTCCGAGGAAGTCCGGAGGTTTCTCGAGCTGGCGGGAGGTGATTCATGTCTTGAGGAATTTTGTCGTAATTTTGGTTATCAGCGGTGAAGGCGGTGGCAGAAATCGCTGTTTTGGGCTTAGTGCGGGCAGCCTGCATATCACTTCGTCGATCATGAAATCAGTTTCTACTTCATCAATAACAATTGCAACAGCTTAATATTGAGACCTGAGTCATAAGCATGACATCGCTGCGTTGGCTTGGCTTGGCCTCGCTGTGTCACCTCTGCTAATTCTCATGAAAGTCCACTGAGAGCGATTGTATCTCGAGTTGGCTCAGGATCGTCGGGCCTGAATCGAGATATCCGATCGGATATTTGTAGGTTTCCTCATACATTGCCGGAAAATGACGTCAAGACCAGAGAGATACAGACGTACATGTTACTAATGGCAATATTCCTCCAAGTGAGTTCTGTTTAGATCTAAAGACAGGAAAATTGAGTTTGCTCGTCAGTCATGCCTCCCGCAAGAAGCCCGCCGCCCTCGCACAATCCTTTCTATGACAGCGACGGCCAGAGAGCTCAAAGAATAGCAACTGAAACGTACAAAATAGAACAGAGGGGAAGATAATTAGCCCGGACTCCTTGCAGGTATTATAATCAGGCCTTCTGTGAGGATGGAGGTGATTATATTCTTTATGACAACACTTCAAATGGCATGGAACTGATTGTATTCTATTCTAGAGGGCTGTCTAAGGCTTCACGAATCTGTCGTGAGGATAATAATGGAACTTCGGCTGCATTTTAGACACGATCGGCGCTTGTAACTTGGAGATGAAGGCCGTGGACATAAAACCGATGAAGGTGAAGAATAAGCTGCGATTAATCGCGATGACTTCTCAAAATCCACAGGTAGACCCCAAGATTCTGTTCTAGTAACCTGCCAACTGACTTGAAACCGAGAACATTTCAATCAAGTAAGAGACCAAAATACCGCTACACAACAGTTCCATCAACAGCACCCGCAAAGCCCATAGCCGGTCAACTGAAGGGAGAGATTTTGTTCCCTAACCAATAATAAATTCCGCAGCAGGCATCACCCAGAGCGGACACTTGACGCCAATATTTTTAATGAAGAGACCGAACCCCGAATCATGTAGAGTCTATTTGGGACTGAAATAACACATTCCCACAGCCGATACTGGACGAAGGAAGAATTTGAATCTTCGAGAGTACCACGGCTTTTCAGCTTCTTCGAAGCCAACCAAATCGTTGCAAACCTAGAACTCGACGCACGATCCCCCGAAACACGCGTGGCGCGGCGAGGAAGAGGCAACGCATTCTACAGGATTTCATTCAAATGATTAGTTCTAGCGCCAAACTGGTGCGAGATTACTTCGAGAATCATCCAGGTGAAGTTGAGCCCCTTTTGCCAATGGCATTCCCGTCGGCCGACGGCCCAATGCTTAAGGAATTTGGATCTTTTCGGGGTTCATTTGCCCGCAGAATGCTTCCTGACGTTCGCGGCGGGCACGGTCAGCGAATAAATCAGCCTGGTTTTGCAGCCAGAGCATTGTTGTTGTCCTGGGCGGTGCGATTCTCGCCCGCAGAGTTCTCTCTACAATTCCTTCGCAGAATTAACCCAATTGGCGTGCTATGTGAACTTCCGAGTTGTCGGGGCATTTGTGGGTTGTTGGCAAGGATCTATACATGTACCGGCTATCTACCTCGTGGTACCGCGTTCCACGGTAAGTGTATATCTGTAACGCTATCAATCCGCCGATACGGATCGCAGCAAGCCTCGTTCATTTCAAACTCAGGAGTTGAGAGGAATGTATGACATTATCTTCGGAACTACGTCAAAAAAACTGCAGAAAACTATCCTTGATATCAGGAAACATGCCAGACATTATCTATACCGTGGTCAACGCATCTTGGCCATGAATAATGAGGTCTCTAATACAGGAGGAGCTCGATCCCTTGACAAGGAATTGGATCTATTTGCAGAACCAATCAAAAGTCTCCTCCACCTCTATATGTCAACGCCAGTCCCAGACACCATAGCGAAATACGAAAGCAGCAGCTCCAGTGCTACTATTGAAGAAGTTCTCTCTAAAGCGGATGCACCACCTCAGGTCCTGCTCTTCCACATTCAAGGCATTCTCATGTACCTACACCAGGATGATGAGTTCTATGAGGACTTTTCCTACTTCGGTGAGCGCATTCGGTATCTCAAATTATTGCTGCAAGAACAAAAGCATCGGACGATGAAGGAGCTGTTGCACAACTCGAGACAGGCTTCAATGGTGGACGTTCCGGCTCGTAGTGATCGTCAGTATTCCCAGCCTTGTTTTGCGTTAGGATCGCTGGTGACCAGTGTCTTTCAGACGTGAGCAGCGTATAAGGCACTGCCCTGACTTCACGAAACTTCTGGCTTATTTCGCGCTGATTTAACATTTGCCTTCGACAATGTCTGTTTAATGATCCTAAATTGTTTGTAGCAGCATTCCCTTTCTCTTTGTCAATCAAAATGCATCAACTCTCCAAGATCAAGGCCAATCCCGTCCCACTGCAGTGTTCGGTCGTTATTTCCATTCCACTCCCATATCTCGTCAAAGTTGCGACATGTGTGCAAGGTATTGAAGTCTGGCATAGGAAGTTTCCTCGATGGCAGCAAGACGTTGTCGAAGAACGTGATGGGCGTCACATCACTCGTGCACTTGATATATACCCGAAGCATATCAATGCAATGTTCTACACCATATATTAGAAATCTTACTCCCCTTGGCGAGGATATGACTTGCCATCATGAGCTCTGTTAGCCCTCTCACCACCATGCATTGCCCGTTCTTCGGCATAATATTCCTTGTCCATTGCCTTCCTCAACGAATTCAAGCAGTGCAATAGATGGAACACTTCAAGCATAGCCAAGTATCCACCACCAAACTCCTCGGGTATTCTATGGAGAGGCCTGTCAGGCGTGTCCGACTTATTCAATCGCTTTAGGTCATCGTCGTAGAGCCTGATTGCGGGCGTTCCGAGACCGATCTCCAACCATGCTGCATCAATTTCAGGGCTGGGCTTTCCGCGATATTTGTTTGTCTGCACAATTTCTGCATCAAGGTGCCTAGGCTTTTCGTACGTGATGATTGGTAACGCCGGAGCTGTGCAAGGTGTTAGCTGGAGGCCCCGAGAAGAAGTCTAGCGGTACCGACAATGTGTGGATAGTTTGTAATCACAAGTATGGCCCGATGGCTGTCTGCTTAATATATAGAATGCCCCTAGCGCGTAGATTCCAAAGATTATGATATGCAAAATCATGAGTTTTCTGGAGAAGTGTCTTTGGAGGAAATTTGGATTCCAAGCGTTTTCATGTTTCTCGTTTTCGGATGAAGCATCATCTTCAACCTGACCCAGCTGGTGGTAATCGACCATCCTTCGCGCAGACCTAGACACAGCCTCAAAACATCAATAAAGTAGTCAATGGCAGGAGAACACAAAGCGGAAGCAAGTCACTGATCAAGCTGCATGAGCGTATCTGGTTACCGCCGAAGGGACCCGACATAGAAGCACCTAGAAATCTCAGGAGTACACGATCTCATGGTGTCATTGACCTTGGTGTGGAGATAAGCTTAGTTAAAGTGCCACCGACGTGCTTTTCGATAGCCAAAAGATGTGTGCTGCGCCATGTGGTAGCTGTGTGGAGTTGTCCTGCCGCACAGCTACCCCAACCTCTGATCCACTTCCCCCACCTTCCTAAAGAGGGGTGGAATTAGTTCCTACCTTCCATATCGCAATCTTACTTGAACCCCCGCTCAAACTGTCTCTTCAAGCTTCGAATCAGTGTTCTTAGCTCGCAGTTTGCGGCCGACGTGCCCGGTAAGCGCGACGCATTGTAATCCGGAAAAGTAGAAAAGTTTACCCAGACGAAGTAGTCGGAATCGAGTACAGTTTGCATTCAACTGACTTCGTGTCACACTAACCCGCAGATCGAGGCTTGGGCTTCGCCGTGGTTGATCTCTTAGGTTGCTATCGGATCATTATCTTCACACTATTAGAAAGCTATCTTCTTAACACGTCCACCATCTAAACCTGCAAAATGCTCTTTCTCTAGCGAATTAAAGATTATTTCGTTCCTCGCTCTTGGTAATATTATTCATCCGGAAATTGGCCACCATGATGGGGGACAACAGATGTTCTTCATCGTGCCTGGAGGCTACTCAACTGCCCGATAGATCGAGCTGCATCCTTTCCCTCGTCGACAGGCTTGGTGTGTGGTAAGCATACTCAATCCGGCCAGTGCTTCTCTTATCTCAAGTGGATCTACTTTATTTATCCCAGCAATGATGATCTTATCAGACTGTTGACGTAAGGATGTGTTGAATTGGTACTAGCTTACTAGTCCTTCCAGTACCAGGTTCAACTACTAATATTAGCTTCGCCACTCTCATTTATAATGGTTTACTATGGAAGCCTATGGAATAGCTCACTATGGAAGCTCAGGGAACGCTCACTAATATATATGAGTCATCTGATTTATAATATACTGGAGGAAATCGCCACCCACTAGTGGGTATATAAGAACTGTACTTTAGATTCCCTCCTCTCCTTTTTTACTCTTCACTCTCCTGTATCTAGTCATTCTACAGATTGTCAACCTCCAATATATCGATTTTCCATCAATAAATCGATCACTTTCCAATAGGATGCTCTCTGAAAAGGGCAGGTCATCTGGAACTTCTCTACCAAAGCAGAGACTGAATTTGCCTGAGAGATTACAGTCAGAATTTGAAGCTAGCTCCGTATTGCGGCGAAGTTTTTATAACTGCGGGAGCTTCGAGCTAATCCACAATTTCTTGCGGGAATTCCACCGAAGCACTTTTAAAAAGAGTAGATTTCGCCAGTGTTTTCATACTCCCGATCTAGCTTGCCTAAGCTTTAAGCTAGGCTAGGAGTAGGATAAGAGTGCCTAGAAAAGTCAGAGCGAGCTTTAGGAAGGTTACCACGTATTTCGGCTAGGAGCAGGGAGGCTAGCAAGGTTCTAATTAGCCACTATATAAAAATATTCTCTCGCTGTCGCCTACAAAGCTATATGTCCGAATCGAGTGATTATAAAGCTAAGAAAAACTCGATTCTCAAGGGCCTCCAGCTATAAACGTGGGACACGAGGAATTCAAAGGGATAACATACCGGCAGGACTAGTAGTGTGTTTTTCGAGGGTTTCCGAATTCCGACAGGGAGCCTATCCGTTGCGCTGCGGCCGCGGACGCATTTCCATAATGAAATATACCGCAAAATTCTACTCTCAGAAGCAAATTAGTTATCTTAGAGTCAAGAATCTAATGACCTAATTAGCTGATCTAGCTCGCCTAGAGGGACACGGTCCAGTGCTTCCGTCACTGCAGCGTAACGGATAGCCAATAATTCGTAGTCAAGACAGTGTCTTAGTTCTCTTAAGAGAGTCCTAAGTAGTCCTTTTATACGTTACTAGCATTACAAAAGGCACCTCGTATCACGCTAATTTCCGACTCAGACGCGTCCACCATCCATACTGCTTCCTTATTAGGATGTTACCTAACAAAACCCCGACTAAAATACCCACCAAAAATCCACTACCAACCTAGCTTGCCTAAGTTTTAGGTTAGGAAGGCTAGGCGACGAATCAAGGCTAGGAGCAAGAAGGATCGATCCTTCCTTAGGTCGGGAGCAGTGAGGTCGGGAGAATGAAAACACTGGATTTCGGGTTTCACTTGCACAATTTCTGTCTTAGTTCTTTTATCTCTAGCCAATATAGTCCTGATCGTCGGATTCGCCAGTCCTGGGTGTAGTTTCCAAGGAAAGTGGCCTGGCGTATGAATCCTGACCGCTCTACCGCCAGCAAATAGGTTCAACTCCCTCGTTTATGCACTGCGAGGACTCAGGAGCAGTATAAAGACACCTGCCCTACCCAGTTTAAAAATTTCCAGCCTTGGGTCACGCAATCATTCGAATCCAAAGAAGATATCCCTTCCGCATCAAACCTCCCACTCAATCTTTTTACCCCCAATCACCAATCACCAAGTATCAACATGAAGTTCTCCATCATTACCGCTATTGCCCTTCAGGCTGTTATTTCCGTGGCTGCTCCAGTGGCTGTTGCCGCTCCAGCTGAGCTCGTCAAAGATGCCGTGAGTTGAGACGTCGTTCAGATAGAGAAGTTGTACTGATGGATTGTGGAAGACCCCCAACCCTGCTCTTCCTCCCTCTCCCGATTATTGCGTCTTTGGTTGCTAGATGACACGAGACAACCATCAAGTGATAATGATGGAGTGACCCGTGTCCGGTATACCTCGCAGGAGTTCCCCAATAATTTGTTGTCTGTGGAGGAGATTAGTTGGATGTTGTATAGCCGGAAGCCGGTCTTTTTATACGGTTGATATGGGAGCGGTTCTTAAACTGTGGGGCTAATTCTCGTGGCCAATTTGAGTGTCGTTAGTGTTGGAGTTTCCATCTCAACTGCTATGACCTGCTTCCTGGAGAGTTGCGTGCCCCCTAAGCTACGATTTACCATACTTTGGTTTGGCTTTTGAAGTATTTCACTGCACTGCATCTTTAGAAAAAACACCACTGGCCACAGGATATAAAGTTGCGGACCCCTGCTCATCATAAGCAATGGCATCAAAGCTGCCAAATAATACTTGCAAGCCCCTCAATAACCTACGCCGCTGATTTCCTTTCCTGCCTTCTCCTCGACGTCACGGGCGTTTCACCTATTGTGACACAATCCAGCCCAGTATCCAGCAGTCCTGACTTTATCATCCTTTAAAGATATGTTTTCGACGTTCTTTGATTTTGTTTTAAAATTTTCGAGCCATTATCAGCGCGAAGAATGGGTCGACCCTTTGATGTGCGTGATAACAAGATATGTACCGGGTGAGAAGGTTTGGAAAGATGTTTGAAGGGTTGGATGCTAGGAACGCAGAGATGATGATGAAAGCTTCAGAGGAGTTGCACCCTTATATATCCATCTGCGCCAACATCCAGACTCTCGATGAAGGAAACCGACCACCCTTGGATGCACCTGAAGCCCGCGGTTACAGCATGATTTGGCGTCTTGAATGATCATTCATCATGCAGCAATGTGGAGGAAGCAACGCATTGATAGGAGTATTGTCCACTAATATCGTATTCTTTCAGCAATTCAAGAACAACTGATCCAAGATTCTCACCAGTGTGTTCGCCGTACACACGTCGTATACCCAAAACGGTAGCTCGTCGCTGGCCGGTAGCATCAATCCACATAGCGATGACGCCTAGAATAGCGTAGGGGTTTGGCGAAGTCCAGAGATCAAAGGAGATAGAGATTCTACTTCGTGAGAGCCGGAGGTCCTCCCTAAGCTGTTGTTTCTTTGATATAAAGGTATTCATTACCCAGCTTCGAATAGTTTTCGCGGCTTTTGGAAGGTGATTGAGAAGCGCCGGATTCAAAAGTGAGAGTAATTCTCGGAAATACGGATTTTCTAATTGAAAGAAAGCAATATGGCAATACACAATCCAACGAACTAGAAGCTCTCTGAACTTCTCAATTGAGTCTTTCCAGAAGAAGGTATTGGTAGCAGCCGCGCCGTTCTGCTGTTCGAGCACAGACTTTCGAGTCGAACTATGTCGCCAGTGTCAAGGAGGGAGATTGCCTGATCTCTGCCACCTACGAGGAAGGCGTATTGAAGGATGAGATGGTGAAGGAGGTAATGACGGCCGTTCTCGCAAGGATCAAACTCTTGATTTGACTACTCAGTCATGAGCAGGGGGATTTCAGGACTTAGATTTATTATTCTAGGGACTGCTGTGAGTTTCAATCTTGTGTTCAGTTGCAGACGGGTCGTCAGTCGAGTTATTGAAAAACACAAACTGGAAATATCCCATTCCGGTGGAAACTGGAGAACTGACCAGTTGTGTTGCCCTGGACACGGCCTTCTGCCCTTTGGTCGGCTGCATCCATCTGTCGTCTTTGCCCTCGAACTGATTGGCCGCCCTCAGCCACCGCCCTCGACGTCAGCCCTCACAATCCCACAGCCAGCCTTACCCTCACGCGGTCCGCAAAATCTCCCTCGAGGGCAGATAGAATTTTATTTGATATGTCGCGCGAGGTTGCCATCTTCAATATATGGATCAACTGCATCAATTCTTGCAAACAACGTTTAGCTGCCAAACGCTTGCACGGCTGAGCAGAAATGGATGCTGATTGGTCTAGCCTTTCGGGTATCGACCCGAGAGCTCTTGAGCTCGCTCACGATGTCTCTCCTGCTACTGAGGAATCCCCTCGTCTCCAGACATCGCAGATAGACCTCTTAAACGCTACGAGCTCTGATCGCAATCACTGGTCGGACGGACCGGCTTTACGGAGAAGCTTTGTGCCAATAGGTCCCCTCAGCCAGTGTTTCGAAACGGGCGCCTTCGATATTGATAAGCCAGCTCTCGATGGGATCCTCCAGAAGTATGGCACCGTGGCAGGATCATGTATGTAACTGGGTAACAAATGCTCACGAGAAACGAACACTGACAGTGAGCTTAGATAACGATGATCCGGTATCTCGACCTATGTGCTCTGTGCTGGACTTGTGCCCAGACGAGGAATCTCAACTATTCGATGAAGAGTTTCCTGATGCCGTAATCGATCAATTTTCAACAAAAGACGGCTTCCGACAAGCACACACTGTAACCAGTTCAGTGTCAACCTCGAAAGGGTTTCTAGCTCAAATGGCCAAACGATTCATAGATGGCCCTGTTAGGCCTCCCGGAAACCTACTATCAAGGTCAATGACCTTACAAACGGGGGCTTCTCTGGCAATTTCCTTGCCACAGAATAGAGTCACAGTCTCTCCTGATATCCTCCATTGCAAAAGGCAAAAGAGAGAGGTGACAGACGACCCTTCGAAAGTGTTCCCGACTCGGTTCACCGGCCACATAGATGCATCGAGGACACACACAGCCAAGTTTCAAGAAGCCATTGCCTTGGTTCAAGAGTCAATCAAGTCCTTCTCCCCTTTCTCTCGACGCAAGGCTGCGGATCTGATACATCAGGTGGCAGAATTGGTCAACCAGCTGAACCAGCTAGTCATCGAAGAAGCGAAATACGGAAACTCGTCATCTGATGGCGATATTATAAGACAGTCAGGCGCTACTTCTTTATCCCAGGATTCTAAATCCACCTCCAATCTTGTCGATGTGAAAGACGAGATGGGGAACACCTCGGTTTCCTCAACACCTCGCCAGCCAGTCCAAGAGACTGAAGAGCTCGCGTCTCTGGACGATTACCAGCATATATCAGTACATCCTCCCTGTTCGCAGTGCGGGATTAAGAGCCTGTACTACTGTACCAGAGAAGACTGTATATACACTACACACTCCTTGGCTGAATGGAAGCGACACGAGGAAAGCCAGAAACATTCACAGCAGGAACGTTTTATCTGTCTAGCATGTCCTACATCGCCGCCCCCTGTCGACTCCAACGGAGATTCCGTCTGCGAATTCTGCCGTAAATCATTCCCTGTGTCGGGGGCAATTTTGAGAGCACACTACCTTCAATGCCAACGTGCTCAACGATCTTGTAAAACATATGGAAGGAAGGATCGTCTCATTACGCATCTTCGCAGTCATCCTGGCGTAAGCAATGTGAGCCATCTTGCAGCTGCTGGTAAGTATACAGTCAACAGCAAATGGCCTAGGCAATGTGGATTCTGTGGGGTGCTCTTCAAAACTTGGGACGAGAGGATGGACCATATCCCAGGCCATTTTCAAGATGGCCTAGATCTGTCCTCATGGAAACTTTCGTTGTTAGGACCCGAAGATTTTTGTCAACGGTCCAAACAGGAGGCCGAGGTCTCATCTTCTATCGATCCCTCCCCTGATGTTGCAAAAAAGAAGCCAGAACTGAAGAGGGCCTCTCTCAAACGAATACGCTCCAATATTGACTTTGAGTTGGAGCAAGAAACAGATCGACTGGGGCCTGACGACAAGGAGTATGGCAATCCGGACCAGGACAGAATTCAGTCTGGAATTGGTCTTCCTCCACTCGAAAAATTTGAGACTTCCGACTTAAAACGCTCTGGACAAAGACTACCATCTACAATCAACCCTTGCAAAACTCAAAACAGCAGGCAAACAGGTACTTCTTGTTCGCCAGATGTGAAGATAGAAAATGCCGCTGTTTCAAAGCCTGATTCTTGGTATGCTCCGTATACTTCAACGAACGAATTTGTCACATCTCCAGCTGCAAGTTTATACAATTGGTCGTCCGACTACTTCCAGCAGAGTGGGTCCTGCTTTGATTCCTCTGCCCCAGCGAACGAATTCATGACCTCTCATCCATACGATTGTTCATCTTTCCAGCAGACCGATACTATGAGGCACACACCAAATAGTCTAGAATGGGGTACGAAGGGCATCGACTTCGTGAGATTGTACAAATTTATCGTGCCAAAGGGCAAACAGCCATACTTCCAGCTCCTGGATGAGTGGACTCCAACATATGAGACTCCGCTTAAAGTATATCTGGATGAGGCAAAGTGAGTTTTAGCACTAACAATAGGCTTACAAATTGTTCACACTTGATTAGGATTCATAACAAGAACCACTTCCCTTGCCAATACCCCGGGTGTAGTGGAAAGCAGACACTTTTCAGCCGGCCAGCTGACCTTGAACGCCATTATAAGAACGTACACTCCAATGTAAAGGATTCATTCCCTTGCGACTATCGTAAGTGTCTTCGATCCCAAGACCCCTTTACGCGGAAAGACCACTATAGAGATCACCTTCGAGACTATCATAAGGAGGATATTGGTTGCGCTAAAGGTGAGAAGTCATCAAGGAACAAGGACAAACAGAAGTGGCAGAGAGCACAGAAGATCTGGCTTGCCGAGCGTTATATCAGCCACAAGCATTGGCGCTGCAATCGCTGTCTCGTCAAGAACTATGTCACCCAAGGATGGGAATGCTCATCATGCAAAAATCCGTGCGAAGAAGACCGCATCAGGGCTCGCAAGCAAGTCATGGGAGATCCAGCCGAGACGACTATGGAAGATCCTGCAGAGACATCTACTGAGGATGGATATGCAGCTGCCGCCCCTAGCTGTGGGGCGTGTAATGGCGGCACATGGATAGAAAACGAACACGGTGGTTACGCGTCATGCCCTGTCTGCCAGTTTACTACTGCTGAGTCGTTTCCACTTGAAAACAATGTGGCATACTATTAGCATCGGCGACTGTTGGTGGATAACCTGTCAGGCTGATATGCTAAATTGAGATGGCCTGGTGGCTTTGATGTGAGATATTAGGATTGGATCGTCAAGAAGAGGCATGATTCAGAGAGAGACGGTCGAAACAGACGGCTAGGTGTGGACCCAAGGGGAGAAGGGAAGAGGGAAGAACAATAATGGACGGGAAACCCCAGAGACGGGAAACAGGGTTGAAATTGCCAGTCAAACCATCCTGTAAAGAGACAAGAACGTTCGGTCCGGACGTGGCAAGAATCCAGTGACGGACGAACCGTTCTCTATTCCTCGATCTTTGTGCTATCGGGGTTGTTTATTTTCTTGCATACTGTATCCATCCAGCGAAGCTCCCAATCTCTCCCTCTATTTGCGCATCCTTTCCTTTTCCACCATCTGATACTCGAGGCTGCGGTGTGACGTAGCGTAGTTTTGTTTGAAAGCTCAGTCTCTTCAAGAAGATTACAGCTAATTTCCCCTCTATTTTAAGCATTTCTTATGGAAAATCAGTTCAGCCACCGATCTTTTGCTCTCGAATGATTGGATCCACTTGAGAACACCACGACACATTGCTGAGCATTGTCAGTACACACTTCTGGTTCTTAAATGCAGCGGCATCGCGCCATATTGCAATACCTCTCCATATTCCTTCATTTCAAACCTCTTGAAGAATATATCACGTTCAACTTCCGCAGCTACCACAGCGAGTTGAACGAATCAAGCAAGGTGAGCACTCATGGTCCTGGTAGAAAGTGTCAATGGAATTATCTATAACTCTATATGATCTATTTTCTATTTTCCAAGCTCTCTGCAAAAGTATGTACCGTGCACAACGAGCCATCACGATATCGGACTGCCAAGTATGGCAAGGGCTAGCTCCACAGGAATAAGCACCGTTCAAGAGTCAATACACCCGTTTCGTTTCCCCTCTTTCCACTTTCGGGTCATCGATTGAAGCTCGTCGTATGATGGCTCGGACTTCCAAGAAGGAGTAAAATCGAAGAACATTCTATAAAGCCGATCTCGAGTCGTCTCCGTCTTAATCCTTTGTAAGCGCACTTCCCGCACCCTGATGCTTTGAACCACAATATCCTCAGAGTCATCACCCTTGTCCCCTTGATTAAATATGTTCAGTTTCCGATCGAGGTATCCCAGCATTTCATTCGTCTGGAAAAAATTTTACTGGGCACAGGTGAAGCACATCTCGAGCAGCTTCTCGTTCCGTTTCTCCTTCTCAGTGAAAAAGAGTTCCGCCAAGATGCCCAATTCTTTGTCGCGTAGAGCTTCTACGTAGGTGAACTAGGTGATTTGACAGGTGATGATCGACAGGTAAGGTAGCATAAATAAGTAAAACAGGTTGCAAAAGAGGTCGATTTTGGAGATAGAACTATCCTCATTGAATATTTATTCGAAGAAAATGAGGAAAGCCATGCTGAATTTGGATTCGATATCATCTGGAATTGATTGTTTGATTATATGATCCTGCTTAGAGAAGAAAGGGAATCCTTAAATAAATGGGGATTTATGTGTGCGTGGGGTATTCTGAGTTGGAGAGCAGCAGATACTTCAGTTCTGGTTCAAATCCGATATACTTGGTGCTTGTCGGGAACCCGCTGGCGCCGAATCTCCCGGCACCCGAAAAACTCTATGTGCCGAAAAAAAAAATAGGGGGTACTTTGACTTTAAGCATCTCAACTCTATGCACACATCGATATCTTGAATATTTTGGGTATAAGTCGTGTTCTGTAGCTACTCCTAAACACTTTGAACCCCTCCTGCTAGAAATTTATATTCGCGTCGTCGCTATCACGCCTGATTTGCGAAGAGTTCCCTTTTATAGCGTAATCAAGTTCCTTCACCACCAGGCTGTAGAATAAGTCAGCGGCTGTCGGTCAGCGCTTAATTAATTTTTGGTATATCAGTAATCAGTCAATCAGTTGAGGATATAAAATCGACTAAGTCGGTCAGCTAGTAATAAGCCCAACTAATAAGCGCTTATCAGTTGAAGCCCTGTAATTTGACGATTTTGGAGTACCTTCGGAGGGTCTTTTAGCCGGTATTATACGTGATTTATACACCTAATACATACCCTATTATGCAACTTGAGCCTAAATAGCCTTATATTTCAGGGCTTACATACCATAATTATTATGAAAACTCTGCATCTATTGACTTAAATCATTACCACTAGGCCTGCGACGATTCAGCACTTCCACGCAGTGCAGGCTGGAAACCAAGGGCTTCTCATGCTCTTGGGCTAAGACTGAATCAATGGTGTTTTGACGCACTGAGAGCGTATCCAACGCGTTAATTAATACCCCTCAGGATAGTACATCATCGACTCGCCCTCAAGATCCAAATACAACTGTACAAGCACGAAGTAATTAATCTACAAGCGTGGTTAGGCTCTGGACAAGAACTAGAACTCACGGATACGAGTAGAAGCGATTACAGAAGTAGTAGGCCTTACCTATATAGACAAAACGTATCCACAACGAGTTAATGAATATATATACTGATTTGAGACTAGAGGACCTTTTCTCTAGATACGCTTACGAATTTATTCCCTCTTAATACGCGCGAGCTATATATTATATTAGGTCGAGAATATAATCCGCAAGTAGTCCTTGATTATAAGGCAGATTAAAATATAATATTCAAGTTAAGAGAATTGCCAGATAGGGGCTTTGGAATTTCCGGTAATGGTAATAGAATAATAAAGAGGGGCCTGGGTAATATAAACAGGAGTATGGGAAGGAATAGGTCTTTATAACCGGAATCTGGTATATTTCTTGGGTAACTATAGGTATAATTAATATATATAGGGCAAAGGGGCCCTGATTATAACTATATATAAAGTAATAGATCTTTGCAAACGGCTAGTTAGTCCCTAGTTACGAGCTTAGTAAAGAATACCCTCTCTTACTCTATCGGAAGACATAATAAAGGTATGTGAAATACGTTAAATAGACGAAGAAATTGGGAGGCCTGAACTAAGCTATATTAGAGGATAGTGTCTATAGACGTATATAGAAGAGATTAAATTTAAGGAGTATGGCTAGTTATATTTGGGCCGGTCCGCCGGCCGTAATTCTGTTATAGTATAATTATTAAAGGAACAGAATAGGAGGGATAAGTACTGAGCTTTTACTATATATAGGAGCCCTCTCAAGAGCTGTATTCTGAGGAGTAAGACTTGCTTAAAGGAAGCCTGTATATAGTACGTCTATATAGCGCTTCTGGTAGCTAAATAACTATAGAACAAAAAAAAATTCATTACTATTATTAATATGGCACCTTCTAATATTAATTTGACTTTCTCTAAACTATTTATATAATCTATATAATTAATCTCTACTACTATGGCTTAATTATTATCTCTTCCGAATGCCTTCGATTATATAGTAGAAAAAGAGAAAGGCCCTTCTATAGTTCTTTATAATACCTGTTTATACCCAATACCGGAATATAATACAAATTCCATATATTATTCCGTATAAGGATCTGCCTAGTAAATATAGTCCTTATATCTTTAAGGAGCCTTTATTTAATAATTGACCTATATATATTACTCAATTACTAAGGAAGTATATACTTGCTCTATTAGTAAAGAAGATATAAATATTATAGGTTTGGCCTCTTGAATATATAATTATTAATTCATTTTGGCCTTAAAAGCCTGTATTAGTATACTATTATAAGCTTTATAAATATTGAGGTTTTTATATATTTTTAACTAATTTTAAATAGGCTATTATAATTCTAGGTTTAGTTAAGATAAGAAGTATACCCTTGTTATAAATACTCTTAAAAATGCCAAATAGTATTTATTAAGGTATTATTACTTGAATAAAGGAGGGGATATATAGAGAGTTTATTATAATAAAGGCAGAATATAAGTATCTAATATTATTAATAAAAACTATAAATATATAATATCTTTCTATTAATAAGAATTCAAGAATACCTTCTTAAAATGAGTTATATTAGATAATATTAAGTACCGGAAAGCAGTATTAAAATTATAACGGCTGGTATTATATGGTTGGTTTTAGCCAAAGGGGTTGGTTTCAGCTAAGGTTCCAAGCTATGATTCAAACCAAGCTCGCTTCCAAAGCTCGGTATTTCAGTGGTCTTGGCTATACCTACTTATCTATTGCCATACCTCACTCCTGTCCTCCTTAGCTTTAAATTCTCAAGATATAGGAAATCATTAATCTTTGAGCCTCGTTCTATTACTCTGTTCCTGCCATTATAAAAACAATTAAAGTAAGTATTTAAAATTACTAATATTTAAGCTATAAGTTCAATTTCATATTATTTATTAATTACTAACTAAATATATAAGTTATTTGAATATTTTAAGTCTAATATTATTAATGAAATTAGTAATACCTGGTCTAAGATTTCTATTACTTTTGTAATAGTACTGGCTAGAGGCTATATAGGAGTGGCTATTATATAACTAGTTTTATCTAGCTAGCCGGCGTTTCAGTAGTTTTAGCTAGTATTCCCCTTCTTTTATCTTCTTTCCTTCTCTCTCTCTCTCTCTCTCTCTCTCTCTATAAGGTATTTATTAGTAGGCAATAAGACAATAGAATGAATTAGTGTATTGTGAAACTATAGTATTAAATTTAGTATAGAACTAATCTCTGTCCTTCCTATAAGGTCCAGGGAAGCCCCCTCTAAATAGGAGGCCCCGATAGCATATATATAATTAGTAATTTATAAGCCTAATACATATAATATAAATAGTAGTTAGTTGGGATATTGAAGGGCTACCGAACTCCCTAATTAATATCTGCAATATCCGAGGTTCGTTATATGCCCTTAAGTTACATACGACCCTGTATATATTATAACTATACCCCTCTCCTAGGATCTTATTCCCAAGATCCATTAATCTATCCTAGTAAATATTTAATTAATTATTTATTTAATTAATATAAACTTCCAGTATCTTGGGAGGTAGTTTTACTAATATAATCTAGATAATGGATATAAAAATCGTCTAATCAGATCAGGGCTGAGTAAGTAAGAAGAAAGGGTAATTATACCCCAGGTATAGGGGCTAGCCGGTAATTATAATTTCGTTTAGGATCTGAGTATTCTGATTAGCTCGATCTAAAGTACTAAGGTACTATCCTACGAAATTAATACCACCTGTCAGATCTCGTATTAGAATAATCTAAATAGCTATATAGAAAGTATTTAATAAATATTTATATAAGAAACCTATACGAATATTTCTGAGATCCTGGAGATTATTTACAGGCTCCTGGGAGTATATATTAATTAGTTATACTAGTTTCCGATTAGGACTAGTATGAAAACTAGTAATTAATTTAGGTGGTTCTCTACCTCTATAAAAGGACCTCTTCGTATTACTATATACTCTCTTCCTTTCTAATAATTATATATATAACTTTTTCTATTATTACTTTCTAGCTTCTTTTTCTACTCTTTTCTAAGTTTTCTTTAATTATTTTTAATTAATTCTATAATATCTTCTTCTAGCTTTATTATTCGTCCTTATAATAATAAATATAAAGGTAATCTTATAGCCTCCTTTTCTATTACTAGCAGATACTTGAAATATTTCAAGTATTTATTTATTAATTCCTTTATCTTATATATTATAATACCTAATAAGAAGAATTACAACTATTATAATAAGGGTTCTGAGTCTTATATATTAGTAAGTTCTTTAGCTTTAATATCTATTAAAGCTAATATAATTTCAGATTTCTTGCTATTTATTAGAAGCTTACCAGTTCTAGAAAGATACTATTATAACCTTTAAGAAATTTCTTAAAATATATTCTAAATAGTATTATACTAACGAGAATAATACTATTAATTAGGTTTTCAAAAACTAGAAGAATACTAATAAGCTTCGGAATTCTTTTTCCTGTCTTAATAAAGCAAATAATAATACTACTTGGATTAGTATCCTAAAAATAAGTTTTTTCTAATATACTTAGATACTTACTAATTTCTTAAAAAAATACTATAATATCTACCTTTAAGATATTAATCTTATTACTAAACTTATTACCGAGATTACTAAGTAATTTATTACTAGTACTTTAAATACTAATAATATAATACTTATAGTTATTTGAAACCTGACTTCAGAAATTCGGGCCTTTTATAAGATATATATAGCTATTATAAGTTCCTTATTTACTTCTCTTAATATCCTTAATACTAATATTATTATAATATAACTATATTTTATTAAAAGATAAGCGGATTCCGGAAAGTATTAGCTAATTCTTTACTAAGTCCTAAATAGGACTAGTATTTAGTATTCTTACTTTAGGAATTAGGAATTTATAGGAATTAGAGTTTATTTATTTAAAATACCTATAGCTAGTTTACCTATAATAAATCTTTCTTAATTCTAAACCTTTTTCTAATAATTTAAATATAATTCTTATAAGCCTTAATAAAACCCTAAAAAACCTTTATAAATAAAAAAACCCAGAGAAAAAATATCTCTATTATTATTCCGGGCCTTTTCTTAGCTATTTAGGTCTTCTCTTTCTTTTAAGTAGCCTTTTTCTTAATAGTCCAGAATTCTTTTTAATCTTAAAAGATTATTAAAAAGTAGTTTCGGATTTCAAGCTATAATTTCGGTTATATGATTTTAGAAGTTCTTTAGAATTTTTAAGATTAGAGAAAATAGATAATTAGATATTATAATCTTTAGGCCAGGCTTTCTATTTAATTAAATACTATTACTTCTTACTTCTATTATCTTATTAGTAATTAATAATAGCTTCTATTTCCTATTCTTATTTTTTATTATTATTTACTAATTCCGGAAGTTCTCTAGAAAAATATAAGTATAGCTTCTAATCCTTTTTTATTATATATTCTTTAAAAAGAGAAATATAGAAAATTAAATATAAATAATTATATATATTTAGTAGTTTTAACTTATATACCAAATTACTAATATATTTAAGGATCCTAAACGGACCTATAAATTTTGGCTTAAGTTTTCCTGTTTTAAGTTTAATATTTCTTATTAATAGTATTATTTAGGCTTCTTTAGAATAATATTTAGCTAACTAGTATTTATTATAATAGGTTTTCTAGTTATTTTATATATAATATTACAAATCCTTAAGCTTTCTCTATTTTATTTTAAGAGTTTCTAGCCTTTTATATATAACTAGTACCTCTTTTATAATTCTATTTTTAGGATTTTATAAAAGTTAAAAATAATATCTATAATATATATAAAAAGATATATCTTATAAAACCTAATATTTTAAGTTATTATATATAAATTCTATAAAAAACAACTTCTTAAACTAGTTATTCTTTTAGATATTATAATAATATCTCAGGTAATATTTCAGGATCTAGTTCTATCTTTCTATCTAACTATTTATCTAAGAATAATAAGCTATACTTAAATACTATTTATATATTAAGTAAAAATAGAAAATAGACTAGAACTAGCTAGTAAATACTATTTTTCGATCGGAAATAATTCTATTAAAGGAGCTAAAGATTAAGAAAACATATTCCTATATAATCTTAGTAAGCTCTAAAAAATTAATAGTTTTATAGTATATAATATATCTTATTATTTTAAAATACTAGTTAATAACTATAAGAATTATATTAAAATTAAGACTTTCTATTAAATTCTTATATAATAGTAGACCTATAATAAAATCTATAGAGATCTTATTTTAGGGTTTCTTAGACTATAATAAACTACTAAGTAAACTATATAGCAAATACCTCTTTACCTTAACTCTCTAGTAAATATTATATTCTTAATAATAATTATAAATATCTTCTTTTATATTCTTTTAATATTAGAATCTTCTAAAAAGCTTAAGAATCTTCTCTATTTTATAGTATCTAACTATTAGGTATTATAATAAAGCTTTATAACTTCTTAATATAAAGTAGAATTATTAGATATAATAATTCTTAAATAATACCTAAATAGGCTTAAATTATTTTTCCAGATTTCTTTTCTCTTAGTATCTTTTTTACTAAGCCTTTATTTTATAATATTCTAATATTAAAAATCATTTCTCTAAATTACCTAGATAATATTTAGAAGAAATTCAAATAGAGGAGCTAGTACTATAGCTCTTTTAGTAGCTATATATATTTATATATAGGAAATTAGATATTTATAACTATCTAATTTAAAAACTCGAAAGACCGAGAAATCTTTAGTTCTATTAAGTAATATAATTATAAATATCTCTATTATTTTAGCTATAATAGTAAAGCCTTTAAGGTATTTCTTTATACCTTACTTTTTAACTAATTCTATAATTAAGAGATCTATAAAATAATCTATTTATTTATCTTATAGTAAACATTTCTCCTTAGCTATTATAAATATAATAAGTATTAAATAATACTTATTTTAAAGAGGAAACTCTTTAGATATCTATAAAAACCTCTAAATTATAACTATAAAAGCTCTTTTTAGCTTATTCTAAAAAGTCAGAAATCAAGTTATATTAATAGAATCTTTTTTATAATTAGGTCTTTTACTAGGTCCGTTTACTAGGTTTAAAATACCTCTATAATAAATAATATTAAAATCATATATTATAAGATATATTACCTAATATATTTAATAGCTTTCTAGATACTTTATTTCTATAAAGTATTAGAGGTTATTATAGTTTATAATAACCTTAATTATAAACCTAAATCCTTTAAGGTAATAGTACTAATACTTAAAGGCTTTAATAATTATAAGCAGTTCTTTATTATAGGTACTATAGTTATATTTGGCTCCGGAAAGTTTCCGGAACTAGAATATTACTAGATACTAGTATTTTTTCGGGCTATTACTAGAATTAACTTATTATAAAATAGTACTAGTAATTATGAATTTCAATATATTAGTTTTAATATAAATCTTCTTAGAAAAGTTAAAATAAACTAGAATAAATATTATAATAAAAGCTTTTTTCAAAATCTTAAAGCTTTTAGCTACTTTATTTATTTATATAAAAGAACCGGATTTCCGGCCCTTTTCTATTCTTTTTAAGAGATCTATTAAGCTTATAGTTATCTGAGAATAATAATAAATAAACCTATAATAGAAATTAGTAAATCCAAGAAATACTTAAATATTATAAAATAATTCTAGTTCTAGCTATTTAATAATATTATAAACCCGTTCAGGATTTATATAAATACCTTTTATTCTAATAAGAAAGTCTAAAAATTCGATTTTCTTAATATTAAACTCGTATTTACTAAGTTTATAAAACAGGTTATTTTTATATAGCCTAATAAGTATCTAATAAATATAATTATAGTATTTATCTTTATTTCGGGAATAAATAAGGATATTATTTAAATAAATAATTATAAAATAATCCAGGAGCCCTATAAATATAATATTAATATATATTTGAAATATAGCTAGTATATTAGCCAGTTTAAAAGATATTATAAGATATTTAAAATAGCTATAATAGGTCCTAAAAGCCGTCTTTTACTTATATTTTTTATGAATTCTTATTTAATAATATATATCCTTAAGATCTAGCTTTATAAAGATCTTGGCTTCTTAGAGCTAGTTAAGAGTTTTATTAATAAGAGAAAGCAGATACTAATTCTTAATTATAATTTAATTAAGTCTATAATAATTAATATAAAAATATAGTCCTTTATTTTTCTTAGAAATAAAAAAAATAGATATCTTTACTAGGCTTTTACTAGGCCTTATCTAATATTTATAAAGTATATCCTATAAATACAGATATAATACTTCTAGTTAGGTTTCTAATAAATTATATAAAGGCCTATATAAGACTATATTATTTATATTAATAGAGTATTTAATACTACTAAGATTAGGAAGTTCCAAAGCTTTATTAGAGTTAAAAACCTCTAAAAAGTCTTTATATTTATTATTCCGGAAATAGATAAGTACTTCTAAGGCTTCTTTCCGGAAAGTATTAATTTACTATATTAAAAACTCCTATTTAGTATTACTAGAACTATATAATAAAGTAGAAACCTAGTAATTATTATAAATATATAAAGCCTATTATCTAGAATAGTTATATTTGCCTTTAGTTAAGAATAAGACTTAAGGTACTAGCTCAGGGTACTAGTTAAGCTTCTTACCGAATTCTTTTAATATTAGGATTTTAATATTATTAGGTTATATAAATATATATACTTATTATTTCTTAATATAGTTTATATATTATATAAGAATTACTTTATAAAATTCCATACCGAAAATAAGGCTATAAAAGCTAATATTCTTATATTTATAAAACCGGAGCTTAAAAGAATATATCTTATTATAATTATTTATAATAAATACCTCAAGATTATAAGCTTAATAGACCTTAAATTAGTTCTTATAAAAGATTACAAATTCTTGGTTATATTTAGCTAAGATAATAAAGCCCTGGCTTTAAGTCTAATTATTATTAAGAAAGTTATAATCTGATCTAGTATTACTAAATCTATTATATATTTCTAAGATACTTACTTCTAGCTATATTAATCTTACTTAAATAATTATATAAAGTAATATACCTTTTTTATTATAACTAAAATTATTAATATTTAAGATTTAGTCTTTTCTTTTCTTTATTTTTTAGGAAAGTCTCCTTTAAAATACTCTTTTATAGCTATAGTATTAACCTGCTTCTATAGATACCTTAACTCTTTTATAGTTTTGGCCTTATTAAGGTTCTACCGAGCCTATTTAATATACTTAGAATACTTTATATTTCCTGAAAAGTATTCTTTCTATTTATAAGTCTAATAAACTATATCTGAAGTAGAACTAGTACTTTATTAAGGCTTTAAAGAGATTAAAGTATTACCTAAGGATTTCTTATATAATTTTCGGAATTTATTCTTTCTTTTTTAATAGCTTTATAAATCAGAATTTACTAAATCAGGGTTTTTGGGAGTAGAGTTACCCTTACTAAACTTCTCCGTTTTTACTTTTCTTAATTTAGAATAAGTAGTATACTCTACTTTCTAAGCTTTCTCAAGCTACTCGGAAATAAATACTGCCTTATCTCCTAAAAGAATAAATATAAGTATCTAATAAGTCTTATAATCAGACAAAATAGTATTAAAAGTCCGGATCTGGTCTCTCTTAAAGTATAAGTCCTAGTTAATTTCGAGACTAATTATCCGAATATATAACTCGGTAACTATCTTATTATTCTTCTAATAAAGATCTCGGAATTCCTTAAAGGTATCTTATTAACGGGTTTAAGGTATTTAGAATATATTAGCCAAATAGGCCTTGAATTACTCCTAATAAATCTTATATAATAATAGGCTTTACTTTATTATAGCCTCCTAAGTATTATAAGATTCGTCCCTAAAGGCACTTGTAATAGAGTTAACTCTAGAAGAATATTTATTATAAGTCTAAAATTAGATCCTAAAGACCGCTTTTTAGGAGAATATAAATATTCTCTATTTCTTAAGGAATTTTTTATAATATAAGTCAGGTATCCGGACCTTAAAAAGCTTCTCTCGGTCCAAATACATCTTCAGGATATTATATAGTAGCTCCTAATAAATAGTATTAAGATTACTTTTAAAGCTTATTATATTAGGAAAAAGGGTAGGTTCCAACCCCATTTCAGGAAGTTTCCTAATAAGAATTACCGAGAAAGATAGAATAAACTTATAAATAGAGTTTCTATAAGATATAGTAAACCGTAAGGTATCCCTAAGGATATCCTTATATTACTCTAATTATAGGATATATTAGTTAATTACATCTACTAATTCTTGCTTTTATTAGAGTACTTCGACTTTAGTATACAAGCCCTATTCTATAGCTTGGGCGGTAGTAACTCGGATATTAATCTCGGTATCTTAATTATTACCGGGATTATTTACATTATTATTACTGGCTTTCGGAGGCTCCTGAGAGGCCCTGTTAAAAGTATTAGACAAGTCTTTACTATTACCCGTATTAGGGTTAATCTATTTGACTTCCTCTATAGAAATAGCTTTGGTAAGGAATTATATATTTCGTAGATTTCGAGATATAATTACTTATTAAACTACCTTCTTTAAAGATAGAGAGATTAGCTTATAAGATATTTATTAGTAGGTAATAAGATAATAGAATAAATTAGTATATTATAAAACTATAGTATTAAATTCAGTATAGAACTAATCTCTGTTTCTCTTATAAGGTCCAGGGAAGCCCCTTCTAAATAGAAGGCCCTGATAGTATATATATAATTAGTAATTTATAAGCCTAATATATATAATATAAATAGTGGTTAGTTGGGATATTAAAGAGCTACTAAACTCCCTAATTAATACCCGCAATATCCGAGGTTCATTATATGCCCTTAAGTTATATACAACCCTATATATATTATACTCTCCTTTTTCTCTTTAACTTAGTATTCTTAATATATAGGATTCTCTCGGATTTTTAAGCCTTTAACTATTGCCTTAATTCCGCCGTTATAACTTTTAATAATTAAGAATTAAAATATAAGAAAATTTTAATTATTAGAGTTATTATATATTTTATTAATAAGTATTATAAGAATATAATACATTTAATTAGTTTACTAGAGCTTTTAGGCTATTAGAAAGCTAGTATTAGTATATTGCTTTATTTTATTATCTCTATTATTTTTCTTATTATTTATTAAAGCCTTTATATTATTATAATATTATTAATTTATAAAAGTAATATAGTACTATTCAGGCGTTTCTAAGTAATTCTAGCTAATAAAAGGGCTTTGGCCAAATTTTAATTTACTTTTAAGATTATATAACTAATCTTTCTTTATAAATTAAATAATAGTTATATTATTTCTCCTTTAATAATTTAATATTACTAGAACTAATCTTAGCTATTTTATATTTAATAATAATACTATATTTATTAAGCTAGTAAAAACTATAAAATTTAACTTAAAAATCAAGAGATTATATTATATAAAATATATATTAAATCTAATTACTAAAATATATTTATATAAATAAGATATATCTGATTTTAAAAAGCAATTTAAGAAATAAGAACTTAGTAGTTATAAGAAGATATAGAGAAATTAAAGAAAGCTTAAAAAGCTTTATAATTTAGTAGCTTATATTATAGTATTTGAAAAGTAATTAAAGCTATTTATAGCCTTATAATTAACTAAAAATATTAGAAATATAATAGAAAAGAAATAGAAACTTATACTAGATAAGAATATATATTGAAATATAATATATTTTATAATTTATTATATTTTAAAACTAAAATAAGTCCTTATTATATATATAATATAATTTCGAAAAGATGTCTATTGGATTATTGCTACCGTTAGTACCAGGGCATCCTCAAACCAAACCAACCTTTCTGAATCAACAGGTCCTACCATCTCACAAGTTCTACTTTCGTGTTTTCCGGGAAGCAGAAGGGCAATAATATGATTGCCTATGGTAGACATTTACGGACACTAGAGTTTGACTATTAGCCAATTTGCTCGAACCTCTGCTGGCAGATATTCTGGGCCTATGTCCCGCCACGTCGGACCGATGTTGATGCTACCATTCTCTCCAAACAGCTGGGCAAAAGTAGAATTTGAGTCTTCCTACAGCAACTCCTATTGAACCTCAGACGCTTGCTTTACCGGCCCACCAAGGACCAAAGTCCCGCTTCTCACTCTCCCAAGCGGATCATCTATAGACATTGGTTGAACAACGCAACTGATAAAATCCGTCGCAAAAGGCTAGCTCGTTCCACCCGCAAGTAAGAACTTTATATTGCCATCCACAGCACCCCGGGACCACGATGACGCCTGGTATTCCTTTTGCCTCTCATATGGAATGCGTTTCGGAATCATTGGATCAACTTTCCAACGCAGCAATCGCAGAATTTCATGGCTCCAACAAACTCGCAAAATACTGGCCCCTTGTGTGACATTGAATCCTCTTGACAATACCCGAAAGTGCTGGTAGCTTGTCGCTCTCATTTGTGAGGAACTGAGCGGTGCAATATCCGTGGCCACCCTTACCAAAGAAGATATGGATCCCCTAAGAAACTAGATAAGTGATAAATCTAAGGGCGAAAGGTGAGGTACGCACTTCTGTCTGTTCAGAGGCGGGGTTCCGCACTCCCGTCTGAGTGGATTTTATATTCTGTACCAAAACTGATATACCGGCGAGAAAGCAGACACTACTGAAATGTCCAAGCTTGGTGATTCATAGGTGTGATCTGGGTTAATTTCGAAGGAAGTTTCCAGTGTTGATATAGGTGATAAGGGAGCACTCCATTCGTGCAAGAAGCTGTAGATGCCGCTGAAGTATTAAAAGTGGCATTGCCATAAATCTAGTCCATTTTTAACGCGTTGCTCATCCAATCCTGTTCGGATGCCTGGATTACGCGAAGGACATCGATCCAAAGATACCTAATGCCGAGCCTCTTAGTCATGTATATGGATTCTCTGAGCGTCGTCGGTAGTGAGCGTAGTGGTATACTTGCTCGGCGTTCATGTTTGTTGGAGCTGGACCACTGGTGGTTACAACGAAAACTCCTACATCCTCGCCCCAGCCTCACGAAAGTGCAACGTAGCTACCTCCTTGTGTTCAATCATCTTCCGGGACTTACAGAAAGGACTCACAAACATCACTAGCCTCGCCAACATCCAGAACACGAGAAGCGAGGGCGTTTGAGGAGACATTTTGCAATCGGTAGGTGACGGCACGCATTGTTTAAGTAATTCTCGAGCGCGCTCAATAACTTCACAACAGAGACATCGGTGGATTGGGAGGTGGCTTTCGATCGTGCAACCATCATGCCTGGCCCCGAGGACTGTTGAATTGTCGAAGGAGGTACTCATTCCGTTGAAGTTGTATAATGTGCACCAAGAGTGTAGAAAAGCTGGCTGTAACTGGAGAGGATGGCCAGCTGATCAGCAAGCGATGCATTAAGTCCGACGCCTTGTGAGGCTGTACTGCGACGCATTGTGGCAACCCTGTGCCAGAGGAAGGGCTGCACATTGCCGAGTGAAAATTGCCGTACGAGTAACGCCCGGCACATTTAATTCTTATCGCTCTCTGTAGTGTTGTGTAACCAAGACCAAAAGGGAGGCGATTCAAGGGCCTCTGAACCAGGCGGGGTTTTGCTACCTTGCCTATGTAGCGTCTGTAATAAGAAGTGAAGTGATAGGCACTGTACTGAGTTGCCTAATTGCATAAGTTCAAAAAGAATTCTACTTAAGGTATCTCCAAACTCGCTAAATTGACATTGCAAAACATCTCCCCTATCCCAAAATCCTTAAACTCCTATCACAATGCTTTTCACCATCTTCTCACAAATCATGTACATCCCCTCTTAAGCCCAGCATTGGGCCCCTGATGACTCGCAACCTTCTCCTTCCTCTGTCTCGGTGCCCAAGCCATCGGATTATAATCCCTGCTCTTCTTCTTCGCCGGCTCCACCTCATCGCTCCTCCACTCCTTCTTGCTCCTCTTCCTCTCTCCTTTCGCACCCTCAGCATCTACTTCAATAGCCTTCACACATCCATCTTGCCATGTCTCTTTCTCTTCGCCCGCACGCCTAGGCCGCGCAGCTGCTTCGACGAAACTGGGTGATGTTCGTTCTGAGGATACCAGTTTGGCATAGAGTGAAGTTGGAGATCGTGGTGTGGTGGCGATAAGGGTTGATTCACCGCCTAGAGGATTTACAAACGGTGTTTCCGCCTTTTGACTTTCGTGGAAGGGGAGCTGCAGCGTTTGAGAGGGGTCGATTCGGTGGCAAGGGAGGTGGGTCGGAGATGGAAGTTTTGCTGGCGAGAGCGGAATTGAAGGAGTTCTTTCTACTCGAACTCTGGCCTCGTTGGCTTGGTATTCGGAGGTGTTCATTTTGTTGTTTGGTGTGGATGTGGTTGGTTTTGAGTTGTCACTGAGATTGGTGGAGAGGGTAGTCAAGAGTTGCATTGCAAGAAAACTTGGCTATTGGAGTTGGAAAAGTAGAGAAAGTTGGTATATTAATCCCTGGTGAATGTATGCCGAGATTGGGAATAAGTTCCACTCATCTTGAGGTGGTCGGCGGATAAGTATTTGTTGTGTCCAGGTCGAAAGAGCCTGGATGTGAGCCTGCATGCACTGCCTCGCTAAGCTTCCAGGGGCAAATTTAGCCCGCCAAATGCCTCAACTCCGCCTCACATCACATCCTCTGGCTGCGAACACTGCCGCGCCAACTAGATCTCCACATTAGCTGGATGGGTGGTCCTTCTGTGGGTATTGGAGGTTAAGGAATTTGGTGGCTCGGGTTGTTTCGCCCGACAGCATTGCCACAACCTCAGGCTGTGCTTGTATGTGCTGATAGCCGACTACGTTTAAGAGCGGCCAGAATACGATGCAGAGAGCGAGAGTACCGCATGGTTTGAAAAACGATGGTAAGATATAGCCAGACAGCGGGATTTGAACAACGCCTAGCTCGGGACGAGCAGCTCCTCCACTCGATCTCATGACTTCCAACCCAAAGTCGCAGTTTCTCAATGAGATTGAGTCTTGTAGAGCCTCTTGAAATTCGTTGAGCAGATCAAAAATCTGCCCCAATGCTCATTGAAGACGCTGCTGTAATTTTGAAGTCGAGTGGTGAAGATTATCCCAGAATCAAGTCGATTTCGTTCTTCTCCATGCCGTTCCAAGCATCCTTCAATACACGGCCCAGCCTTTTTCGATAAGCAACACTGTTTTCCCATTCAATCCAGAGGACGCAACAAAGTTCTCCTACTATCAAACTTGATGGGTCATCGTCTTCCGGGGCGTCAGGTGATGGCCACAACCAATACCGGCAGTGAAGTCATGCTCGCCTTGCCTGACCTTTGCATCGTACCGCCCCCCGTTAGATAGCGACCAGTTCAAACCAGTACCTGCAGGGGGCTCAATATAGTTTGAAATGCCGAGATTGAGGCCCAGAGGCCCAATCCAGATGCAATCGTTGTTTTGGAGTATAGCGCTGACGGATTGAGGTAGTCCCAGCAATGATAGAGTGTAAGCCGAAGTACAAGCACCCTTCAAATAATAACGGGTAGTACGGTAGAGAGGATACTGTACCGTACGTAGATAACGTGAGGGACTTTGCTATCTGGGATGGGTAATGGATAGGCAGCTGTAGAGCTTGAGTCCTCATTGACGCTGTAAAACAAGCCCTTCTTCCACCACCCCGAGGGCATGGGTAAAGTGGGGTCAGTGAGGTATTTGACATATTGCAGGCTGGAAAGATTTATTGAAAATTTCTCGTCCCACGCGTGTCCCCGAGTATATTTTACCGTTGGGGCAGCTGGGAGAGCCAGCCCCCCTCGCGCATGCCATCTTTCGAAATGTGCTGAGCGGAACATGAGATGGCCGAAAATCATCTTCCCAGGCGCTGGTCATTATCGCGCCTTCCCACCCTGCTCTTGCCCAGCTAGATGGATTCTCTCTGTCCGTGGAATTGCGACGCCTTTGCGTAGGCTCCCTTGGTTGCCAAAGAAGGGACACATCAAAATAAAAATCCCGGTTCCCGAAAATGGAGACCTCATTGCGGATACTAAACTGGTGATGGCAGGCAAGGCGTCATCCGAATATGTCAACTTACGTCTGCTATGATCATTTACCAAGGCAACATATTGTCGTACATGAGGCGTAGCAAAAAAATTCGATTCGAGTTGCCACGGACTAATGTTTTCAAGTCGGCTGGCGGGTGCGGGATTGTCGACAGTAATGTTTCGTGCCACGCGGTTTTGTTGCATTCCCACGTTGCCAATTGGTATTGAAACATAAGCTCCCGAGGTGAGAAAAGCATTTCCTGGAAACTGACGAGGTGAAGTGACCCCTTGAATCCCGCGGAGGCTGCGGTTGGCATCCCATCCATTTCCAGAAAGAATAGCCTTCACGTATGCGTTGGCGTATATTCCAGCCATGGCCTAAATTTGGTCATGTTTTGACTCAGCATCATTCTGGATGACGCAAAGGAAATCAACCCATAGATAGGGAATGCCGAGTAGATCGACAAGATTGATGGGGTCTCGAATTATCCTGGGATTTCATCTCGGCGAGCTGCGAGGGAGTTTTCCTCTTTCAAGTTGCCGAGACTACGAAGGTACCTTTTTTGTCTTCAATGTTTTCAAACCTTCCTAGAAGTAGCCCAAGCAAGCGATCGGCAGTTTTGACCTCCACAGTGCACCTCTTCCGCACATCAATAAAAAGCAGATTTGGTCTTTCGATATGGGGCGAATCCTTTCCAAAGGGCCTATAGCATCGTGAAGTCTGCTGCATGATCTTCGAAGAACAGGTAGGAATGTGCTTGAGAATGCTGTGGTGTGACCTTTCAGAGTACTTGATAAGGGTTTATATAACTATCTGATAAACAAGATTGACGAGGATAGACATGCTCGTGATGCAGCAAAAAGCGATGGGCAGCAGCATGGCCGAGATTGCTGAGCCCGAGATTCGATTTAGTTGAGGCTCTCCAAATCTTTCGGGTTATGATCATCGCCAATTAGTCGATCAAAACCAAATAAAAGATAACGAAATACTGTCATGCGTGAGTGTAGAAGATGTACAGGACGATCGATTGCGCTAAGTCATTGCCAGATTGCTTGATCTTTAGATACAGAGTTTCATTTTTGGTCACCCAGAATCCTCATCTCACCTTATGCCGGTTGGTCGCTGAGTCCAATATTTGACGCAACCTAGACTGGAAACACCATGTCCAGATTCACGCTGAGGCGCAACACAATTCTGGTCAAAATGTGAGCCTTTTATCTCTATCGCAACCTGGTGGTTGAAGCAATATCTTACCTGGCACAGTCCATCCTTTTTCTTCAACACGAAAGAGCTTCTCTTCAGCTCGTAAGGAAACCAACCAATCTGGAAAGCGTGGTATTTCTTGTCGTGGTAGTTAACTTTCCATTCCGCACGGAGATCTTTCTCAAACATTTTCCAATTACTCTCAGGTGCCTCTCAGATGATGAAACGTTCTTCGATATCCGCGACACCCGCCCTTTCTGCTGGAGTTTTCGCGAACATGTCTTCCCTTGATACAATGGCAAAAAGCTGAGGTACGTGGTCCGAAGTAAACTGATGGCTTCGACCCAAGGCATTTCTTGCGTTCGAGAGCGTGTCCACAATCACTGCCCGCACGTGGAACTCAATGAAATATTGGTAAGTTGACTCGTACCTAAGACATCACCTTACAGCGAAGGACTGCAAAGATGGCACTGAAAGCAATTCTATGTCGTCCTAAGTCGCTTTATAGTACTGAGTACAACTTCGTGTCTCTAACCGTTGGATCCGTCCCGTCGTCCTTGGATAGTGCTTGAGCAACAGCCTCCGGCCTTTGATGTCGCGATTCAGAGACAATGCGTCGATGGAATGGTTAATGTGAATTGCTGGTAGTCCGTGCTCGTGGAATGACAGCGTATAGTTTTCTAGAAAGATTCCACGTGATTCCATTGACTGGGGTTGGAAGACATGAGGGCAAACGAGGAAGTATATGTGGTTGTACCTTGTTAGATGCACCTTGTTCAATTGAAGTGTGAGTCCTCCGTGCCCTGGTTTTCAGCGCCCAGAAGCGCCCTGGCGCCCAGCCTCGACTTCGAGAAGCCTCAGCTCTTTGTAGCACCGAAATTGATTAGATCGGATCTTTCCCAAGTTACTGTATCAGCGAAAGACACAAGCGCGGCTATTTTTGAGTCATGATTAGTGAAAGAGCTCGAAAGCTGCAGAATTCAAGATTGGATGTCGTCGAAGTCCAGTCGAGTCATGTGGCCTAGTTCACTCTCTTGGCGGCTGTCCAATGACGCGTTTACCGCGCCACCGCAACCACACTTCACTCCACTTCCTTTCTCTAACCTCGAAACATTGTTCACCGCAACGCAAACCTCGACATCACACTCCATTGGCGCCACTTGTTGCACTCGAGCGACCACAATACGATCTGGAAAGCAAAATAACTTAGCAGCTACCAACCTCCGCGCCACACCATTCATCTCGACGCTTGGAACACAACTATGGAGAGCACTAGGAATTGGCAGCAGAAAACACTATCGACATTCCCTCTATTCTCTCGCCTCCCAGTTGAGATTCGCAACCAGATATGGAAGACCTCACTTGCTCCTCGAATTGTGAAATGGATGCGAATGGAGGACGAGAATATCTTCGAAGTTCCATCGAAAACACTCCCCCTTCTCAGCGTCAACCGCGAATCTCGCGAGGCGGCATTCTTCTATGGCGAATATCGAAAGGTGTCTGCAGACCCAAGAACAATGTATTTCAGTCCAATCATAGATTATTTACTCTTTGATCCTGGCTGGATTGATCTTGTTGGCCATGCCAACGTTAGCAGACTAGACCCCATCAACACACTTCTTCCCGAACTCAGTAACATTCGAAACATCATGGTGCATCCAAACTACACTGAGGAACGCAAGATACCGACAGCACTGTTCGAAAACCTACGCTCCCTGCAACGCGTGTTGGTAGCCGTAGATGAGAAGATGATTGGCGCCCAGAGAAAACACATGGTCGCCACGGTTTACGACATCGACAAATACTTTATGTTCACGGCCAAGCAGCGTATACCAGATATCAAAAGACCTTATATTGCTGTCGGATGTGTTGGCTGGGTTGGGGCTGAACGGCATAGATGGCACCACCCCAGTGAGGATCATCGACGGCTTGTAGCCGTGTTTGACAACGAGGACCAAATGGCTGAGCATGCGGTCTCGCTGCGGGATGAGGAATGGAAATATGTTCAAGAACGCTTTAAGAAAGGACGGCCGAACTCCATTCTTAAATTCCGTCAAACAACTGGCGATTCGGGACGTCAATCCTTAAGCAGTTCCTTGGGATCCAGTGCTGCCCAACCTCCTTCTTACTCAGAGCCTCCCATAATGCAAGTAACGGACTCGGCAGAAGCCGAATCCTCAACTCAAGACGGAACTTTATATGCAAGAAACAAAAGGCCGCGAGTGGATGGAGATTTTCAAGGGCTTCAAACTGTGAACTCAGAGAGCGATGAAGAGCTTCCTGGATATGATCAAATTAGCTGATTTCTGCAAGGCGGGACTGCTTTTCGTCGAAACTCAATTCTCGCCTTACCTGTCTACGGCTTCAATCTTTCTTCAGTTGTTGGAGACCAGCCTTTCCCAGACTAGGTTAGATGGGGTCAGTCTCATAACAACTCTAGCACGGCCTCTCAATCAAACCCATTGTATCGATGACTGTGGTACAATGGCAATTCTCGCTCATCAATGTGAAGCGGTCTTGTCATCTCGGACCACGTGCGCGCCCATTCACACTACACTTAAAGACGCGACGGGAAGGCAACTCTACCTCGCGACAAACTTCGCTTCCCCAGAACGACACCACTCCAAAATCGTTTCCACGACCGAGAATCAACCACCCGCGATTCCACGTCTTCCTACCTTTGATGTACGCAAGGTAGTTCAACAATTCCGAGAGGTTACAGAGTCCCGCCAACAATCCTCAAATGACTGCAAGCTAACAACCTTGCTTCGCATTCGAATGTCCCCCACCAGGACGGCGTTGACCACGGACGAAGCCACGCACAGCTGTACCTCAGAAGAGCTTTCCGACTCGAACGATCCTTCCCAACATCGACTCAATACTTTGACATGTTTCGGCAAGCTTGCCATTGAGCTCCGAACAATCATATGGCGATTCTCTCTCCCAAGACAACGCAAGGTCCACGTCAATACTCGCATAAATTTGGATACTTCGGGTAAATTCCACCTGTTCTCCAAGTCGCACTCCCGATCTTCGTCCATCTTCTGGGTCAATCGTGACAGTCGCGCTATTGCCTTGAAGCACTATCGGGCTCTCCTTCAAGATAGCAGCAACCCGAGACGGAAGACTTAATTTCATCTCGCGTCCGATATTGTCGCCTTCCCCGATCTCCATCCGTTGAGAGAGGGCAACTTGCATTTGAAAGCTTCACCCAGATTTTTGGCCACATTCGAGGAGGTGCATTCGCTGGAGCTACATCAAATGTGGTGGAGTGGTTTCAGAACCTTCATCACAGGTCTAGGAGTCGAGTAGAGTATCGATATTTGGAACATGGATATCGTGAACTTCGAAGGAGTAACGGTCGTCCCGGTATATTTCAAAGGCCGCGATGAGCTTTCCACTGTGCTAGATACGGATGATCCTGGATTACCTTCAGATCCCGAACGCTATCCGGATTGTAAGGACAGTCTCCGATGTTTGTTATAACGAAGGCGAACGCGAATCCCAAATTCAAGATACCAGAGATCATCGTTATCGTCCCTGAAGATACAACTGAACTGAAGGAGCGTGATAGCGGAACTGATGATGAATATGAATCTGGCGATGAACAAGATGGAGAGCAAGATGATGAGCAAGGTGATGGATCTTCTCATTCAGATGAATCAGAAGAAGCTGACGGATATGACGAGTGACGCGGGGATTCCCTTTGCCAAACCGCAGTGGGGCGTGGCCTAGGTTCTGGAGGCACCATTTCGGCCAGGTGCAAGATAACTCCGGTGGTGTGTCAACTCGCCACCGACTCACTACACGAATCTTCTCCCGGGCGACTTTCCCGCAATGCACAGCTTCCGGTTCGGATCAGAGATACTCAATCTAGCGGTTCGATTAATTAACCATCTCAGTGGTCAGGAAAAGCAAGACTTGGCCAGATGTTTTGCGTGCCAAATTTGGGAAGTGAACGAGCTGTTGACACGTGACTGACAAATAAATTGAAGAGCTCAAAGTTGAGCACTAACTATTCATTGTGTGCTCTGCAGTTTGACATCAATTCTCATTATACTGTATCTTAACCCCCAAGACTCCATTCTGACCACTAAGCCCGTATCTACAACAGCCGTGACCCCCACACCCCCTAGACGAGCACGCCAGAAAATCCCCGAATGATGAAAACACCAGGCGCTCGCTTGTGCAGGAGAGACAGGGGCACAACAACGTTCTATTCGACACACCACGGCAGCCCATGCCTTCCGATCTCAGACCTTGCCCATCTGTTCAAGGCGTCATTCCTTTAATTCACATCTCACTTATATTCAGAGAGAACTAAATATAAAGGTGTTGCCAGCTCTCCATGAGGGCTTTGGCGTCGGGCAAGGATGCCATCAATAAGAACTCAATCCCAATGCATCGTTTCACAGGCCCGCGGTATCAGCGTGTCGCGTCCGAAGCGCCCGAAAGTGCCAGAGGCTCTGTGCTTCCAGGTGGCGAGGAGGAGGATGACAAAGCCTCTGATAATGACTTCCTTGATCTCCCTGATTTTGAAGAGGGGATTAAGGATGATGACCCAGTCAAGTCAACACTGCGGGGCAGAAAGGGAAAACAGAGAGCGTTAGGACCCCCAGGTGCCGAAAAACGCTTCTGGTTCCAGAGGTCGAAGGCCTCTTACGATCCGGGCGCAATAGCTACTCAGCCATCTGTCTTCGATGACCTTGACACACTGGAAGAATACAGACCGCCGGAGGAGTGGGAGAATATCCATCGTTTTGATCCGGATGAGAGATGGACTTGGGGTGAGGAGCACAACTTGATTCGGAAAATTGATAGGAGGATTATGATTTTTGCGGCGGTTATGTTTATGGCGTTGGAGCTGGACAGGTCAAACATTTCTCAGGCGTTGACGGATAACTTTCTGGAAGATTTGGGGATGAATACAAACGGTAAATTTTCATTACTTTTGAGGCTTGTATGAAGGTAGACTGACTAAGACAGATTACAATCTTGGAAACACGGCATTCAAGCTAGCTTTCCTATGTGCGGAACTACCTTCTCAGTTGGTTGCCAAGTGGATTGGTCCAGATATTTGGATTCCTACGCAAATGGCAGTGTGGTCAATCGTTGGATCAGCTCAGTACTACCTCAAAGGAAGGACTTCGTTCTTGGTCTGTCGAGCACTACTCGGAATGCTTCAAGGCGGTTTCATACCCGAAGTAAGAGTTCTCCTATCTTTCAGCTCAACATACCTGACATTCAATCAGATAATCCTATATCTTTCATACTTCTACAAACACCACGAACTCTCCTTAAGGCTCGGTTTCTTCTGGACAGCATCCACTCTGGCTGACGTCCTCGGCGCCTTCCTCGCCTTCGGGATCCTTCATATGCGCGGTGTCGAAGGGCAATCTGGCTGGCGCTGGCTCTTCCTCATCGAAGTCAAGTTCCTCTCTTCTCCCCTTCTTAACAGATAAACTCACAACATTTCAGGGACTCCTCACTCTCATCGTCGGTCTCTTTGCCTACGTCCTCATGCCCTCCTCACCCACCACAACTTCCGGTTGGTTCCGCGGGCAAAAAGGCTGGTTCACCGAACGCGAAGAGAAGATAATGGTAAACCGCATCATCCGTGAAGATCCCTCCAAGTCCTCGATGCACAACAGGGAACCCCTGACTCCAAAGCTCCTCTGGCAAAGTATCAAAGACTTCGACCTCTGGCCGATTTATATCCTTGGCTTGAGTTTTCAGACACCCATGTCCACTCCATCGAATTATTTGACATTGTCGCTAAAAGGTTTAGGCTTCGGTACATTTAAGACGAACCTTCTAGTCATTCCGAGTAAAGTGTTTCATGTCATTGCCATGCTGGGCCTTACTTATGCGGGTGAAGTATTTGGAGAACTCACTTTTACTGCCCTAATCGGTCAGATTTGGGCTTTTCCTTTCCTGTTGTTTATCAACCTGTTTGATATAAATGAGATCAACAAGTGGCTAGCTTGGATCGTTATGACTATCTTGCTTTCGTACCCAAACGGTAAACCTCCAATCCCCTCCTTCCTCCTCGGATTTTAGTTCCGTAACTAACACTTACATACAGCACATCCAATACAAGTAGGCTGGAATTCCAGGAACTCAAACACCGTCCGCTCACGAACCGTCTCCGCTGCCCTCTACAACATGTGCGTGCAAACCTCCGGCATAATCGCCGCAAACATCTACCAAGCAGACGACGCGCCGCGCTACAAGCGCGGAAACCACATCCTGCTTTCCATCCTGGTGCTTAACATATTTCTGTATCTGGGGACTAAGCTGTATTATGTAAAAAGAAATGCATATCGAGAGAGGGTTTGGGGTGCAATGAGTGCAGAGGAGAGATTGCAGTATTTGGCCACAACGAGTGATGAGGGGAATAAGAGGCTGGATTTTAGGTTTACACATTAGAGGAATGGGAATCGGTGATTTACCTGAATTCTCATCCTACAAAAACTGACTAGAATCGGAAGCGTGCTATAAGTTGTGATCTTAACGAAAGAAAAATTTCAGGCATGCGACGAGAAGAGAGAAAGGAGCGAAAGAAATATCCATCTGGAATACGGGGAAGGAATTTATAGACTATCTGTTGCAGTGCTATTGCAGTACGATCTCTCTTTTGGGCGCAGCGCGATCGCTCTGCTTAGTTAGGCTTTATGCACCTATATTCTGGAGTTCTGACACTTCACCTGAGCTCTTTTACTAGAAATTCAACTCCCTACTCTGCTTTATTTACGTGCATTAAGAACGAAAGCGATCAGCGAGCGTTTGTTAATTAGGGCAATGCAGGGATCAGAGAACGTTGTCTATTCTACTAAAAACGAGTCATCCAATAAACCAGAAGAGAGAAAAGGAAAGCAATTGAAGCAGAGAAGACCACCTCTTGTCCATATTTGTTGGGTGAAATATGAAGGCCATATCTATGGACTATGAACTTGTCTTCTGGTCCCACCTGAGGAAACTTCTGATTAGCTCGCAGTCCAGCAACCGTATGCGACTGAGGAACCCACAGATCCAAGAAAAGCTTCCACAAGATTGAGAACAACAGTCCTTGCAGGCCATTGCACAGGATCCGCGTCTTGAGTCCACGGCCAAAAAGTCCGATCACTCCGTCATCGAGGATTATCAATCTCGCAGCCTCAGCTATTTGTCGTCAGTGAAAATCCAGGGGAGCAGCGCGGGATAAGCACTAACCATAAGACACTTTGGTGTCATTGACCTGCCGGTAGGTTTTCACAACTCTCAAGGAGTTGGAGACTGAATCTGACACGACAGATGCGGCGAAACCAATGAAGGCCTGACGGAGAAGCCATAGGAGTATCTGATGGTCCTTCGATACCTCAGGGAGGTTTTCAGATAGGAAGTTATACTGTTACGCTTGGAATTTAGTTCTACTCCGGTTTTAAGAGGAAGAGGCTGGGCGTACAGTAGCAAACCATGGGTAATGTCCCACGAAGGTAGCAGCGGCAGTAGCAATTGCACCCCACCACAAGCTTCCGATTCCGTTCGTCTTGATGCGCTGACAGAGTAGAGCAGTTCCGCTGGCACCTTGCACCTGAAGGGTGGTCTTGAGGGTGTCAATTGGCGTGAGGATAATTCGGAAAGCCGCAGCGCTGGGACAACCAATATCAGCTCGCGAATCGCATGCAGGGATTAGGTCAAGATCCTACCATAGAGATGCAAATATTGTCTGGATAGGTGTTGGCAAGTCTTTCAAATACGAATTTGAATGAAGCAACGCAAGAATTCCGGCATTGGCTGCCGTGTCTCCGAATCTTGAAACAGGTCCTAGATTATCAATTGATTTGCAATTGAACTCTGATCAGAAAGCTCACCTTGGATCAATGCGGCACCAAGACCTTGATAGTATCTCAAATATCCTCCGTTTTCATAGAGTGTCTTGGCTGCTGTTGTGAAAGACGTTCCAAAGCGATATTGGTAATTCATGATCGTGCGAAGTGGCTAAAGAATGGTTCAGTTCTAGTTAAGAGACGATGGAGTATCAATACCATCAGAAGTAAAACTTGTAGAACCATAGCTGCTGCTCCACTCAGGCCACCTCCGAGGGCTCTCTTGAGAGCCGCTCCCAAGTCAAACTGTAAATGAAATGTTAGGTTGACTGAACGCTTCCAGGTCTCGTGTCTTGGTACTTGCATTGACATCGGAGCCAGCATCAATCCATCCCTTGATAAATACCGCAAGGATGAAAGCTGCTACAATCACCCAAAAGATCCTCCAAAAGTACCAGCGAGCCCATGTTGGCTCTAGCTGCTTTGGGTCCAGCTCTTGTTCTTCACTCGTCAGCTCATCATTAATAAGCAGCGGCGTCTCTTCATCGACAGCTGCTGTCCGGTTCTCCGTATCGACGTCGCCTTCGTGAGCCATGGTGTTGATTTAGGTATAATTGAATGATGAAGAGGTGGTAGTCCATTCACCCAAGACTACAAGCTCGGGATGAATTACTAATGATGAACCGCGATGATGTGCTCACCCACTCTTGAAACGCTATTGCCGTTAAAGCCGTCTTTTGCCAAGGATGATGCTTAGTAATGAGGGATGGGAGATGTTGGAGATTAAGCGAGAGTGAAAAAAGGGGGTGGGGCATGGCTTCAGGGGCTGGTCCAAAGTTGAGAATTCAGCTTCAAAGAAAAGTTGCTACAAAACTTCGAATTGAAGAAAACTTGGATACTCTGAGAGGATAGAGTGGACGCTTCAAACTGTTGATTGGTTGAGGCCATGTCACGGGAAATTAGAAGAACAAGGGCAAGTATGAGGGAGCATAGAGGCGAAACGTTGCATAGCAATAGTGAAGTGAAAGTATTATTCCTTTGATCTTCGCATTCGTAAACCTTAGTATTTCTTCTTCCATTAGCCCTCACTGCTTCGCCCGTTTCCCTCTTGCGTATTTGTATATATATCCAGCGTAGTAAATATTTACGTCTGCTCGCTAAATGAGAAAAACAGACGTGAGAGATTGCTCAAGAAGTTGGCAAAAAGACAAAAGAATCACCAAGCCCGGAATTATGGAAACTGTAGTCTTGGTGGCCAGAAACTTTGCATGTTTACTGAATGGAAATCTCTAGCAGCAAGATCGCTTAAAAGACCCACCCAAGTTTTCTGCCAGAGCGTGACAGAAATCAACGAGTTGGCTCAGCCCGCCAATTCTCCCTTTCGCCTTCGTCAACTTCAAAACTGCAACCTTCCGCGACTATCAAAGCCTCAACATCCACCTTCTCTACCCGTAACCTTGATTCCTGCTGCATCGCTGATGGGACACCCATCTCACGATCTCTCCGCCAGCAGCTTCGCAGAGCGAGACATCGCAGTCATGGAGCCCAGCCATGCTGAAGATGCGCCATCACTCGGTTATCTTTCCGCATCGAGCAGTCAGTCTATCTTTAGAATTCTTCGACTTGAGTAAGTGTGTCCTTTAAAGGCACTGAGTGTTCCGGAAGTCTTGGGGCAATGAGGAGTTTTCTCGGGTCTGGCTGATCAGAGAATGTTAACACCAAACATAAGCCCCTGATCCAGATACCAACTTGCTCCTTCAACCATTAGTAACCTTTATACTTTTCAAGAAGCTACCTATCAATATCCGCCTCTGGATTTGGAACTTGTGTTTGACGTGCGCTCGACTTGTCAGGTTGTCCTTCTACCGCGAGCGGAAGAGACTCTTGAAGCAACCGATTACACTTCAGATCAACCACGACAGCGGCTTGTCACTTTACGACACTCCCATCTCCTGACGCAGGAACGTTCGAGTCTCTTGGAACTTGAATTCAAACCTTTGCGCGTGTTGCTTTTCGATCCCGCAGTTGATACCGTCGCTTCTGACATTAAAATAGGCTCCCGGATGTCCGGCAGACACTGCAATAATGAAGAAAGCATACTCCTGGCATAATCACTGAGACTGGATTCTTTTAAGTGGAATAAAACAGCTTGTATTTCAGCACTTGCTACTGGACAGTGGGTATATGAAGAACTGTGGACGGGAAACCACTATATCACGGCCCACTACTTCCAGCAACTAGATAAGTTGCACTTGAGGTTGGCTTACTCATGTTTTAACAGAAGCCACCCAGTGGAATGGGCAGAATATTGCCGGAATCAGGTGCTTGGATATTTTGAGAGACGGGTGTTCGCGACCCCAAGTGCCCGATCCCGGAGATTCTTTTTCAAATGGAAGATAAAGGCAGAGCCTGCCAAGATTCTACAACAGTGAGTGGTAGAATGGTGCAAATAACCTATCTCATTTTTATCGGTTCTTGGGCCTGCTCATCTAGAGCAAATTTTTGGAAGAAGGCACTGTTGCTGCTGGTTTGGGTCTCGGAATTCGGGCAACGTCAATCTTCTTAGCATGTTGTGGCCTGTAACATGGACACAACCACGTAGAGAGAAGACTACTGAATGGCACAAGGAATTGTTGGAAGCATATTTTGAGAAACGAAATAAGAAGTTCCCTGAGACCAAGATCCATAAGATAGTTTGTTTCACTCCTGTACTTGCTAAAGAGTTTGATAAGTGGTGATTATTGGGGGTGGGAATATAAGAATGGCCTAGTTGCTGCTTGGGGGGAGGATAATAGGGTAATTGTGTATTCGTCTTTTTCGTAGTCTACAGAATATTCCACACAGTAGAGAGTATAGGGAGTTCGAAAGACGAATCCATATTGAGTTCAGCTCTCAGAAATTTCAAGATGTTCCTCGCGTATTCCTCGGCAACTCCAAACTCCACAACATAACATAACAATATCCTTCCCACTGACAAACCTAGGAGCTGTCAGTATTCTTCTCGCAATCAGCAATCGAGATTTACAACATCATCGACACAATGGCAGGTCGTTCAAGTCAGACATCAGGAGACGCTGGCGACAGCAAATCAGCCACAAAACAAAACCTAGGTGAAGCTGCAGGTCACAACGTACCCCTCCGTCGCTCAGCTAGAATTGCGAAATGAACCACTTTACCTCTTCATACCGAGTCTCATATTTCTCAAGAACGCCATCGTCTAACTGGAGACGGTGATGAGGTAGCCACACTCCAAGAACCAATATTCAAGCTGTTCCCCAAGCTGCCCATCGAACTTCGATTGCGCATCTGGCGATTCACCTTTCGTCCCCGCCAAGTATTCAAATTGCTTGTGATAGAATCATCCTTCTTAATAAGAAAGACCCCACTTGCTCGGCCAATACAGCTTCCCCCTTCGTTAACCGCGAACCTTACGAGACAACCGCCTTCTCTTCCGTAGCAACTCTACCGCAATATACTTCAACCCCATGATATAATCCAATCTCAAGAACGCGTAGAGCGCCGACCAATTTGGCTTGTTCACATATTATGGAGGAATCGTCGACCACATTAAGCACAACACATTCTACAGGTTCCACGGGGCGCTGGACCCCTGCTCCTGTCGAGGAACAAGGAGAATAGAATATACACTTTCACCAGTGCAAGGCGGTGGAGAAGCTCACTTTGGTGTTCCCCATCCTGGTTAATGGCAATGTAACACAGAATCGCAAAGCAGAGATGGAGCAATATCTGGAGAGAAATAAGAAGTTGGTCCCTCATTGTTGCAAGGTTCCACAGCTCCTCTGCTTTTGGGATGGAGAAGACAATTTCTGAAATCTCAGGAACCGAGAGAGCGAGCAGTGGCTTGGATTGCCAGGGAAACACCCGAGGGGAGAGACCTGGTTCGGATTATTCTGAATGCACTACAGAAGGTACGCATGATGGAGTTGCCTGAATAAATACAAACTCATCACTTCAATATTTCTTACACTTCAACACTCGATGTTCGATGAATTTCATTTGCAAAATCCCATATTTGGGTATATGGAGTACTTCGGACCCAAACCTCTGGGTTAGCAAAGGAGTTTTCGGGTACCGCTGCTGTGTAGCAGCAATTTATACAGCGTTTGCCTCTAAAATGCTGCAGGTACGCAGCGGCTGGAGCAGATTCGGTTTCCCTAAGCGAGCCTTCCTAATTTATTGTTCCAGGCCGCCTTTCCCAGGTTCTTCTTCACCTTTCCTCCAACATAGACGGAAGGAAGCTGCACTCCGTTGCATCTACCTTCTGCGGACACTCTTTTCCTTCCATCCACCATCTTCTCCACCATCTTCTCCATCATCTTCTCCATCTTTCTCTCTCTTGCCTCGACATCTCAATTTTCCGAGATTCTTGTCAAACGGTTCCACCTCACAAGGGCGCATCAAAAAGAACCGCCAACTACACCCTTCACCAACTTCCGTCCCAACCACCATTTCAAGATGGGTCGCTGGGGAGAGCACTTCTTTGAAGGTGACCACGATCTCGACGAAGCTTCCTACATTTCAGAGGACGCCGGTATCGAACTCTACTACTATGAGCCTGATAAGGATGATGCGAAGGAACCCATCGGTGGCAAGGGTCTTGAAATCACTCGTGGATATCTCAACGGTGGTGTCTTGAGCGGTCTCTTTGAGAAGTACCTCCGAGAGAAAGACGAGAAATTCTTCCTTGGCAAGGAGCTTCGCCTTGTGCTCACTGGTGAGTAGTGCCCTACTTTGCGTGTGATCAGGCCTTAACTTGTGGATCCAGCCGCTCTTGCCATGCGCATTGGAGCTACCATCGAACCTAAGTACATGGACATGCTCCGAACCAATTACAAGAAGATCCGAGTCGCGGCCAAATACTCTCTCCCGATCTGTGACACCGGTTTTCGTGGCCCGATGAAGGAGCAGTTCGAGACTGCCCTCACTCATTACAAGAACGACGGCACTCCATACGATTTCTTCGCCGATCGTTGCAAGGGTCCAGGATGTGGCAAGGCTAATGGCGAGCTCAAGGAAGGAACTCTGCTGAGGAAGTGTGGCAAATGCAAGGATGCCAGTTACTGTAGCAAGGAATGCCAGAAGGCGCATTGGGCTAAACATAAAAAGTTGTGCCAGACGCCGGAGCAGCGTGAGGCGGAGGAAGATGCTAGGTGGACAGGGAGTATCAGAATGCTCAATGTCTAAGCATTAGAACTTTGGTGGAAAATCTCTGCTGCTTGTTCGGAGTGAGGATCAATTATATATTTGCTGGTTTGCTTTCGGTGATTTCACAAGGTGGTGGTTTCATGGCTTCGGGGCAGGAATGGAAATGTTTTGCGATGTATTTGCTGCGAGACAAGTCGAACAACGGCGACGTCTATACTAAATAATCCCCGCTCTTTTAAACTGCATTGAAATAAAATCAGATTTCTTCTTCGTTATTTCAATCAAAATTGCTCTGCTAATGATTCCTGAAACATATCGGCTATGATCGATTCACCTCGAGCTTACGCGAAGTGGTTCTTGTAAATATCAGACGCGCCTTCGCTCCTTCTCAAAACATCTCCAAAACATCTTCGAAGACATAACAAGAGCTGCCACCGCACCACAATCAAGTCAAGGAAAGAAAGTGCTTCCGTCAAGGCTGCTTGCAAGTACCAGGACCACGTCGAAGTTCAGCGTCGATTTTAGAGCGACGAGGAACACTCCACCTTTATGCTCCATCTTTCACGACGCAGCAACCTCCCACTCACCTTCCGAAATCCAGAACCCGCCATAAGCAAGCATTACCTAGAGTTCAAGAACACTTCTAATCACGAGAGCTGCCTGAGCCGTCGTAATTCAGCATAGGCTTCATCTTCGTTGAGCATCCTCCAACATTCCTACAACAGCCATCTCCTTCGAGCACCACAACCATGCAAGACTCTCGCGAAGAACAATCTCCAAATATGACAGAAGAGAATTCCATCGCGTAAGAACTCTTCTAGATCCTGCTAGGCAGGAAGCTAACAAGCAGCAGAACTCCTCACATCGAACAAACCAAGGGCCCCGAGAATCCCGAAGACATTGCCGAAAAGCTCTCCCTCCTCGCCTTCGAACTCGCTGATCCAGAACAAGACCTTTCTGTTCAGGAACCAGGCTGCGGTGCGACCACGTTCACTTGCTTCCCGAATCTGCCTATCGAGGTTCGACTGATGATATGGAGAGCTACTTTTCCAAAAGGGCGACAGGTTAAGCTGAAGATGCAATGGGATACGGGAAAGTATTATGGGTTTCCCCTTCCTGTCACCCTGGAAGTCAACCATGAAAGCAGAAAAGAAACTCTCCAGCACTATCTGGTATACTTTCAAGGTTTTTGTTTTTCATTGGGTAGTCGGCAGCGGGAATACACTAGCTTGTTAATATGTCTACTAAGAGACTAAATTAACTAGTACATCCCGAACATCGGGACCAAAAATAATTCAACCTAATCTGGCAGACGACTCATCTTTTTGTTCTGAAACAACCACAAACTTGCCGGATAAAGATCAACTCTGGATCGATGACATTTGGTTACATTTAATTAAGGAATTTTATCTCCGAAAAGCGACGAAGAGATGATCAGGAAGCAGGAATGATAAATTTCGAGGAATGATTCTACACGATCTCGACCGCTTTTATCAGAACTTGGTACACCAAGCTTGGAGCCCGGTTTCTTTTATGGAGCTATTATTTTTTAGTTTATTTTTAAAGGCTTCCATGGCATATTTCCGAGTGAGATGCATAGGTCAAGCAGCGCATCCTCCTCACTACGCATACATAGCATATTCCAGGCACATCAACATAAGGAGCAAGGAAAGGAGTTAGACGACCACACAAACCTTAGACCTTCCCAAAGCTTTTATTGCTCACAAGTTTGGCCCAATATGACTCATTCAGGGAACTCATCATATTTATGCTCATCCAGTGATCAAACACTGGAGAATAGAACCTTTTCGTACGTTGTACAACTTCCCGCTCAGGCAAAACTGACTTTGTTTCCAGGCCAGAACCTCCAGCGCCCAATTCAGACGACATCGATGATGCGCTCGAGAATCTCTCATTGCTCCAAGAGCAAGCAGACCCGGTCCAAGGCCTCGTCATCCAGCAGCAGCTTGCTCCATCAAGCTTCCCAAAATTCAGCCTCTTACCAGCAGAACTTCGTCTCCAAACATGGAGGGGAAGCTTCCCTGCTCCACGCTCTCTCGATATTAGCCAAGCTTTCATCCGAATGCGAGAAAGGCCACTCAAAATAGATACATCGACTCTTACAACGTTACATGTTAATCAAGAGAGTCGGGGTGAGACGCTAAGGTATTACCGGGTTGCTCTGATTCCTCAGCCCTACAGACGGGTGGTGTGGAAGGTGCGGAGGTGGGGCGGCCACTACCAATGGCAGGAGCCAAAGCAAACAGCCCAGCCGCGAGTCTGCTTCAGTCCAACGAGGGACTTCTTCTACATGGAGGACCCACATTGTCTCCCTCGGCTGCGCAACTTGACTTGCATAGACGGACTCTCCATTTTCCACAACATCACGGAACTGGTATTGTCCAATGTGTGTTGGATCAATTGTGAGAGGTGCTTGGAGCCTATCCAGCGTTTTGATAGCCTGGAAAAATTGACGCTAGCTATCTCAATATCGCGTTGGGAAACCGATGGCCTGTGGTGGAACCCCGATAATTTGGAATGGATGAGTAGAGCGGAATTTTTTCGACGCTTGAATGAATATGCGGCAGAGCTTAGGGGGAAGGATCCTTCTCGCCCAAAGTTGGAGATTTCAGTGTGGCCAAATAGCGGTGTGCATCCATCTATGTGGATTAAAGGAAGAGAACACTCAGGGTAGGAGAGAGGTGGATTGGCTTGAAGGAAGATGATTTTAAGAAATAGAAGATCGATTCATTGAACTCACAGCTTTCTTTGTTGAAACTCTCTCCAGGATTTGCCTTTTTTCCCAAGAACAAAGCGTTATGAACGACACTTAATTTACGATGCTCATGTAAAATCTACGTTGCCCAACTTCGTAGTGAAAAGGGAATCGACCGCATTGACCAGCTTGGGAGCCGTGCATGACCCCTTTTTAGCCGAAGGCCTCCAGCAACATTGTCGGGGAGACCTATTTTGCAACCTTTACTGTCTTACACAGGTCTTGCATTGTATAATTAGTTTGTGGAGGTATTGATTATTCAATTCCAATAAGGATAGTAATTGGTGTTTCCTTTCAGCTACTTGTCATTTCATAGAGAAGATTCCAGGAACCAGCAGGACTCTACCAGTCCGCAGGGAACTGAAAAAGGCCCAAGGCAATGGAATGCTGGATTTCTTTAGGTGATTGAGTTCTCTTTAATTTTTAGATAGAATTGTATACAGATGTATACATGCCGGTAGCGGTAGTCGCCTACTATGTTCAACAGTAAAGCTGAGCCTGCCTTTCTTCGCCCCTCAATGTAGCAAGCACTAGAGCGAGAGAACGTGATACAGTTGCTCTAATCTCAGTCTGAAATGTATCTATCACATCACGGCTACATAGAGGAATAGATTTCCTCGATCGAGACACAATTGGTTATGGCCATTGGGTCAACTCGTGCTGCGATGTATTGCGCCGCATTCCTGCTCCCATCACTGCTTTCGTCAATGTAGAGAGTCGTTCTGAGACATTCAGACAATACCAAGTACTGACTGTTAATGATGACCCGTGTTGTCAACGATTACCGCCACAGCTCCTGAAAATCTCTGGAAAGCTGAATCGAACCATGTTTTGGTATGGTGGCCACGATATTCTTCGTAATCTTGTGAATGGATAGATCTCTCACGCCAACGATACTGTACCTGAGCAATTTCTTGAAGGGCCATTTTAACCCAGACGAACAGTCCAGCTATGATTCTATGCTTCAGTCCTCACTCTCGAACTCATAATGTGGTTCTGGGGTGAACATGAGAGAACAATAGTTGAGGCTTCGCTGGTGGCTTTCCCTATGTTGCAGAAATTGCGTCTCATAGAAGCCTCGTCTGAAAGTAATCAATCTCGCTACTAAATTATGGGTGAAAATCGGAGGAAATGGGTTGAGAGGTTTACGAAACATTTGAAAGTCACGTGGCCAACAATTCGACGAGATACATCCCGAACACCGTCATTACCAGGGAAGGAAGGACTGTCTTTGGACCAGGTTGGTAAAAGTACCCGCTCCACACGGGTCAAGCGGAACAGAGGGCTTGAGGAAAAACGGAGGAGTGCCATGGATCCCGGAAAGATTCTGAAGTGGAACTTGATAGACTGCTGAGCGGATATGGATCTTCTAAGAAGATGATTGCGCATGGGCAAAGGAGCAGTCTGTGGAGCATCAGACAATCACAAAAATAAAACCAGACCACTTGAAGTTTGCGTCTCATGAATGGGCCACGAGGATGAACACAGTTTCAACAACATGGACGAGTTGAGGAGTCCACTCAAAGATTTACGAGTCTGGAGGTATTGAAAATTGATGGCATCTGTGATCAGAAGGACGAGGGTAACTATGAGGACTCGAAGTTGAGTGGACCTCCTTACCAAGGTTGCTCTGAAGCTACCATGGAGTACTTCAAGAGAAAGCAGCAAGAAACAACAGTTTCCACATTCCGCGAGTGATTATTGTAGGCAAGAAGGGCACATTTGAGTGAGGCTTCAAAACTTGGGGATGCAGTGAGCAAAAGATAACTGACTGACTTCTTTCAAATTGAAGATCCTCTGTCATGGAAAGAGATAAGTAGATGATAATAGAAACTGACAGATTATTTCCAACCACGGTAGCAGAGGAATATCACATCGTAACTAGAAGTACTGAATACATAAAGAGTGCACGCTTATTTCATTAGCTTCAGTTTCTGACTTGTCGAGGACAGCACAACCACTCTCCGAAGTCACTGTAATTAAATGTTACTAAAATTGAGTTTAAATATCTCTTAAGATTATATACTATTATGCATTGCATCAGAAATTGATTTGAACTGATTCAGGGGCATTTGTTGACATTTGGATCCGCTCGCTTACGTCACGTGTTAACAACAGGTACCTTTTGGCTTTCAAACTCCGCAGGCTCTTGACACAGAACAACCCATGCATCGCAATCGGATACCCAATAACCTTACGGTTCACCCAAACGTGCTCGGAGTAATTAATTCATGCCCCTCCGCCATGGGAGAGCCGCAGTCTGTTGAGGGCGGCGAGTAACGCTACATCCGATCCCAACTTTTGCGGGTGCACATCGCCGGATGCCGACATGAATGACGTGACGAGGACTTTGGAACTTCAATTTGAATTGCCAGATTTTGAACTTGAGCTCGTAGCCCAGAATTCGGATACTTTCACATGTTCCCCTAAGCTGCCGCCCGAGCTTCGACGAATGATCTGGAGAGCAAGTTTACCTGGAAATTGAACCCTAGGCCTGCATTCGCTTCTGCACAACGTGAATACAAATGGCGCGACTGCTTGGTGTTACTCTAAGGAACCACGGAACCGCGACCCAAAGCTCCCTATCGCCTTGCATGTCAATCAAGAAAGTTGCCGCGGTACGTTGGACCGTTACACCATCACTTCCAGTATTTGGAGATGTGGCAAATCCATATCGAGGAGCAAGCATGTACTGCGTTCCCCTTTGTATAGACCCTACAGTCGACTGTGTTTCAATGAGTCTCCGGGGCCTCGTTTCACGGCCGAGATATTATCCCAGGTTATTGGAAATATTTTCCTAATGTCGAGAAACGCTTTGAGAAGATTCGGAAATTGGAGATACAGGACATCTAATGGCTCGAAGATGGTCAACATTGCTGCACAAACTTTTTACGCAGTGAGGATTCCTCAATCTATTTCACGAGCTGAGGGAGCTTCACGTTGCAGAACCACGAGACGTCACAGTCCGAAGATGAGAGACGAACCAACAGCACTAGAACCGTACCTGCAGATATTGTACAAGTGGTTTGAGGATATTAACGGCAGGCACCCTCCGCAAGCACTGTGTTCCATACCAGAAATTAACCCCACGACTGTCGATAAATTGAGCATCGTTCAGATGAAGAACATCGAAACCTTGGACGAATCCCATGCTCCCTAGATAAGGGACCAATTGAGTAAATGGCAGGCACAATGACTCTCCTATCTCAATGTTGCAATAGCAAAGCAATCAATAACATCTCAAATCCCACAATTCTCTCTCATCTCCAATCTCAGTGGACAAAAACAATCATAACTCGAAAAAAGTCCGATATTATTGCACGTATCTCACACCCCACTTATCAATCGCAGAATCGAATCTTCCCTTCCCCAGGATCCCCTTGCCAAAAAAACCAAAATGCGTATGTTACAAAATTACACTGTTGCTTGAGCGACCCTTACATTATTTCTCTTTCGGTTCTCTGATCGTTCCACCGTCTATAATACACTCCTTCCATGCAACCCACCTCGATCCAAAACCCTTCTCTCAAATGATGGATTAGATGGGTGGGCTAAGTAGACTTCTCCCCCATAACATCAACGTACCCCCTCCCCTTCTTCTTCCCCTTTGCCGTGCCCTTCCTCCCCCCAGCGGCCGACGGCGGACCCAGCAGATCATCAATACTACTCGCGTTACTCATTCCTGTGCCCGGTCTACTCGGCGGTGCGGTAGGCGGTCCACTGCCTCCAATACTACTCCCATTACTGACACTCCTGCTCATTCCCGGCGGCACCAAATTCGACTCGCTCTGCGACGTAAGAGGCGGACCAGCCTCGGAAACGGCGCGCTGAGCAGGTGGCGGAATCCGCGGCGTCGACGTCGGCCCAGCGGTAGGCGGTCCGCTTGCAATTCGAGGTGGGCCCGCTCTTGGCGGCGGAGGGGTCGCAGTCTTAGCTTCCGTGTTCTCGGCGCCGGCCTTCTTGTTGATCCAGCGCTTGAGCTCGGGGTCGTAGACGAAGTTGTTGGCTTCACCGAGCTTAGCTTTTATGGGCTTGTTGGGCTGCGCACCCATGTCTGGCTCTTTCTTGGAGCCGCCGAACCAGCCGCCGAGACCCCAGCCTCCGCCCTTCTTCTTTGCGGCTTCTGCTTCGTTGGCTTTTTGTGCTGGATACTGTGTTAGTGTGGTCAGGGAAAGAGGAGAGGAGGGAAAACGTACCATCAGCTTCGGCGGCCCTACGGAACGCCTCATCGGCCTCACGATCTTTCTCAGCTTTGGTCTTTTCTCGTGAAGTTGGAGCGGCTTTCAAGGCTGGAATGTCGTCCTCGTCGTCATCTATGAATGATTTTTTCTTCGGCCTTGTGTCGACCGGAGAGTCTGGTTCATCATCCATAGTTGCAGGTTCATACGACGGCGGTTCGTAACTGCTGCTTGGTGGTTCATATCCACCTGTGGCCGGGGGCTCGTAGCTAGATGGCGGTGGCTCATAGCCGCCAGATGCTGGGGGCTCGTAGCTGGATGAGGCAGGTTCATACCCGCTTGAACGAGGAGGCTCATAGCTTGAGGAGGGCTCCCGAGAGAAGAGTGGCTGTGGGGGAGCGTATGATGTTGTTTGCTGCGTGCCCTCGTAATTGTTTAGCTGTTGAGGAGAAGAATAGATGTCCGCAGGAACTTGTTCAGTGACAGGAGTAGTTGGTTGAGGAGCATACGGTGATTCAGCATAGGGAGAGCCAGTATTACCGTAGGGAGTGTATGACGATTGTGGTGTGTAACTGGAGCTTGTCTGTGGCGTGGAAATACTGGGGGGGTTGACCGGATTGACTGGCTGTGAGCTTGGACGATAGTCGGACATCTGGGACATCTGCCGTTGTGGTTCGTAGCGTCGGAACTCCCCGGATGATCTTTCTTCCATCGAGCTTCGAGGCTGGGATCCGTATGATGTCGCAGACTGGGGCTCGTGACTGGGTGGTGTGTACGGAGCTCCAGGAGCGTATCTTGATGCAGCCTTCGTTGTTAGCCCAGCAGCGCTGCCATTGATACCAAGTCCACCGTTGTAAGAACCATACAACTCTGCATTCGAAGGCGAACGACTTATCGTTGGGGTACCGCCAGCAATACGAGCAAAGGGACCAATGTCATTCGCACTTCCGGCACTTGATCCTGCTGCAGCAGCTTCAGTCTCGTCGCCAGCAACGAATTTGTTAAACATAGTAAATACGGAACTCGTGGCCTTCTCGACCGTTGGTTTCTTGATCCAAGAACCCGAGTCGTCTTTAGGCGATTGCTTTAGTCGTTTACTCAGATCATCAAGGGCAGCTACCAAGTGAGGATGGTGATATGGTGATCTCTTTGTTTGCGATGTAATCGAAGTAGCGATGGCTTCGCAGTATTGAAGCGCTTTCTCTCGGTAGCCATATTCAGCCAGAATCGTAGCATGCTGCAACTTGTAGACTGAAAGATGAGGGATGGAGATCGCCAAGTTCGAGGTATTTGAGAGAGACATTCCATATTCAAAGACCTCACTGAGGAGAATGGGTTCCATCTCTCGGTCAAAGTCGTGTGGTTGTCTCAAGTGATCCGATCCAACCAGGACGATGGTTGATGACGGGTCATCAATTCCACCAAACATAGAGTGACTTCTTGCAAACAAGAAGCAGATGTGCGCCGCTTCGGCACGGCCATAACCCGATAACAGCTTGCCAAAGGCATTTAGAGCCAGACTGTCATCGACACTTCTGTTGCTCAGAACAAGCCCGAGAGTCTCTCGCCATCGATCAAGCCCATCAAGGGCATCCCTTGATGGCCCAGCAGCATTTGAAGTGCTGACCATCTGAAATCCTGCTCGAGCAGATGGGGGGACAAGCTCGTCAATACTTTCCTCGAAGTTGCCCGCAAAGATTTCATATAGAGCGGCAAGAGATTGTGTGTTGTCTCCGATATTCTTGACCTCCTTCTGAACAAATTCTTGTGCAACCTGCTTGTAGAGGTCACGAGACACAGTGTTTGAGATAAGCATTGCGTGGGCCCACAATCTTTTGTCAACCGCTTCCCATACTGCTTTCTCACGCTCACCGCGTAGAAGATATTTTCTCAGTTCCTCAACCGCGCCAGGGTCTATCGGGTCGGCGCTTGGCGCATTTGCAGATCTTGAAATCCCCGAAAGTTCAGCTCCAGTAGCGTACAATGGAGCATCCAAAGAAGTATCGTCTAGTCCTGGAGATAGTACAGCACGGACTGCCTTCATAACGACGTCGTTCCCTTCTAGAGTTCCATCGTTTTCAATGAAAACACGCAGGATCTTCCAGAGCAATATCCTTTCTTCGATACGTTTGTCTTCGTGGGACAGTTGCGACGCCGATCGCAGATATGAGGCATTCTGTTCAAGGATCTCGATCCCAGAGGCCAGCCACGCGATAACCTCTTTCTTCTTCGCCTTGCCCTTTAATGGGCCGGGGAAGCTAGTCAGACGTTCCGGAAGAGGATCAACTTCCTTAATGTTGCGGATTTTAACCTGGCCAGGGCTTCGAACAATCATTGGGGTTACTTGATTGATTCCATATCGAGGGACATCCGTTGGAAACGAGGTCATGATTGTGCCACCAACGCCCCAAGCAAAGACGGGAGCTCCTTTCCATCTTTGCAGAGGGTCATGTTCACGACCATCTGTAGGAGTAACGTAGTTCAGGCCTTGTGAAAAACCCCTTGGTCGACTCATTGAAGATGGCACGGGCATCGTCGAGTATCCAATGTTTGGTCTTGGCGATGGCGGGACCTCGACCGATGCAGGACGTTGATAAGGGACTGATGAGGTCATTTCTAATCTAGGTCCAGCATAGGCCGACCCTGGAGATTGTGTCTGTGATCTTTGTGGCGGCAAAAATGCTTGTGGTGGGCCGGTAGATGGTTGTTGAGGTTGATAATTCGGTGTTGCCCTTTTCGGAGGAGAGCTCACGAGACGGGAAGAAAGTCTTTGGGGTGGAGGGGGGGTATGAGAAACGGGGCGAGTGGTATGAGAAACTGGATGAGTGGTATGTGGAGGTGGATGGGTAGAATGTGGAGGTCGTGAAGCGGGCTGTGGGGGCTGTTCTTGAAGCTCGCCATAATTACGGGCCGCAGACAACGACAGCTGCTCGTTTTCGTCGACTTCACGAGTAGGAGGGAGGTGACTTGTTCTAAGATTTGACTCGTAACCAGACGAGCTACCTCGGCGATCAAAGCTCGCCGTTTCTGAGTACGAGCCATGTGATCGCGGATCTTGACTTCTCTCAAAGTGTGCAAGAGGGCTCGATGTCCGTGGTTGATGGGGCAGGGGTGGTGCGGATTGCGGTAGTTGATTAGAAGGAGCAGAGTTGTAAGATGGCATACTTTGACGTGGGTTTGGGGGTGCAGGTGAGTATCGAGACTGAGATACAGGTGGCGGCGGTGCTGTATGGCTGTGAGTAAGCGGCGGCGGTGCTGGCGAATACCTTGTTGCTACCGCGGGGACGGCCACATTCCCAGATGGAAGAGAAGCATAGGGGCTGACTCTTTCAGGGGCAACCAAGCCTTGATGTGGAGACGGAGGCTGGACAGGGTGTTGTTGTACAGATGACGGAGCATATGGTGGCCGACCTACACTCGGTGAGGCGGGATGAGTAGGGCTTGGTGCGCCATAGGGTATTTGTGCGGGCGAAGAAAATGCGCTCGAATGTCTTGGGGCAAGTCGAGGTTTTGTTGACATTGGTAACTCTTCAAAAAAACCGCTTTGTGATTTTCTGACGGTTTTGGCTGGGGCCTCTTGAGACTGCGCTGACGGCGGCGTTGGAATTGACTGCATTTTACTCCGCGGAACACCGTGACTGCTTGTTGGGGGCGATAGACTTGACGTAGACCCTCTCGACGGTGGTGGTGGCTGAGTATACATACTGCTGCTTCTCGGAGGAGGAACACTTGCAGCAGGAGCATTGTTGTAATTTGCTTGCATGTGTTGAATGCTCACCCGCTTTCGAGGTTTCACAACGTCCATAGGCAAATCGTATGGCGAATGATAACCACCTTTAGACTTGTCCGCGAAGCTTTGGGCTTTGGAAATTTCGGGCCTCTGTTGCTGTTGCGTCGGGAAAGTAGACATTGAAGGGGACATATAAGACGAAGGTACCGCAGCTGTGGAAGCCGGTCTGGTGAGATCAGTCAACATTGGTCCAGAGGGAGCATAATTATTGCTTGGTGCAGGTGCAGCTGTATTCGCACCGGGAGGCAAATAACGACTTGTGCCACTGCTTCCAGCGCGACCACTGCTCCCCGGTCGATTCATCTGAGCTGGGCCACCAAGACTGTCAAACCCAACCACGTGACCATTTGGCCCTGCAACTGGCGTTGGAATGGGGGGGCTTTTTTGTTGTGAAAATGCGTCAGTGATATTCTGCTCGTCGTTATCCTCCAGGAATCCTTCATCATCGCTTCCAAAGAGAGCAGCTGGATCTAGAGCATTGTCCTCGGCGTCCTTCTCAGCAGGCTCATCGTCATCGGGGAGAAGTTCGTCCTCGTCATCGTCCAAAAATTCATCACCAGCCAATGCCGCTTTCCATTTTTCAGCAAGATCATCTGCAGTTTCCGTTCCTAAGCCCGCTGTAGCTTCAGGTTGGTTGTGCGTGGCTGCATCAGGCTCTAAAAGTACTTGGGACAACACAGTACTTATTGATGTGCCGATTCCTCCGCCCCTAGCCATGTCTAGTGAACTTTGAGCGCTTTCCATACTCTCCTCTTGGATGATATCATGCTGAGCACGAGCGTGGGGTAAAAAGTCCGTCGAGTCCATAGCTTGCATAGTTGATTTTCTTTCAAGATATGGCCCCGACAGAGGTTCTTCGTGAGTTTGATCATCTTTGCTAACTTGAGCAAAGAAATCATCCTCGGCTTCATCGTCTGTAAATGTTGGGTGATTTGAGCCAGATACACGCTCCACAGATTGGTGGTTCTCCGGGGATTGGACGAGGGGAAGGCCTTCCTCATATCGAGCCTCGGATTCCTGGTCCTCTTCTTGGCGAAGTTCTCCTCCATAAGATTGGCCGTAGTCAAATGGCCTTTCACTTTCCTCAACTTCGGCCTCCGGGAAAAGATCATCAGTTGCTTGTTTGGTGGCTGAAGTTCTAGCAAAGAAGTCGGCATCAACGTCGTCGCCCTCGTCTCCAAAAGGATCCTTTGATTCATGCTCGACCTGGTTCATGATATCCTCTGCTTGGCTGTGGGGTAGTGATTCATCAGGGTGAAAAGTTGGAGCTGCATGTGTGGGTGGCACTTCTGGGAATGAGTTCGTTCTGTCTGATTTGGCCATCCCCTTGAACGGATCTGTATCGGTTCGTTGAATATTCCATTTTGGATCCACCTCATCGTCCTCGCCCCAGCTCACTTCATCCGAGACAGTACGGGCAAATGACATGTGCTTAGTTCTGTGATTCGGGCCTTCTGATGGAAAATTGGCCTTGTCTCCTTCAACCATGTCGGGGTGTGATCCGCCATTATGTATTGGGTTCTCAACCAACTCAACTCCACCCGGACTGGCTAAGGATGTGGCGAGCGCATCTCGTAGATTGTTTAATTCGGGATGTTCTTTATTATCCTCGCCTGCTTCCGCAGCTGGTTGTTGGGCCTCCACAGCCCCATTTGCAGCATCTTGGGGTGGAGTCGGTGGAGATGGACCTGGCAGCTTCAACGGAGCTATGTTCCCACTCTCAATTCGAGATTCATCCGCTAGGCCTTCTCTACTTAACCTATAAGTGTCGAGACCTCTTATATTACTCGCGGCATCTGACCTTGTTATCGGCGCAGCTAAATCCGGCTTCGAGGGCTCGAGGATGGGCTCCGGAATTAATGGACCAGACTGAGGTGATTCGGGAGATCGTGTCGCAATTATGTCTGCTGAGGAATTCGGCATAAAAGCAGGGTGCCAGAATGCATTTGGAGATTCTGTTGACATTGCGTATGTAGGCGTTCTGAAGGAAAGAACTGAATACTTGAGTATGTCAGCAAAGTTGGTCCCCCCTTCCTTTCAACATAGCTGCCGTCATCCCAGGAATCGCCCCATCGGGACCACAATAGACTCACTGATACAAAGATACCCGCTAAACAACAAATTAAATCAGGTATTGAAGGTGGAGAACTGAAGCCATTTGCTCCAGAAGGCAGGTGTTCGTGGGCGAATCGACAGATCGTAGAGAGATTCTTGGATGGACATTCGCGAAGGGACGAGGCGAGGTTGAGGCCAGCTTTCTGTGAGGGCTGGCTGCAGAGGACAGGGGTGCAGAATGCGGCCGAGGTCTGTATTTTATATTGGTTAATTTTGCAGAGAATCGGGAGATTATTATTTTTTGAAACTTTGAAATTTAAATGCAAATTTGAACCATTTAATAATGAGATAGAGGTGGAAACCCTACATCTGAATTACGTTGCAATGCCCCCCTTTTCCAGCCAACATTTTCCGAACAAGCTCCTGACTACGGTGGCCTTGTGACCCTGGCCAGCCACTCTGAGACAAAGCGCAAGGCTGCAATCTTTCCACTTGGTCAAAGTCACAAAGAACCTCGAGGATTCCAACCTTCTTCGTTCTCCGCGACGTCCATCGCCGCATCAATGAGGCATGTCTTCGAGTTACCATCAACCCGACGCCCCAAACTCTCCCCTCGATGACTCCGATTCCGACCTTGACCTCGACATCCAGGAGCTCGATCCCATCACCACATCCGCAGCTACAGGCCTCTCGTCGTCCCGGAAAGAGCGCAAGCCACAAGAAGAGCGGAGGACAGCACATATCCCGTTGAGGAATCTTCGGATGGGCGGGCTGCGAGGTCTGGGAAAGCGAAGTAGAGGCTACGGAGACCTGGGGAGAGACCGAGACGGGAATAATGAGGATTTATACGGTCTTTTGAGTGATGAACCTGGAGTCGATGGCGCAAATCGATATTCTGCTGGAAGTTCCAATGGAGGGGAGGATGGCGCTCCATTACTGGCAGCGAATGGTCATCGCCGGAGACCGAGTACCGATACTTTCAACAAGTTAGGATCACATCTACGGCTACCAAGCTTCCTTTCTACTACTGGATCCCAAGCACCTCCGGATGATGCGGAAGAGCAGGCTGAGGAACACGATCCATCGTCATCAAGGACGGTGTCTGTTGGCGCCTCACAAACTGCGCGCTTCCCTCCAAATGCCGTTTCCAATGCGAAATATACCCCTGTCAGCTTTTTACCTGTAACATTGTATAACGAATTCTCTTTCTTCTTCAACATGTACTTTTTACTCGTTGCACTTTCACAAGCGATACCCCCATTACGGATAGGATACTTGTCGACTTACATCGTCCCACTGGTCGCCGTTTTGGCCATCACGTTAGGAAAGGAAGCATTTGATGACATTGGACGAAGGAGGAGGGATAATGAGGCCAACTCAGAGGGATACACGGTGTTATGCTTCGACGGGCCTGGGGTGGGGAACGCTGAAAGGTATCACGCAAAGAAGAAGTTAAAATTAAAACAAAATGCCAAATCGAAAAGGAAGACATTAGTCGAACCGGACCGGCTTTCGGATATCCAAGAAGAGGATGCTGCTGAGAATCGAGGGACCGGACTAGCACAATTCCCATCAACATCGGTCCGAGAGGTTATACGGAAGTCTCGGGACTTGAAAGTTGGGGATGTCTTGAAATTGGGAAAAGATCAAAGAGTTCCTGCAGATGTGGTCATTTTGAAAAGTTACACAAACGAGTCTGCGCCAATAGCGGAGGAGAACGAAGCTCCTATTAAGTCTCAGTCACTTCTTGTTGAGCCCATCTCGGATCCTCCAGTTGACAGCACCGCCGCTACCGTTGCTGAGGGTCATGAGTCAACATCAAAACTTGGCAATACACCGTCTGCAGATGCTGGAGGTGTCGGAGAGACATTCATTCGTACAGATCAACTTGATGGTGAGACCGATTGGAAGCTGCGATTGGGTTCGCCTCTCACACAATCCCTCGAACCTTCCGAATTTGTGCGGCTCCGTGTGGTTGCTGGGAAACCAGACAAGAAGGTCAATGAATTTGTTGGGACTGTAGACCTCCTGCCCGTAAATAGAGCAGGCTATGATCCATATCTACCAAGGCCACCACGGTTAAGTAATGAGGTTAATCCGGAGCAGCCTTCCAGCAGTACCAATTCTGCGCCCCTGACCATCGACAACACCGCCTGGTGCAATACAGTGCTTGCTTCGAATGCAACCACGCTAGCTGTTGTTGTATACACAGGTTCCCAAACACGCTCTGCCCTTTCCACATCACCATCCCGTTCGAAGACAGGACTGCTAGAATACGAAATAAACTCCCTCACAAAGATCCTCTGTGCTCTCACAGCCACATTATCCATTGTTCTCGTCGCATTAGAAGGATTTGAAAAAGTTGAGGGCAAGTGGTATGTCAAGATGACGCGGTTCTTGGTATTGTTCTCGACAATCGTTCCCATCAGTCTTCGAGTCAATCTGGACATGGGAAAGACCGTTTATTCTTGGTTTATACAACGAGATACTGGCATGCCAGGCGCGGTTGTGAGGACGAGCACAATTCCTGAAGAATTGGGACGAATCGAATATCTACTAAGCGATAAGACCGGTACCCTGACCCAGAATGAGATGGAAATGAAGAAGATTCACGTTGGAACTGTTTCGTATGCCAACGAAGCAATGGACGAAGTGGCTTCGTACATCAAGCAAGGCTTCTCCGTTCCTGTATCAACGGATGCAAGCCAATCGATGCTCATCACGCCATCATCCACCTTCGTTGCATCGACCACTATTACTGCTACAAGAACTCGTCGAGAAATAGGCTCACGTGTTCGCGATGTGGTCCTTGCCTTGGCTATTTGCCACAATGTTACTCCAACCGCTGAAGAAGATAATGGTCAAATGGTGACTTCTTATCAAGCTTCATCCCCAGATGAGATCGCAATTGTCAAATGGACCGAAGCAGTTAACTTACGTCTCACTCATCGGGATCGAAAAGGAATGACGCTTCACTCAGTAGATACTGGCCGTCCGGTTGTTCGTGTGCACATTCTCGAAGTCTTCCCCTTCACTTCCGATGGCAAGAGAATGGGTATCATCGTACAGTTCTTGGATGGCTCAGAGACAGCTGGCAGCGTTAATATCGAGGCTGGGGAGATCTGGTTCTACCAGAAAGGAGCGGATACGGTCATGGGTTCCATCGTTGCTGCTAATGACTGGCTCGATGAAGAAACTGCCAACATGGCTCGAGAGGGACTGCGAACCCTCGTCGTTGGTCGGAAACGAATGTCTGTTCAACAGTATCAAGAGTTCGCAGCCAGTTACAAAGAGGCAGCAGTGTCCATCAACGGCCGAGATGCCGGCATGGCTCGTGTCGTGTCACATTATCTGGAACGCGACCTTGAGCTACTTGGAGTTACCGGTGTAGAAGACAAGCTTCAGCGAGACGTGAAACCTTCTCTCGAACTACTGCGCAATGCTGGTATCAAGATCTGGATGTTGACAGGCGACAAGGTGGAGACTGCCCGCTGTGTTGCTGTTTCTGCCAAGCTTGTCGCAAGAGGCCAATACATCCACACCATCGCCAAGCTCAAGCGCAAAGACAATGCTCAAGACCACCTCGATTTCCTGCGGGGAAAGAAAGACTCTGCCTTGCTTATTGACGGAGAATCTTTGGCGCTACTTCTTACGCATTTCCGCACCGAGTTCATAGGATTGGCCGTACTTCTACCTGCAGTGATCGCTTGCCGCTGTTCTCCCACTCAAAAAGCGGATATCGCCATCCTCATCCGGGAGTTCACAAAAAAGCGCATCTGTTGTATCGGCGACGGTGGCAACGACGTAAGCATGATCCAAGCAGCAGACGTCGGCGTCGGGATCGTCGGAAAAGAAGGACGACAAGCATCTCTCGCCGCCGATTTCTCCATCACCCAATTCTGCCACCTTACAAAACTGCTAGTCTGGCATGGCAGAAATAGCTACAAGCGCTCAGCAAAACTCGCCCAGTTCGTCATCCACAGAGGCCTCATCATCTCCGTCTGCCAGACCATGTACAGCATAGCCATCAAATTCGAGCCCGACGGTCTGTACAAAGATTGGCTGATGGTCGGATACGCCACGGTATATACAATGGCGCCAGTTTTCTCCCTGGTCCTTGATAAAGACGTCGACGAAAATCTCGCCAACCTCTACCCAGAACTCTACAAAGAACTTACCTCCGGCTCTTCGCTCTCATACCGCACATTTTTCGTTTGGGTCTTCGTGTCCATCTACCAAGGAAGCATGATTCAAGGCCTTAGCCAAATCCTCACTGAAACCTCGGGCCCGAAAATGACGGCTGTGTCGTTCACCGTCCTAGTCTTGAACGAGCTGTGCATGGTTGCGTTTGAGATCACGACTTGGCATCCGGTTATGATTATCTGTCTACTTGGAACGCTGTTGGTGTACTTGGGAAGCATGCCGTTTTTGGGAGGGTACTTTGATTTAGCGTTTATCATTACTTGGTATGTCTCCCTCTCTCCCTTTCCTCTCGAGATCGGTGCTGATAATTGAGTAGGGGCTTCGTCTGGCGCGTTCTCGCCATTGGAGCCATTTCTCTGATTCCGCCGTATGCAGGAAAGTTGATCAGGCGTGCGGTGAAGCCGCCTAGTTATCGCAAGGTGCAGGCGATATGATTTCTACCATCACTCAGGTGGTTTGTATTCATGGCTCGGGCTCTGGGCGGTTCTCGGCATAGCGATTGGAGTTCTGATTTAGAGACGCTCGTGACGGAGTTGGATGCTAATTAAGTGCAATGAATTGAATTGACTGCTTGCTCTAGCTGGTGTGCGAGCCTTGAAGTGTTTGATCTGATTATGCAGTCGAACTGCCTTGACGCAAGTGTGAGAAGCTTCCTTGACCTACTATCCTTCCTTCCCTACTTCTCGATTCTCAACAGCAGAGCTTTGGTGTTCCCTTCTCTTTGCGCTCGTGTTCTTGCGCACCCTTTTATACTTTAATAAGACTGCAAGGCTTAAGCGTAGAATATCAGCTGAGGCATATTTCCTTCTCAGCCATCCACTTGAGTGGGCCCCTCGTTCTTATCTGCTTTCTCGCACCACCTTATACACAGCCTTCATGTCTTTCCGCCTTGCAATTGCGTCTCTCTCTTCTCACTGTATAAAAAAGATTTGGCGACTCCCTTCTCGCGATCACAAGAATCGTACTCGGTGGCCCGAGTCGATATTTTTATGGATATTGGAGGTTTGTCGTGTACGAAAAAGTGGGATTGCTGCAGGACTTTCGGTGGAGCCGACGGTTACTCCCTTATGCAAGGTGATTGCATCTTGGTGAAGTCACTTCCCCTTTTTGACGCTCCGAACGCCAGGCGAATGTGACCTCATAGGATCGTTGTCATATTCGATATCTTGAGTTTAGTTTGCTGATTATGGTTGCAGTGTCCAACATCCGAGAAACGAGTTGGACGATCGTGTCCTCGGCAGATCAAGAAAGACGTCTTAAATCACCCAACAGAGAACCTCTCGATACCAACGTCAGCCTGCTCTTTATAACCCATTCTGTTGGCGATTTCTAATCATTTACCCCTTCTCAATATGTACGATAATCTCAATACTCCACATCAGAGGGCAATGGGATAACTGCCAGCTCCCAGTACCAGCTCGCAGCCTCTGGCGACATCGCAATACCTCCAAAATATCTAGCACTTTACACCACAAACCCAAATCATGCCAAAGCAACCCTCCATACATTTTTCAAACACAACCTTCTTTCTCGGGTCACAACATGAAAAACAGCTCGCAGAATCTGCCACCACGTCCAAATATCTCCGGCACGCTCGACGTTTTACGCCACAGAGCTCTAGTATATCGGCCGGCTCACCATACATTTCCTATTCACAACCACGATCTTCTTATTCTCCGAGTCAGAATATGCAAAGCAGCGCATGGCAGTTGCCACGAACTCCGCAAACCTTCTCCTCAACACCGAATCAAATCATAAAATCAGAACCTCAACTTAGCTAGCAGAGCCCAAGCAACTATCTGCCCTCCCAAATTGGCTCACAGCATTTAAAACCAACTCCATATACTTCCATCTCAACCCCGACTCAAATGATAAAATCAGAAGCCCAGGATGGCCAGCAAAGCCGAAGCAGCTCTCCACCGTCCCAAAGGGCTCTTCCAGCGCCAGCTTCAATATCAAACAACCGGATCACCCAGCTAAAGTGCGAGCCCTGATGACTGGGAACCGACTCAGCAACAAGTGCAAGACCGAGGTAACTTAGAGGGGTGTCGATAGAGCAACAGACTCTCGCCATCATCTCCTCAATCCTGGCGTTGAGCCTTCGCCACACTCTGCTTGAGTTTCATGCGCAACTTGGGACAATTGAAGCGCAAGCTTCGAGCAGAAATGGCAATTATCTTGCATACTCCTGGATACTGCCATGGTTGCGCCTTAGAAGATCACTAGAAACGACAGTCCCTTTTGTCTTGAATAATACTTGAGTTTGAATTTGAAAATGTGATGTTGAGGTTGCAAGTCGGCAACAAGTGAATTCTGGGGACGACCTCGCTTAGCATTTCATTTCCCCTATTGTCCCTCCTCCCTTGCCACAACAATACCTTCAGACAATAGCAGAACACAACAATTACCGTCTCAATTGAAAACATCAAGCGAATCCACTGATTTCGATTTGGGTTTGATCTGTTTGATCCCAAACTAAACTATCAATTGTTCCTCCAGACCATCAATACCATCCGAATCTATTGTCTTCCCATCCCATTGTGCAATCCAAATCCTCACCAAATACATAAACCTCTTTCCTTTCCATCCTTCCGACCTTTCTTTCTTTTCTCCTTAGCAGTCATCAAGTTCTTACGTCTCATCACAACTCTCTCATCCAAACACACTCTCTCTCACCAACAACCTTCTCCAATTCTCACAAACACCAAACATCAACAACCACCACCACCATGCCCTCAACCCGTGCCCACCTCTCCTCTCCTCTCAAACCTCCCTTCTCACCACCAACCCGCATCCGTCCCCGCCCAACGCCCCGACCGCCCAAATACAGTCCCTGGGTGTCCGCCGCTGTGGTCCGCGATCTGGAGGATGACGTGCTGGATATTGGGGAGAAGGCCACGCCGGTCGAATGTATTTCAAGTCATGTAGAGAGGAGGATGACGTGCTGGATATTGGGGAGAAGGCCACGCCGGTCGAATGTATTTCAAGTCATGTAGAGAGGAGGATGAAAGGACAGGTGGTGTTCTTGACGAGGGAGGAGGATGGGGTTAGGAGAGCTAAGGTACGTTCTCATCCCATCTGACATTTTGATAGAGCTGATGATTGGATAGGAACGAGCGAAGAAGCTGAAGAAGGAGAGGACGGGAGGGAAGAGTCGGGCGGCACGGAAGGCGGCGTGGAAGAGGCGTGGGGATGCGGGACGGAGGAGGAGAGCGGATGGAAAGTTTGAGTAGGGGAGAAGGATGGAATGAAATGAAATGAATTAATTCTCGTTTGATGGCCACTTGGTCTTTGCCTTCTCTTCTGACAAAACCGTGAGACTTCATTGAGACTTCATTGAAGAAGATATTTGGAAGCACACCTTTAAGCCACCTCTTTGAAGCCGCAGCATTAAGCGACCTCTTTCGTGCCTTGCCTCTGAATGTTTCACTGTCAGAGCGGAAGCCGACGAGTCGTCCAGAATGTGCAAGGAAAAGCTCGCCGTAAACAAAAGCGGTCCGGATAAAGACCCCTTCCTCGCTTTTGCTTCCATCATTCAAACGAAGACCGTAGCAATAAACTCCAGAAAGACGGTAGCCACTTGACTCGGTACTTAACAAAACGAAGTAGCAAATAATTTGATGCTGATTCAAGAAGTTGCATTTCGTGTGGCGTACTTCGTGTTGTGTCAACAGCAAATGTTTGTGTGGAGTTTGTCACTGATTTGTAATTCAGCTGTACCCTGTCGGCTCTATATTGTGATAAACTCCGAAAGAAAGCTAACCCGTCGCACAGCTGAACTAATACTGACCCACAATCTCAAGCGTCAACGAGAAGGAAAAAATCCGATTGGCTGATTGATGTGGAGTTAGGACATCAGATCATACCTATTTCACCGATTTGATGATGCTACAAAGCTCGTTCCTTCTTTCGAATTAGAAGATAATGGTTAGACTTGTTCAGAAAGCTGAAATAAATTTCCTCACCAGCAGAAGATCGTGAGAACTTCGCTTCTTCAGCAGCTGCAACCATGGCCGCTCTAAAGTCCACAATCGTCCTCATCACAGGAGCCAACAAAGGAGTCGGCTTCGAGATTGCCAAGAAACTCGCAAAAGATCAACCCTCCTATCATATTCTTCTGGGCAGCCGCGATCCCGAGCGGGGCACTGCCTCTGCCGCAAAACTCCAAGCAGAGAATCTCTCCGTGGAAGCCATTCCCATCGATGTCACAAGCGACGCATCGATCAGCGCGGCGGCTTCGATCATATCTTCGAAATTCGGCCGCTTGGATGTCCTGATAAACAACGCGGGAATCGCTATTGATAATAAGCATGAACCGGGAGAGGATTCTCTGAGGGATATGATGTTCGAGTCCTATAACGTCAATGTTTTTGGCGCTATGCAGACATTCGAGACGTTCGCTCCTCTGTTGGAGAAGAGTGAGAATCCAAGAGTGGTGTTTATCTCCAGTAATTTGGGCTCGTTCGGGAAGCAGGTGAATATGGGCAGTTATCCCGTGTATCGAAGCACCAAATCGGCGCTTAATATGCTGGTGATGAGTTTTGCGCATCTGTACAGGGAGAAGGGGTGGAAAATAAATGCGTGCTGTCCCGGGTATGTGGCGACGGATTTGAATAACTTTCACGCCGTTGGGAAAGTGGAGAGCGGTGCTATTAATGCTGTTAGGTTGGCCACATTGAGGAAGGATGGCGAGACGGGTACGTACTCTAATAAAGAGGGTCCTATTCCTTGGTGATAGCCCTTGTGGCTTGTCGCTGTTGCCATTATCCTCTCACGAAAGGCGAGCGGTATTAATTTTGTGCTCGGATGCACTTCAGAGCTTCCAAATTATCCAATCACGAAGTGCCATCTTTCCAATTACTCCTGCAACTTTGCCCTGGCCCTCTCTCCCATCTTCCCATCTCTTTGGGCCTGCGAAGTGATTGACGAATCCTTCTGGTCCAGAGATAAATAGAAGTTTTGTCCCTTCAAAATTGCTCCTCCTCGACGTGTTTGTGAGTTGTGATATCTTCTTCTGATTCAAAAAAGTTTTCTCCTCGTCCACGAAGTAGTCAACGGTGAGCTGGCCAGGATGCTTTTTCTGGAGAACCTCTAATTCTTGAACAATAAGTCCAGCCTGTTTCCGATCCATGTTGTCCAGTTGTCCTCCACCTTCACAGTCGTCTCTCCAGCGGTTTGACCACACAATTCTGACCCTTGCTTCCGCATTCCTTCTTTCGAGCGTAGTGTAGGCAGCTTGCAATGCAGGCGCGATTCCCGTTCCCCCAGCTAAAAACACAACCTCTGCAACGTTCTCTGGTATATCAAATCCTGGGTGCGGACCTCGTAACTCCATTTGCGAATTGAGCCCCATACTGTGCAGATACCCCGAGACTTCCCCTTTATGCTCCTTACGAATCAAGAACCTCAATTCGCTATAATCAACCGGCTTGATTGGAGGAAGCGGCGTATACGATCTTGATATTTGAAGTTCGGGCTGTTTCACTTCAACAGACCAAGTTCCTTTATCCCACATATGCTTATACAGATCTTCTGTACCATTGGCAAATCGTCGTACCGTGAGGATAACGCTCGTTGGGGAAACGACTTCCCTCTTCACGACTGTGAAGGGACTGAAGCGCGGCGGATCGAATGGTTTCTCGTCGTCCGTATGGGGTGGGGATAACACAAGCGAAGTTCCTATACCAATTAAAAATAAAATCGCTCCTACTTCTAATACTACATGCCAAGGTTTTGATGGTTCAAGAGCCAGGCGTTGAGATCGCGTCTTCTCAATGAGCTCTTCAACTGCTTCTTTGCGGTCTCGCAACCGTTCCACAATAGAGTGCTGATCTTCGCCGGGCATTCGGTTCAATAATGCCTTTTCCTCGCTGGTGAAATCAGCCTTCGGGTTCGGGAAGCTCTGGGGCTGGGTCGAGGAGACCTGCCGGTAGGGCAGCTTCAATGAAGGTCCCCCAAGATGTCGGACAGGCTTCCTGAATAGCCTCGAGAGCAATTGCCCCACAGGGAAGCGGGAGGTCATCGTTGTCTGGCGCTGAATCGTTGATGTGTTGACGTTGGAGAAGTGAAGAAACACGTTCTGCAATAATTTAAGGGTGTAAATAGCAAGGTGCGTGGTTTTAGCTGAGCCCATTTTAGAACAGCGATAAACGCACCCCTGCTCTTCCTGCGTCCTTTCTCCACGAGAAATTTCCAATGGCCAGCGACTTCAAATCAAATCCCGGCACACCGAGTATTAATACATCTCTGCCCAGAATCTGTCTCGTCTGCAATCCTTGTCAATTCGCTTGAAGCAAGCACGCAGACTGATACTCAATTAATGTCAATCATTTAGCTGGTACAATATTCGAGTTTCAACACTCAAGACCCCTCTTAGCTTGGATTAGTCTTACAATATGTCATTTTAGCCATAAAACTGCTATTTCTTTGCTCGAGGATAAGTACCAAGCTTCAAGGACCCCGCTGTGGGGTAGTTTGAGACGAAGACTGCTTGCCCTCCAAATGATCCTCAATGTTTTGTACATTCAAAGTCTATGTTTTCAAGTCTCTCGAAGGTTTTAGGATATTAAACGCCTATTCTCACCAGGTTTAGTTAAATGCCCCACTTTCACTGAGGGCAATGAAAACTAGTGCTGGTCTTTTTGTTCACGGCGACTCGGTGAGGATGGTGGGAGGTCCACTTAGGACCCAGGCTGTGACGAGCTGATAGGACACTCCCGTCAGCGATTCCCGATGATACCCGCTGGCCTCAATAACATTTATGTATTCAAATAAGGATTTTTCGGCTTAACTTTCATCCAGTAAGTAGATTCTTTGTACCATGACAGTACTCAGACTAACACAAACAGTACTGGTGTATCGGTAACATTTCCGCCTCTCATCACATTGATAGATTTCGCGGTAGCGCAGGGTTCGACTCCCTGGTATGGAAATATTAATGCAGTCTTCCGTTATATTTTGCCATTTTTATTCGTGATTGTATCTCTTCTTGTGGCTCTGTAAGCAGGGGTTGTCTTCCATTTTTTTAATAAAAAAAGGTGCAGTTTGTTAGGCGAAACCTCTGAGCCCGATCTCAAACTGGAGGAGGAGGCAGCATTATTTTTTTCTATGTCCTTAGCCAAACCTGGCCATTTAGCTCTAAATCTGCATGGAGAAGACTTTCATGTATTAGATCTTCTAAGACATGTAGAGGTGCTAGATTTCGGATTTACCATACGTCGGAGGAAGATTTAGAATTGTAGCCTTTGAAATATTCAACCCTGGCCAGGAACATGGAAATGAGCTCCGCTTTTGCTGTCCATTATGAGATCGTATCATTGGCACGTAAAATTGTTCTTGTGGATAGGAGTTTAACAAGGAACCTAGTAAGGTCTCGTACGGATAGATCAGGGGCTTTTGTTATTTTTTATTTATTTTATATTTTGAAAGTATTCTTGAAGGAAGGAATGCTTCAGAAGGACTTGATATCAGGGGTGGCGAGCAATCCTTATCCGCTCCCTATCATTAGCGAGCTCTTGAGGCTGGCCGCGTTGACGCAACACCAACTTCATCACATCTCCAACGAGTAAATACACCTCGCCACGAAAGCCTCTCATGGCTCCCTCGGACGCACAGTTCTGACCGCCCAGCCCATTATGATGTTACAATCCAACTAACCTCCCTCAACCGCACTCCACCTCCCGGCCGCGACCATGGCTTCACTTTGGACGGCCAAAACCCCAGCAGAGCCCTCCATCCCAGCGAGAGACAATGCCGATGTGGCAGATACTGGCCTCGCAGATGTTGGTCTTCCACCACTTCAGCCGCCTACCAGCGTGCCCATGGGGCGTCCTCAACTTCAGCGAAACCAGCCTCAACCGCCCCCACCACATCAGCCTCCTCCCCCTCCAGCTCCCCAGCAACTCGGGAACCCCAATGACTCCCTGTCGTTAATGCAGCTGAAGAAGATCGTCACCGACTTCCCGAAAATTGATCCCACGTCATACGCCTTCACATATGCGGACACGGCGTCTTTTGAAGAAGAGGTGGACGAGTGGTTCTCGTACAATGATGCGGAATACCGGCGCCTGAATCGAGCGAAAGATACATTTGAGAGGCGGTGGAAGAAATTTGCGGGGACGGCATGGCTGGACGCTGAGCAGGAGCAGAGGGAGAAGTTTGTGGAGAGGGAGGTTAAGGGTCTCCATGCTACGGATCTGCGACGGCGGTGCAAGAGCCTGCAGACTATTCTACATATCATTTTGGGTGTGTGGGATGAGACAGCTGGAACAAAGCCTGCGGCAGTAGAGACTGAAGCGTCGAAGTCGAAAGATAAGGAGAATGAGGCGGAAGCGCCGAAACCTAAGACGAAGGCCACGCCGTTCCAGCTGGAGCACATGAAGCTTGGAATTGCATTTTTTGGCAGGGCAGATGGTATAGATGTGCTTTTTAATGTCATGGAAAATGCTTTTAAAAGGCTATGGTAAGTTGGGGTTACTTACCGGCGAATTATGCTCACATTTCAAGGGATGATGAATTTCGTGAGACGCAATTGCTGGAGGAAGACATTCCTTTCATTCAGGACGAATTGGACAACGTCACCACTATCATTTATCTAACTATTGAGGGCATCCGTAACGATCCTGTTACTCTGGAGTCCGCACGAACGAACATTCGTTAGTTGCTCCACATGGTTCCTCTATTCAGAACTGACCTTCTCAGTGAAACTTGCTCCTAGCCTCGTAGATTATTTTGTAACAATTACAGCAAGACTTAGATGGGATGAAGCAAACGAGCTTCCACAGACAAGAGTCCGTCTCAAAATCCTACTATGAATGTTTACTGACCACGGTAGATCTTCCTCCTCTTTTGGAAGTCGCTCTTGCTCGCCTTTGGAGGAAGATCTGAGGTCGACGAAGTGAAGACAGCGACCAGCGAGTTGAGACATCTAGACAGCGATGGTGTCAAGTTAATAACTGCTTCGCCCCTCGACTACCACATTTTCCGCCAGGAAATTACCTCAAAATACCCTGCATACATCCCTCCCCCGCCTCTTATACCTCTCGAGCCCGACAATAATTCGATTCTCCCGCCCTTACCCAATCGGCCAAGCAGATCAGGTGCTAATGGCATACTACCACCTCCAATGAATGTCAACAGTAGCGGGGCATCGATTCTCCACCAGCCAGTGCATATTGCGACACCTGCACCATCTCCACCACCATCTCCACCCGTGGGTGGCAAGGCTGGCAAAAAACAGAATTACCAAACAAACCAGAACTTCCCATTCATGTACCCTCCATTGGATAGCACAAGCAATAGTGCTGGTGGTAAAGGGGCGGCAGGTTTGCAGGAGCTTCTCGTCGGTCGCAAATGGGAGGGAAGCGACATTCCAAGATCAATACTCGAAGCCGGAGATCTGTTCGCAAAACGAATGCGAATGACGAGAGCCATGCGTCAACTATGGGATGAACGAGAAAGGTTTCTGAAATTCGAACGAGGTTGGGATGGCGAGGATGATGATGTTGATGAGCTTGATTTAGACACTATTCTGTCAAAGAAGCTCTCATTATACGAAACGAAACATGCAAAAGCAGAAGTTGATTATGGACCAAACCCGGATGTTAGCGACAAAATCAAGCAGAAACTTGATCTTGTAGAGCAATTCTATGTAAGTTGTCGTCATAACACGAAAGTCTGATGTTGATAGTTTGCAGCAAGATTCAATACCCCATTTGCAGTCGTTGGTCATTGTGCTACTGAAAGCAGTTTTGGCCAATGTAACAGCTCTGATTACACTACCGATGGGACAATCTCAGGGGCTTGCCCCTGCTTTCAGGTCAGAGCTAAATCTACGAAACGGTGTGCCAGCCCAGGGTCGGGCACAAGATCCAGCCCTTGTTCCTCTGCCGACACATTCTGTCGACCCGGTTGACCTCCCTATCGATGAGATTGAAGCAATGAGGTCGCGAGAGATTACCGCGAAAGCGGTGTCCGGCATCCTTCTTATTCTCTTAAAGTGGTTCAAAGTCTCACGTGAGTGTACTAATTCATCTTCATCGGAAGTAGCTAATAGCAGAAAGACATATTGAAGTTTGAGTATTTGACACAACTTTTGCTGGATTCGAACTATCTTCCGCTTGTGTTGAAGCTCTTTGCTCATCAGGATATTGACAAAGTCATCGATAGCAGAACAGATCGCGATGACATGAGGTTAGTCCTACCTTTCCCTGTGCCCACCCAATACTCACACTGGTAGCTTCTTCGCGTTCTGCAATGTGAACAGCAAGAACACACCCACCGAGCCCGATCTCGCCGACTTGGAACCAGAAGATGAGAGCGAAGACGAAGCTGCACCTCCGCCCATCAAAATGCGCCGAGAACTATCCGTCGCCGACGCCGAAGACAAACTGCCCGCACTAGCTTTCCAGGAAGGTCAGCACGCAGCCAAACGTGACCGCCCCGAAGTCGACGAGCTGGGTTACCCCACCACCGAGCTACCGTCCGAACCCATCACCGAATTCTCATGGCGGAACTTCTTCTCATGCATCAATTTCCTCCGCATCATGCAGAAAATCTGCAAGAACAAAGCTCACCGCAACCTACTCCTTGTGCAATACAAATCCTCCAACATCCTCAAGAAATCCCTCAAGGTACCACAACATGAGCTCCGCCTCTACACCCTCAAACTCTTCAAAAACCAAGTCCCATACTGCGGTCGCAAATGGCGGCAAGGAAACATGCGTGTCATCACAGCCGTGTATCTGCACTGCCGGCCCGAACTGCGCGACGACTGGCTTGCGGGCAGCGACGTCGATGCGGAGGTCGAGGAAGCGCTGCCACTTGAGCAGGCGCTGAGAGCGCTGACGCATTGGCATAATATTAAACGGTATCCGGACCAGATGGGCGCGGATACGAAGTTGTTGGAGGATGAGCATGATTTTTTTGTTAGGGAGTTGGAGAAGATGGAGTGGATTGAGGAGGGGATGGGGGAGGGGGAGAGTCAGGCTGATAGTGGGTGGGATGGGGTGGGGAATGGGTGGTAGTGAGGTTGCGAGCCTCTCCCATAAACTTCCGCGACATGTCTGGCATCGGTGGGGGGTAGGCAAGGGAAGGGAGCGCATGAAGGTAAATGAATGCGTAATCGATGACCACTAGACGGAAATATTATGAGACGTTAGTCTTGAATGACAATGCGTTCGAGTGTCTCTGTTGCACATCGGCAGTATTTCTCCGAGAGAGCGCCCACGGGCAAACGGAAACTTTTTTTACAAGCTTCTGGGGTGTTGTTTTATGTTATGTGCTTTTTGTGTTTGGCGAGAGACGCTTGGTTGTGCTTGAGCGGGTTAAGGTTTGGGTTTCAGGGACAAATGGGAGGTGATTGACGTTTGAGATGCGTACCGGGGTTTTGTTCTGCCGGTTCTTGGGTGACCTAGTTTTGAAGCCTTTTGGACATGTTGGGTTTGGCAATGGCATCAATGTTGGCAAGGCTGATGATTGTTGTAAGACCTTGGAAGCTTGTCAGGCTGAAAACCTCTTGAGTTTGGATTCTCCCTATTTAATTTACCTTCTTGCATCCTTACCTTCACTGCTTGAGTTGGCTCTCCTAGTTCTATTCATGCATACTCCATTTATTCTTGAGCATTTGATGTGCAGTTAAAAGTCCGGGAGACGATTTTGAGATACTTCCTCGCAAGTAGCTGTGGAGGTGAAACCTTCCAGCTCGAAATGGTCAGGTTACAAGTACACGTAACTATGATTCTCCTAGAGTTGTTGCCTCTAATCATTAAAAGATACGTACAGATGAAGCTCGTTGCACTGCGAGACCCCTTGGTTATGTCAACCTGAAGTAGGTGTGTTCACGTGACTTCATTATATTGCCTCGATTTTGGGACATGATTGCTGCTGCCAACCTAGACATCACCGTTGTCTTCTCGCAAGGTACGAGTACGTCCGATCAGACTTCCCCCTAATGTCTTGCCATGTCATCGTCTTTGGGGAAAATTTCATGCACGTCGCCTCTGCATCGAATTAAAAGGCGTGGAAGCCTGGAGCGTTGCGTTTGTCATCGACGTCTCGACATCTGACTTCTGTGGCTCCCAACACGACGAGAAGAATGGTTGAGACAGGCTCGGTCATTCTAGCTTACGTTTTGACTGCGATACTCCGGTCCGCACTCCACTCTTGAGATGGAAGCTGCTCAAGTCTTCATTGAAGCGCATTCGTGACAAGCAAGGCTCCCAGCCTAATGAGCGAGCTTCAGAGAACACTGAAAGGTCGAGGAAGCTTGGCTAATTTATTCGCGCACTCTGTCCATACATGGCTCGTCGACGGAAGGGCAACGGAAGAAAGAGAGTTCGTGAATCTCGTTTGTGTGGTGCGACCCAGAAAAGTCTACCTTGCCATATTTGCAGGTTGATACGTAATGCCTTCAATGCATCAGGGAAATCACACGAGATCGTAGGACTGGACATAGTTGCAGATGTCTTTTCAGTCGACTGTTTTGTACATTCTCCGTTATTTCTCACACTCTTGCCCTGACTTGTCGCATTCTAAATTCAAAAAAGATTATCGGCAGGTGGAAATTTCGAATTACGGTAGTCACGGGCCCAAAATATAAGTCGGGTATATCAGTTCTCAGCCCTTGTTGCTGTCGAACAAAAATTAAAGTTCTGCGTATAGAGGCCGTGGGAGAATGGTCGATCCAGAATGGATAGACATTCAAGTTGTCCGAGACTGGATATTCACATTTGACCACCAGCATGATCAGAGCTGTCGATGCGCCTACGGCACCACAAGAATCACCCAGCATCGTCCAAATCTGCCCATTGATACTTGGGGCAAATGCCTGACGAAAGCTGCATCCGAGGAGTCTTACATGGCCCTTAGCCATGGATGGGGCAGTACACCAAATCTGACCACAATTCAAGCTAATGTGGAACTCTTTCAGCAGCCTGGCAACCTGGACCGCGAAGAAATTGCCTGGCAAATTCCGACTTGTATTCGAGATGCGATCGCCTTTACGGAACTCTTGAACGAACGCAACCTCTGGGTAGACTCTCTGTATTGTACTGTACAAGACGAGGAGAAAATCTCCCCCATCGCGAAATTATAAGGACGGCTTCGATATATGCAAACGCGGTGCTCACAATTGTTGCTGCTAATGAGAAGACGCCAATTACGGCCTGCGAGGCATTAAAGTGGTATTATTTCCAAGAAGGCACTCTCAACGCACGGCCAAACTTTCAAATGGTGCTCGTGTTGTTGAGGATTGCCTCCTAAACCCAAATACAGCCACGTGGCCCGAGAGAGGTTGGACGTTCCAAGAGGCTTTATTCTCGCCAAGGAAGCTCATTTGTTTGTGAGGACTCCATAATCTGGAAGTGCCCCTGTGGCCTGTGATGTTACGTATGAAGATGTTGCAGAACCCCGTCGGAAGGATATGCAGAAGAGTAGTTCCATGGATACTGCCCTCAAACCCCATGTATCTAAGCTGTTCATGCACTCTTGGCCCGAGCTACACGGTTATCGTCAGCTTGTCTGCGATTTCAGTTGCAAGGATCTCACATACCCGAAAGACGTTGTCGATTCTTTCTCAGGTGTAACCACACTGCTCAGTGATGTGTTTTATGGTGGCTTCTTGTATGGATTGCCAGAAATTTTCTTTGGCGTCGCTCTTCTCTGGGTAATCTCTGGTCCTGCGACACGACGGAATCCCAAACGTCAAAATTGCTCGAAATCAAGTTTGCCGAGCTGGTCATGGATGGGTTGGCAAGGCTCAATCGGCCTGCGAGACTGGTTCAGTGGGGGAGATTATTTGAACATAAGAAACATTCACCTCCGTACGAACGGTTTCACACCCAGTGGTATGTCCACGACAAAGCAAGCGATTTTAAGAGGGAGGTTAGCAGTTTTTTTGGCGAAGATACAGAGACCACTGTTATTTGGACAACGGGTCTGATATCCTTGTTGGCTGGGCACGATATCACTACGATCGGACTGCGACGACTCAAAGCCTCCTCGTGGTGCGGTCTGGTAACCTGTAGTAGTCGGTCCACCGACTATTTGCTCCTCTGGAGTACAGGGCTAGTATTGAGTCCCGAACTGGCGATACTAATCGAATCTCCTCCTTGACCGCCAGCACCACTCCGACTCAAATCAACTCCTCCTCTTGACTCGAGACAAAGTGTCTCTTCTATTATTCGATATCGACATACAAGATTCGCCCGCCGGTCTCTACTCGACTAATGTTTGATAAGAAATTAGTACCTCATTCCGCCTGTTTAGCGAAGGGCGTCTGACCATTAGGCATTAGCGCGTTAATAGCGCATACCTTTAGCTAGGGTTATAGAGATATTAGGGATATGGCCTAACGGGCATTTCATACTTGGGTTTATTTGTATTATTAAGAGGCTTAGGTTATAGAGGAATCTTGAGGCTTAGAAGTTATATAAAGCGTATTTGCGGACGAAAGGAGACTTTAGTAAAATGGTTTCTGTCTCTCTTTCTTTAAGCGTTAGAGTTTACTGCCTGGGTCTGTCTCTAAACGTTAAATTACTCTTCTTGGAGGAGCAATAGCCGTGTTGAGATAGAGAAGGAGAGTTTTCGGGCTTCCTCCCGAGGCGGATGGCTTGGAGATCCAAGAGGTAGTCTTGCTAGCCTATTCTGGGGCTGTGAACAAGGCTTTCTTGGCAGAGACTGTTCCTTTCGCGTATGTCTCCCCAGGTTAAATAATGATAATCAACCTTAAGCTCGATATAATTACGATCCCTTTTTGGCGAGTAATATGATGATAACCACTTTCCAGAATACCGTAGTCTGAATACTTCTTCAAACACAATTTAGACACGAACGCAGGATTTTGGTACCCAATTACCATTCCGCGATCGACAACAGTGTTAGACTTCTGGTTCATCTAGCGTTCATCTCATGCCGCATATCAAGGTATTGGCTAGATACGGCCGAGCGGGCATACTGTCAAGGATCGGATTTTTGTGTGTCTCTTCGAGATGGCGCTGGTTTATGGGCAGGGATACTGAATGTCCATTACCGCCACAAACCTCGAGTACTTGTGAACTCATTGCAATCTCTAGGGGCTATGCAAAGGAAATGGAATATTGGGACAAGATACCACTACCACCAAGAGGGTATCACTGGAGAGAGGAATCCAAAGGAGTACGATATGAATTCTATAACGTTCTTTGGATTGAGTGGGAGGATGGTATCGCGTACAGGAAAGGTATTGGTCATGTTGAAAAGTACATGTAGGAAGGACAGCCCCTTGAGTGGATTGATGTCTTTTTGGGTTGAGGTAGCGGTTCATGAATGTCCCATCACACAAGTTCGACGCCAGGATCGATTTTGACAGTACATGGTCCCATCTCAGCCCGCAACATTTGCTTCGTGGCATAAACAGGCTTTCACAAAATCCCCTGTAATATTACCTTTTTCTTCCTTCACTTCTTCTGTTCGTCCTCGGCCTTCAGTTTCGATAAATCAGCCACATCAGCGTGTAAACCCTTCTTCCCTTCATTCACCAACTTCACAGCCCAAGGAATCCCATCATCATGCCAAAACTGAATAGTCGGCATAAACCCCTCCATCTCCAAACACTCCTTATCCAATGTGCCAACGGCAACATCAAAGAAAGGCCCCAACGCCTGTTGCAAAGGCCCCAGCGGCCCTGTCTTAAAGAGTGTCACATGTGTCCCGCACTTCCCGCAAAACGTCCTATTCGAGTGCTCCGAGCTCTTAAAATGCGTGACATACGTGCGCTCAGCCAGAGTCTTGTCCTCGTGCAGATACGCCGTGCTGTCGGCTCTGATAGCCTCTTTCTCGTCACCTGACTCGCGAGGCTGGACAGTAAACTCGACCCATTCTCGGGGACAGAGAAACCAGGAATGTACAATTGCGCCCGGGACGCGACGGCAGGAGTTGCAGTGGTCGAGCGTTATGATGGGCAATCGTTCATTAACTTCGTTGGGCGGGACGAGGAGGCGGTCAGCTGTCATGCTGGCCTTTGGGAGAAGTTTTCGTTGAGAGAGCTCGGGGATGGAAATCGTGTAGCGGATCGCGGTGCAGAAGCAGCCTCCGTGGAGCTGGAAGGGGGTTTTGGGGAGTGCGGCTGCCATTTCCATTCCCAGGATTTCTGATTGAGGTTTCGTGGAAGAGGGAAGTTGTGGAGTGGCTGTTGTCGTGAAAATGTGGGTTATAATTCCGGGAAAAAGTAGAACGATCCCTCCGCCCCTCCCGGTGTCGATTAGGGGTGTCGATGACCAGGTAGCCAGGCACGCGCCTCCGGTTAGTCGTGATACACCGAAATCCGGGCCGAAAATCAAAGTTTTTATATTAACTTCTATAGCAGTGACAATCAAGTTTTTATAATTTTATCGAGGGCAATCCTATGGACTGGGCATTAAATGATGTTATTTTTTAAGGGAACCTAAGTGTGCTGGCTGTTAAAAGAAAGTAATGGGGGGTTATATTTTATAACCTAAAGGTGAGCTTAAGAAAGCCCAGAAATTTAGCGAATAAGTCCCTAAAACCAGATATAAGAGCCTTATAAGCCCATAACTTATAGGGCCTTATAGGGCTTAAAAACGAGAACTTAATTAATTAGTATATAAACTCTCTTAAATTAAAATACTATTTTAAGGAAACCTTTATTATAAATTAGGAAGCACGTGATTATAATACAAGGGTTATAATATACTAACTTATACTTATATTAAAAAATCTAACTTAATCTTTTTTAAAGAGCTTAAATAGCCAATTGAAAGTCGTTAACACCCCTGCCCCAATCGACACCCCTAACCGACACCGGGGGGTTCGTTTTACTTTTTCCCATTATTCCTCCGTGATTACTATGAGTCAGATCCTCGCCCTGCTCTCAAAACTCTCCAATCAAGATCTTGTGCTACGGCAACCCGGCAACTTTGTGCCGAGCAGGGTACCTAAAGCTAAGGGTGGCAGAAGTTTGACGTTCCTTGTGGCAATTGAGAAGTTGTGGCGTTTTCGCTTTCCCTGCTCTGGCGAGGACTTTCTGTGTCCTCAGTTTGATAAGAGAATCGGTACCCGACAAAGACTTTGACCTTTGACTAAAGTTATAAATCTGATTCAAACAAAACCTTTCAGTCCCTTCATCTCAAGTGAAGATAACTTCAAGTGGAGCTTAATGTTCGGCACACCAAATCTTTGTCGGACTCTGAAAGCCGAACGTGATTATTTCAGCGGACAGATGATTTCTAGTATGTTTTGAGTGGGACCGACTATTGTTATACATACGGATATCTTTGAGTTTCCAGCGTTTCAATAAGTGGATGTAGTCAAGAAGCAGTTTTATCCGAGGCAACTAAACCCCTGGTTATTACTCTCGTTTTCTCTGAGATTAAGGGCTCGTTCGAAACGGATCCAACGTTTTGATTACTAAGTAATGCTAACTGTGGGTAGTCTCCGTCTTGTTTGTAATCCAACTTATGCCTTCGGTATACCCGATCCTCAACGAAGTACGGCTAGAATTTCAGCAGATTGCGCACTAGATTAAGGCCAATATTTACATTCCTCTGATCTTTGATCAGAGTTTTGTGCTGTTCCAGTTGCATTGAGGGAGGATGTCATGATCCCAATGGATATGGCGGAAGACTAGAGAGAGGCCGTTTATGTGCGAGATTTCCGCTGGAGTTTCCATCTAATCACTTTTCAACTCTCCTTCCTTCCTTGGAAAATTAAACATTTTTCTTTTCTGCCTTATCAAGATTCACATTGCTTGTTTTAATCTAATTACACAGAATCATCTGTACTCACACCTTGAAACAATCCCACCATCTGTCCTTCTCTATCAAGATACCATTCTCAAATAGAACACCTTCACTCTTCAACAACCTCAATTTCTCCTTCTGATTAATGCCAGAAGGCGCATCTTGCGGCTCTCCCTTGAATCCACCAATTGACTATTGTCCGTGAGGGAGCCCCAGTTAGCAAATGCCTCATAAATTTAGCCATGGTTGAGCTGGAGCTTACGCCATCTGCGCAAATTATTCTGTGGCAAGGCACTTCCGGCGCGAAAGGATTCCTTCGCAATGCACCGCCCACTGCTCGAGGAGAGGAAGAGAGAGCTTTGGAGAGGGAGGCGTAGGAGGCGACTTTTCCTTTGGGGATCTGGCATAGGAGTGCGTAGACGCGCTTTGGACGTGTCAGTCTCGCTTTGAAAATTGGTAGGCGGGGCAATGGCGGGTTAAAAGGGGGTTTCGAGTTACCTCTTGATATTCTGTGACTGTCATCTTGGAGAGAGTTGGATTTCTAGTGAACATGAATGATTGCCGAGAGAGAATTCAGGAATATCGTTACGCTTTTTATGGTGAAGTGAAGGAGCGCGTCACTTTGCAGATGCAGCTTCTGATTGGTCACTTCCAGAGCAGTCTCGCTTACTCATTGCCGACGCCTTGCCTCCACCTAAATTCAACGACCTCATTCGCAACTTTCGTCACAACTACATCGCTTTCGTCTTTTTGACTCATATCAGACATGGAATCATTTCCATGCCATACCAACTGCTTTCTCTTCAAAATATCTTGACCGATGCAAAACTGGCAGCTACCTTCGCCTTACCGTATCAGACAATATCATGCCTCAATTCGCCACCTCCAGTACTCGTTGGGCTGCCCTCCAAAGTCGAAATCCCAAATCAGCAAGTGCATTCGTCTACTGCGTCACAACAACCAAAATATACTGCCGTCCGACATGTCCCTCACGCCTCGCAAGACGAGCAAATATCGTGTTCCATGACACTGCCGCTGAAGCAGCGGCGGAAGGGTTCAGAGCGTGCAAGCGCTGCCGCCCAGAACTGAGAGATGGGGCCGGCGATCCTCAGAAGATGGCTGTTGGGAAAGCGTGTGATTTGGTCAGGAAGGAGCAGAGTGGTGAAGTAGATAGGAAGTGCAGCGTCAAGGCGCTGGCAACGGCGGTGGGGTTGACGGAAAGCCATTTCTGCAGGATCTTCAAGAAGGTTATGGGGATGACCGTGGGGGAATACCGGGCTTCTATTCTCCCTGGGACTATGGGGGGCTTCCCGGAAGTGGTCGACACCGATCAGCAACAAGCCTTCGACATTGCTCAAGATCCCGAAGAGTGTTTTCCTACGCCCAACATCTCAAGAGACTATGGATACGAGAATGGTCTGCCGTTAGCAAACTTCGATTGCCTCGAGCTGGAGAAAGACTGGCATCGTTTTGCTGGTGTACTGCCCTCCATACCGATGCCGTTCGACCTCATCGACTCCGAGGAGTCATCGCCGGATTATTTCTCTGATTCTGTCAACCTCGACATGATGGATGATGGCTTCCAATTCCTCGATTTTGGCAGCTCTAACTCACCGGACTACCTGTGCTGAGCGATCCGGGCAGAATTGTATGATTCACGTAGAAAATAGCTGGACTTTTGTCCATTCTTGCGGGGAACAGCTCGAGGAGCCAACGGCGCAAGTCTGACGTTGCAAACCGTGATGCCAGAGAAGACAAAATTCCCAGAGGAAGCACTCTGTGGATACAGTAATTATCTAACAATGTTGTACAGTACTTAATCCTTTGACATTTTACTCGCTTTCTCATGATCGCACGAGGACCCACTCGTAATACCATGTGCATATTGTTTTCTCATTCTGCTTAAAACCCTCTTTCATCGTGCGAAGGCTGGGTTGGTTTTGTTCAAGAACGATAAAAATAGAGCACCTGGATATGTCTCGAAATATTGCATAGCTCAAATATACCTACAACAGCATAACCGCAGCAGCAAGCGCTCCCAATCCTGCAATATAGGCTCCTCTGCCATCGCTCACAGTTGTCACACGGCCTGCACTCTTCGGTGTGGTGCCCGTCCCTGTCGCCGCTGCACTAGCTGTCCCGGTCCCCGTGCTTCCTGCTCCTGCTACACTAGCGGTTGTCTTGGTGATATTTGACTGTATCAATGTCGTATTCGTAACATCAAAACTGTTCCCGAACAAAACATTCAACCCCGAACTTTTCACAACGTTCACTGCGCTGAAGTCGCTTCTTGTTTTGGCGAATGTAGATAGTGTGGAGAGAGCGCTGCTGTTTCCGGTGGTGTTGAGCAGCATTTGAGTGTACCGGTGAGTATTAGGAGACTTGTTTGGTGGAGAGGGTTGGATATAGGTTGCCAATGCAGAGGTGTTGGTGGGATTGATTAACTCGAACATTCGAACTCCACCGATGAATGTGGCGTTGTTCGCGGAAACGAGACCTGACTGCATCCACTAAGTAACGGGGGAGTCAGCAATTGCTTAATTGGGATTGTTTCGGGAGAGGACGTTGTCTTAGAAAAATCTCATGAAACAGTCACAAATAGGAAAGGGTTTCTCCCCCAACACCTACGTGGAGAAGTTCACCAGTTGGCCCACCAGCTGTTTGAGGAGGGATGTCCGGGTCTACCATCATGATCGTGTAACTGCCAAAAAGCTTCTGGGAAGTGCCGATAATGGGAGGTTGCGCCGTTTCTGGAATGCATTAGAAAGAATGGGGGAGACTATTTTGATGGAAAATCTCACCGGCTTTGAGGATATTCTTGCCATTGGTAGCTAATGTGTTCCCGAACACAACCGTCAAGTTATTTGAAGAGGCAGGCTCGAATCCAGCCGGTGTGAATGCAGTTGCGGCGCCAGCGAGCACAACAAGAAGGAGGGGTGAAGGGAACATGGTCTGAAGAAGAAACCAAAGAACCAAAAATACAAAAGGTATCAACAAGAACAATTAAAAATCATAAATGGCAACGCAAGAAGGGAAAGATGGGGTTGAAAGGTAAAGTAGAGATTTCAAAACTGCCAAGGAAAGCCCTGACGGTCCGAGGCGACCTCGAAAGGTCTCCCTGTGCTTCAGCGTTGTTTCGAAACATTATGCAAGAACGGACAGGCCCGTCAATTGGCCGCAGACCATCGATTTTCAGGGGTTCATACGGGTTTGAAGTGGTCAATGCCGAGGGTACACATTGATTCGTGAGAGGAAGTAAGTGGTGTGTGTTTTCTGATCGACAGTCTGTTCGTCCAAGTTGCAGGGCAAGTGGCGCTTTTACCAAGTCGAAGACAGATGTGGCTTGAACATGAATGGGAGACCTCCAGTCCGGAGGCTTGTTGCAGATATTATTGGCCGATTGGGGCACCTTCTAGAAGCTGCGACACTCGTCGTCTCGATGTTAACAGGTCACGTGAAAACAGACGTCAAGGAAACACCTTAAGGTAGATGAAACATGGAAAGAGCACATCTTCGGCATCCGCGTGGCTGTGAATTGAGTGAAAGGCTCCATTCCACTTAAAACCTGGAGAAGACCTCCAAGCACGTCATCAACTGTGAAGCCTCCGGTGCAGCCTCAACAGCTTAATGCCAATGGCCCAAGACGGATTCCTCGAGGGCCGAGAAGCAGCTCAAAAACACCGTTTGACGGCCCCATGCAAATTTTCATCGAAAAGCAGCTGCGGATATCAGTACGGTCGCTCGAGTCACAGACTGTGCTGTCTTGGTGTTTCGCTGTCGGACCCATGCCGCGAAAACATCAGTCAAGTTACTGTTTACTCCTTACCAGCCAATGTGTCGACCAAAATAAAACAGCGATTCCAGAGCAATTGGTTTGTTGGTTTTGAGAGGGAAGATCGTTGTGATTTTGGGAGAGATCAATAACAGAGGAAAGAGAATAGGGGGCTGAAAAGGGGGCCAAGCGACGCTAAGACAATCTAGACTGTCATGTGACCTTTATACTACAACTCCTCTCCCATCAACTTCACCGACTTCACTTCTCATCATCCACAACACCTGAGGCTACTTCAGATTTGCAGCGTCGAAGCCTCACCACCGCTACTCAATGTACAATCGCATCACCATGCTAGAAGCTCAAGCGAGCCAAGTTGTCTGTCTGTTAGCCCGTTAGGTCTTGGGCTATGAATCTGACCTCCACGGTTGCGGAAGATGCTCAAGTGGATTACTATGCGTTCCATCTTTTTTGAAACATTCAGCTGTCTTGGGGTAGTGGGAGCAGATAATGTGAAAAAGTTTCTCGTATCCCATCCAGCTCCGTTGCAACATTGAGGGTCCAGGCTCACTATTTCCACGCTTCATTGCGCCCTATGAAGCATTAAGTGGGACCTCTCAACACGCAATGTGCTGCTCGTTGCTCCGTCGATGACAACCTTAATTGCGACCCCGCCCCACTACCCTCTGAACGTTGCAACGGAGCTGGATGGGATAACACCCGTCAACGATAGCTGATTTGCAAGGAAGAGGTTCGCGAGGGCGGTCGAGGGGAAGCCGACGTGGGAGGGCAACTGCACGGTGATGAGCTGGAACGTCATCCCTTACGCGGAAGAAAGTCTGGGGGTTTTAAGGTAGCAAATACAGCCGAGTTAGGCTTCAGACGAAGGGCTTTCGACGTGCAACAGACTCTACACCCATCTTCCTCTGAAGTTGTTACGTAAATCTTTCGGGAACTAAAGCAGTTCACCGAAATTTCCACATCATCTACACTTGAAGCCTCCAGCACAAGTAGACTTAAAGTTATGCGCCTGGACAAGCAGTAGCCCATGACTAAACTGCAATCTAACCCCTCTCAGGAACGTCCTGGAGGTACTAAGCTTTGATCGGCGATTTTAAGTTTTGATTCTCGATCGGGATGGACTACCTTCTAGTACCAGCTAAAATCAAATAGATCGGCAGGCTAATAATGTTTCAATTTAATCTTAAACAGAAGCTGAGAGATATGTGGCCTAAGCATATCCGACGATGAATCAATGACATCCTCTCAAGCGGACTATTCTCTATTGTTGTCGAGCTGACCAATCCCCTTTCTTCAATCTATTCGAACCTCCTTTATTCTTCACAGAGTTTGATCAATAATTTGCACATTTCCTGGGCTAGAAAGCTTTGAGATTCGATATTCTTGGTAGTTATTTGGAATTTGCAAGCTATGGATTAATTAAATGCGTTTGGCCGGGTACTGTAATTAGGTCATGGCGGCTCTGGCAATGGCGGAGAAATATATTGACTCTGCGTACCTCGGATTTCCGAATCGTGTGCTATAGGAGTTATGAGGCCACGAAGGTCATGGCTATATCTCGTGCCAGCATTAAGCAACGCGATTTTCGAGTTGAGGGTTGGAGCTAGTACATTGACACATGCAGGATAGGACTTGGACTTGGGCTTAGGATGAGCATGTTGTGCAAGACTGGCTATAGACCCTTTGATGGGTTGGTGCTGTTTAACTTCAGCTCAAGTATCCCGTCCGCCTAAAATTTGAACGCCGCTCCCTTTATTGGAACACTTCAAAAGTGTAGCCCTTCTGCCGAACAGAAATTGGTACTAATTAGTGATATTCATTTGCTTCTCTTGAAGCACAATTCAACTCGTTGTTCAGAATTCTTGAAGTATTCGGGGGAATCCAGCCCTAAGCGAACCCCTTCATTCTCCGTGTATGCTTAACCTTCCTTATGACGCCTCTATAAATTCTTCTTCTCACAACCTTCAGACAATTCCTTGACCTTTATAAATGTTTTCACCGCTTCTGTCAATGCGTCTAACCAGCCATACCCCGCACCAAGCGCCACTTTAATCAGGAGGCATACAAAAAAATTGTACTCAGTCGACCCCTCCTCAGCAGCAGCACAGCCCACCAAAAGCACCCAGGTGAATATTCCAGGAAACCGGTCCCACACGTCATCATTTGCTGGAGACTCGACCGCTTGGCAAAGTGCTACCGTTGATTTTCTGTTGATAGGCGACGAGAATGGTATCTGTGGGGTTTGTAGAGCACCCAGATATATATCTGACGTTTGCTGGATGATACGGAATAATGCGGAAGTGTCCTGGTCCATTCTTGTTTTGGGCTCATAAAGGTCGTGCTTATATTCCGAAAAGCTGCAGCTCGTACCAGCGATACGGTGCATGGTAATCATTTGCGCCCGCTGTAGGTATCTGGCACCCCTCTCACCAAAAGAGGATACCTTGAGAGCGATTTTCATTGTTCTTTGAGTTGTTAAGGGTGAGTCTGCGACCTTGTAGAACACCGCACCGAGCAAATCCGCAGGAAATAAAGTCGGTTGGGAGAATCGAGGTTGATGCTTACTCAGGGCAGCAACGAGTAGATCAATGCTGCAACTTTGTCAGCGATTCGAATGCAGTTTAATCAAAGAAATCTTACACTAATATTCGAGCGAGAACATTCCTGTTGTTAACATTTCCAAGTCCTCCACGAAGGTTGACGATTTGTTGGACGCCATCCATATAATATCGAGCCTCAGTCACGTTCCCTCTCATTAGCTTCCAGGGTGTATATTATTAGCCTTGGGGATATCAATTGCGAAGCTCAACTAGTTCCAGCCAGGCTCTCACGTGAAAAGCATCGAGTTCCAAGAACCGAGAAAACTGTTCACATACCTCAAAATTTATGAGCAGCAATATGCTCCCAATCGTCGCATCACCTGTGCCAACGGAAAGAGTGTCGAGGCGATCGTTGATCCATTGTATGGTTCCCACTTTGAACGAGTAGTATTCTCGACTATTGATTATATGTGGAACTACCAGAGCTGATTTATGCATACATCCTCGAGGAAGATTAAAATTTGGAGCTGGCAGAACTCTCGAAGGCATAAAAATGGAGAACTTTGGTTTCTCTGCCCCGATAGGCTTTGGGAACGGCCAAGTTCGAGCACTCAAACACAGCGCAGGGGCTCCTTCATCTTGTAATAAAGTATATGGCGAGGCTAAGGGGGGTCAGATATTAATGTATCTAGGGAGGATAAAGACTCACTTGTATCAAACACCCATCGATCAAATTTATGCGCGTCCAGGTTGAGAGATTGTAAAGATGGCAGAGGTGAGTCCAGCTCTGGAGTTGTGGAGAAGAAACGAGCTTCGCTATCCTCACTGGCAAGATAACTTGACTCTGGGGTAAGACCTATATCAGATTCTGATCCTACACTGAGGGCAGTGGCAGCTTTCGTATCTGTAGATGGCGTCTGGGGTTCCGATGTGACATTCGTATTTGCCGATGTGATGCTAAATTTGGATTGAGCTGACCATTGGGGAGAGCTTTTTTGGAGGATTGCTCGTCTCCGAACAGGCAGGGTGTTCTTCCTCTTCTGAACCGCGCGGGACTGACGCTTCGCATGACTGCGAACAAGCTTCTTCTGTTCCCGGTTCCTGGGGAGGTGTGGCTCGTTATTGATGACGAATTGCAGTGGTGCAGCCGTCCCGCTTTCTGAGTAATCATGTGCGTTTTCATACATCCTACCGGCCTCCCGGATATCGGTCGAGGAGGCATCTGGTGTGACATTCATTGCCATGATGCTCTCAGCCACGGCACTGGGAGTTGCTTTTTGATTTGTAATCCAAAAGAGGCTGGAGAATTGCAAGCGTAGTCATCAAGTGGCTGGTGAGAGATTATGCACATACTGATCACAGCAGACACAAAGCAATCTGAATACCGGTAATCACTCTCCGAAGACGAAATCAGGTTTGGAAAAGTCATGATTTTACGCCTCCAAGGGAGAGCGTCTCGATAGCAGACGGGAAGACCGAATGAAGAGGTCTTCAAGGTCTTAAGAATCTTGGGTCTTTGGGTCTGGATGCTTCCACCAAGATTTCTACATGGTGCCTAAGCTCGTAATAATGCAAACCCCAATTAACAGCCTGCTTACCTAATTATTCGCTGATCCCATGCATGCCTTGAGAAACTCTGTTCATTATTGGCTCTAACCATTTCCTCTTTAGTCGTACGGTTCTTGCTGAACACGAGTCTGCAAAGCATAAACTGCAGGCCAGTCAAATCTTTAGAAATGAGCCTCGCTCCTAATTTTATGTGGATTTCTCGGCGATCCGAACCAGTTTCCACCTGGATGGATTCAGGGGTGTGGGGCCGAAGGTTGCGCAAGGTGATTTATAAGCTCTTGGCAGCTGAGACCGTCTCGAGAATACACTCATCCAATGGAGAAGATGACAAAAATTTCGCAATCGTATGAAGTGCAAGCATAGAAGTCATGTCTGCAACGGACTCTGCTTATTTAAGTTTTGGGGAAGACTCTAACCTTCAGCAATTTTCTCCGGAGCTGTTAGCAGTATCCTAAGCCTAACGTTTATTTTATGCCAAGTATTCAAAAATCCAACTCAAAATGACACTTGTCGATCGAATAAGTCCAGTACGTGTGGCAAATGAGGAAGGGTTGATACTCAACGATATCATTCCTGCACGGCATAAGCTATGGTGGCACTATCCTGGTTTAAGAACACTCAATCTCCTCTTACTGTGTGCTGTCGTGACAGATATCACCAATGGCAAGTCTCTCTCAAGTCACGGATCCAAACTTCCATTCTCTGTTATTGTTACTAATAACGTGAACAGGATATGATGGGAGCATGCTCAATGGCCTACAAATTCTCCCAGAGTGGAGGAACTTCTTTCAACATCCAACCGGATCCAGGCTTGGCTCGATTACTAACGGCGTGAGATATGGCCAACTTGGAGCGCTTTTCATTGCGGCCCCCCTGATCCAACGACTTGGGAGAAAGAAGCCAATAGCAATAGGTTCAGCTATTCTCCTCGTCGGGGTGGTGTTGCAGGTTGCGGCGCAGAATTATGCAACATTCGTTGCCGGCCGTTTTCTGATTGGTTTCGGAAATACGATTCAGACCACTGCATGTCCAATCCTGATATCTGAGCTATCCCACCCCTCCCAACGGACCCAGATGGTCGGTATCATGAACAGTACTGGTTCGCTTGGTCAACTTATGGCAGCTTGGATTACTTTTGGAACGGCCTCCATTGTTGGCTCATGGTCTTGGCGACTCCCAAGCGCTCTGCAGGCCGTCTCCTCGCTGTTCCAAATGATTCTATCCATTTGGGTTCCCGAATCGCCTCGCTGGTTGGTCGAACATAACCGAACTTCAGAGGCTCGACAGATCTTGCAAAAATATCATGCCGAAGGCGACAGCGACTCTCCTTTACTCCAGTTCGAGATGAAGGAGATTGAACGGACAATTGAAGAGGAGAAAATCCAAGCTGTGACCTCATGGAATGAATGGATACGAACTCATGCCAATCGCCACAGACTTTTCATCGTTGTCACTGCCGGGTTCATCATTCAATGGTGCGGGAATGCTGTATTATCCAACTATCTCCACTTGATACTTGTCAATATCGGCATCAAGTCGAACAGAACGCAGCTTTTGATCAATTGTGGTATCGCTCTCAATGGGATGTTCTGGGGTAACTTCTTCTCGATGTTCGTTAACCGCATGGGTCGAAGACCTCTCTTCCTGGTGAGCTTATTTTCGATACTACTCTGCTCTTCTTTTGTTCAAGAGCTCAGAGCCTGGGAGCTTCCCCGGAGCCTGCATGTCCATGCCTCGGGAGCATTGCTCTTCGGCTCCCGACCTCCCTCTTGAATTTTATAAAAACTCCATACTAATTCGATGGTTAGATCGGCATGACCGGAATGTGTTTCGCACTCATCGTCATCACAATACTAGGCTCGTTCCAAGCCCGAGAGACATTCAGCTCCGCCCTCGGATTCTCCGCCGTTGCAATGTGGTTCGTCTTTGGCGCCTTCTACAAAATGCCAGCACCCATGGTCAACAGCTACATCGCCGAAGTAGCACCCTACAACCTCCGCGCCAAAGCCTTCGTGATTTTCGGATTCGGGGACGCCTTGGCGAATCTCTTCAGTGGATACGTCAACCCTATCGCTCTCGCAGCAATCGGTTGGAAGTATTGGCCTGTGTGGGTTTTTGTTCTGGTGAGCAACTTCACTATCATCTACTTCTTCTACCCCGAGACGAAGAACTTGGCGCTGGAAGAAGTGTCGAGAGTTTTTGACCACGTTCCTTTGGAGAACAGCGATGGGGGGGAGGCTGGCAGTGAGAGCAATGAGAAATCTTCGGTTGATGGCGAGGAAATTCGGACCCCGGGTAGTAAAGTTTGATTTAGTAGGAAGGTGTAGGAAGAGGGAAAATGTTGAGAATAGGGGAAGGGGTGCTAAGACTTTACCCCGCCATTAAGCGAATTTGCCCCTGAAAATCCACACATACTCTTGCTTTCGAGAGTCTTTCATTATTTCTACATAACCACAAGATTTATGATCGGAAAGTCCAAATAGATATGATTAAGAGACATCAGATATTAAATTTGAAAATACACGAAAGTGAATTCAGACACGAAGAACTGGTTGAGCTTCGGAAGTGTCCTGGTTGAGTGCGCCTATTTGAGTCGGACAGAACACCGCAAAGGTGACCTTTAAAGCATTTATTGACATCATAGTCATAACCACAAAGGCTCGAGATTCTCAGTAAAAGAGTTGAGGTTATCTATTCCGCCAAAGGAAAGCCAGAGCCAAAGTTGTCTCAATCCAGTACATTAAAGTGCCTAACTGTCCAATTGCTCTCTTCCTAAAGTGAGTCAGTGACTTTCCAGGAATTATCGAATCCAACCAAAGAAATGCGTCTCTCCAAGCCATTAAGCCATTATGCCATCAAGTAACTCCGAATCTCATACACGCCCCAGAAAAGCAACGCAAGTACGGAGATTCAATGTGAGGACAGTGCCAAAAGTGAGAAATCACAATTAGCATCCATGTCCACCTTGGCCATTCCAGCCCAGCACCCAGACCGCATAACCATCCGTGTCACTCTCCTGACCACCTGCAATCCAGACACCCGGGTCAGCCCAATCCTCGGTGCATGATTGTTCGATATCGTACGCGTAGCTTGCTAAGTAGGCAAGGGCCGGGTCAATGGCGAAGTTGTTCTGCTCTTTAGTTAGAACATATCCAAAGGGAAATAGGCAGCAAGAAAGAAGGGCAAATGGAAGGGTGGCGGCGGGAGGCGCACATAGTTGCAAAGCCAGAGATTATCACTGTTAATGCAGCACATTGAGACGCAGCTGTTTCCGGGGCAAATGATACGGCCTAATCCAGTGCTGTGGAGGAAATTGATACATTGGAGGATGTTTGTAGCCTCTGCACCTTGCAAAGAACCACTGATATAAGTTATGCAGCTTACGCCATCCTTTCATTCCCATTAGCCAAGTGTCTTGGAACTTTCCTCGTTGAATATTTACTCACCTTATTACGAGTCGTAAGGGCTTTAGGCTCATTGTTGATCTCATGTTTGGGAAACTGAATACCAGGATAAAGCTTCTTGAGCTGCTCTTGAATGTGCTGTTTGAGGTTAGTCATTTGATTGGATGAGGGAAAAAGGGGGAGTGGTGGTGCTTGCCTGGACAGTACCGTTCAACTCGTAGGGATGATCGTTGACCTGGCCCGCGAAAGTGGCTTGGTGGATGGGGCGTGGTAATTGATCAAATTGGTAGTTGGGAGAAAGAGCTAAGATGAGCTGGGTGAAGAAGACAAGAGCTGCTATGATTGCAATGCGATGCATGGTTGCTACAGAGTGTGTTTGGTTGTGCGGGACCTGTCTTAAGTGGCTCTGGTCCGAAGATGAAGAAGAGCTTTTTGTTGGGTGTTGAGGTTCTTAAAGAGAGAAGAAAAGAAATCAAGAAAGAGACGAAGTTAACGTCTTCTTCATTAGACAAGGCCTTGTGGCCTTTGCAATATGGCATAGATTTACGCTAAACCTGAATTGGGTTTGAGTTGAAGATCTTAACTGTCATTTACGCCATTACTGAACTTGATTTGGCTTTGAGTTGAAGAGTTGACAGTCATCCGTGTCACAAGTATTACTGAAGACTGGATGATGACGCAATTGGAGTCTGAATAATAGTGAATATGTGTCGAAACGGGCACACCTCAAGAGTAGAACATTTTATTACACCTCGACAGGAAGAATAGCAATAATTCAGAACTCCGGGCAACTAGTATTCTATGCCATCGACAACACTGCCTTCTCCAGAGGGGAAGGTTAGTCTAGCTCTCATATACCAAGCGCATAGAATTGAAGAGTTATGATCGATTCGCTTTTGATTCACGTCATTTTCTCTGGAAGATACCTACTAGTAATGATTTGTGCAGGAAGTAAATTCCGGGGGCTTAGACATTGCACAACTGTGAGGCTGTGATCTCGATGCTGTACCTCAACTTCGAGCAGAAGCCGTCTCTCAAGGACGAATATTGAATTCGGCACCCGAAGCTACCTACGCCATCTTGAACTCCTCCGTTTCATACGACAGACTGAATTGCTTTCCTGACAATGCCTCTTCTTTGTCATCCACTATTGGATCCTTCTCTTACGTCTCTCGGAAATGGAAGTGGACTGAATCTGCTGTTACTGGACTCGCAAAACGTCAAATAAGCTATGGCGCTTTCATACCAAAGTTCAGTAATTGCATGTGCATCATTTTATTTTGAATCAATTTGAATCACCCCTAGCAGAACTCATTGCGTGCCAGAAGAGAATTTGTTGAAACTTCAAGGGCTGCCGATATTCTGAGAGTTTCATAATCCCATCAATAGGTACAGTGGACATGATAACCAGAGGGGATGCTTATACGATTCATCTGATTCATCTGATTCATCGCAACTTTCTTCATAAAGACAGAGGGTCCACAGCTTACTAAAGCTTGCCCTCCCTCATCTTCGGCAACTTCCAATCCGCTCATCAGCAAAGCAGCATGTATGCGTCCGCCATTCTGGCATCGCCTATACGCCATTCATTCATCCATCGCTAGACTCCACTAATGCCACCCCACCAAATCTTCCGTGAAACGCCATATTCACAAGTCCCTCATCTGATATGCCCTGGGGAATCATGAAAAAAAATTATCCTATTCATACAAGTAAGTCAACATGGGAAAGGAGATATCTTAAGTTCGAGGTGGGAACGCGTTCGGAGGACGAGCGGGGAGACTGAAGGGAGGGTTAGGCAAGCTGCTGAAGCTATTGGTGTTCGTGCTGGCATTGAATTGTCGTTTGGGTGCTCGTATCGGCTCCTCATCTTCGTCACCGCTGGAGGTTAGATCGATGACTGCTGAGATTGGTCGCTTGCTGCTCGTCGAGCCGGGGTTCTTTGGGGTTCCAGATGACTCTCGAGATTGAGAGGGGCCTCCGAGGGCAGGTTTGTACGCAGAAGGAGCACCCATTCGCACGCTGTTGCCGGACTTGGTGATCTCGACGATGTCGTCATCAGAATCGCTTGCAACGCCGTTTGATCTTGAATTCGACGCTGGTTCTTTCCTGTTATTCAGTTCCCACTTGGCGTTAGGCTGAATGGTCACTTGGTCAACTGATCTTGATGTGCCCTTCAAAATTGAGTTGACATATCTAACGACGCGTCAGCGGAAGTCAACAATATAAAAGCTGAGCAATTACTCGTCAACAGCCAAGCTATCGAAAGGCGCGGGATTGTTGCAAGTAGGGCACAGCCATGTAGGACCTTGCTCTTGTAATTGGAGGTACGAGGTAGCGTCAAAGCATTGGTTGTGACGGCAGGCTATTGATCGGACCGGTAGAGAGATTCTCAACGTCGACAAGGGGCATTTCAATGACAAGACCGAGGCGGTGGTCACAATGTCAGCATCACGTGCCTTGTTGAGCACTAAAAGTCTTATAAGCAAAGGTTATTGAAATATCTGACAGGAAACTTACTATCGTCAACAACAGACTTCTCAGTGATTCTCTTTCCATTTTCAAGTTTCTTCACAAGATCCGTGACAGGTATACTCCGCACCACATAGAGGACGAGATAAAATTTCTGTACGCAGCGTTAGCAGTTAAACCAAAATTCGGCGCAAAAGGGGACAAGCAGTTGGGAATAGCAGGGACGAGAGGAGGGGGTTGAGGAAGCTAACTTCGGAACGGCCACCAACCTTGGATGTCAGAGCATAAGTCATCTCGACATTGTTGCTGTAAGCGGGAATGTTCAGACGTAATTCTTTGGTAATGTCAACGGGTCGAGTAGAGCCTGGTTTGTTCTTCAAACCACGCAAATTGGCTTTGACCTCTCCTCCATTGACCTTGATCTCTGATTGGTGCGGGAAGGCAATATCCTGTCGACCACCTCCTTCCGCAGCACAGAACACCATCACCTTCAGATTGGAGTCTGTTTGTACTCGAGTGAGGATAGGATAGTCGATGGGTCGGAGAGGTACTTTGACGGTGTGCCGGTGGTGCGTCATAACTATGGCTTATTAGTTTATAACTTGTATCCAGCAGAATCCCTCTTACTGTCACATTGTGTCGGACCCCCCAGCTGCTCCTCGATGACATAGTATGGACTTGACTTGAATTCGATCCCTAGTTCCCTGGTCAGAATATGACGCGTATTGGCGCGAGAGAGGAGCTTACTTGGATGTCCAATGATACGATAAGTTGCAGCAGGACCTCCTCCCTGGTTGTGGGCAGCGACGGCAGAGAGGTTGTTCGATTTCGACGGGCCTGAAGAGGTGGTTGCTGGGGGGTTCACAGAGGGAGATGACGACGAGCCTGCCATTGCGCGGAATGGAGTCGCCGATTCCTCAATGGAGTTTGGGTCATCGATCATAGCTTTCAGCCTGTAGAACTTATTCGCGTCGCCGTTCTTTGCATGTCTTTGAATACCTGCAGAGAGATCGAAGGTTAGCCAAGCTTGGACTTTCCTTGTCGGAAGATGTGTGCGCGGGGTGGACTAGTCTATCGTGGAAAGTATAGAGCGGCGAGGCTGCGTCAATAACCGTTTGGGACGAACTCACTATCGATAATCTTCTGCTGAAGCTCAGCCTTGACACCATACTTGGTCAAACCCTCTCCAACACAAATGAGCTGGAGGATTTTGTTGACCATTCCAGTTCCTTTGACCTTCCGTATGGTTGCCTCAACATCGTATTGAGTGATCGAGGCCATACTGGATGGCTCTAGAGCGCAGAGGGGTTTTGCAGATGGGTTGGATGCATGAAGAGAAGTTCGGGCGTTTTAGGGACGAATAGAAGAGGAAGAAAATTTTCCGGAGTCCTCTTTATATTCACAGTTGGCTTTGAAGCACGCGAACGTTGGAAGTGAATATGGGCGCCTCGCAGCCGCTGAGTCCTTTCACAGTTGATGTTATGTGCCTTGTCGTTTCCACGACCTCACACCGCCGCAAAGCGGCAGAATTCTTTAAACTTTCCCCAAACAGGCGCTAAAGCCTCGAGGGGAAGCGGAATATTTATCCCGCTTTGAGATATTCCCACCTCAGCCACGATAAATTTCTCGGCCTATCCTAGATTCGAGGAACTCAAAACTCTTCTCAGATCGCCAATCGAATTCTCGAATCCGACAAGATGGCAAAGGGCGCTCGAGCAAGCACGAAAAAGGCGAATCACCAGAAGCTGAAGAGTAGAGTGTTCGGCCCAGTTGAGAGTGCGCGAACAGAGAGGCTTTCAGCAAAGTTCCTGGAATTAGCTTCACAACCAAAACCCCAGCCAGTCAAAGAGGATATTGTCATGAAGTCAGAAGATGGTATGGGCAAGAATTCTTCATTTGGGTTGGGGTTCTGACATGATGTTCAGGCACTGCAAAAAATAATGAGGTCCCCACTCAGAGCAAACAGACAGAGGGTATGACCTCTTTCCAAGTTATTACACAGCGGTAGGCTAACTGATTTTCTGCAGAGATGGAAGTAGACCAGGAGGCTACAAAGAGCAGTGATCGCCCAAAGACGTCCAGTAAAGGCCGAATTGAGAAAACAAGACACCACCGCAAGGCATCCATCGTCTTTCCTAAATACAGCAAAGGTAAACGAGTTGGCGGATCAAGAGTGAAGAAGTAGGATATATTGAAAGGAGACAATGGTATGGACATATGGCGTTATGGGAGGGTATATTTGGCGGAGTCATGGGAGCTTGGGGGGTGTTTAAGGATCGATCACATTAGAAGGAGTTTGGCTTTTCCTACGGATTCCAATATTCAAAACCATTCTTACGTGGCAGAGACTGCAGTCCTATAATATCCGAATAAAAATCTGTCCCAAAATGTCCTAAATACCCACCAGGCTAAATACTTGGAGTTCCAGTTCCTTTCTTAAATCTCAGCATAAATTTTTTTCCTCATGTATTTTACCGATAAGACAAGCTCCTTATCGGCGCCTCGGGATCAACGCGTCCAGGCCACATTGCTTCAACGCGACTTCCAGTGCACATTAACTCTAGGAAATCATGGCAGTTGCCTTGTGCTGCAAAGAATTATCTCTGTACGCTTCAGAATCAAAAGTCTGCTAACCTTGGCTGCTGGGCCAAGCTAGAATACAGCAAAATGGCCTTCCGAAATCACATTCTCTCCTTGCTTGCTGCCAACGTCCTCATCCCAATTGCAATACTAGTATTTGCAAGAGGATTCTTTCCTTACAAGCCCTTCCTATCTGGTCTAGCGAAATATGAGACTCTGTCATGGGGTGCTCCTCCAGAAGCGCCGTTTGATAAGGTGGTATTTATGGTCGTGGATGCACTTCGAAGGTAAGCAACCCTACAAAGACCCGGAGCTATGCTGACAATTGCAGTGATTTTGTTTATTTACGAGACTCTGGTTTTGCCTTCACTCAAAGGTAGTTTCTCTCTGTGCCAAGAATGCAATTCAAAAGCTAATACTTCTCAGCCTGATCTCCGATGGATCCGCAATCCCCTTCACGGCCCATGCCACATCTCCAACGATCACCATGCCTAGAATCAAGGCTATAACTACTGGATCTATACCCTCGTTCCTCGATGTGATCCTCAACTTTTCCGAATCAGATACGACCTCAACGCTCGCATCACAAGATACATGGCTTGCACAAATGAAGGACAAGTGGAAGAGCAAATGGGCTCACAAATTGATCATGTACGGTGACGATACTTGGCTTAAATTGTTCCCAGGGACCTTCCATCGCTCAGATGGGACATCAAGCTTTTTTGTTTCGGTTAGTCAAACTTCTATAGCTCTCAATAGAATTTGGCTGAATACGTACTTGTAGGACTTTACGGAAGTGGACAACAATGTGACCAGGTATGTCCCAGAAGAATTGAATAATGATGACTGGAATACTGTGGTACTTCACTACCTTGGACTGGATCACATTGGCCACAAAGCTGGACCAAGAAGGCAGGAATATCCCACGTCGAGTCCTCAAAGATGATACTAACTTCCCCAAGTCCAAACATGATTCCCAAACAGCGGGAGATGGATGGCATTATAAAGCAGATATATGAGGCCATAGAAACGAAGCAGAAACTTAAATCAACACTTCTCGTACTCCTTGGAGATCATGGCATGAATGATGCTGGCAATCACGGAGGTTCAGCTCCAGGAGAGACCTCACCGGCTCTCGTCTTCATTTCCCCAAAGCTTAAAACGATCACTTCCGGAGATCACAAAGCTCCACCTCCATTCAAAGAAGATTTCCAGTACTATTCAACTGTCGAACAATCAGACATAGCCCCAACTTTAGCTGGCTTACTTGGCTTTCCTGTTCCGCAGAACAATCTTGGGGCTTTTATTCCCAAATTTCTCGAGTTCTGGCCGAAAAGTACGTCTACTCGTCAATGCTCGACTTAGATGCTAACCAGAACCAGAGAACGATAGAATTCAGCTTCTCATGAGGAACGCTAGGCAGATGCTCAAGGTTGTGTCTGCGACTTTTCCCGAGTTCAACAAAGTCGGTGCCGGCGATAATTGCGAAGATTTCTTAGGTAGTATTAACAAGCTTGCTTGTGGATGGAGAAAAATCGTTGGAATCGTAGCAGATGCAGAAGAACTTGAGGATGTTGAGCCATTGCTTCGATCCATGAGCAAGGTATGTGATAGTCGCATTTTGACGGAAAGAGAGTATTAACATTTAGCAGTGGCTGAAGCAAGCCCAAGAGCTCATGAGCGGTACAGCCAGTAACTACGATACTTTGAAGCTCGCGCAAGGCCAAGCTCTAGGACTCGCGGCTCTTATTTTGGCAACGGTGGCGGCCGGTCCAACCATCTATGTTTCCGTGAAAACTTGCTACCCAATCATTCTGATCGGCCTGCTATATGGAATCATGATGTTCGCGAGCAGTTACGTGGAAGAAGAGCAACATTTCTGGTATTGGACCAGCACAGCATGGGTGGCGCTGCTCTGGATAATATCGTAAGTCCTTGTCTTGACCTCTTGATTCAAAGCTCACAGGAAAATAGCTCCCGGAAACAGAGACTCACTCCTCGTCTCCTGGCAATGAGTTCTCTCATAGTTCTCATCTCAATGAGACTCGCCAGACGTTGGAACCAGACTGGTCAAAAGTTCGCTGGAGAGCCAGATATCGCGCGAACTTTTTTCTCCTCGCACCGCCTTACTCTGTGGACTCTCGTGGCTCTCACATATCTATGGAACATACAGTCTCTCGCTACCAAAGGATTCTCTCGGTTCCCACAACTCGCCGCGGGAGCAATAGCTACAACTCTGGCCACTGCATCCATTACATTCAAACTTGCTTTCACCAACGAGGATTCCCCGGAGTTGTTAGCTGGACCGGCAAAGTCTATGGCTGCAACAGATAGTGAGTTTGGGTTATCTTTGGTGACACGGGCAAGAATCGTCTTCATGGCCATTGGACTTTCCTTGCTGTATACCCTTTCGAGTTTCGGTCACACCAAACGTCCAAATCGTAAGTTACCTCAATGCCTCCCTCCATCTCACTAACACTAGCAGCAATAATGCACACTATCCACGACCTCCTAACTCTCTTCCTAATCACCCAATCACGAGCAACAAACATCCCCCTATTCCTGCTGATGGAAATCCAATTCTACACACTCAACGACCTTGGCCTCGGCCTCGTCGAATTAACAACCACCTCCCTGCTCCTCCAATACACCTCCTTCTTCGCCTTCGGCGGCTCCAACGCTATCTCCTCCATCGACCTCTCAAGCGCCTACAACGGTGTATCAGGGTACAACGTGCTTGCCGTCGGGATCCTAACCTTCGTCAGCAATTGGGCTGGGCCAATCTTCTGGGCCTCAGCTACAAACCTCATGCTCCTTCGCCTGCGTAGAAAAGGGGGGAAGGATTTATTGCTTCCGCACCTTGCGCTGTTGACGATGTTCGTGGCGGGGAGTTTGTTCTTCGTGATGGCTGCTTGTACGCTGTTGAGAACGCATCTGTTTATCTGGACGGTCTTCAGTCCGAAATATTTGTATAGCATGGTGTGGAGTCTGGGTCAGCATTTGGCGATTAACATAAGCTTTGGGAGTCTGTTGTATTGGATGGGGACCAAGAATCTTTGAAACTCACTCGAGTGAGAGCTGTAGTCAGAATTTCGCATTGCGAGGGAAGTAAAAGTTGGGAAGTGGAAATCGCAAGAGGGTATGTTGCAGCGCTCAAATCAAGCTAGAAAACAAATCATCAAACGCATCGCCCTTGCCCTTTTTGCGTTTCTTCCTTGGTCCGTTGGATCCCACCACGGCTTTTGGTGCCCTTTTGTGATTGTTGATCCTGGGACCTGGCTGTTCCACCTCCAACCTCAACAGGTTCTCCATGGTGAGTTTCTGAGGTGCTCCTCCGGTCCACTCGTCCTCATTCTCTCTTCTCTGCGCTTCCTCATCCGGCTCATTGTCCCCTCTCTCCTCCACAATCTTTTTGTTGATCCTAGACGCTCCCCGTTTCTTCCTTGGTCTCGGCATCCTGGTTTCTTCAATCCCTTTCACAGCTGGTTGCTCCTCCTCAACCTCCCCCTCTTCTTCCTTCTCCACCACTTGATCCTCTCCCTCCTCTCCCTCCACAGCATGCCACGAATCCTCAAAATCCGGAATCTGCTCCCTCTTCACAGGTTCTCCGAGATCATCGTCTCGTGCATTCGAGCCCTGCAACTCTCCTCCCTTCGCCTCTTCAACTACCTCGATATTGACTTCTTTCTCGCCTCTCACCAACTGCCCAAGGACACTCTTAACCCTGGCCAAAGACCCAAGTAACACGAGCCCAAGAGCCGAATACTGATTATCCGCCACCAAATTCGAGAACGCCAGATAAGCATCCCCAATCACCTGCTCCCTCAAAAACGCAACTCTAACCTCGACTCTCTCCCTCGCGGCCTTCACGTACTTGTTCTCCTCCCTCTTATTCTTAGAAGAATAAGCCTCAGCGGTCTCGAGGGTTTCGAGTTCGGTAATGAGTTTTGAGATTTGCCGACGGAGGATTGAGAACCATTTGTACCATTTTGAGAGGCGGTGCTGATTTTTGTTGCGGTGGTGGGTGAGGTGCAGGAGTTGGTGGGTGGCGATGAGGCATTCTTTTGGTGTTGGCATTGCGGCTCCTGTGGTGGGTGTTAAGGTAGAATGTTGTTCATTCTATTTAAGGGCGTGATGGTTGTAGTTGACTGGATTGTTGGAGGTTTGAGGCGAGGAGGATTGGAGTTAGTGGTCGATACCGGTAAAGAGGCAAGTCGAAGCGAGCAAATTGACGACACGTGACTCTTACAGAATTGTCTCTTTGCTGGATTTGCACTACCAGTAAATTTAGTGCAATTTAATTAAGTGTTGACATATATTCCTCTGTAAGTAAGGGCTCTATCTGAATGAAAGTTATTTAGTAATTATAGGGCTCGGAAAAAGTAATGAATGAAGATGTTCCGAGATTGCAGAGAAATGTACTTGTGCCTGAAAAGAACCCCACCACGATAAGGCGATAAGGAGAGCTCTTCGTTGACTCCAAAACAAATATCTTCCGTCACCCCACTATCAGCTTTCTCTCAACCTCTTCTTCCTTTCCCCTTCCTCCGAGCTCCAAACCACAACGCCCTCCAATTCCCCTCCTCCAATCTCACCTCACCTCACCTCCTCCACCCACAATGGCCTCGTCCGACCCAATCCCCGACCAGTCCCTCGCCCCCAGCATCCACGTCGAAAACCTAACGTACACCTTCCCCGACCGCTCCCTAGGCCTCACCTCCGTGTCCCTCGATCTTCCCCCTCGCTCTCGAACCCTCCTAATCGGCGCCAACGGCGCCGGCAAAACCACTCTCCTCCGCCTCCTGAGTGGAAAACGCCTTGCACCCTCTGGCACCATATCAATCTCCGGGCTAGACCCCTTCAAAGATGGATTGGAAGGAGTGACGTATTTGGGATTGGAGTGGGTTTTGAATCCAATTGTAAGGACTGACATTGGGGTGAGGGAACTGTTGAGGAGTGTAGGAGGCGATTATTACCCCGAGCGGAAAGATGAATTGGTGCACGTGCTGGATATCGATCTCGACTGGCGGATGCATGCCGTTTCCGACGGGGAGAGACGCCGCGTGCAGCTCGCGATGGGGTTGATCCGGCCATGGAGGATTCTGTTGTTGGATGAAATTACGGTTGATTTGGATCTTTTGTCAAGGTCTCAGTTTCTGGCGTTCTTGAAAAAGGAGACGGAGGAGAGGCAGTGCACAATTGTGTACGCAACGCATATTCTGGATAATCTTGCGGGGTGGCCGAGCCATCTCGTGCATATGAGTTTGGGGAAGGTCAAGGAGTGGGGGCCGATTGATGGGTTTGAGATTAGTGGGAGGGGGGAGAGTGGGAATTCGAGCTTGGGAGAGTTGGTACTTGGGTGGTTAAGGGATGATTTGGCAGAGAGGGGACCGAGGAATAGGGCCGTGGGGAGTGAGGGGAAGGCGTACTTTAATCCGGGTTTGGGCGGGTATGGGGCGGAGGATATTAGGAAGATCGAGGGTGGTGATAAAAAGGGGTGGTGAGGGTGGTGAGGGTGGTGAGAGAGTGGAGGGGTTTCCTTGGGTTTTTTTCCTTGTCAAGAGTTTCCTTTGGAAGGAGCACTTCAACAACTGGGTTTGATGCATAGACCGGCGTACATTTAACATGCATTGGTCTGGGAGTCGGGTTGGGAAAACTTCAACATCTCTGGATTTGGTGTGCATCTGGCACTGGAGCATTTAACATACACTAGTCTAGGGGATGATGATGGCAGCTGATATGATGGATTCTTGTTTCGTTTGGGTTCGGGTATCTATACGGGCTGTGGATTCGCCAGAGTCCTTCAACGCCTCCGGTGCGTTCGGCGCAGCATTTAACATAAACTGGTCTGGAGAAAAGCTGTCATGAGAGCATGCGTTACGCGCGAATGGGCGGGGTTGTTTACTTGTTTTGCTTTGCAGGAGGTCTTAAACGCCTCCTGAATGTTTGCATAGCCCGGCGTAGCATTTAACATATACACTGGGTTTGCCCTGCTTTTAAGATATAGAGGGAGGATCAAAAGAATAGATCCGCAGAGAGCTATCTTCACTCGCGATTGCAAGCTCCATCTCGCTTCCTTCTCCTTTCTTCGAGGGTTTCAATGCTAGCTGTGTGATGGCTTTCGAGGGGAATGGGTAAGTGCTGTGATAATTAGCTGAACTCAACCTCACGGGTGTAGGGGACGTACTTTGGATAAGCAACCTCGACCTCAGTGGCCGAAAAATCACGTTTCACATCCAAAGCATAAATCCTGATCCTCCCACTCTCCGTTCCAACCGCAAGATACGCCCTCCCATCAGCCATTAAAACATCTCCAAAATCAACAGCAGTAACCGGATGCTCCTCCGTAATCGTTTTCCTACACGTAAATCCAGCCTCCCCGTCCCTCACCCAAATCTTAACCGTCTTCTCTCTCCCAGCCGTAGCAAACACCCTGCCTTCACCAGGCGCCCAAGCACAGTCAAGAATCATCCTCGAGTGGCCCTTTAGGTTCTGCTCAAGTAGTTTATACTCAGCTGTTCCTTCCCCAGCTCTCTGAAACACAGCCCATTGACGGTCCCTCCCCACACTCAGAAGAAAGTTATCGTCTGAGGAGAATCGTAATCGTGTAACAGTCAACAAATGAGCCATCAACGGCGGCTTGACCTCATGCCACTCCCTCGTCTCAAAGATGCGTATTACAGCGTGGTCAATCGAACTCGCTTTACACGCCGTAGCAACCAGCGAGCCGTCGTGGCTTGCTGCCAGGGTTGAGATTTCATAGCCATGGCCGTACAACTTCTCGATTTCAGGCCAGAGGGTGTGCCGTGAGAGGTGGTCTTCCAGCGGTGGGTGCTTCAGGTTTAATGTAGATTTATGTACGATTGAGGCGGGGTCGATGGCATCGCGGTCGTTATGATTAGAAGGTGGGAGTTCTTCATCGTCGGCTACTGCTTCGATAGCTTTGTTGGAGAGGCCGAGGACAGGCATGTTTGCTGCGTCGGGCATCGAGTCGATTTGAGAACCGCCAAAGCCACAGAGGTTGTGTAGGAGGTTGGCGACTGCTTTTGGTTCGGAGAAGACGCGGAGGAGCTTCTCGTCTGCGCCGGACACGAATTGGGAGGAGCCTAGAGAGTCGATGCAGTTGAGGTCGTAGCCGTGGATTTGTGGTCTAGCCATTTCGTGCCATGAGGCTTGGCCGTCTCTTTTCCATTTTGCGTGGAGTCGTGTTGTTTGATCTGAGCTGGTGGAGAGAAGATAATCACCATCTTTTGACCAGGCAATACCTGCCACTGGCAGGGTGTGCCCGCTGACTCCAGCTCCTTGAATCCATCTATCTCGCTCCAAGTTATGGCTCCACAGTCTCCAGCTTCCTGTTCTTCCAAGAGAGGCTACTGTCTCACCAGACGGCGACCAAAGGCCCGTCCAAAATCCTCCAGTACTACCAGTAGCAGTTGTCGATCCTTTCTCAGCACTGATTTCACCCAATCTCGTGACTGTCACCCAAACTCCAGTCGAAGCATCGGATTCCCAAATCGCCAGCGAGTTATCTGCTGATGCTGAAAGTAATTGCAATTTATCTCCCACAGCTCTCCAATTCGTGCTGTAGATCCAATCCTCATGTCCCAGAAGCAACGCCTCAAATGTAGCAGAGAAGTCAAGACCTTGAGCCTTGAATCGATGAGCTTTGTTCGATAGAGATTTTCCGGGCATGAAAGCTCCCAACGACGGGTCGGCTGAGGCAGCTGCAGCGGGCAGTTCTTTGCCTTGATGGATTCGCCAGAGTCTGATATACTTATCCTGGCTTGCTGATGACAAGATGAGGTCGCTGGTGGGACCGAATCTCTCCACTGTAAACTCTAAGGATCTGATCCATCCTTCGTGGCCAGCCAGAGTTGCTTGTAACCGGAACTCGGCCGCATTCTGCGAGTCTAGGACGTAGAGCTGGATGATGTCTTTGGTTCCGGCAATGGCCAGCACATAAGATTCGGGTGCACTGGCCAGAGGACTCAGGGCCAGTGCCAAGGGAAAGAATCGAGGCGTGATATTGATAGTCTGCTTCAAAGTCGCCGCATTTTGCTCGTCCCGGGACCAGATCTTCACCGTGGCATCGGCTGCCCCTGATGCGAAGATTCCCGACGACCGACTAGACACCGCTATGCAGTTGATCGAGCTTTGGTGATCTGAAAGGGTTTGGATACATGAGTATTGCTTAGTTAATGAATCTTTGCTCCATATTTTCAGGGTTTTATCGACAGATCCGCTGAGCAATAATCCTTGGGTCTCTGGGACGAATTTGACAGCATTTACGGTGTCAGTATGACCGCTGAGAAGTGAGAAGAGGCCTCTGCCATCAGAGCTCTACGTTCAAGTCAGTCCAGGGTCATAGTCATACAAAAAGATCCGCGCTTCGAGTGCTGTGAAACGTGATCCTACTTGGAAGTCCCGTTACTCACAGCCAGGAATGAAACGGGGACGCACCTGTGGCCGCCATAAAGCAACATTTCTATCAGCGCCATAAGCCAGAAGACCTGAGATATCCCAATCAGCCGTCGACGGGTGTCTGTTGGCCCCGGCTGCGAGGTATTCGGTCCTTGAATGCATCATTTTTGGCTCATCAGACGAGGCTCGGTACGGAAATAGAGGTCGACAGTTGAGAAGGTCATCGAGCAAAGTCCTTGTCCGACATTTGCGAATAACTGCTCTCAGGATGGTCAACTGGTTGAGGCTGAACTCTTTTGATGTTGTCGGTATTCATCATCTTCGTGCAGCAAAACTTTCGCTAAATTTAAAGGACCATGAATCCCGGCATTGCAGATGCCATGGTGATGATTTCTTCCAAAACGCAGTTATTGTACCCTTTCAAGTCGTTTCTACATATTCTCAGAGGGCTCAATAGGAGACAGATAATTTCTTAGTAATCCCCCCAGTTTTTACAGCAAAATAAATACTGCGGCAGGAAAGAGCAAGTTGCTGCAGATCAGGCTAAGCGAGGCTCTGACCAAAATTTCTCTTTCCTGGCAACGACATGCCTTCTTTCTTCAACTCTTTCAAACGCTTCAAACGGGGCCGCCCCCTCATCTCAACTGCTCACCGGCAATCAAAACCGTTATCATGGCATCCGAGGAGACCATCCCCATCATCGTGGAATTCACGTAAGACCCCAATCGCATCCCAGAAGCGCTGTGGGGGAACATGGGCTAACACAGGCGATCTAGCGGAGGCCTGGAGATGCTCTTCTCAGGCGAACGCAAGCACAGGCTCTCGGTCCCTGCGAAAGACAGCAAGGGAGATGCAGTCACCGTTGGCTGGCTTGTCGATTATCTCTGCGACGAGGCCATGAAAGATAACAGGAAGGAGATGTTTGTCTTGGATGGTCACGTGTAAGCCCTATATTCCTCCCGTTAAGGTCTCGTCTTCAGATTGGTCTTCACCGCTTCTCAACATTTCTCCCTCGTCAAATCAGTCCCTTCCACATTTCATCATCTCGAGCAGTCATTCAATCAATCTGCATCAATGATCTGCAGCACGTCAGCTTGGCAGGGTAGTTCTGCATCTCGAGCAAGCCTGCCCCAGCTTGCTGCTCTATTCACCGTTTCCTGCGAAATCCCACCCTCTGCTCGCAGCTCCAACATGGGCAAACACAACACCTCAGACCGAACTCACTGACAACTCGTGTATGCATCCAGTCGCCCGGGAATCCTGGTGCTCATCAACGACGCCGACTGGGAACTCGAAGGCGAAGCCTCATACGCCCTGCAACCCAACGACAATATCCTCTTTGTTTCGACGCTTCACGGGGGCTGAATCACCCATTATTGTGAAATCGTCACACCATACGAGAGCATTGCCGGTCGCACGGCGGCTACTCCTATTATGCGCATCCTCAGCTCCGGACCTCCACCACCCATTCCGATCTTCCGCCGTTGTCAGATCTCGCAAATCTGGCTCCGTTCGACGATATTCTCGGGTCGCCAGGTCAAAGCGACGATAATTGAGGAGGCTCAGGAGAACCAATGCACGCCTTATGTGGCTCTCGAGCAGACGAAACACGAGTCATCCTTGCACGTGATACTAGGAACAACCTTGCATTGATCTTCGCAGGGATGGTGTCAAGAACCCCACCTGACGCCTCACTCTCTGCTGCACCACCACCACCAAGACATCGCCGACCTGCACCTCCACGAACCAACAGATACCATAGAAGCGCCCTCCATCCAATTGAGTTTTCAGTGCCTCATGCAGGCGTACACGAGCACGCATTCTGTGCAACACGGGGAATACTCTCTGGCGATCCAGTTTGACATACCTCCGTATTCAACCTGGGACACGACAAAGGTTTGCCACGGACGGAAGACGGCAGTCTGAGCGACATCAAATCAAAATAGCCCACAGCTCACTTGACGATGCCGAATACAGCGGATCCCGACCCCATCAAATCGTATCCCATTTCGGCCCTGCTAACTGAAAGGCTTCGAGAATCGGCAGGCCCCAGGATCCGAGATTGAATATCCAGAGCTATCCGCCTCCAGCGGTGAAGCCCCGGGAGTCCGGGACACACCGACCAGCAAATATCGGTATCTTCCCTCCCCCATCAACACAACCACAGGCGGTCGAAACACCTCAAGAAACCCTTATTACCTAGCGCTGTACAACGCTGCTTCTGCACCGAGAGAATTTCAGTGCGCGATTTACTGTGCGAGAATTGCAAAACACTGGAAAGGGCAGCTCGGAGGGAGCGTGTTGCATCGCTCGTTCGCTCGCTCGCCGACCGGTGTGAAAGCTGTGCTGGGCAGAATTTAGCGAAACGCGGGATATCCTCCCCAGACGCGGCGCACCACGGCCTGAACCGAATTCTTCGTACGTGATCTACTCCGTAATCGCCTGCGTGTCCCGTCCAGTGGATGTCCCGCAGCCCAGCACACCCTCTTTGCAGCCGGTCGTGAGATAGACTCCTCGTCGGCTCGCCGGAGCAAGCCGACGGTGAGGAGCAAGATCCGGAGCAGATACAGTTGCGGTTGGGCGTCAATCGAGGGGTATGCGCCTCGCTTTCCACGCGCTAGATTGTCGGAGATTCCGTAGATAGAGTCCATACCCAGGCAATCGAATTCCATGACAGCGCATGGCGGCGATAGCCTAGATAAGCACCGCCGGGGTGGATTGTGGGGTTTGTACACTTACGGGGATTTTTGCCCTGGGGCTGCGATGAGACGACGCTGACATGGGGCCTGCAGGGAGGCCTGTCACTCCTGTCAAGTTAGGCGACGGCACCTCCCTGTAACCCCTATCCACGCTCGCCACCCTGGTTCAAACGTAATAACTTCAAGCAACGTCAAGCAAGGGGTTCTTGAGTTAACAGTCAACACCAACACAAAGCTTTCCTAGCACTCAAGACTCGCAGACAGAACAATGTGATAAATAATAATATATTCTTCTCTCGTCTAACTATACTGCTAGAACAGCTGCACTAGCTCTTCATCCCCTCGTGATATATGTGCACAAAGCCTTGTGATGCTAAATATACTTGCTTCGCCTGTGCAAAAATTCCGAACCCCCGAACCAAAGGCAGAAAACGCAGAAAACGAGGCAGCAAGCTACCTCTAAATGCATCATCTTCGCAGATGGTTAAATGCGATATAAGTCTTTGAGCACGTGATCCTCCCAACCCAGTCAGCCCCTGTGCTCAGTTTGATAGATACAACAACATGATATCTTTCGATCAAAAAGCCTTTCGAGAAGGTCCTCCCATAAATAAAGTCGCATACCAATAAAGAAAAATTCAAAGCGCAAGTAAGAGAAGGAAAGAGAAGGAGAATGAAATACAGGATGCGACATGTGTCGACTTAAGTCCATCTCTGAAGAGCGAGTATGGCTGTGCTATGATAAATAATGCAGTGCGCGCGCAATGATGACGAAAAGGAGAATGATGTGAAATGGAAAAGCAGCCACACCACCACGCAACAACAAATGCCTCGACGATATCCTGCCCATCCCTTGCCAATCCGTTCCGTAGAGTGCCGTGTCATCCCAAAAGCCTTCTATCAACACCACCGCGCCGTCTATATACCGTACTTGCTCTTCTTTCTGCTGTCATTTTCATCCTCGTAATAATAATACACCTGGTTCCTTCTCTGGCCTAGAAGCCTGAAGTCTGGCCTTGCTTCGTCGTAGCTCATTCCTCATCAACAGTCGTAAATCGCACCTCTTCTCTTGGTTCTCTCGGGCGGCGTCGTGTTCTGTTTTCCCACAATCCACCCCCCCTCCCTCATCTCGACACCACGACGTACTCATCAGTACATCCTGTCTCCAAACGCCAAGTCGCCGCTTCGTCCAGCGTCTTCGAATCCATCTGATGGCGCATCGTCGTAGCAGGTGCCGACTGAACTCGCACCACCGCTTCCGCTGTGGCCGGACTGGCTCTCCTCGTCAACGTCGAACATCTCGTACTGTCCACCTTCTCCTCTTCCAGAAGCATGCGCACCAACCGATGCAGAGCCCATCATATTCCCCCTGCCAGCACCAGCCATGCCGTATCCACCTCTTGAACACATACTTCTCATCCCGGAGCTTGAAGCCATGGAGTTAGAGCCAACCTTGCGGTCCTTGCCGCGACCCTTGATCCCCTTGTTGCTGTTCTTGTACAGGTTGGCAAAGTACTCCCACAGCTCCTTGTCGGCTGCATGGACGATGTCTCCGTCCTTGATGGAGGCGAACTTGGTCGTCAGAGCGCGGATGGTGGCGATGTGGAATTTGTTTTGGTGGGACTATGTGAAACATCGTCAGCTTTCCCTTCTCGTCGAATCGTGTCAAGGTGTGGAGATGGGAGATGATAGGAGAGGGAGAACATGTTCATGCTTGACGAGGGGCTGAGTGTGGCTGGGTTGAGGGGTTGAGACTGGAACGGGAGAAAAGCAACTATATTGACAATCAGGGGCTCAAAAAGTTGAAACATCGGTGGAGTACACCACAAGCAACTTTTCAGGGGAAACGAAAACGACATGACTTGAGAGTAGAGGCTTACTTTGAGATTGCCGAGCTGCGTAAATTGCTTGCCGCAGTCATCGAGACGACAGAGGTACGGCTTGGATTGATCGTGGACGATCTTGTGGGCGCGGACGTTCCCGCGTTGCGCGAATCTCTTCCCACAGATCTCGCAATGGTATGGACGTTCTCCAGTGTGCCGTCGTTCGTGCGTCTAGAGTTTTCCGTTAGTCGAGATCGTGCTGGGGAATCTGGATTTTGCATTTACCTTCAGATTTCCAAGCTGGGAGAAGCTGCGACCACATCCAGGTTCTTTGCATGGCTAGAATAGAGGATTAGAGACAAAATTGTAGCATGGAAAGTCGGAGCAGGTTACTCACGTATGGCTTGACTCCGGTATGGGCTCGCTCATGAATATCGAGATGCGTCTTCTGATAGAAACTCTTGGTGCAATTCTCGATTGTACATTGATACCGTTTCTTGCCACCCTTAGGGCTCGCTTCTTCCTGAACATCCTTCTGCGTGAGCTTGTATTGACTCGAGTCTCCAGAACCATACGCTCTGGCTTGAGAAGAAGCCTCCACGTAAGGAGGGGTACGGGAGACACCTACCACAGGTCTACTCTGATCTGCAGATGAAGGTTTCTGTGGTGTTGTGCTTTGGGTTTTGGCTTGAATAGCTTTCATGAGAGTGTCAACTTCCGTTCCGAAATTGACGTCGTTACTACCGGTGATGGGGGTAGTCGTGGTTACGGTTTTGGTGTTGGCGGACGGGAATGAAGGCGAGTTGACTGAGCCGTTCCACTGAGGTTCTGACTTGATAGGTGGACTTTGGCTGTGATGTTCTTCGATGTAGCCTTGTCGAGGGTTGCGAGCGTACGAAGTATCAGGCTGTGTCAGACGAGGCAGAGGTCGCTGCTGGATGTAGTTGTTCGCAAAAGCTGGAATGACTCCGTTCTGGCCAGCTCCACTATACGGACCGAAGGTGAATGGGTTGTTTTGCTGCATTTGTGGATGAGCCACTACCATGTTGTTCGGTGGTGCTCCGCTGAATGCATGGACCGGAATGTAATGAGGGGCCATGATTGCTCGTGTAAGAGCTGCAGAAGAAGCCGCTCTCGAATCGTAGGATTGAACGAGGCCGGAGATGTCCATCGTGTAGAAAGTCTCGATCGGCTGCTGATGAGTATTCTGCTCGGACCAGCGTCCCCAGGCCTGGCCTGGTGCCTGTGCTGTTACTGCCAGCGTGCCGGTATTGTCTTGCGTAGACGCAAGACTTTCGGAGGTTGGTGGTTTTGGAAGAGTCGTTTTTGAAAGTCCGCGTGTAAATCAATAGAGGGAAGAACGGCGCGGAAGGAGTGCTGATGCAGAAAGCAAAGCAAATGTCCACCGAAAAAAACGAGGCTCGTGGATGACCAGAAGCAGTTGAGGCAGTCAAGTTGCGGTATGTTGCGGTATGTTCACAAAGTCGAAGATCAAAGGTGTTTGTTGTATTAGTGGAAGGTCATGAAAGATTTGGGCTGAGTTGATGTGCAACTGGGATGGAAAATGGAGGGGTGCCAATCGTTCGGTATTGATCCAAGATCCCACAAAGATGGCTCCCGAGATGTATTCATATACCAGATCAACCTACCTCAGCCCCCCCACCCCATATCTGCGGTAGTCAAGGTGATGGCCCGCATCCCACGTTGACTGGGGCTGAGACTGTACCAATAGCAAGCCACGGACATCGACGCATGGCCATGAAACAGACAAGGCTGCTGGACAAGTTGTGCTGCTCCCATACTGGCACTCTACTGAGCGAGGAGACTCCCTAACAGACTGCACGCAGAGTATATTGAAGACTTTCAATGAAAACGACACTAAAGAGCTGAGTGCCAGTACTTGCAAAAGGCGACAAGGGTGTGCCGACCGGGGTCTGTCAGAAGGGTATCGATTTGAGAGACAGTGTAGATGATGAAAACACCAATAGAGCCGGGGACTGGCGCCAGTTGGTGGCCTCTCCATAAAGACACTTGCAATGCTCTCGCACGTCGGAAATCGAGACTCGGTAGATCCAGGTGCATTGGCTGCATCGATCGAACCTGCTTCCTGGCACCCCTCTTGCAGGGGGCCTTCGGGGCTTCTGACGGGAGGGACCTCGAACGAGAGTCACAAAATTGGGGGAGGAATATTGCTAGCGGAGCGCTAAAGGGATTTGCACTTAGAATCTGCTAAAAGAGGTCAAAGACATTTGGCGGCATGGATCAGGGATCTTGCGAGGCACCAAACAGATCTGAGATGGGGGGAGAGCAGCGCTGCATACAGTCCCCCTGTTCCAACCTACTAATGGGAGGTGCTTCAAGCCGGTCCCCCGGCGAGAGCGCGGGAAGGATGAAGCTGTCCGGCAGCGTGGGGGTGGGCGAGGTCACACAGTCTGGCTCGGGAAAGGGCGGCGGCGAGGCACGAGTCCTTGGAGCTTGCCGTCCCCCGTGTGCGAACAGCGAGCAGCGAGCAGCGAGTGCGTGAGGCAGAGTGCAAAAACACCAGCACCAAGGCAGGGGAGAAAAACGCCATGGCGACGGCGGAGGAGGGGCCTTGGATCTGGCCCGCCTTGGAGCCCAACAGCTCGTCGTCCAATCGTTTCCCCCAGTGGCCAAGGGCATGAATAAACTTAAATTTGCGTCGGAGCGTTTTCCAGCGCGAAGTGCGCCAGAGTTAAATGTTAATTGCTGCTGGAACGGCTCGGCCCCGTGTCTCGGGAAGGCCCAAAGTTGATATCTGACTGAACTCTGTTCTCGGGACGAATCTGCGCCTCCGCCTCGCGGTGGATGCGGAGGCGGTAGGGAGGCTTCCGCGGAGTCAGCCCCCGGTCCATGCGCTAATCTGTCAAAGTTGCAGTTGAAAATCGCGGCCGGGAGTATCAGACTTCGCCAATTGCCGTGCTCCAGGAAGACGCGTAGATAGGGGCATTTTAAGGGGCACGTTGCGACGAGATCGTGTGCCTCTGAAGTTCAAGAGGCTTCAATGTGCGTCAAGCTCGCCAAAGCAGAGCATGTGCCCATCAATGCAAGAAGCGACGAATGTTCCTCTCGTTGGCAATTGATTGCTTCTAAATGCAGGCCAACAACGGGAAGGGAGGGCAGCAGGTGAGGGATCCCGTGGAATGGGTCCGCCGCAGCCCGCGGACACTTCACCCGCACCCTACAGGATCAGTATTCGGTAGCAAGGCTGCAGCCGCGAAGATTCCTGTGTGTCACTCTAGCGCGGAGATATGTTCCCAGAGTAACACAGCTCACCCAGGCGCCGCCAACTGTTGACAAGCTAACTTGTCCCATTAACCAAGTGTCGCACAACTCTGGAATTCCTCCGCAGTTTCTAGTCGTTGAAGAACGCCTGGGAGACATTGGGACAATGGCGGAGCGGAGGACGCAACGTGGACTGGTGGTACCCGTAGAGACAGGAGTTGGAGTGGTGGTCAGAAGCGCGTGCTTGCAAGACAGAGGGCTGAATAATCAGAGGTATCGCGATCAGTAATCGAGTTCAGCTGTAGCTCAGGTGCTAATTGCACTCGGGGAAGTGCGTGAGATCATATTAAATGTTAAACTGATGCAGAAAACGACAAATTGGGACAGGGAGAGATGTCGTCGCGCTGGAGAGCTGAACCTCGGTGGGAAACTCCCCGACTGTCGGTAGTCTTCTCCAGATCCGGAAAATCGATCAGCCAGCGGCGAATTGCAGTGTCTCGAGACTCGACGCCGCACCAACTTGTTGTTGCAGATGAGGAAGCGTGGCAATACTGCATTCAAATTCTTGCAACCCATATTCCTCGAGACCTCAGCACTGGCTGTGGTATTACCCATAGAAAGTCAAATATAGGCTGGGAGAAACGTAAAAAAGTTGCAGGCCTCAATTCTCACGAATCCTGGGAGCAAGCACCCCTCGACACCCCACAAACTGCTTCCCATGTTCATGCCGAGCCCTTGAGCGAATCGTCCAGCGCGCTGAGAGGCTCGTCTGGCCGCTTGAGGGGCCTTGCCAGGCCTTGGTCATGACCCCCTGACGGCAGCCTGGACCCGGAAAGTCCCAGATGCTGCAGGCCCCATGTCAAGCCCTAGTCAGGCCTGTCAGCACGACCCAGTGCGTTGGTCGAGCTCGAAGATCCGCCGGCTTGCAGGCCGAATATGTCCAAGGTAGCGAGGATTTGCGCCAGCTCTCGTCGCAACCATGGCCGTGTCATTTCCAACCCTCAAGGAAGATATAATTAACTCCCCCATGCCGACAGCAACCGTTTCGCAGAGGTCAGAATAGGCACGGGCAACGCCATACGGGCCCCAAGTCGCCCGTCCCCAGTCGGCAGAATATGTCGCCATTATTGAATATTGGCTGGCGGCCGAAAGTGAAGCATGGCGTGGAGAGACGCAATGCTGGAGAGTCCGTAGAGCGATGGCGATTGGGAGCGCGGTCACACGTGTGGGCTGGCCGACGGGAAGAGGTGGTGGTTGAGAGCTGCTGTGGCGGGGAGAGTGACATGCCGGGATCGAGAAGGGAGGCTATTTGCAGTGCGTGTTCGGAACTTCTGTGCAACAGAGGCGCGCCGCTGGGATGGGATGGGAATAAGGTTCACTGCATGTGTTCTGTTAACTTTGGTTGACCCGCGATGTTGGCAAGGAATGGAGGTCTGGTGCTGCTGCAGTGCTGCTGCTGCAAGGGCCCTGCTTGCCCGGAATGGCTGCACGTGACTTGGAACCTGCATATATTCGATGCCAAATATTGAAGCTCAACCAAACCAGGCCAACTCTTCATGCAACCTCCAACGTGGCGTCCGTCCACGCTCAATGCGTTTCTCACGTCCATGGCAGAAAGGCGCAGACATGCCCTGGACCTGCCCGCCAAAACCTCGAGGCTCAAATGCCAGAGCATGAGGATTCCAAATTCGAATTCCACTCCCGATCAACATCTGGCCAGCACTGTGTTCCCATCGATTACATCCAACGCGCGTCACCCCGTTCTGCTATTCAATGGAAGGTCGCCGAGTCGCCGACGGCGCACGCAGCGTAGTCGCATTTCTTGCGCCCTTTGCGTCTTATGTTAATGATTTGCGTTTTCGACTGCAACTCCCGCCGCCACGACCGACTGCCCCGGTCCTGATGACCACTTCTTGCCGTAGCAGCGGCATAAGCCACACCAGACCACTGTTGGAGAACAGCGCTGCTCAATCAAGTAAACAATCGCGTGAATCGCGGCAGGCCGACGGCAATGGTCCCAGACCTATCCATCACCGCACAGACGATCACGAGCGAGCAACTACTCTGCTAAGCACGTACTTGCTACTCGCCAAAGCACGGTAGCATCCGAGCCTAAGCCTCCGAAGACAGGACGGCAATTGTCAGATTCGCAGCACCTACCCCATTCCCAAAAGACCCGGTTTGCAACGTTCGCGCAAGGGGCGGCGCAATCGAGAAAATGGGGGTGAATGAGACGGGCATCCTGGCCGTCGATCCACCACCTTAACCCCAGATCCCAGGTCTCGAAACTCCCACACAGCGAATCCGAACTCTGCGCAGCGAGAGAACGGAGCATAACGCTGCAGCCGATTGTTTCCAATGCCAATCTTGCATTTGAATCTTGCATGGGTCTGCAGCATCGACTTTCGACTCGGTACATGCAAGGGAATCCGGGCAGCACACCCAGCTGAGGATCCCGTGAGGAACAAAACAAAAGCACACATCTTTCCCTAGACGCCACATTTGCCCCTCCTCAAGGACCCTGGAACTCTCCTCAAAAAGCAAAACCACCCGGTCATCCCCCGGAGCATAGCTGGCCACACAAGGCTGACGGAGCTCTCGTAGCGTCAAGACGGGTCGATTGATCACCAGCATCAAATGCAGCCTCCGCCGGAACCTCTGCATGCACAGAGCAACATGCGTCCACTTTCACGCTCCACCATCACGGCGAAACTCTTTCTCCAAGCGGGAAGTTACTCAATTTGACGATTACCATGAAATTTTGATCAGGGGCGTCTTTAAATTTTGTACGGAGAGTTCGAGATTCTCAATATTCATCGTTTTTGTCACAAGATTTGAGCTGCGCCTTTCTGTTGTGACCTCATATTTCGTAGCGCAAAAGAGTATTCTTTGAAGCTAGGAGTAAAGAGCTCTAAGGGGAGCTTGCGGCCGTTCTAAATCAGACGAACTGGTCCTCGAACCGAGCTTGGAATCGAAAACATTCATCAGGACGTTTCATGTTGCCACTGGCAGATTGTGCACCGGAGGCAGTGCAGGAGACCCAAATGCGCACAGGGAGCTGCCGGTCAGATCCCTTTGCGATCAAGATATCAATCTGGTTTCCAATTGGTTCTGGTCGTCTTTCGCAACCTTCGCAGCTTTGGGCCATCAGCTCCATTTCCCAACCAAACAACACTCGGTCCATTAATAACAACATCTTCTATTTCTCGTGAGAATGTCAGTAGCCATGCATGACTAGCCCTGACCATATGCCAAATCCTGATTAGAAGCGAGAGCGGCAATGACCTGACGATACATGGTCGGGTCGGCATTCTCCTCTGCAGGCAACTGATCATCATGAAGAGATCCAGACATGTTCACCTTCGGGCATCCCAAAACATCGTACGACGTCCGATGTAGTCTTTCAAGCGAAACCTTGTAGAATCATCAAACAACTCCTCTACAATATCCAGATCCAGACCCCCGAAAAAAAGAAGCGACTAGAATACACCTTCTGGAAGAATGTCAACGGCACGAAATGCGCCACAGCTCTTTTTAGATTCAAACCCGAATCAAGCCAGCTTTTCCACATGGTGCGCTATTCCCTCAGCCTCCTGCGTCTTGTTGATGGCGCCCCTATCCAAATGCCGCGCTGCCCCCTTTTGATCCTTCTCAGTATCTCCTCAGACCTGCTACCCGCCACGGCCGCGGAGATCTTTCGTTGTTGATATCGCTAAGCGGGGCCTTATTTCTCCATGCATTGCTGAATTTTAGGGTCCTGGAGGAACGTTAGTAAAGGCTTGTTGATACCTCCCCGAGTCATGAGATTGCTCATGAAAAACATGCATCCCACTTCCGTTGTCAGTTCTCCGAAATAATTGGGCAATATCAGAAAGAGAATTGCCACGGTTGAGTGAGGGCATGAAACGTGGAAGCTGGGGCTGGAACGGGTTAAAGTTCATTCACTGCCTGTGATTCGAGTGATATTTCCTTGCGGTAAATGTCCTTTACTGGAGAACATGTTTTCCTTGCCTTCTGTTCTCGATCTGGCTGAGCCACACTTACTCTTCCTTCTGCTACCGTCTCAACCCAGTTCCACAAACATATCAATCAATGTTCACTTCACACATCTTCAAGATAGATGGTGATGAAGTTCGTTGAACACAATCCCCACGGGTTTCACGGCTCGAATGGGATGTTCTGATTACAAAGTCTCCCAAGATTAATTCTCATCTCAAAGGCTGGCGAGATGCCGGCAGCCCCGAGGGTTACGTTTATATACGAATACTGCCTGCTATCAGACACAGCGAAGCTCAACCAGTTGACTTCATAAGCTACAGCCTTGCAATTCCACAGCATTCCAAACCTGATCAGCCCTCTGTTCCCACGTCGTTGATGTTCCAAGCCACACACTCAAGATAGTACAAACGAAACATTGTGGAGTGATGTGCTTTGGAAATAGCACCGACTCAAAACACACCGCCTTCCAGCCTTGACAAAACAAATTCTTCGGACCGGACTTCACTCTTGACTTTCCTTCCAGCGGTCGGCATCCATGAATCATAATCTCATATCGAATGTCTTCATGCGTTATTTCAACGGGTGAGATTACATAGAACTCTGCTTCACCATATTGATAGAGGCATATGGGTCTCCTGCGGAGCTCATTGAAAGGCCGTTTCGACCCAACGCTGATTGTGTACATCTTGTTACTTTACAAGTTTGGGACAGTCAAGCGGCTGCGGTGGGTCGAAGATTTCTTTTGATGGGAAATTTTTCCCGTGTATACGAAAATCCTTTGAAATTGCTCCCGTCAGCATTCTGATCCGTCTGTATTGTATTTTCCATTACGCCTCTTACTCCTTCAGAGTGACTTCATTTTGCCGCAGCTTTGTTATATTTGTCGAGAAAAAGTTCTCAACTGTTTTAGAAATGTTCTCTCTCTTAACTGCTACCATTCACAAAGAGAGAGAGAGAGTTCCCAGATGGCAGAGAGTATTCATTCCAATTTCAAAGTCTGCTTTCACAGAATCCAGGATGGGTGAGGCCAAATGACCAATTGTGCCCTCAAAACATCTGTGGTCATGGCATCGACGGCCAAGTGGGCGGCAGGATCAAATTATCCATTTATCGGTGTTCGATCACTTTATTCTCAATATTCAGCAGAAAAGCTGCAAGATCACCTTCTGCAAATAATAGACTTTCCTTGCTCAACCTTTGCAAGTTCAAACCAGGACGTCATTACTCATGCCCGTTATTGTTACGAACGTGGCTGCCAGAATATGTTAAAACGAATGCATGAAATACCAGCGATTTCGACCGTCAAAGATGAACGACGACCACGGAAAGATCTTCGACCTTGGAATTAGCCAAGCTTACTCTTCGTCGGTGACTACAACTCATCCTCTAGTGCTTACGAGCAGCTAGTGAGCCCCATTGCAGGGGACTGGATTACAGCCTGCAGAATACGCTTTATTGAACTTTATTCTCTTTCTGCGCAAGCAACTCCCGTGCTGGGACCTGAGAATGGAGCTGCCCCTTCCATAAACTTGGGCGTCGAATTCTTTATTTTCCCCTTCAAAATAGCAACAGTCTGCCGGCAAGGAGATGGGCTATCCCCATCCAATGGAGGAGTCTCCGCATACAATTGCGAGTGTTGTGACAAATCTTCTCACTGCAGCTTGCAGATCTACGCCTTGTTTCTCCCTGTTCAAAGCCTGAGTGCGGCTCAACACGTCATATCCTAAACCAGACTACCCTCCCTACACGGCCAATATCTTTGATATTCATTGTATGTCTTCTCGTCCTTGAGAAATACCACTTGCGGCCAATTGCAGCAAGTCTTCCTTTCCATCTCCATGTTGTCCCCAGCTCAGCAATTGCAATCCCAATACAACAGTACGGAGGCTCGTCTATGCACTGGCAAGTATCGGTCGGTCGGTCAATCTTTGTCCCAACTCCTTCTCCAGAAGAGCAGTCCCCATCCCCACCTGAAAAGTCTGTGAGCTGTTCCCGATGCCGAGCCGGTCCAAGAGTCCTCAAGTCGCACTGCCAATTTCCTTCTCCCGAAACTCTCCGCAATAGATTTTCCTTTTCTCCCGTACCTAGTGCGCTGTCGAACGTCGATCTCCTCAGTCTCACTCCACCGGAACTTTCTACCGGCAAGGTTTGAGACATTGGTCTCCATCCCGCTCCACATCCCGTTCTGGCATGACAAGTGCTTTCGCCGTAACGGCATAAGCCTTTGACCACAAAGTAATAGACAAATTCCACAGTCAACGGGAAGCCACCCAGCAAGTCTTTTCTTCCTCCTCGTATGCACTGTCGATCACTCAATACTCTCCCCCCCCCTAAATAAATGTAATAGTGGGGTCCCGCAACCCAGCCTGGCACGGTCCAGTTGCCATACAAAAAACCCCCTGCACTTTGGCCCACTGTTACATTTTATTAGGGGGGTGGGGAGTATGAATACGATTTACAACGTGCTTCGTGGCTGAGACAAAGTTCGGAGCTGCATCTGGTCCCTGCATATATTGGCTCAGACACACAAAATGAATCGTTATTCGGCCAGCTTGGCAGCTCTCTTCACTCCACCACTTCTTTCAACTCCCTCAGAAAGTTTGTTTATCGCCTCCGAAGTCACTCCACGAATTGCGTCAGAGAGACAGGATCGCCGTCCCCTCCTGCATACTGCTTCCCGCTCCTGCGTATGGTGGTTTGACAGCACAACATGTCACCTGCAGGAATATACCTTCAAATTGCCATCAAAGATCGCCACTCTTCGTCCCCGAAGAGAACCTTATTCTCTCAGTGTTTCGTATCCTCACTTACCTTTCACACTCAACTTGACTCAAGGAACATCATCTAGATCCGCCCACACGGCTACCTCCCGCGATCTAGATGCCCCTCAATTCTTACAACGTCTCTAGGGAAAATAATGTAGCGAGACAGGGGTGTTCCGCGCTGGCACAGACCAGAAAGCAAACAATACGAACTTTTAATTGGCTTTTACCCCTTGTCTGTGGCTCTCTCGCTAATTATTTCCCCTAGAACGTTGTAGATCCCGAGGGGCTCGCGAATCGGATGCAAGAGAATTGTACCGACCGGGGCCGTGCATTCTAAAACTGCTCGTGAGGCCGTTATCGCAGATTGTCATAAATTTCCTTCTGGTGGATAAGGAGGACCCTGATGATCACTGATCAGGCTTTTTTATTGACACGTGACATAATGGCTTGAACGATGAGAAAGCGGGAAATTGTCAGCTGATCTTTCTTTCTTGCTAGAGGGAATGCAGTTGTCATTGCATGTTATGTCTTTTATGCGTGAGGTTTGAATGCTGCTTTATTGAAGAAGTTGGAGGGAGGAGGCTCGGATTTCGGGATATTTCCTGGCTAGCGCGAGATGAGTGCGAGGGGTTGAGATCGTACCGGAATTGAGGCGTGGGGTTCTTGGCCTGGATTGAGGAATTTGGATCGTGGGTTCCAAGTATACTAAACTCGTCCCTGCAATGAGAAATGTTTGGTGGAGGAGGATCTGGACGGGAAGCATTTTGTTAGTTTCCCCCGGAACTGCCGCTGCCGCCGGAGTCTGTACTTTTTTTTTACGTACTTATGTCGAAGTATTGGGATGAGATGCATGAGGCCAAGAAAGACAAGTTGGTTTTGACGGGAATAGTGAGGTTCCTACAGAATAATGGAGCTCCTGTTATGAGCAGTGAGGGGTCGAGAATTGAGGGGTAGGTGGGCCTTAACACTACGAAGCTCGGGACGGGGAAGCACAGCAGAACGAACCATGAGGCATGTTGTCGATCTCTACATCATTTTTGAGTGAGTTCAAGAATTAGGTTTGCCTTGAATACAGGCTAGGAAGCTGCCGTGTTCCGAACAGGTGTTGAGGTGGTTGTCAATGTGAGATTCTCAAGTGCATGGCGAAGAGTCCAATGAGATAGTAGCAATATGCGAAGCAGGCACGAGAGGTCATGTATCAAAGGGTTCGCCAAGATGCTGCTGAAGCTACGGTATCAAGGTAGGAACGAACAAGCTTGATGCGTGGCAGCTCTCGGGTTAGAGAGGGAGGAGCCGGACGCCCAACTCTCTCGCCTCTCACAAGAGCCAATAAGGTAGGTAGGTACATTGAAGCTGAGGAAAGGGGAGAGCGTGAGCAAATCAAGCTACTTTGCCTCGTGACTGTACGCAACTTTGACGCCAGAAATCCTTGGCGGTACGTGGAGGAGGTGTAGGTTAGAACGCAAGACGAGCTATTAAGAGAGCAGGACTCTCGTGAAATAGAGCTTTCATTTGATGCAAAACTCCCCAGGAGAGGGAAACTAATATTAATAAAGTTTTGAACGACTTAAGGACTCGAAAAGACCTCGATGTTGGGTCGGGGACCGTTCAAAATTTTGAATTGAAGAGGAGATAGCTGCCTTGCTATAGATTTAAAACTTGAACAAGAATCAATATAAGACGCCCGAGGAGTTTTGCATGTGTTCTCGTGTTCAGTTTAAAACACCGTATTCTGCAATTGATGTATGTGATTGAGATTTGCCGATGCCGTGAGAGCTTTGCTCCTGATTTCTCAGGAGGAAAGACGTCTACGCTTGAGAGACAATGAGGTATGAATAGGTATCGAAGCTTGATCTAACAAACATCGAGATGATTTGATGATATAGCAAGGCGGGATTAGTCGTAGGCAGCAACGACAAGTACAGTTCATCCTCAAAGCCGAGCAGCGGATTCATTCAACTCCTATGATTGATGGTCCCTGAATAAGCCATTATGGCTTTCAAGCACGAAATATAGCTCCCAGAGACATCCAGATATGGTTGAAGCCATTCCATACTGTCAGTCCAAGGAAATTGATGAGTGGTAGACGAATTTATTTAGACCAGCCTCCAACAATTTCTTGAACGTACGAAAACGCCTTGGGGAGCCTTATGCAGAAGTAGAAATCCATTCACGAGGTCTTCGGACTTGTTTCAAACCGTTCTATTAGCAACAACATCAAGCTTCAATGGGTTCTTGGCTACCGCGATGTGATGATATAGCAGAACTCTTGAACGAGTTTGTAACAACTTAATGACTTGAAGATAACTTCTCGATAAGCAAATAAAGCAAGAAAGAGATAAGCGTAGAAAGCTCCCTCTCGGTCCGGACCATCTGCTGAATGACTATGTGAGCAAGTCATCGTGAAGTGATTGCAAAATCGCAGCCCCTATCTTGCAGCCTCGCTTAACGCCCCCCCTTTCCTGCCAACCTTATATATCTAAATAAGAGAAATTCGCTCAAAAATTTTCTACCTGGGTCGGTAAATAGATCCCACACCCACTCCGCAATCTAACGATTGCGAGGACATGTACCAACGTGTCCGAGAGTCAGAGGGTCAAGGTGGTAGGTCTGGCGCAGAGTTTGATATGACCCCCAGACACGGTAGCCACTGGGGAGAAGGTGAACGGAGAAGCTACGGTGTGTGGGGTCCTTTCGCGGGACCCCCGTCCAAACTGATCGTCGATTCGCTCCGATCAGCGAGGGCCTTGTGGTGAGGACTGCTGGTCTACCTCACGCATGCTGTCCTTCTTCCGGGACAACCCACCAAGGAAGCGGGTATAGGTCACCAAAAAAAAAAAGCAAAAGGTAAGTATAACCCTCTCCTCTTTCTAAGTAAACATATACTGCTAACTTTCACAGAAAGCCTTCGTCAGGGCACTGACCACTTTCAAAAAACTTTTTTTTGCTCCCAAAAGCAACCATCGCAAGGTGCTTCGCTAGAGTTTTGCTATGTTGATTCTTGCTAAAATATCGTTTTGGCCCTCGCTTATGTCCCTTTCACTCCACTTTTTGGAGAGAGAGAGAGAGAGAGAGAGAGAGAGAAGACCGGCTCGGGTGTAGGACTGCTCTTGTGTGACTCTTCTCTACCTTGCACAAAGGAGATTGAAAGCAACGAGGAGCATAGGATTAGACGAGAGGGGGCTCTTTCTCTCTAAAAACATTTTTGATGATCACGAAGAGATGTTGCCAACTAAAATCGATCGCGAGGTAAATTAAAGCAAGGCAACGAAATCGGTCGAGTTCACAATATGCAAGGGAAAAGCATCGCAAGAGGGAAACGAGGACGTGTAGATTCAGCCATTGATCCTCGCGATACTTTCCAGAGCCGTTATTTCTACCCACCCAGGCGCGGTACATAGAACCTTACGTTCTCATACACCAAGAACGTGACCCAAGTCGCTGGCAACACCCTGACAATGTTCGTCCCCAGCCCGCGGTAGAATCCCCTCCACCCCTCCTCATTCAAGATCTTGCTCGCAACGCCCCGTATTCCCTTCCCAAATCTGGCTTCCGAATGGTACGTCTGCAATCGACTCCGAATAACTTGATATGGGTACGTGGCGGTCCCGGCAACGACCTTCGCCGAACCTGAAATGACCAAGGTCGCCGTATTTCCCAGCTTCTCCTGCTCCCCAGTCCTACTCTCCACCTCATTGTGCTCCCTTGCCAAATATCTCCTCCAAACATTCTTCAGCGGCTCATAGACAGCAAACTGCACAGCTCCGTGACTATTCCCTAACAAACTGATCCCCGCGCCCCGATAAAAGCCCCTCAAGCCCTCATTCCTGAAAACCTGTCTTGCACCATGCCACATACTTTCATAAGCACCTTCACTTCCTTTATCCGAGCTCAGCATCCTGGTCTTGAGCACCCATATCGGGTTCGTGGACATCGTGATGAAAGTCCCTGATATGCCGGACGCCAGGAAGTAGTCTGCGGGCGAGAGCTCGTTGCGGCTTGCTGTCGTTGAGCCGTCATGGGTGAGAAAAGTGCTGGGGTGCGAGCGGTTATGGAAGAGGAGGAGCTGAGATTCGATGATGGATTTGAAGTAGAAGAAGATGGCCCAGCTGCTTGCATTGCCGACGAGATTGGGCGTCAGGCCACGATACAAGCTCTGAATTGGTCGCTCATTCTTCAGAAGGGATTTGAGGATTCCGAAGGCGTTGACAGGAGAAAAGGAGGTGTTGCGTTGGACTGGGCATGTTAGTAATGGTAAAGAAGAAGGTTGAGGGGCTTACTTTGAAGTCTGGTTTTAATCACATCGAGGGGATGGACGGCGAGCGTGGAGGTTGTGCCAGCTGCGAGGCCGGCAATGGTCTCGACCAACGCGGGGGAGAGGCGCGCATGGTTGTCGTTCATGAAGGAAGCATTGGCTTTATCATGTTGTGAAGCTTGAAGCTTGGATGACGTTGAAGCTCGAGATAAATATTTCTGGGATTTGCCGAGGCTTGAATAGGAGCTTCTGTCGGACTTCGGTCCGCAACGGATAAGACAAACGATCCAGGTTTCTAGAAGACGGGGAGGATTTGCAAGTGGTGATTACGCTGATTTGCGCTTTGTATTTGTACAATTATGTTCTTGGTTTCCCAAGCCATTCCATCGAATCATCCCTAAGGACCCCAAAGCATCTCACAAAACGCCTCTTATGCTACAATGCTGCCCTCTGCATTCAGATCCATAGTAAATCCAAATTTCCCCACACGATTTCCATCTCTGGCTTGTAAAGCAACCGTATCGTCCATGTCTGAAAGCTTATGCGAGCGGAGAGAAGAGTCTGCCATTAATTATTAGTCCTCCAGCTAGAACCATGGTAGCATAAGCCATATGTACCTGATGAAAGAAGGGCGGGGCTCGCTGCGAGTATAGCCTGCTTCTGTTAGACATGCTCTTGCGCTGAATTGTGGACTGCCATACCAAGGTAGAGAATCAGGGGAAGGTAGCCACTGGTAGGAAGGTTAGCAGAAGCTTTGATTGGGTATCAGAGGGAGAAGAGCATACTAATGGATAGCAACACGAGAGATATCAATGATCTTTCCAATGCGCTCCTGTATACACTCAGTACAGCTCCCTACATGGAGAATGGAGGCTGAAGACTGCGGACCTTGGACTCTTCTGAGAGTTGCATCGTGGCGGTTGTTGTGATTTGCAGCTGAAATCCTATCAGCAATCAAGGCTCCCGACCCAAGATACTCTGTAGGCAATACGTACAAGCTTGTTGTGACCCTTCGTTGCTCGTTGTCTTGACCTCGTTATCGTCCAGCAGAAAAGTTGAACATCAATCGCCAATTACCCCTTCAAGCCTAGCGCCCTATTTTTCGGAAAAGAGCTTCACGCGCCTCGCAACAACGTCCTTCAAGCTCCCCACTCCCAAAATTCTCAATAGAACCACCAAGATGTCAGGAGCTAGGCATTGGTAAGTTTCCCTCTTCTTATAACATTCATAGTCCTAATAATGTAAATAGGGAGCAAGACAAAGAAGCCACTGTCTACATAGGCAACATCGACGAGCGAGTTACAGACAGCTTGATCTGGGAGCTCATGCTCCAAGCCGGACGAATCGTCAATGTACACCTCCCCAAAGACCGAGTAACGCAGACGCACCAAGGGTATGGCTTTGTAGAGTTCATCAGCGAAGAGGATGCAGAGTACGCTGCGCGGATCATGAACCAGGTGCGGTTATACGGGAAGCCGATTCGAGTTAATAAGGTAATTTTCTCCCTAAACTTCCCCTTCCCACCTCTTCCCAACCCTGTCATAGAAGAAGAAAAAGGCTAATGAACAAACAGGCCTCAGCAGATAAGCAAAAACCCGTTGAAGTAGGCGCCGAGCTCTTCATTGGCAACCTTGACCCCCTCATCGACGAGAAAACCCTCTACGACACCTTCTCGCGCTTCGGCGCCCTCCAATCGCCCCCCAAAATCGCACGGGATGAATCCGGGCTCAGCAAAGGCTACGGCTTTGTCTCCTACAGCACATTCGAAGCCTCCGACGACGCGATCGCGAACATGAACGGGCAGTACCTCATGAATAAAGACGTGTCCGTGCAATACGCCTACAAGAAGGATGGGAAAGGAGAGCGGCACGGCGATGAAGCGGAACGTATGCTTGCAAGCCAAGCGAAGAAACATAACATTCTTCCTGAGGCGCAGCAGATGCCTGCACAGTTGCTATTGAACGGGAATGTCCCCGCAGGACCAGCAGCAATGATCGATATGTCCATGCCCATGGGCGGCATACCGGCAAACCCCATGGCCGGACCCCCTCCTTCTCTCCCCCCTGGATTCGGCGGCCGGGGCCCACCACCAGGAAACTACAACGGCGTTCCACCACCGCAACAACAGCAGCAGCAGCAGCGGGTCAACGCCCCCTTACCTCCCCCGCCCTCAGGATTACCGCAACGCCCGCCGCCGAGCCAGGCAGGCTACGGAGGACCGCAAGACTTCCACCCCCCGGGCTTTGCGCCGCCGCCGGGGTTCCAGCAGCCAGGAGGGATGCCGCCTGGGTTTGGAGCGCCTGCGGGACAGCCGATGCCGCCGCCGGGCTTTGGGATGGGACCTCCTGGTTTTCCGCCGCAGCCAGGGCAGGGACAGGGACCGCCGGGGTATGGGAGGAGGTGAGGGAATAGGCAAGGATACAAGAAGAATTCTGTGTCAGAAAAGGAAGGGGTAGTTGAGGAGAGATTCGGGATGAGAGATATCAAGCTCAGGAATATTGGGAGGAAACGAAAAGCTTGGCGTCTGGGCATTGTAGGCGTTCAGGGGCTCGTTTACGGGTGAGTTGGCTTGCTTGCTTGTCTGGACCAAAGCCCTCGAAGTAACACCTTCACAGCATGGATGAAGAGATACCAGATGGCAAGCATCTCTAAGAAAATGTGAAGGAAGGAAGTTATATGAAGGTATTAGGAAATGCTTTTATGAGTGCAGCCGCAGCGCCGAGTAGTGTACAGTCAACAAGAATAATACAACAAAGGCCCGCTCCTGGCGCATCTATCTTACTCGCTTCTCCCACCCATATGCACTCCCCATTCCACTGCATCGCCTCTACTCCACCATCTCAACCCCTCCATTCCCGCCATTCGCCTCCGGGACTGCCACAACATCCTCAACCCTCTGCTTCCCCACCTCCAAACCCCATGCCTCTTCGACCGCAAACTTCCGCCTGAAAACCCTCAACCACCGCTCCCCCCACTGCCGAACCATCTTCTCGCCCTCGCTCTCCCCATCACCACTCTCTAACACCTGATCCTTTGACCCGCTCGCCCAACCAACGAGCAAATCCTCCATCAAGCGGAACAACTCCCTCATACTCCCCCTTTCGCTCTCCGCAGGTCCCTCCAACAGCTTCCGCTGTTCAGAAGTCAAGCCAGGCGCTTTCGTCGCCCGGACAACCTGTCTCACTCTCCCCGTGACTTTACCAACAGTAGCAGAAACCATCTCATACACAAACGCCTCACCGAGCCTCTTCCCCTGCTTCCCCAACGCCCACTCCACCACGCTCGCCGGACTAAGAATCGTGTAATTAAGCAGCTTGTCCACGATATTGACGCCGATGCCCGGCTGGTCCTTCCAGTACTCCATTACAGACTCGATGATCTGTTTCCGGGCGTTAGGGGATTGCGGGCCAAGGCTTAGGAGGCGCTCTTTGCAGCGCTCGATACAGGAGAGGACGTGGGAGAGGGACTTGGAGCCGATGTAGCAGATTGCCGTCACGTAGGCGTCGGTGGATAGGACGAGGGGGTCGGGGAGAGAGATGTCGAGGGCTTGGGCGTGGATCCTGTCGATGACGGGCTGGATTGCTTCTTCTGGAGACTTTTTGCGGAGGAGGGCGAGAATTTCTTGGCCTTCTTTGGAAAAGGGGGTATCTAACATCCCATTAGCAAGAATCATGGCAAATTTGAAAACTAGACTCACCATCTTTGTTGTACTTGAAATCAGGTGTATCCTTCTCCTTCTCCTCCGTGATGAGTTTCTGATACGGCGCAGGCAAAGTCCCCTTAATCCTCTGCGCAAAGCTCAACCGGATCTCCTTGTCCAGCGAACCCTGAATAAAAGCCTTCTTCGGATCCAAAGACGGAAGCTCCACGTCGTCAATCCATTCAGTCCACTTCCACGTAAAGCCAAAGTTACTCAAATGATGAGCAAACCAGTCCATGAACCTGTAGCTCAGCTCGAGATCCATGGAATCGACGCTGCGGTAGAGGTATCGAATTGCTCTTCCGAGACTGGGTGCGATGGCTGCTGGAGCAATCTTGCACGCTTCTGTGAGGACAGAGTGGTAATAGACCAACTTGTGCTCCGGGAAAGGAAGTTGGAAGAGTTGCGAGAAGACAGCATCAACAGCCACATCTTCCGGCTTCCAAGTCGACCTATCACCCTCAATATCCCGTAGCCTATCAAAAGGAGTAGCCCTCTTAACAAAAGTACCCGGCGAGAAATAGCAATCGATATCGATCAGAAATCTCGCAGTAGCCGTCCTGTTGAAATCAAGGATATTGATAGTATCAATAACCGCATCCCTCAAAAGACAAGACGCAATATCCGTAGTCGGCGGCACAGTCTCAACATCTTGGTTCGCATAAACCGAGAAGTACAGCTCAGGGAATAGCGGTCTCGGGCCAGCGCTGGCGACTTCAGGGATGTTGATGATAGGAAGAAAATGCTTTGGTCCCAGATTCTGGGGTTCGTCTCCGAATCCCTCGAGCAGGAATCTCCAGGGTCTCGGAAGACAAGCAAGCTCCCATCCCGTAGCAGCTTCATTCTGCAATTGCTTCTGCAGTAACATGAGAACTCCACTCGGTGTCGTGGCTTCCTCCTTGCCATTACCAGGATACGGATCAACCAGCGCCTGCAACACATGCGGCTCGCTGGCAATGATATCCGTGTTCTCGATCATGCCCGTTGCTCTCTCCTGGCTATCGGTTGCTGACGAAGCCATGATATACGGGATCGTAAACAGGATGATCTTGACCAGCTCGGGACCAATAGTCTACTCCCATCAGCTTCGTTCCCCGCAAATCTCCCAAGAGCACACGGAAAACTCACCTCCTCATTATTCTCCGTCTGCAAATCCACCGCCTTCGTCAACAAATCCTGCAAAACAATCCACACCCCCTCTCCCTCCAGAACGCCCTGCAAGCCCCCCAAAAACTTCAGGCACAACTTGACATCCCTCCACTCACCCCTCTCAATCCCGTCGTTCAGCCTGCTCCCCATCCTCTCTACCACCTCCCTCACCACCTCCCCTTTCATCCCATTAATGCACAACACCACCGCAGCCACGAACGGCACCTTGAAGCTCTGCTCCCTCACCATGCACTCCACCACCTCAAAGAACCCCTCCTTGACCTCCGCCTCCTCCCAATTATCGACGATCGTCTTGGCGAGGAAGTGGATCTCGTCCTCGACGCGCTTGAGCGGCGATTCGGCCAGCGAGAGGAACTGCTTGCGGATCTTGGAGGAGAGGGGCTCTTCGTAGCGGCGCCGTTGGGGTCGGCGGTCGTAGTCGTCTTCATCTTTTGGCGCAATACAATCAGCTTCATTTCTCCTTTTGTGTGTTTCTTTCCATCCTCCACCTCCACCCTCAATGAAGCCAGCCAGCCAGCTATCTCAAGGATGGACGAAAGTAGGGCTGGGAAAGAAGGGAAAGCAAGTAAACAAAACACACCTCGATACCGCCGCTTCCTATTATTCCCATACCCGCCTCTGCCTCCCCGTGGTCTGTTATCATAGTCCGCCATCGTCCGGGAGGGTTTGTTGTGGAGTTGGACGTGGTGTCTTCGGCCTCGGAGGAAGTTCTAAATTGTCGAGGTGTCGATGCGCGTCTGGGCTTGGCGCCAGAATTGCGAGGCTGCAATTTTGACAGGGGACAGGTGACGTAAGCGGTTTTTGGCAGGGGTTGCTGAAGATGTCAGGAATGTTTCTATTTCAAGCAGAGAGTTTTTGGTGCTGTCAACTGTCAAGTGTTGGTTGTTACTGGACGAATTATGACGGAATTTTGATATGTGGGCCAAAGCGAGGGAAATCAGTTCCATTGGGTTGTAGATGATTTCCCTGCTTATTAAAGAATCAGAAGTCACCCATCACCAGACATTTCACACCACAAGTTAGAAAACTCATCTCAAATGAGGGAAGTGTCAATTTTTGAGTCTCAATCTCAAGTATGGAAAATCTTTCTGTTGATCTCAAAGCCAGCCAACCCCTTTTGATAGCCACTAATGGTCCTGTTCAGGTGGACCACAAACTCAGAAAAAGAAAACGAAAAGGAATCTTTTGACCGTGCCCCCATTTGCCCAGGCGATTGCGTTTGATAGCCCACCCCCAATAACCCATTCGATGGAATATTAACCCATTCCATGATGCAATCATTGAACACAAGCGTGTCGTGTCAAATGTAACAAAGTACGCCCGAATCTTTGGGATGTAGAGAGGAGAGAAAAGAGGAAGTCCAGCCACCCAGTCCGCTCGCTACTGAAAGGGGCGCGCCAAATAGTGGGACAAGAAGAATCGAAAGCAAAGGTCCATTCCGTCATGCAAAAAAAAAAAAATCTAAAACAAAGTGTGGTTGAAGGGAAGAGTTCTCGAAACCTCCATGGCGAAGTGATCGAGTCCTATCCACAGATATTCCGCCATGAGAGACTGAGGAATGCCGTTGCTGAACTGAAAACTCGTGTGAACGAAAATTCCATCTTGCGGTTATTCTTCTAAACCAGTAACGCATAACGGTCATATCCCGCAAGTCTCGCCCTAGCTTTCCGTACTTCCACAATCAATTCCGGTCCGCAAATGTGTAGACCAGGGCCATGTATATGATGAGGTGGTTTCCGATGCGAGAAGCTCAAAAACAACTCCTCGTAGAGTTATTTGTCGAGCGACAGGAAAGCATTTATTCGTCATTCATCTTGCGTAAACAGCTTCAGTCTAACCGCGCCATCATCTCGTCCTTCGTCATTGGCGTAAAGTTGTCGATATCCAGACCTCTGGACCCCAGCGAGGCTCGCATGTGCTGTGGAACCAAGCGGTGGTTGAGTTGGGGGGCGATCGAGAGTTCTGGCAAATGTCAGTTTAGTAAATATGCGATTTTCGAAAGCGAACTTACCATGGCGAGAGAAATCAAAGAGTGTGGGCAGATCCTTGACTGGACCATTTGGATGACGCGAATCAGGAAATCTGGTCGATGGGTCTCGCAGCTCATCAAAGAATGGGTGAACCATAGCATCAATGGCCGACAATCTCTCCGTGGGAGTGTACTCGAGGAGGCACGAAATCAACTCAATGGCGTTCGTGTCAGCCTTGCGGAAGACCTTGTTGAACGGGTGAGGCTTGATCTGCGGGAATTTGTGCTCCATGTAGTTCGGGTTCATGGTACGAATTTGGTCTCTCGTGGGCGTACCCAGAACCTTGATAATCTCTACCAGTTGATCGATACCAGACTCTCCAGGGAACAGAGGTTGACCAAGCATCAACTCAGCCATGACGCAGCCAGTTGACCAGACATCTGTCTTAGAATTAGTAGATACACAAGGAAATCCTCGACGGCGGGGAAGCTAACCGATCTTTGTTGTATAATTGGTGGCGCCGAAAATCAGCTCGGGGGCTCTGTAGTAACGGGAACAGATATACGAGACGTTTGGCTCATTTTCTACCAATATCTTTGCGCTTCCGAAATCGCAGAGCTTCAGAACGCCAGTGCTGGGATCCAACAGAAGATTTTGTGGCTTGATGTCGCGATGGCAGATGCCTTGGGAGTGGATATATGCGAGGGCACGGAAGAGTTGGTAGATGTATAGTTTGACTTCGAGAATGGGCATAGTCGTCTTCATCTTGTTGAAATATCTCGATGCCCGGTAGACGGTCTCAGGGACGTACTCTTGTACGAGGTTGAGGTAGACTTCATCCTTCTGCCACAGCCTCATTAGTGAATGTTTCTTATGAATTGATAGTGGGGCACGCACTCGTTCACCATTCGAGTAGTAAAAGGCTTTCAGCTCGACGATATTTGGGTGTCGGACGATGCGCATAATCTGCAGCTCACGATTCTAAATCCAGTCAGCGATGGCCGATCTATGAAGGCAAGTCCTTTGCGCACTTTGAATCTCTTGTCCTGCAAAACACGCTTGATGGCGGCATCCTCACCCGAAGGTGAGAGCTTCGTCTGAAAGACAACACCGAAGCTTCCGTTGCCAACGATCTTACATTGCGTGTATTGCATGTCTCGAGTCTCTCCTGTAACACCGTCTTGGACCTTCTCGCGGATCACCTCTGGTGAGGGGTTAGCATCTGTGGCAGGTACGCAGACCCTGACCGGGTGTCTTACCTCCCATCCTCAGACTCGAGAAGGCTGCAGGCCGATTTTGCGACATCTTGAGGTCCAAAACACCCTGGCTATCGCGAATGCGGAGGGCTAGAGACAAGGAGAGTTGTAAGGGGAGGTGTTGGTGTGTTCGTGAAGTCCGTGATGGGCAATTGGGTCAAAAGTTGAGGAACGAGGGACAGCGAGTCTGCGATCAGTTGTGAATAACTGCAGTAACGTGATGGCAAGCCCACCAAGATCCGATTCACCGTGTGTTTGCTTTTGCGGTCCAAAGTGAGACGGGAGGCTGAGGAGTGGCCGGCTGAGTGGTCGTGGAGTCGAAGGTTCTGCGGCAGCGCTGGAATGTTGACGGTCGAGGCGAGCGAGCACGACGCTTCGATGTTGATGTTGGTGTGCGGTTGGAGTGTGGAGGTGTCGTTTGATGAAGTAAGGTCAGAGCAATGAGTGGTTTAGGTAAAGTGCAAGTTCCTTGGCCCGAAAGACTGGCTATGCTCACGCGCTCGAATTTTGAGATTGAGCAGTTGGGAACTAAGCAGGACTGGGACTGGGACTGGGGGGGGCAATGGGCGCTGATGGTTGGACAGCTGGACGACCGTTTGGCCCTGGGTCACTGGCCTCAAGCGTACCGACAGAGCCTGCGTCTAGCTGTGGTGGGCCGTAGAGGCAACGAGCGGCGTTGAGGGGATGCAGAACGGGCAGTGGAGGGGGCTGTATTGCAGGCGTGCAGGGCGTGTTGTGTACGTGTAGGTGTAGCGTTTCGTAGCAGAGGAGTGCTGGCTGTTGGAGTAGGTGTAGGTGTAGGAAAAGGTGTATGTGCAGGTGTAGGTAGGTGTAGGTGCAGCTGTAGTTGTCTGGTCTGTAGGCGTTCGGCAGGCGAGAGAGGAGCCGTAGGGACTTCGAGGCAGGTGGGCTGCGGGTTTGCAGGCTTGTAGGCAGTGGTATCTTGATCATTCACGAGCCCATGAGATGGGCCTGCAAATGATGGGCACTGGCTTGTGGGCGGGCTCTGGTCGCTTCTTGGAGTTAGCGTTGGGAGACTGACGTTGCGCTGCTCATCCTGCAGCAGAGGCAAGGCAGGGGATCATGAGCGAGGAAAGGATCCTCTTGCGGGTTGCAGGCGCAGACAGGGGTACAACCAGACGGCAACCAGACGGCGACCAGCACTGGCTCGCAACTGTGTTTCGGCGTCTGCTGTGGCGGAGGCGACAAGAGCAGAGCAGAGCAGAACAGCCGGAGTGACGACAATGAAGAGCAGCTCGTCAGGGAGAAAGGAGAAAGGAGAAGGAGAAAGCGAGACCAGTCAGGACGGAGGGCAGAGGTGTGGGAATGGGAGTGGGCGTGGAGACAAAACAATCGAGGGTGAACTGACAAAGGCAGTGAGTGAAGCGTGTATCTACCGCAACGGCCAGGGAAGCTTTTTAGGTTTTGCTGGCTGGTGCCGGCAATGGCTTCCTGCCCCAAACAGTCGGATTGAATTGGCTGCGGAGGGCTGCGACGGGCAATGGTTGGTTGGCTGGCTGGCTGGCTGGCTTATTGACAAATGCACTCTGACCTGGAGGAGGGGCAGCAGCGCCGGAAAAAACGTTTCGGTCAAAGGAGACTGGGGAGCAGGAGCAGCAGCAGCAGCAGCAGGAAATATTCTAGAAAGCAAGACAAGAGATGGCGATGGCGACGGTCACAATTCTTCTACAACTAGCTGTCTGCTGTCTACCCACTCCTCCTTCCTTTGTTTCACGCATGACATGCACTCTCACTGCAAGACCGCTGTGTCGCTCTAGTCAACAATGATGATGTGAGTCCTTCTAGACTGCTCCCTTCCTCTGCCTCACCATGCACAGCTTCTGCCTTTGCCCTCGCGGCGGAGCAAAACATAGTGGGAGTCTGCGATCATGGGACCTCTGATGCTGGCAAGCACGCGCCTTCCAGAGGTATGGCAGTCATGATATGCCAACACTGCATCATCCATGTCCCAATGCAGTCACAAATGCATAAGCGTATCACAGAAGCTGCGCTGAGCAATCGCCCTGGAATAATTCAAATTCAATTGGAACTGCTAGGTTGCTGGAGCTGCTGGAGCTGCAAGAGCTGCAAGAGCTGCAAGAGCTGCAAGAGCTGCAAGAGCTGAAGCTGATTTCCGCATCTAGGACCTCCTGCGTTTGAAGCAACAAAAAGAGACTCAGGTACGGGACAGTTGGGCAGGGCAAGTATAAGCTGTCGAGTACAACATCTGTACCAATACATCCAGCATGTTGCGTTACATCAGTGTACCGGAGGGATCGAGATGTTGCTGGAACCAGATCACAATGCCGTGTTGTTGCTCCTCGGATGGCGCACTTGGTACTCGGGACAGGGCAGTCTGGAAGCTTTGTATCCTCACGCTCTGCAGTTTAGGCTGACCCAGAGCAAGATATCACCCCTCTGCAGACGGTACAGGAGCTGTGTGAGGTCGCTCAGCAAATCCCATTGCATCCAAGCTGCACCTCTCGCTGGCCACTCGCCGGTACTAATAAGAACTCAACGGCCGGGTTCCTGTTGCTGTTACACGCGTGGCGCGCAATCAAAGCTGCTCTACAGCATCGCGAGCTGCTGTGCCTCCTCTCATGCGTACCTGGTTGCTGGCAGTTGCCAGAGCCCTTTCTGGCATCTGCCCGAGAGTCGCGAGTCGCGAGTCGCGAGCCTCGAGTCAATAGTCTGAGACATCGAGATCTCTCCCGTGAGCCACGACGTCGCCTCGACCCAGGAGGAAGGTGAAGTAGGCCGTTTTCGCAGCGAGGCCCCTGAAGACCTGAAGACTGTGAAGAGGAGGCTCACGATGTGACGATCGGTCCCGAGCACAGGCCAATTCGTCGCCGCCGCCGCAGCCGCAGCCTCGTACCTATGTGAAGCTCCGGGTTCGAGGGATGGGGGTCTTGCCTCGCGGGTTGCCTGCCATCGGCTCACCACTCGGGTTGAAATCTTGGACAGGCTCGTGGACGGTGGATCCGTTTACCGATACAGTACAGTAGCTCTTCCAGGCTGGTGCTTGTCTTGTGCAGGCACGGACCAGGTCGAGAGGTCCGGGTCCGCCGCGCTGGCCATGCAGGCCATCATTCTGGCGATTCGAGCTGTCGGATACGAATCATACGCCGAGTTATTAATAATGACGCGAGGGTGGGTAGGATGGGTAGGGTGGACGGGCGGCCTGGGGAGTGGGACCAGTCCATACTCCGTGCTTCGTAAACTCTACTCCGCCAGCTCCACCAGCTCCTGCGTTGGCTGCTCTTGCTCTGCTCTGCTCTGACTGCCCCTGCTCGCCAAGCGCCGCAGCTGGGCTGTCTCATCGTCCAGGTTTGCTCTGGTGATCAAGCACAGACGTGTGAAAGCCGCGCCGTCCATTCCCAGCCGGAACAGATGCTCTTTGGTCTTTGGAGCTTCATGTGCGAAGCGGAACGGAACACAACACAACACAACACGCCGGACCGGCCAATGGGTTTGCATACCAGCAGCATGGGAATCTCCAACGCAAGCCAAGGGCCAACGCGCCCGTTCCATCTTGAGCTGGAAAGATTTCTTGCGTCTGCCACTCAGCCAACCACAACCCCCCTTTTCCCATCTTCGGCTCAAGCAGTCACGGGGTGAGCTTATTGCCGTGCAACCTGGCGCCGACGATGACATGGAGGTTCTGGCATTGCCTCAAACGCTGACATGACGGGTTCAGCCACCAGCAAGCCGTGATGCAGGGTTGAAGAAAGAGCTGGGTGAAGCCTCGAAAGGAGATGGTGGCCCGCGGGCAAGTCAACGCTGGGCTGCTCGGCTCTCCACTCGCAGATCCATTTCGATCCACCCTCCACACACATTTAGCGCTGCAGAATGAGCTCGTGACCGTTCCCCTTGTCTGGAGCCTCCCGAAATGCCTTCACAAGTTCACCAGCACGAATCGTTGCAGACGCCGGGGCCCAGAAGAAGAACAATTTCCCCGACAGGAACTTTAAACGGCGAGGGAGCAAAGGCCACACACCCACTCCTCAGGCGATTCCCCTGTACCTGTAGCACAGCTTCGCGGCGAGATCCTGAATATCGGTTTGAGGATCCAGATCCCTCCAGATCCAGACCCGACAGGAAAGAGCCGCGGAACACCAAAGGAGCCCGAAGTCGGGACGTGAGACACTTCTCCGATGGGATCTGCTGGAACCAAGCAAAGCGCACCGTTCGTCACGCCTCGAGGAAGCAGGTTGCCCTGACCTTGTACAGCAGACGCAGATGCAAGAGGCCTCAATCTTGTGCTAACTGACGAACTGCAGTGGAACGCCATGAGCCCCGATTGCAGCCACTCAAGGTTTGCCGGAATCTGGAAATCTAGCACGGGCATCTAGGGCTCGCAGGCAAGCTACAGGAACAAAGCTCAAGCTGCAGTTCAGACTCATCAGCCCACGTTACGGGCCTGCAGCAGAGCATGCCTGCATCCGAGGCAAAGGATGATAAAAAGCTCCTGCCATCCTGTCTGTTCACAACCTCTGATGGCACAGCAGCTGGCATCACCTCAAGCATGTCATTCAGCTCATCCTCCCGCCGTCTCGCCATCTCGCCAACATCTCGATCTTATCTGAACTTTGCTTCCCAACCACGAGGCGCACAACTGGGTCAAGCTCCCGGCCAATCCGGGTTCCCAGCCAGCTCTTTTCCAACTCCAAATGCCCATCATCGTCTATACGCGCGATTAATCCCATCGTGACGACATACTGCAGAACGCTGGCTCTTACTCGCACCCAAGCTCTGGCTCTCCGGAGGCCAATGGCAACGTGTGGAACCTTGTCACCTCAAATGAGGGGTAAAAATGGCTTCATGCTTGGTCTGGCAGGGTGCCGATTGCTACCCCACCGAGCCCACCTCCCCAGTTCAAGAACCGACAACACCAAGCCCTGCTCCACGATCTGAAGGACACCACCTCTCCCATCTCACAATTCCACAAAACCAGAAACCCAATTGGCGGGATGATGCCAAGTGCGTGATGCGCACGACAGATATATATGCAGTCTCTATTTTCCGCCACGCTGCTTCGTCAAGCTCGCCCGGATCAACGCCCTCGGTCGGCCTCAACAACATCAACATTCCTCGTTTCGCCACCCACACACCCTCTCTTTCCTCGCCTGCTCTCCTCGCTCCCCTCACCATCGCCCTGTCTTTCCTCCCCTTGCAACCGCCGTCCCCTATTCCACACAACCAATCACCAACTCAATAAAAAGACTTCGCATCCGGGAAAACGCCCTGCTCTCGCCTGCTCCCGGCTGTATCGCTCCCTATCCAGCGACTTGCATTCACCATGCATATCCAGATCTACATGCCATGCCTCCACTCCCCCATCTCAACCGACAGCTTATCCGACCCACATAAAATAACATTTCAACGAAAGTGTTAAATCGAAACATCTCCCTCATCAAAATTGAACGGGATCTTCCCTCCCCCCCGCCTGCATATCCCTTCATCTATTTTCCATGTTTCGTCAAGGGAAGGGATCTCGGAATAATATCAATGGATAGATCCAACACATGAACGAGATGTGGTTGATGCTCATTGCTTTTCTCTCTCATGACTCAAGACCAACCCTAAGGCTGCCGCGGGTTCTTGCAGATGCAACTGCACGCCGCCTATTTATATACCTGATTGAATACAATTCGCTGACACGTGCAAACGTATCCTATTCCAAATCCCTCATTTCAGCCCTGCTCCTCTCGAATCCAAAAAAATGTAAAAGGAGAATTGTGATGGTCACGTGCATAGAAAATACAAATCTCCCGCATCTGCGCAGATGGTTCATCAACAACGAACATGCCTAAAAACAAGCTCTATAAAACCTCTACCCCGCCGGAATGTATTCTCCGCTCTTACTCGTAGCCAATGAAATATCTGGAAAAAGATTAAAAAGGGAGATTATCCGGCCAAATAACCAAACCTCCCAGATAAAGTTCAATCGCTGGGTCCCATATATCTTCCAGAGCCATGGACCCCCACGCATGCAATCACCAATCCCGATCTAATCCCAAACGTGACGACCCTTTCCTCTCCCCACACACTCTCTTCCCCATTCAATTCGTCTCCAAACCCTTTTTTTTTTCCAACACCCTCCCACCCCCCATCCAGCACATCCGGAAGCCGATGGGGGGGGAGCCACAGCGCACACGCTACGTGTCCGTACCTGGCGCTTGTGCGGGAGGGAACGCCGCTTTGGGATTCCTACGTGTGGGGTGGAGGCCTCGTGGATGGGAACGCGGCGTTGGAGATGCGGTCGGTAAGGGGGAGGACGGTGCAGGGTCCGTCAGGGTCCTTCCTGTGTCTTCAGTTGGCGGGGCGGGAGGGGTGAGGGTCGCGGACGAACTAAGGGCAGGTGAGTCTTGTGGGCAGGGAAGTAAGAGGGCTGTGGGTTGTGTGTCCCAGTGAGGGACCTTCGAGAGTGCTAAGCTGTAGGTAGGGTGGGGGTTGAAGGGCGAGTAATGATCCTCGACTGGGGACGGCCTTTCGATCGGAGGTCGTCAAGCGAAGACGAAATTCCTGGCTTGGTCGTTGAAAGGCTCTTCTCGCTCAAGTGGCGATAGAAGGGGGTGATGGGACTACTGATACTCGTCCTTCAGTCTCTACTCTCTTCTCCTCTCTGGTCTCTCGCGGCACCTTTGCCTGGAGATGATCTACGAAAGTGGATAACCGAAAGTTTGCAAGTGAGAAATATGAATAATGCTTTCACGCAAACGGAATATCAATTTACGGCTCGAGCAATGTTGTGTTGACATCTTGCGCTTGAGTCTCGCTATGCTCCGTACATCTTCGTCCTATGTTCGTTCAACCTGGTTCCGTGTTGCTCTCGCCGAACTGTTGTGTCGAGCAAGATGAGCGTGATTGAAGGAAACAGCAGTCTACTCATACCATTCTCTCGATTCAAGTTTTCTGTAACTCTTAGCCCTGAAAAAATCGAATTGGTAGATCTGAATTCAAATCAACAAGTGAAAGCAACCTCGCTTAATGGAAAGGGGATAGGGAGGAGACCACCAAAAGAAAAGTAGTTTCGGAGTTGTGGTCAAGCGGCCGAAGATAAGAAAGAAAGTGGAGGGATAGCTCGCAATTGGGTTTCACCCCCTCGATGAAGGAGGTCCACGGTTTTGCGCATGAGATTGGTGTTTTCGTATTCGTGGGATGAGAGGTCCACTAAGAGTCAGCATCGTCTTGAGGCGATGAAGGGGATAAGGAGGCATACTTGAAGAAATGGACATACACCGTCAGAGCAAGGCTGTGACGTACACTTGGTTGGGTGATGCAGAGAGATGCACGACCGACTGAAGTGACTTCGACTGTAAACGAAAAGAAGCCCCAAGGACCTCCTAAACGACGGCTTGGACATGGCCGACGACGGAGTGTAGTGAGTTGATTGGAGTGGATTTAATGATGCCAGCGTCAGCAGCTTGACGACGAGGAAAAAGTTATCAGATTCTTCTTATTTGAGATGATAAACACCCGAGATGGAAGTACTCCTCATAAAACGGGAAAGCCAGTCCTATCTTGCTTCCTCAACAAGAAATCTAACTGCAAACCCCCCCCCTCCCCGAAAAACCAAGCAAGAATTTCTCTCCTCAACATTCGGGGCAAGGCTAAAGCCGTGAGGTATAGTTGGAGGATTATGTTGCACAAATTTGACTACGAGTGTAATTTAAAAAAGTATTGACGGACTGGATGATTGACTCTTCCACTTTCAAAGCATTAGAAATTACTCCGAAGATGGAGCAGTTTTCCTGATTTGACGTTGACGTCCTCGTGCAGAGCACAGGAAAACGCAGGCGGGAAGCTTAGAAAGAGAGAAGGCCCGGGCAGTCGTTCAGGCTTCAACCAAATCACTAGATAATTGCAGAAGCACAAGCAGACCAAATATTCATGCAACATATCCTTTCTTTTGTACACCATCAGGTATCTACAGCAGCATTTCATGCCTAACCTGCCTGCCCGCACAAAAGCCACTATAATACAGATTCGTCCCCTCTCATACCACAGACCATTGCTCTGGGCCCAATACACTTGATTACCACCCAGAGATGCTCGCAACACCGTTCCAAGACAGAAAGGAAAAATCTATGATCGTCACACCTTCCCACCATCATCAAATATGCAGAATAGGCTCATCCAGGATTGAATGAAAAGGTGGACGAAAGCGCACATGTACACCAGTGGGGCTGTAGCATGGTGTATCCGAGCGTGTTTGTAGTAAGACAGTTGCGGGTCGAAGTAGAGGATTTTGTGACATTCGATATGTTAGAGAGCAGCCCGGCACTGGCACTCAGGTCATGGCATTAAATATCGATTACGTAGAGCGGAGGGGTGGGTTTTTGGTGTCGAGTCGATTAGAAGGGGATCTGCGCAGGAGCTGCGCCGCCTGCCAACTCTTGTTGTTCTTGGAGCTCTTCACTGCCTGCTTCAATGGAGACAGCGAGTCCGATCTTTGCTTGTTGCTGGGGTGATATTAGCATGACTTCAATTTTGGGATAAAAGCCACGAACCTTGAAGTGGTCCATATCAGCAGCAAAAGTCAACTGAACTGGAGGAGCCACTCTCTTCTCAAGCAAGCAGCTTAATTTACCCGTCGAATCCACCTGTGCTCTAAAAGTAGACATTCGGAAATCGTACTTGGCACCAACAGTCGTAACACCCTCCTTCCTCACAGGCCCTCCCATCAACCCGCCAGATCCTGATAGGCCAGCAAATTGCAAGTTCAGGTCAACTCCAGCTTCCACCTTATCTGTCAATCTCCGCCAGTATGACGTGCTGATTGCTCCTCCTGCAGCCAATTGAGCACTAGCAATCCAGTCACTCCCCTTATATTTTGCACAGTACGAAATAGCCGTCTCCGGACCTTGGTTCAAGGCCGCGCGTTGCCAGATAGCTTCCAGACCCAGTGCCAAACCTGGAGTAACGGATTGTAGGTAGCTGCCAATGAAGATACCAGTAAGACCACCATCGATCAAAGAAGGGTTGAGAGTCTTCAATGAGGCTGTGAAATCATTTCCAGTGTATTCGTTGTCAAATTGTACCATTGCTTGGTTAGGACCAGGTGCGATCTGAATCTGGGTCTTCGTGACAAGAGATGGAGACCATCTGTAGTTGAATCTGGTGGAGAGCTGTCCTTCGTTGTCGATGTTTCCTTGCATGAAGATCTGGGCAAAGCAAGTTAGAAGATGCGCGCATTGAAGGCCTTGCAGGCTGGCCGGGAGGGAGCTTGGCATAGTTGCAACTAACCTTGTTTGTGCCAAACAGTGCAGCAAAGGTATAAGGCGGAAGCCCTTGTGAACCCATGGCAAATGCATGAGAAACTTGGAATAACGGGGAGATGCTGAATGCCTTGGTGAGGTCCGCCCGCAGGCCCTGGAAGGTGTAGTTGTTCAGAAATACATCACGCTGGACCTCCCGCGCAATGTTCTCGACTGTCCCTGGGTTTGACAGTCCCAAAGCTGCCCTCCGCTCTGAGAAGGATGTGTATGTATCCGCCAGCGCTGCAACGACCGAGTTGTTGAAGAGGAACCCCAATGGCAAATCCTTCTCCAGCTCTAGTGACGACATGTTTATGGCGAGACTCCTTGTACCTGGGACGAATTGAAGGAATGGAGATGTCTGAGAAGGAAGATGTTGATGCAAGACCAGGTGAAAGGAGTCGTGGGTGGTTGAAAGGAGACACGCAGATGCACCTGAACTTGATACGCCGTGGTCTTGTGAACTTTTTTCCAACAGGAGCTGTTTGTCAGGCAGGAAGTAATCTGCGCCAGGCGGAAACCACGCCGGAGCTGTACATTCAACCGCCGATTGGCTGCTTTGGCGAAACCAGTTAACTAGACCCTTGCTATCAAAAGAACTTCTCCCTAAGACATCACAAGATATCAGACTCCAATCTCACGACGAAGAAGTGTTCTGGCTTTGGACTCTGTCAGGGAGCTTACCAAACACCAAAGAGTCTTCCTCAATCGCAATTAAAGAAGAAGAGCAGATCCCAGGGCCTGCTCTACCCCTGCTTTGTGTTCTGCCTCGGCACTGGATTGCTCTTAACTTTCACAGCGGCGGTTTCCATTGCACTTTTGAAAGAGTATAAAGTCATTTCTGAGCGAAAGAGATTATAGCGGGTCATTCTCGATTGGACTAGTGCCGTTTCTGCCGCTTGGGTGTGTTGATAGGTCACCATACAAAATTTGTTCGCTATGGATACTCTACTGTGAGCTCTCTTTCATCACCCGATCCTTTTTTCCTCCTACACCACAATCCTTCTTTCCTCATACACCACAATCCTTCAAGATTGCAAATTTCAGCGAGAAACGTCTTAGAGAATGGTCTATCCTACGTGGATGGTTATCGTCGTCGCCCTGCTAGTACTTTCGTTCTTGGTCACCATTTTGTATTTGCAAATTGAGTACTACCTCGAACATCCAAGCCATGGCGACGCTTCAAGTGGCTCCCATCAGACCGAGGCCCGAGTTGCACGAGAGTCTCGACGAGGAGTGGGCGGAGTACGAGAGGCGTGATGCTGACCTGCTTGAGTCCAGTACTGCTGAGATCGCTGCGAACTCGCCACGTTACCGTAGGAGATCTTCTACGTTCATCGATGGAGTTCACGATGTCCCCGACGAGAAGGCCTCTCCAATGGCTCCAGCACAGCTTTATAGTACGATGTCGGGCAGACTCTTCCACTCCGGAAGAATCGCCATCGTCCTTGTCGGCCTGCCAGCTCGGGGAAAGACGTAAGTCAAAGCGTCAAGCGTGGCATTGCAGGAAGTGCTAATCCGATCTTTCAGACACATATCCGTCTCCTTGTCTCGATATCTCCAATGGTACATGATTCCCTCCCAAATCCCTAAATCGCCAGACTAACATTCTCAGGCTCGGTGTAAAGACTAGGGTCTTCCACTTGGGTGACTACCGTCGAGCAACCATGGGACCTGATATGGAAGTACCAGAGGATTATTTCTTTATTAATGCATCAGCAACCTCCGTGATGCTCCGTCAAAAGATTCTAAAGAAGTGTAGGGAAGATATCTATGCATGGCTCAATCATGAGAATGGTCAGGTTGCTATTTATGACGCCGTCAATCCTCTTGCTAGTGGCCGAAGATCGCTTGCAAAGGAATTTCAGAAGCACGATGTTCAGGTATGTTATGGTCTTCTCGATCTCGTGATCTTGCTATTGCTGACGACACTCCAGACTCTCTTCCTGGAATCCTACGTCACCGACCAAAACATCCTCGAGGAGAATGCACGTAGTGTTAAGATCTCGTCGCCAGACGTAAGGAGCACAAATGAAATCCCGCGGGACACGACTAACTGGTCGCAGTTCGTCGGAATGGATCCAGATGAGGCTGCCAAGCTTTACCTTAAGAGAATTGACATGAAGATCCCACACTTTGAGACTATGAACGAGCCCGACCTCAACTACGTCAAGATGATCAACGCTGGCGAGAGACTCGACTACAACAACGTATCGTTTGGATATCTGTCGACTCGTATCGTGTTCTATCTCATGAACCTCCACATCAAGTCCCGCGTAACCTTCTTTGCCCGAGCTGGAACATCCAGCCAAGAGGACTCGTTCAAGGCAGATGCACCCCTTGGTGACGAAGGTAGAGCTTACGCAAAGAAGATGGCTGATACTTTGCTTGCCCACCGTGAGGCAGAGAGAGCCGCAATTATTGCTGCTGGTGATTCCCCTGCACCCCTCAAGCCGCTCACCGTCTGGACCTCAACCAGAAAGCGCACTGTCGAGACCGCTGATTACCTCAAGGATATCGGTTACAGAGTTCGTCAACGATCGCAGATGAGCCAACTTAATCCAGGTGTCTGCGAGAAGCTGTCTGAAACTGCAATGCGTCGGCTCTACCCTGATGAGGTTGAAAGGCATGAGTTGGACCCATATCACCACCGCTACCCACGTGCTGAGGTAAGCATTTCCAAAAGCCTTCAAAGAACCGGCTCTTACTGATGGTCTTCTAGTCATACCACGACCTTGCTGTTCGTCTTGAGCCTATTATCCTTGAACTGGAACGGGAGCACAATGACCTCCTTATCATCGCTCATGAGTCCGTCCTTCGAGTTCTCTATGGCTACCTCATGGCTTGCGATGCTATGAATATTCCCAAGTTGAAGTTCCCACGCAACGAGATTATCGAAGTGAGTTGATAATCTAACCCAGAGATCTAAAATTTGACCATCCGACCCTAACATGTTGCCAGATCATCCCAGCTTCATACCAGAACGAGGCAAAGCGCATCAAGATCCCAAACGTCCACATCGACATGATCCCCGGCTCCCCTGAAGATATCCGCATTCCCGTTCCACCAAGCGGATTCATCAGCCCCTTGTCAGGACTTGGTACTCCAGCTGAGCCAGCCACGCCGATGTCTAAGGTCGTCCCCCCCTCCCTCTTGATACCACCGGGCGAGAAGCCACAGAACCCTCTCTCCAGAGATTGATGCACCAACAATTGTCGAAATGGCCAATCGGTCATCGCGGTTTGCGAAGGACGTCACTTGCTGATACTTTCGACATACTGCTACGACGTTGTCATTATCTCATTTCGATTCATTTTATTGGAAATTGCAAAGCCTCGCGCTGCGCTTCCCCCGCCCATCGTCTCCCTGAAAAGACCCTACGTTGTATGAGTCAATTTTTCGTTTTATTTTACGAACTTTACGAATGCCAACACGAATACACGATGCCTAAACGGACGGATGCATAACGGAATAGAAGTGGAAATGGGGAGTCTTCAAAGGGATTGCATCACATCCAGGAATGGGCATAAAATACGAATTGCTTTTACGAATGAACTTTCCTTGCTGTAGATTAGATACCTCTGCACAAATGAAATAAGTCAACGAAACCTTCCTCGTTGAGGTGTTACTTTATCCGTTGTGAATTTCATGGTTGGCAGCTGAGACCAAGTTTGGTGCGCTCGGGCTCAAGGCAGTTCCTTCTCGGCTTAGCAATGCCTCTTCTTACCACTATGCGCTGCTTTATTGTTGGTGTCTACCCTGTTGTCTGAATGGTCAGCGAGTCAAATTTTGGCATCCATACTGCTTTCGAGTTTCATTATGTCTGGTGTTTGCTCTCCAGCCGGTATCGTTCGACTTGCAATTTACTCGACATGAGCGGATGGCCCACCAAAACATTGGCCGATCATTGGTCTCGATCCCGGCCTTGGGCTGGTAGATAGCATGCTTTACGGCGAGAATTCAAGCAAACACTATCTTGTGTGCCCTTCAAGGCTGCTTCTCGAGGCAAGCCATGGACTGCCTCATCGATGCTCCTTCCTCCAATGTCTAAAGTCATTTGAACTTTCCCAGATTGAGCGGTCACTTCTTCAAGCTTCTCCACTCTTTACGATATACCCCTTTTCTGAGAATGGTCGAGCCTTTGACAGTTGTGGGAGCAGAGCTCTTGAGTCAAATCTATTCCAGCATCCAGTCGTTTTATCAGCAAATTAAATACGCACCTAAACACATATCCGTATTACTCGAAGATATCGATTCGACCTCACATTTGCTGAAGCATCTTTGCGAAGATATTGATGAGGGTGGAGTCACGTCTAAGAGCCTAGGGACTGCAAAGAGAATAATAATAATTGATGAATTAAAGGAACTGCTGGAAGGTCTGAATACTAAGGTAAGAATGAGAAGGTGGAAAGGCAAACTGAGGTGGGGAGGCACAAAGGTTTTCGGGAAGGAGCAGGTGATCAGGGAAATGGTAGAGAGCTGAGAGAATGAATCCTGACCCAATTTTGGGAATATCTTCGCTTCGGTGCGTGGTTAGGCCTAGGGTGATCGAAATGTGGGAAAAGGTTGAAGATGCAAAAAATGGAGTGATCGGACAGTTAGGTTGAAATGAAGTGATCAGCATGATGCGTGTCTTCAGAATTCCTGTCTTTTGTAGAACAAGCTGAAGATCAGAGGCGCCTCAATGATATGTCAAGTATCTTAGACCCTCTCGAACATTCGATTGCAGTGTTTCAGCTTATGTGGTACATCAGAACTCGAGATCACAAAGATTCAATAGCGAGTTTCGTTATACTGGAACACTGCCAACTACGGTATCGTGCTCCTTGGTCACTACCTTCGAGATTTGGGTCTGAAGTAAAATGCAAGCCTGAAGTTTAGTGGAGTATGGAATACACCGCCGAGATATAAAGGACGATTGTGGCGTCCACTTCCACTTCGATAGCTACTTTCCCAGCACAACATCGCGTGTGGGTTAGAGAAGGCACCTCTGCAGCAGGAGATGAAAATGGCATGCAAGTGACGAGCCAGAGCTTGACGAATGTTCCTCTGAATAAGGCGATGATCTGAAGCCTCCATGGGATTCACGATCGCTGGAGGAGGGCCTTTTGAGGATAGAATCAGTCAATGGTAGGGTGTAGTGACTCGATTCGGCAGGTGTGCAAGAGATACTTGAGTTGATATCAAGTAACCACCAACACTCAAAAAGCCTCCACGACTGGGGAACAGATCGGCATTGCTCTAAACCTCATTCTTACAATCTCTACTACTCTTGTGCAACTGCTGCAATCATGGACGCAACTTGAACCTTCACTTGGGGCAGTTTCTCGAATCAGGACCCTCGAGGAGACTCTTCTCCCGCAAGATAAGGAAAGCGAGGATTCCGAACCGTCCCCGGAGTGGCCTGACCAAGGTGCCATTGGGTTCAAGGAGATTGTTGCTGCATACAAGTACGCAGTCTTTTGCTTCTTCTCATCCGACAAAACTAACTTCTTGCAGCCCTGAGACGATTGCCCGAAAGGCATCTCTGCGAAGATCTCACCCGGCCAGAAAGTAGGAATTTGTGGTCGGACTGGAAGCTAACCTTAAGCCGGCTCTCCCGAAATTCAACTTCGCAAAATACTGAAACTCAATGGGCAGCGAAAGTCCACTCTTCTGCTCTCAATACTACACCTAATTGAGCTAGAATCAGGTTCTATGACAATCGACGGCCTCGATCTGTCTACTCTACCACGTGAGAAGATCCGAGCATGCCTAATTGCGATCCCACAAGACACATTCGTTCTGAAGAACAGTAAGTATATGGCTCAACGTTGACCCCTCAGGCACTGTCTCAGACGGCGAAATCATTGCGGTGCTGGGAAATGTCCAGCTATGGAATGTGATCAAATCTCGCGGCACCGGTGGTAACAGCGCAAGCGGCTCCAATACTGCAACGCAACGCCCTCTAGGACAGCAACGCCGACTCGCGAGGAGACCGCAAATAGTGACTCCATGCCAAAGAAATAAGAAGTCGATCCCCTTGAAGCTCCACTTAAAGGCTCCCCCCTCTCGCATGGCCAATCCCAACTCTTCGGCCTCGCCCGTGCTTCGCTCCTGAATGACCGACCTAGGATCTTAATCCTGGATGAAGCGACGAGCAGCGTGGATGCAAAGACGGACGAGCTCATACAGCGCATCATCAGGGAAGAGTCCGCCAAGTATACTATCTTGACGGTAGCTCATCGATTGGATACCAACCGAGACGCTGATACTATTCTTGTCATGGGTAAGGGAAGGTGGTCGAGGTTGGAATGCCTGATGAGTTGTTGGCTAAAAAGACGGAGAACAAGATGTAGACGGGGGTCCTCCTCCTCACTAAGAGGAGGAGGAGGAGTGAGGGGACAAGGCTTGGTTTAGGGAGATGTGGGACAATACTCATTGAAGATGGATAATTAGAGAGCATTTTTCCTTTTCAAAAGGGGAGAATATTGCAGCCATAGGCGTGAGGCAGGTAGATACAGCAAGTGTGGGTAGAATATTAATTATGGCTTAGATCTCCTTATACTGTAGCAGCAGACATGTATCAGACGAGGGCAGCAAAAGCGCACAGTATCGTACAGTATCTCGCTATTACCTCCCACATCCTAGTATCGATCATCATGTTACTGCTAATACTCAACTGTAACACAGGGGTCGGGGCTTAAAGCATAAACTTTGGAAACATAGGTAAAGACTAACTGTTGCGCGTATTTGCCGTATGAAAACTGCTCCTTCCAGGCCTTCAGCGGCTGTACAGGCTCGAGCTTCCGAGGTGGAGTTTACTGGGGTCTAAGGCATAAGGAAGAATTGAACCAACGAGATTATTCACCGGCATATGTTTTGTTGTAATTCCAACTATACCCATACAGGTCTCGTTGACCCAATGCAGTCCACACGCATTCGGGCCCGTCCTAAGCCTGCTATTCAGCGATACCCAGAAACATGATCTGCAAGTCCTCTTGTCAAACGCCGCCAATGACCCATTTCTAACATGCTACGCCAGGTGGTGCCCTTATCAATGCCAATTCCTGCCGTCCCATATTAATACAAAAATCCCAAAAACGCCGATCTACATGACATCACACTCCCGATCTGGAACATCTTTCGCCTTCCCTTTCCCTTTATGCAAATGATGATGATGTTCAGGATGCTCTATCTTCTCGCTCGGGCCCTGACTCTTATCCCGTTTCTTTTTCTCCTTCTTACTCTTCGACCGATCAACTCCATCTTCGTGTGGCCGCAGGGATCCTTCGTCGATAGCGATGGAGGTACGAGGTTCAGTGATGCCGTCAGTGACAGGTGGACGATCTCTCGCGTTTTCGGATGGCTTGTTCAACGAGTCCTTGCTCCGCATCAGATTCAGTCGCGAGAAAGCGCCACTCATTCGACCTTCACCAGACTGGCTAGTTGGCCGACTCTTCGTCGTAGATTTGAGGACTTTGGAAGCGGCTCGAGACATCCTTTGGGCGGCAGTCTCCTCACTGGGAGTCGCTGGTGCTGAAGTCGCTAGAATGATCGTAGCACCATGAATGCTGCTCCTTGAGCTTGTCAAACCAGGCTCTGTGAATGCTAAGCTGCCCCGACGGTCTTCCGGGAGGTTTAGGCTCTGTCTGGGGGTTGGAAGGCGTTCAACATCAGCTGATAATCGAATTGCTGGTGTAGTTGCGTCTCTCGCACTGTCAAAGTAACTTTGTTGGTCGACAGTGCTATCTGTACCCTCTATATGATGATCCTGATTGTGGCTTTGAATCTCGACAAACGAATCATCGTAAGAAGGCAGTCGAGGATCCGAAATAGACGCTGGAGTCATCTCGTAAATTGGTTCGACTCGATAAAAGAGAAGGTATGGCATCTCCTTCTTCAACAGTTCCTCTATTTCCACTTTCTTCACCCTGGTGTTGCCCAGATCATCGAAGCACAGCCATTTCTCCTCCGAGTACCGAGGCGGGGCAGTGCTATCACTCTGTCTTCGAGAAGATTGATAGTCGCCGTCCGGTATTGCAGTAGCTTCACGAACAAACGCTATATAGTGCCCAGCATTGAGTGATTCTCCACGATGGCACAACCCAGACTGAAGAGAGAGTTTGAACCTCCTAATCATGGGGCCTTCCTCCGGAATCCTGTCGTCTTCGATGAAGTGTGGTAAACGAATATCCAGTGGGATGTCAACGCGTGTGTTTTTGCGAATAGGCTTTCCATCCATCGACATTCCGTATCTCTTTAGACATATAGTCACAGCGGGAGACAAGCTAAGGTTTTCCGGGATGCGTCCATCGGACGAGTGCAAGCTTTGCCCTATCACCCACGCTATGTTCCCAATTAGTATTCTAGGACAATCAGGGGGAAGAGTATGTGGCTGAAGATTGGAATAAATAGGTAACGGACGTATTAGATTGAAAAACTGCCAGGCTTTCATGGACACCTCTCGTCTTGTCGTCTTTCCCTTTCGAATTGAACCGCGTCTGCTGTGATTATCAGTGGAGTCTGACCTCGCATCCACCTCAGTAGTTTCCACAACAATATTTCTAATAATGCTAGGAGAGCGGTGCCGGTTCCCCGGAGACAATGGCGACGACGGAGCGAGAGGTGAAAGTGGGGTGTTGGGCAAAGACTGAGAAAGTTCTCCTAGCTCTGATTCTTTCTCTGACAGGGGCGAACGGTCAGAGCGTACGGATGACATGGTATTAGAACGCTCGAGAACATCCATGTAACGGCGCACATCAACTTGATTGTTGAAGAAACTCTCGAGGCAATCCTCAAGGGAGACGGAACCGCCATCTGAAGGTGGATCAGGTACTGCAACTTCGAGCAGACGCTCGTGTATATACTTGTGATCATCTGGATCATCCTCGGTGCCGGTGTGGTATAGATCCATTCTCAACGTGAGAAGTGGTAATTTTAGGGCCTCGGTGATGAAGTTGTACGCTTCTGAGGTATCCTGTTGCTTAAGTTTGGCGGCTTCCTGCCAACCACACGCAGCAAGGGCTTCTTGCAAATGCTGGGTCTGTGTTTCTAGTCAGCAAGTGAAGGGTATAAACATGCTTGGATCCTACGATATCTATCGGGATGAGCTTCCCCGTCCGCAGCATGTTCACCCAAAGACGTATCAAAGTTGACAAGCGGCGCTTCGGCTCATCCTCTAGAGTTGTGCACAGAATTGGTTCGAAGTTGTCCATCCGGGCAAACATTGCAAATAGTAGTGCGTCCAGATAGCAAGTAACGTTGCCTCGGTTGACAGCACCAAGCATCGGCACAGAAGCATCGTAGCGTTTGATGATGCCTTCCACCGATTCCTGAAATAGGACCAAAAGCTCGAATGCCTTGTCAACGTCTCCCTCTGCAAAGCCAGAGCCTAGGGCATAGTTTATTTGCTCATCGTCAACGCCGGAATAGCCACGTCGATGTAGCCGTTGTTTGAGTGAATGGATCTAGAATCATCTCAGCCTTACACACGTGGAAAAGTCGTGAGGGAGGTATACGATGTTGGCATTCTCTTGGTCCTTTTCATTTTTTTTATGGGCATCACTCCTAAAGAGTCCCATAATGCCATCGCTAGAGAGCGGCCGGGTCTGTAGAACGAAACCAGGCCGAGAATTAGCAGTTGTGGCATGAATAAGACGTTGGGTAAGCTGAAGAAGCGGCGAGCTTTTGCCGTTCGATTCCGGAAATGCTGCACAAAGAGAGGCAACATATTGAGAAGAATGGAGAGGCTTGGCCATTATGAGTGAGGGCCGGAGAAGAAATCTTCTTAGCACTTTACCTTCTTATCCGCCGACTTGTCTCTTGACTTGGTCCGTCTGTGAGCTCCTCCATCCTTTTCTCGACGAGAGAGGAGCCGATTCATGTTCGCCGCACGCTTCGAAAATATCTCGCCGATAGATGGTTGCGAAGCAGGAACTGACGCCTCTTGTACATTCGTTGTTTGGGTTGGCATCGTTCACAGCGGGAGCTTTGGTGGGGTCGTTGAAGCTCCAGAGTGCTTTCAACGTTGCCTAGAATGACTGACGACGCCCATTGTCTTGTGGCACGGTGTTGGGAGATATTTGGAGGATGAGGCAGATGTCCCGGAAGGCCGGCGAAAGCGACAGTTGTTCTTCCTGCGGATTATGGAGTTCGGTGGTGTCAAGACATGACATCGAACTGTGCGAAGCCCCTCGCCCACATCTCGGCCGCCCCAGATCGCTGGCCCGAACAGCGAAGTCGACGACCAATCAGATATGTATGGACCCGCTTTTATTTCTGCCTCACGACATGATGCCTGCACGAAATTATAGAAGAGTTTCGATCGATCAACACCCTCTCCCACAACTCACAATGGCCTTACGAGAACTGCCGTCTTCTCTCAGACGGCTGGCATTACGAGATACACGACCAACCGCGGCAGTAGCAGGAAGATCCTGGCGCAGATATACCTCCGCTGAAGCAGTAGCAGCTGCTCCACAGGAGGTGTCGGAAGATTTTCAAGATCTTGAATCCAATACATCTATGTTTACGGCATTCTCCCCAGACGACGAGACCAAGGCCTATGATCCAATAAAGAGGACCCAGGGACGAAGGAGGGAGCTTCCTCCCAGTAGGTATGTGGTGGAAGGAGCCCAACACCGAAATAATAGCTAATGTCCTCTAGATATCAATACCGGTCTCCGAGATACTATCGAGGACCTCTCCATCCTCACCAACCTCCTCCCAAATCCGATCCTTCATCAAGAGAATTCGTTCCGGGTCCATTCTCCTATACTCGACTCGAACAAACCTACCAATCCACGATTGCTCCGGATCTGATGACCTTGACCTATGTCCACAAGCCCCCTGGGACTGTGACAGTACCCAAAGCAGACCGTTTACGAACTTGGGATGACAGCTCCCCATATCATAAAGGCAGACCGAAGCGTGGGCCTCGAGGACCAGGAGACACGCTGCGGTTAATTGAGCAAGATATCAATTGGCGAAACATCCCCAAAATCGAGGAGGTCACAGTGCACAGCTTTATCAAAGGTGCACTAGATGACTCGGCACATCTCCACGTTGCGGGCATGCTGTTACAATCGGTCACTGGCGTACGGCCGACAATCCACAAGGCGAAGCACACCGAAGGAAGATGGGGACTTCGGAAAGGGTTGCCAGTCTCTCTCACCTGCAATATGCGAGGTGAACAGGCGTATAATTTTGTGGATAAATGTATAAACCTGGTGTTCCCAAGGATCAAAGATTGGCCAGGTATCGAGGGTAAGCAATGGCTTCCTCGTGAGATTGACAAAATGCTAATGCAGCAAGGAACGACTGGTGACAGCAGTGGAAACATCAGCTGGGGTTTTAGCAGGGAGGGAGCTATTCTGTTTCCAGAAGTAGAGATCAACTACGACGTAAGTGATGCCAAGGACGTGTGAGTGCTCACATTGCTTACAGACGTTCAGATGTACCCACCAAAGTTGATTCCTGGGTTTCACGTGACGGTGAAGACCACTGCCACTTCGGATAGACACGCACGAATGCTTCTCAGCGCTCTAGGCGTTCCATTTTATGGGAAACTGGTAGACTAAAAGATCGTGGGTTGGAGTTGGGGAGATTGTGGTAGATTTGTACATCATTTGTAAAGTAAGTGTAACACATTTATGTACAAAGTCAAGCTGCTCCACCAGTGTTGCATTGAAGTCATATCCCGTCGAGAGTCGAAGGTATAGCAACTGCATGCTGAAATACATCTCTGGGCTTCGGATCATTTCATTTCTACATCGGGTATCTGCAAGTGATTCGAGACTTGAACCACAGCCTGCGGCTTTCTGCCCTCATACCATCTATCCTCCATACCAAACTCCCTAACTCCATTGGAATGCAGAGTCCCCACCCACTCTAGGCTGCCTTCGAAGCCTCGTCTCTCAACCCCCCAATCAGCACATCAACAGCATCCATATCACTCGCATCAATCTTCTCCGCACTCCTTCCCAACTTCCCCAACTCCTCCATCAAGACATCCATCGAAGGCTGATAATTCCTCGCCGCCGAGCTCAACGCATAAACCGCCTTCCTCCTAACCTTCTGCCCCTCCTTCTCCCCAGTAGCCAGCTTCACCAACGGCGGAATCCCATTCATAGCTAACAGCCTCTCCTGACTCTTCTCATTATTCTGCACCGCTGTGCCCACACACCATGCAGCCATCATCCTGATCTCCGCTTCCTCGTGTGCCAAGCACTCCAATAAGGGCGTCCACAACGCCAATGGCTGCAGATTATTTGCATTGTCCAAGTTCTCGATGAGCTGCTCGAAGTTGTCGAATGCGACGAGCTTGTCTTCGAGGCTTATTTCTGGGTCCGAGGATTTTATGGCGGCCATGGAGGCGATCATTAGGTCTGCGTCTGAAGGGCCGCCGAAGAGCGCGTTGAGGGCGTCGGGGTTGAGGTGGCGGTTTGTGGGAGGAGCCGTGGAGGGGTCGTTGACTGTTGTGGAAGAGTTTTCGACACTCCATTTTAGGAGCTCGTTCATGCCTGGATCCATTGTGGGAGGGAAGATGAGGCCTTGTGTTGGAGGGGTAATTGAAACCTCAAGCTTGAGGCGGGGTTATTTTGCGCGGATTGAGATTGTTGGAAAGAAATTCAGGAAGCTGAGGTTTCCAGGTTTAGACCATAGAGAAAACGAAGCAGTTCTCTTTAAAGAAGTCGAGACAACAAGCGTCGTTGGCTTTGGTGAAGTCCTTATTCATATCACTTCTGGTCGATTCGAGAAGACTCGAGATTATTTTTCGTCGGCGGTTTAAAAACAGAAATGCCGACTTTACTAAACTGTCTCCGAATTCTGCTTCAACCACTCACATTCAGCAAAAAGCTGTCTAAAACCCCGCAGCAAATTAAAGATCACACCCCTAGCTTTCCAAGCCGATCGTGAGTTTCAAGTTCATGCTTCACTCTCATCCGTCAGCGTCGACGCTACATCCACAGAATCCGACAAAGTCACAACTAATCCGAGGAGAGACAAAACAGCAATGACTCTGATTTGATCAAACTTTAAATAGCTTCAAGAAAAAGTCATTCTATTCAGCACAGTCCGTGTCATCACACTAGGCTCATCTGCCTTAAGGGCATGTTACAAGAGAGCAGGTTACATCCGGAGAGGGCTTCATTTGAAAAGGAAAACCCACCAGCATCCCTGCTCCAAACTCCTTCGTTGTGTTTTGTTCCTGCAATACGAATACCGCTCAAGCTTCTCCGCACCGTGAACTTCCCAGCCGGGCAGCTGCCGCAGAAAGGCGACGCTGGACCTACAGTAGCTGGCCCTATAACCATCTACGGTCCGCACGGCCCCATGCGCTTCTTGTTAGCAATGGGGCAGTAAACCACTGCTCGAGCAAGGACTTTTTGATCTGCATCAGTCTGGATGTTCTGGCCATGAAGGGCGGGGTACCAACGAGAAGCAGGAGCTGAAGGCCCGCAAGGCTCCGCGCGCTTTTGTTATCAAGATAGCAGTAAAGTACTGCTCGAGTTTATTGACTTATGTCAGTATGGTTTTCACGATTTGGAGACTTTGGAACCGACATTTTATCGGCCCGCAAGCTACATCCCGCTTCTTGTCCGTCCCGTCGCAGTAAAGCAGAGCTGGCTCTGGCTCTGGCTCTGGCTCTGGCTCTGGCTCTGGCTCTGGCTCTGGCTCTGGCTCTGGCTCTGGCTCTGGCTTTGGCTCTGTGTTTCGAACAGCGGTATCTTAAGTGTACGTCAGTCAGATTTCCATAACCATAGCGATTTGCTTATTACGAACCGGTGGCAGGGGCTGCGAAGCTGAAAGTGAAAAGGGCAACGAAAGGCACGATCTTTGAGAACCGCATTGTTGAGAACCGTGTTGAACGGTGTTCAGTGTTTTTGTGGACGTTATCTGGAACAATGGAATAACTGTGGGGTTTCCATGGCAGAAGGAGCATTAAGTACTCTTCTTACCAACCTCGTTCACTGTCTGATAGCGACCTTTATCACTCAACACTAATTGGGAAGTTGGTATATGCCACCTACCAATGCGAAAACTTCATTCGGCTGATCGTAAGTACGATGTCACTTTGCTAACAAGTTGAAGTCTTCTGGCGCATGTTTTGAGCTTTGGTTATGATGTGCCTAGGAGGCATAAGTTTCTCTCCTTCTTGTTTAGGCTTGCACTTTTATCCTCGATTACTCCTTGGGCCACTGAGTTGACCTCGGTTCTAATAATCGGATCTCCGGTCACGGCAAACATGACTTATGCGCTCGTTCTCTAGTCGATCTCTATCTTGGGAATAAAATTCGGTCCGCTGCTGTGCGCATTTCTCTCTCTTGCCTGTCTTGGATAGTTCTTACAATTCCGTTGATCTACAGAATTTGGTTGATTCTTCCTTACTCTATCACGACTCCAAACCTCGTGTTAGTGGCTTTTCAATAACTGCATCGCTCATGGTCAGGTCGGCAGCAGCCTTACCTCGAGGTTAACAATTCTGATGAAGTCGATAAAATCCCACCGAAAGCGCAAAGAAACTGGCTATCTGCCTTGGTTGTCTCCATCATCTCCAACGTCACTCTCTCCTGTGCGCTCTTGCTCTTACTACCACGATATCGAGGGCTTCTCACCAAGGAAGCATCGGTTCTTAGGAAGACCTCTGCTTTATGTTAGTGTCCCTCATCCACCCTTCACATCTCACTAACGGTCACCAGCACCTGTGTTTGATAAGTTCTCCATCTCAACCTGCGAAACTTGAATTAAAGGAATCTTTCTCGATGAAGACTTCTCACCAAATCCTTTCCGGCTCCTACCAAGCCCAGAAGCCGACGCTGCTTGGGAAACAATAACTGAGCCCCTATTCTCCATCTTCAGCGGTGCTGAAATGAAACGAATAACACCAGTTGGGATTGGCCCCTCAACACTCGCCAGGGTATCAGAAGCTTGGGTTTATGGCCCAGCCGGATGCCTCAGCCAGTTCGACCTCACCAACCAAGTCCACTGCCTAAACATAAGTATCCGGCGTGCTTCCTCAAGAAGCAATGCTGTTTTCTCTCACAAGGAACACACAAGAAGGACTAGGGAGGCATGCACATCTAACACAGTAACAAACGTGTACACTTCCCCATCGTATAACAGTTTGAATGCACAAGACAACTTTGTTTGCCTTTCAAAAGGACATATAATGCTGGAATATTTGAACAGGGAAAGAGGGACAGTGAAGGGATAGCTACACTAGATACAGTTTCCTCCCACCAGGAGATAGACAATAAAATAGGGCCAACCTCACAATTTATCACTGTCGCTAGCATACCTGTAGTTCATTGGTGTAAAGTTGAGTGGTGGTGACCCGGGATCGGAGTAGAATGGAGTGGATGTTGCTTCGATAAGGGGTTGTGAATGAGTGCAAGGTACAGCAGATGAGCAGAGAGAAGTGTAATGGGGAACTGAATTAACTAAAGATGTATGAAACATTGTCATGATTGTAGGGTACTGCAGAGTTGAAGCATATTATATACACTATTAAAAACTATCCTGAACCCTTTATATGCCACCCTCTTCTCCCTTCTTTCCCATCACCCATTACACCTATTATGGAGCAACCTGGGCCAACCAACTATCCGCCAAATTGGTAAAGAAGCTCGCGCCCTTCAACACCGTCGGGCTCGCTGTATTGGTAACATTACATCTCGTTCTCAGATCACCTGCCGCTGCGACCTTGCTTTCAACAAGCGCTACGTACTCGCTCATCAAGCAGGAACGACCAGGGCCGTCTTGGCATGAGGGAACCACGTAGACAGCGTCGTTGATCAGGATGCGGATGTAGGTTTGGTTTGTGGAACCTGAGGTGGGCGTGGGGTTTGGAAGGGAGGAAGTTGAGGTGCTGCTGCTGTGGGCAAGGATTGAGGTGGCGTGTGTATAAGGTACGGAGGTAGAAGATGAGAGGAGGGAGGTTGTGTTGTAGATCCCTGTTGCAAATGTGGTTGGGGAGCTGTATCCCGTTGCTGAGAGGGCTGTGGATAGCTTGGGCTTGGACTTGTTTGTGCAAGCTCTGTTGTAAGAGCTGGTTGCTGAGAGTGTGGCGGTGCCTGATGATCCCGAGCCAGATCCATTGCCAATAGCTCCCGCGCCAGTGCTCGTTGCAGCCAGGCCGGTCTCAGTGGCAGTAACAGGGCACCAAGTAACCGTCTCATATATGGTGGAAGTCAGCTCTCCAACTGAGCAGCCAGTTACCGTTGGTGCACAAGAGGTAACCGTATAAGATGCAGTGACAAGTGTCGTGGACGTTGTCCATGATTGCCATGCTGTCGAGGCCGACGTCTCTTCCACAGGGATGACGGTCTTTGAGGTAACGACCGTGGAGGTCTTCTTGCCAACTGGGCAGTTGGTGATTTCAGGCGCGCAGGAGGTGATGGTGTATACCTGAGTCTCCGTGATGATGGAGGTTGATGAGGACTTCGCAGGCTTGGTGTAAGTGGCGAAAGGACCAGTCTGGGTCGGGCAGATGGTGATGGTGACCGTCTCGTCATCAATTTTGACTTCCCCTCTGGCTTTGATGACATGGTCTCTGGCCTTGACGGCAGGGGAAACAACACAGTTGAGACGCTCGAATGCCACTGTGCCGCGCATGCTGACGAAGTGGCTGGAAATATAATCATAACCTTCTGGAATCTCGGTCCCGCTGAGGACGGTAGTGTTGTCCCAAATTCCAGTTGCAGCGCCCAATTCCGTGATCTGACCATCGTTCATGAATGACGTGAGGATCTTTGGCAGAGTGAAGCTGGTTCCATTAGCAAAGGTCCCGTTGATTCCTGGTCCCTGGGCCAGCATTCCGACCAAGGCATTGAGATACGGTAACATCATCTTCGAAGGAAGATCAGTACCGGGTCCCATCCCATAGTAGTATCGGAGATCCTGCGAGTACTCATACTGTTTGAGCTCGGCGTCGGAGAAAACTCCACACCAGGGAGAGAGCGTTCCGGTAATTTGGGATTCGAAACCGCACAGGTAAGGCATGATGTTGACATCGGTTGTGGTAAAGTTCAGATCCCCAGTGATCATGGTTTGAATACGTTCAAGAATGGGAGGAAGATAGATGTTGTTCCATGACACCTCTGTTTGCCAAGTCAGTACAGATCATCAGCAAATATTTTCAATAAACTCACGTTGAGTCCCACCATTTCCATCAACAAAGAGAGGGCATTGATCACTAGGCGAGAGCGAATCGAACAGTGCTTGAGGGGATCCCGTTGAGTTGATTGAAATGATCAATCCCAAATTCGTTGCAGTTTGACCAAGGAAACCTCGAACGAAGTTTTGGGCAGTCTGAACGACACGAGGGTAAAGGTTTGCCCAACTAATGAATGGTGTGCCATAGGCGTAAAGTTTGGGGTATCTGAAGACATGTAAGTATCGCTTGCTTGAAGAAATCGAATGCAGATGCTGACCTCGTTCTCACTTGATATCCTAAATCATATGCTTCCTTGTACCCCGTGGTGCTCTCTTGTGACATCTGCGCAACCGAGTTCGTAAGAACTGGCTGCCAGTCTTGCAAGAAAGCCATTTCGCCCGTTGCTGTGAAGGTAGCATTTTGGATCTGCCCGTGATCAGCACCATTATTTCTCCTCCTAACTGGGATCTAGAGAGAATTTTACTTTTGCATACAGAGCAGTCCATTGTGCGTAGGCACCAGCATCTGGGTATCGACTCCCATGTCTCACATTATACGCCACCTGCTCAACCACACAATTATCCGGAACCGCATTGCTGATGCCGTAGATATTGGGCCCTAATTCCATCAGTTTTTATCACCCCAATCTTACTGAGCTCCCGATACCTGAGAAGAAGAAAACTCACCAGCAAAGTAAGGACTATTAGCACCCGCCCATTCCAACGGCTCACTTGCCGAGCCACTCGCAGGCAACACAATATCCTGCTCCGGGGCCAAGAAGGTCGTAGCTTGCACCCCATTAAGCTGCGCTAGAAGCACAGTCACACTCGCAAGGCTGATTGAACGAAAGACTGCCATTGTAACTGCTCTTGCTCTCTCCAACCAAAAGATTTAAGTACTGATAAACGAGTGTATCGACCGTGGTGCCCTTCCAAAAAAAAAACAGGTTGATGCCAAGAGCAGCAGCACACTTATATAAACTCAAATCTTCGGCGCACCCAACCGATTGGGACCTTTCAGCCTCGGACCAACACGTCACCCCCATCTTGCCAACTCCAAGTTTCCAACACAACCACCAGCAAGTTCACCCACGTGGGAGCTCAAAAAATCGCGATGGGAAGAGCAGCGCTTTGCAGGAGGAACATCGGAGATGAGAGCCTGAAAACGGCTCGCTTGTGTGGAACCCCTGACCCCGCCAACCTTAATCTACCCCACTATGTTAATCTCTGCAGATTTCAGGAAATGATATCGACCCACTGTTTTTGCATTTCAATCTTCAATACGACCTTGACGTGGGGTTCTTATGAATGGTCCAGTTGCCAGCAGCCGGAGCGTGGTGCAAATTCAATAATAGAGAGGGGCAAAAAGGCACAGCAGAGCGTCATACAGAAGGACAATAGGGAAGAGCCTTTTCAGTGACAACCTTTTCAATTCTCTAGAAGAAACATCCCCGTGCCATGAATGAAAAGGAAAGAACCTCGAAACGACATACTCAGGGAAACCTTGAAAGCAAAAACTTTGTATGATAGACGACCGATTAATTGATCGATAGACACAATGTGTTGACCACTCCTCCAAGAAAACAGCCAGCTAAGAACAGCCAGATGTCCGCTCTCCGAATGAGACCACCCATTCGCTCAATCGCTACCAGAACTTTTCGGAATGTAAACACGTCGTGGGACAGCAAAACAGGAGGGACACATGCTTTGCTCGAGTCTTCGTCTTGATCATATTCGTGAAGTTCGTGATGTACGCACAGAAAGTTCGGGAAATGCTGGAGAGTGCTCGTCAGCTCAGTAAGTTTGAAAGTGAGGAGAAGAACTATACCTTAGAAGCACTTGCGGTGAACGATGGAAGGTCCGCTCTCGTCGTATTCTTGCTTGGAGATCCACATCTGTTGGAAGGTAGAGAGAGATGCCAAGATAGAACCACCGATCCAGACGGAGTACTTTCGCTCGGGTGGGGCAATGATCTTGACCTTCATGGACGATGGTGCAAGAGCTGTGATTTCCTTCTGCATACGGTCGGAGATACCTGGGTACATGGTCGTTCCACCGGACTGCGGCGCTCTGTTAGAACAGTTCAGATAGAAATTCGCAGATCAGAGCTTACCATGACAATGTTACCATAAAGATCCTTACGGACATCGACATCGCACTTCATGATAGAGTTGAAGGTTGTGACGTGGATACCACCGCTCTCAAGACCCAAGACAGATGGTTGGAAGAGCGCCTCAGGGGCACGGAATCGCTCGTTACCGATGGTGATAACTTGTCCGTCGGGAAGCTCATAAGACTTCTCCAAGCTGGAAGATTGGCTTGCCGTTTGGATTTCTTGCTCGAAGTCGAGAGCGACGTAGCAGAGCTTTTCCTTGATATCACGGACAATTTCTCGCTCAGCAGTGGTAGAGAAAGTGTAGCCGCGCTCAGCCAAGATCTTCATGAGGTAGTCGGTCAAATCACGACCAGCCATATCAACACGGGCAATAGCGTGGGGAAGAGAGAAACCCTCGTAGATGGGGACAACGTGGGTAACTCCGTCACCAGAATCGAGAACGATACCAGTAGTACGACCGGAAGCATAGAGGGAGAGGACGGCTTGGATGGAGACGTAGAATGCGGGGGCGTTGAAGGTCTCGAAAACGATCTGGGTCATCTTCTCTCTGTTCGACTTGGGGTTGATGGGAGCCTCGGTGAGAAGGACGGGGTGCTCCTCGGGAGCCACACGAAGCTCGTTGTAGAAGGTGTGATGCCAGATCTTCTCCATGTCATCCCAGTTGGTGACGACACCGTGCTCAATGGGATATCTCAGGGTGAGGATACCACGCTTGGATTGCGCCTCATCACCAACATAAGAATCCTTCTGACCCATACCGATCATGATACTATATTCCTTATCAGTTGACACTCTTTGTGCCACGCAGGCAGGGGAAGGTGAATGATGCGGGGTTCGGGGCGCTTACCCATGGTGACGAGGACGTCCGACAATGGAGGCTGCATGGCATGTCAGTACTCGTGATCTGTGAGACCGATCTTTCGCAATCCGACATAGTTGTCTAGATTGCGACGTAGGACGTTGTGGCGGGGTAAAACTTACGGAAAACAGCCCGAGGAGCATCATCACCAGCGAAACCGGCCTTGCACATTCCTGAACTACACAGCCCGTCAGCCAGATTCTTATTAAGGCCTTGTATTCGAGTCTGGAGGTTAACGGTGGTTGATGTTCGGTCTGAATGGCCTCAAACAGCTACCCCCAACCAATTTCGAGCCCGAGCCGGGGAATGTGGGAGCTTACCCATTGTCGATGACGAGAGCTGCGACTTCTTCTGTAGAACGCAGAGAGCATTAGCAAGTGTTCGGTCGTCTCGCCTCGATCTCTAGGAGTCGGTTCCAAGAGCACTGGGTGCGGGAGGTTCAGCTTACCTTCCATGGCTGCTGATTACGATGAGGCGTCAAATAAAAGTGTTGATTTGGGGAATATGGCGGTGTGAAGTTCTCGCGACGATAGGATCGAGAGAACAGATACGATGAAGGAGCAGATCACGGATGTTCGTGGTCAAAAGAAGATGGTTGAAGGGGTGGTGGAAATTTCTGGTCGGAGTGAAGTTAAAGGAGAACGGCTGGGAACGATGTCACGATGAAGTTGTGGGCCGCGACTGCTGGTTCGGGAGGCGAAGCGACGGATGGTGGCCCGCTGCTTTAAGGCCCAGGCAGGAGGTTGACAAGTTAGTGAGGGCAGTGTTGAGGGCGGCAAACAGTTTTCCTAGAATAGAAATGGTTGCGCAGAACTGAGAAGTGATTCCAGAAGAAAGTGAGTAGCCAGTAGACAGGTGCGTTCTTGTTCTAAATAGTGAGGATGCTGACTGTATGTATGGCGGTCCAGCTCAACCACCCTCCTAATGCAGACCAGGTCTTTTATAATCACACCGCCGAACAAGCATAGAATCCTCATCAATGACTTCACTTCTTATTCTGAAGCCTTCGAGGCAGCCACAAAGAAGCTTCATGCTGTGTATCCCGTCTCGCCCCAGCCGCGCGTCAAAGGAAGACATCCGCCCCCGCAGCATATTTTTATATCTGCCAAGCAGGCTCTCGAGCTTTCTCATGAGCCATCCCTTCAGCTACCCGTGCTGGATGTACATGGCTCGCGAGTGCTTGCGTATGCAAGGGCAGCGCTCAGGACCAGATCCAGCGCTGCGCTTCGAAGTTCTCCACGCCCAGCCACCGACGGAGGGCCAGCTCGGTTTTCTCGGACAGCAAGTGTCTCTACGGTGCCTCAGACCGCGGTTTCGTGCAAATATTGAGGGGCAATTCATAGTGGGGTAAATGGAATCACTTGATTTGAGCATGGGGAATATTATGCATGAATCCGACGTCTCCGTGAAACCACATGTTGACAGGACTGGTATCTTTGATGTTCAATTAAGCTTCTTGAGCAGGAGACTGATGGAGAGCCAAGATTTGAGGCATTGAGGCGCTCTTCGATTCCATTCGGTGGAAGGTCACGTGATCGACTCTCGGTCACCTAATTGGGACTCTCGGAGTGTTTTGAGCATTCGTTGATTCCAACATCTCGGTCACTGCTTTAGCAGTTACATCGTCATTCTCAACGCCAATTTACAGCGGCATCCCTCCGTGTTTCTTCTCATCCAGGCTCCAACCTGCAGTCCATCGTTTCTTTCCTTCCCTAACATAGACAAGGCGTATGTATTGTCTGATAGTTGCTGCAAGTCTGTCCACTGGGCGTATCACTTCCCTTTTGCAGATAGAGTGTATAGTATCCGGTCGTGGCGGAATTGCACGCCAAGAAGTTCAATTCTATTCGATCCATCAGCCTCGATCCTCTGTCCGAGAACTCACAGCTCCTCAGAATGGTCAACTTACGTCTTCCATAAGAACTTGCCGCAGTAGTAATTACGGTATCACCCTCCAAGCCCCAAGCTGTCGTATTCCTAATCGTATCCAGACTCAAGGGCAAGTAACTCTTCCCAGTACCCGGACCAATGTTCAGAAACAAAGAGGAATTTAGGGATTGGATGCTAGAACCGATGGTGAAGTATTCACTGGTGGCTTCCGGGCCCATTACAGGTGTCCTCTTGGCAGTTGGAAGTGATTGGAGATACAGATGGAAGATTGGCGATTGCACGCCGCGGAGTTGGTAAGGCTTGAGGGCTGCACCACCAACAGTCACCGTCGGGAGGGCACAGGCGAGGGTAATAAGGAGGGGAAGGAGGGGGAATAACATGACGATTTGAGCAAATATATACAGTGAAAATAACATGAGGAAGAGGAAGAGGAAGAGAGAGAAGCAGAAAAATAAATGGTAAAGAGCGGAACAAACTTTACTTATTCATTGCAAAGGAAACAGATACAAACATGTATTGTCAGATGATGTTCGAAATTGATCGTGGAAAGGCGGAGGTTTAGGCGCCGATAGTTTCAAATAGAGGCTGAATTAATTTTAGGCACAGCGTGCCGCGGTAAGTAAACGGGGAGAGAAAACGTGTGAGATCTATTAATTAAGATGATATGGGATATTCATTTAGCGAATCGCGGGGAGAGGTTTCCGCAGTACAAATTGGGCAAGATAAGAGCTAGTCAACCCTGTGCGAACGCCCCTGAAGATCATTCAAAAACATCGACACCGCTGTAATAGTTAAATGTTGGCCAGAAAGATATGGACCACCATATCTATGCCCGAAGGAAGATACCGCGGTGAGTAATCGGACTAGATCAATCTTCTCCCTCCAAAAATAGGCCTATACCACAGGTTGAACCAATCCACGAGGGAAAGGGGGTAAGGGCCAGAGTGTTTGGGGAGTGTAGCCGCATTCCAGACCAGAAAAGGAAAGGAATGGGAGGCGCCGGTATAGTGAAGATAGATAGTATGCTATCGGTATTGACATACCGTACGTACTTTGCTTTATGTACTCTAGGTCTACTCATCTCGACATGTCTGCAGAACCAATGAAAAAGCAGGAGACGGGAAAAACATCTATACAAAGAGAAGATTCGCAGCATGGGGAATAAGGTTGCACTGGAATTTTAGCTTTAGAAGGTGACGGAGCAGAAGGGAGAGGACGGAGAGGACGGAGAGGACATCTAAGGACCAGAAAATACGTAATACAGCCTCTTACTGATCGCGGGAATGCTGAAACCAGGCGCTGCAGCATCTTCCGCCTCAAGAGCTCTCATTACATGCGACCGCACCTCTTGTGACATGTTCTCTTCAACCTTGTTCGCCCAGTCCAACAACACAACCATGTTCCCATTTGAAATGGAAAAGCCGGCGGTGGTGGAGAATAGAGAGGGCAGTTTGGGACCAACAAGGCAGAGTTGAATCTCTTGTGGACTCCCGAGACAACGCAGGCAACTGACAAAGGCCCCAAATCTCTCTGGGCTCCTAGGGCCGCGTTGTATTGTCATTGCAATGGTGTGTAGCTTCCTCAAAGGCTGGTCTTGAATAGGATAGAACTTCGGACGTGGAGTAACGAGATCTGCGTTCAGCCACGAGATGTAAATCAGGTCGAGCTTTGGGTGAATATAGGTATTTGCGAAGGGAATGTACTGCTCAAGGCAGAACTCTCGGGATTCAACGTTGACTGCGAAGAGCACAGGTAGTTGTCGACGGTCTTCTTTGCCAGTTTTTGGTGGGCTCAAACAACAACCGCATTGTTCATCTGGTTTACACGTCAGCTGAGTGTTCGAGGATCAGAGGAAACTGCATACTTTGAAAATCTAGCGAAGCTTCAATGAGTCGCGTAGGCAGAGCTAGATGCCAGATCTTTCGTCGAAGCTCCGGTGGCAGAGAAGAGAAGAGAGAGAAGGGAGCCAATTCTGGTTGACTCGACTTGACACCTCCCTGGGAAGATTCCCTCCTCAACAGTCTAGTTGAGAGATAATTGTAGACGCCGAGCATTCTTCCCTCAAAATTGTGTTGTGTTATTTGTGGGCAGAAGAGGTTGCCTTAAGAGACACTATGAAGATTTTAAATGCAAGAGCTCGGCTGTTTCCTGCGCTAGTCTGGGAGCGAGATGAACCCTGTGACCGCATCTCGCATTTCGCGTCTCAGGCAGATAGTATAGATCGACAACTTCCAGAGACCTGCGAATGGCACCAATATCTCGAGAAAAAAGAAGCGATCGCGAATGACTAGCTATGTCCCGCAACCGTTACGGTGGTTTTGGGGAGGACCCGTACACCAACGGTAATGGCACTGGAGGATATGGTTCACCCATCAGAGAGACAGACGACTATGATCCTTATGGCAACGACTATGGTGACCGATATGGCACTCCTTCAATCCCCACAAACTCTACTCCTGCGACGAGAAACCAATACTCCCGTCCGAGACGGGCACCCGAGAGCAAGGCAGAGAAGGAGATAGGTGTCGTTCTGGAACACATCAAGTCGGATTGGCCTGCTATGTGCCAGAATGAATGTTTGCCGGTCCATGTTGCACTCCAGCTTCTAGACACAAGTTCTGTTGGAAGGGCACACGAGTACCGTGAATTTGAGAGGACACACAGATATTTGCAGGAGTCGCTGAAAGCCATCGTTCACGAACACCATCAAGGGTTCAACAGCTCAATTGGTACCTTTCACAAGATTCAGTCGAGCATACAAGCATCCCAAAAGCGGGTACGAACATTAAAAGAGTCTTTGGGACAGTCTAAAGCGAGTCTGGCAACGGCGGATCCGGAGCTGAAGAAGTTAGCGATAGGATCACAAAACTACGATGACTTAATACACACACTCTCAGAAATTGAGGATCTGCGGCTGGTACCAGACCAGCTGGAGGCAAGAATATCCGAGAAGAGGTTTCTGACAGCGGTGGATATATTGCAGACTGCCCTTCGGCGAATCAGGGTTCCGGCATTGGATGAGATTGGTGCTTTGAACGATCTAAGGAGCTATCTCACAAACCAGGAGACTGCTTTGACAGATATCTTGATTGAAGAGCTCCATGATCATCTCTATCTGAAATCACCCTATTGCCAAGAACGATGGCAGACTCTTGCGAAAGAACAGGGAGCGCTAGGGAGGGAGAAGACCGACAAAGCGGCTTCTATACGCCCATTCTATGAGGTGCTGGATACAATGGATCTCACCGAGCAGATAGTGGAGGACCCGTCCAGGAACCCGGAGGCAGACACCTTTTATTATATTGAGTTATTGGTAGAGTCACTGAACAAGCTCGGTCGACTCGAGTCAGCTGTGAATACCATCAAACAGCGACTGCCAGTCGAACTATTTGGCATTGTCAATGAAACCAACGGCGAGGTTGATCAGAAGCATCCCAGCTCTTTGCGAGGTGGATTATCGCAGACTCAAGGCAACCAAGCATTTGGCGCTCGCGAGAACAATATTCGTGCAGATGTCATATACGATCTTCTCTGGACACTCTATGCCAAATTCGAAGCTATTGCGGAAAGTCACCGGGTGCTCAATGATGTTGTGAAGGCTATTGTACGGAGGGAGGGCGTGACAAACTCATCAGCGCTGCTTGGAGGTTTCCGAGAGCTCTGGAATTTGTATCAGAATGAGATTCGGTCATTGTTGCACAACTATGTCACTACCGATGCGGATGTGTATCAATTCAACTCCTCACCGAAGCTTGGAGGCTCGAAACAAGACTCAAAGCGAGAAACCCTGTTCCAGTTTGCCGATGCAGATTCGAAATCCGTCCAGATGACTACGGAATATCAAGAGCTGGAAGGAATCATAAGAGCCGCAGTTCCAGGTCTCATGTCAGGCCGAAAGCAAGGCCCAGATGGCAAAAAGCTTCCCAACAGGATGGAGAGCACCATTGAGCGTCATGGATCGCGACGGATTGCTAGCACTGCATTTGATGCCAAAAATGGTGTTATCGGAGCTCACAAGTCATTAGTGGAGCCCAGTGTCTTCAACATGAGCTTGCTCTTGCCGCCAACTCTCGGCTTCTTACAGAGGCTGAAGATCATAGTGCCGCCAGGCTCTGATCTTGTTACCAGTACTCTGACCTCTTTCCTGGACAACTTCCTCCTCAACGTCTTTCTTCCCCAGCTCGATGAGACCCTGGGAAAACTCAGTGATTCGGTCTTCGAAGAGTCCGACTCTTTCCAACAGGATCCTCAATGGTCAAAGGTTGCTCGAAGGCCCGTATTCAAAGGGACTTCTGTATTCTTCGCCCTCATCACCGCATTTTGTCGCATGCTGGATACAATACCTCATGACCAAGCTCTCAGCCAGCTCATCATCACTCAAATGATGCGATACTATGATCGTTGTTGCGATTGGTTCAGATCACTTGTATCAAGAGTTCGGGATTCGGACGGCACAACCCTCAAGCTTTCGGCATCACTAGCTCAAGGCCCAGGTGATATTCACGACACGATGCAGAAGCTTTGGACCTCAGAGGAAGCCGATCGACAGCAGCTGGAAAAGGAGACAGGTCTGCTCATATTGCAGACAAACGAAACCCCCTTACGATTAGATGACATTATTCAAGATCGCGAGGTCATCTCTTCCTTGTGTGTTCTCTACACTAGTATGAAATGGCTTGCTATCAAAATCGAACAGCTTCGTCACATCACTCGCAACGACGCAGACTCTTCTCGCACCAATGCCAAGCCGGCAACTAAACGATGGACACTGTTGAATGATGTTACCAGAGCCCAAGACGACCAAGTTCCTGTCTACCTACCAATGACACAGGAAACGGTAGTGTAAGTCATTTCCTATCAACTTTTTACAGCATTGCTGACCAAACTTCAGCGCCTTTGACTCTATCGTCTCTTCTTACCAGGAGCTGGCTGGCACTGTTCTTTTGACCCTCCACATGGAAGCGAGGTGCCAGATAGTCCAGTCCTTGGCCATTGCCTTATCACCCGAATCTGCCCCCTACTTGCTCGAGCAAGAAGTGAAAGACTCAGATCCCAAAATATTGAGCCTCAACGCTAATCTAGTCTCCTACGATGAGACAATTGTTCGTTTCCTCCGCGAAAAGGAGATCTCATTCATTCGCACCGGTCTCGGTCTGCTTATTGATAGCTTCCTCGTCACCAACGCCGGCATGGTAAAAGCCATGAATGCGCATGGTTGTGGAAGGATGCAACTCAATATCTTTGTTTTGCAGCAGAATATTAAGAACATCGAGTCGGACGTTGAGTTAGAGCGGGCCGCAAAGTTCTTCGACCTCTTCATGTCAGGGCCAGACGCGGTGGTCAAGCAAGCTAAGGATGAGAAAGAGAGCGGCAATGGTGGGAAAGAGCTCTTCAGTTACGATGAGCTAAAGACGCTGGTAGAGCTATGCTACAGTGAGAAGCTTTCCAGCCCCGAGAGAGGTATCAGCAGCGTGGCGAAGAGAGGTATGGGCGAGCATCTACTTCAGTTGAGCGAATACATGTGGCAGAGTTAGGGGGTCTGTATGATAGTCGATCTCGTGCATTTGGCGTGGAGTCAAGGGGGATGAATTGGGATAGCGGGGGCGACCTCCACAAATAGAGGCCAATGGCTGGCTGTATCAAAAGGCGTCCTGGAATCGATCCAACTGGATACAATTGATCCTGACGTACATCGTGAATGTTCCGAATTCTCCGGGTATAAATTCGATGACAGTTATCGATATCTCCGAGTGCCATCGAGAAGATCGACATTTGGGTGGCGAGACTTTCATATCTCAGTCTTGAGAATGCGGGGTTGACGACAACTCGCTGCTGCGCCCTGAGATCGCCAGTATCGCCAGTTTCCGGATCATCTGTTCCCTCTAATAAATCGTCTAAATATATCCTGTAAGTGAACTCCACCAACGCATTCCATATTCCACACCAGAAGAGGCGAGTCTCCTCGCTTCCCACATGTTCCCTCTCGTTGGCCATCCTCAGCCCGCAAACAAGCGAGCCAGCTCAGGGGCTTTTTTGGGGGCTCACCACAGCTGCATCATGACGCCCAGGTCAATTGGCTGCCGCCAACCACACCGCTCCTCAGCCACTCTTTGTGTGCGCAACGGTTGGAGCTGCTGCACCTTTACTGCAAAAGAGGCGCCGCACGGGGACCTGCAGAAATCCGTCGGCCGAGGCGATCATGGTGAAGATGAAACACACCTCCCTTTGCAAGCCATGGATCATAAACGCAAAATTACTTGCCTGCTGCGCCAACTTAATTGCGCTTCTGCAAAGCGAGCTTCCATAAAATCGTGCGATGTACATTTGCAACCCCCCCTATCTTGAGCTCGAGATCTTTGACTGCTGCTGTATGTAAATTCCCCTGCGCTTCAGGCAAATAGTGTTTTCCAACTCGGGTTCAGGAGGAGATTTGGCCTTTTGAGCCGTACGTCACTCACTGAGAAGGACCCCTGCACCACTGGAAAACCAGTTGAATCAACACCGCCCAAACGAGGATGGGATTCAACCGAGATTGACAGCCTGGTGAACGACGTCAATCAAGGTTGGTGATGATCTGCCTATCATCGAGCACCTGCTGACCGACTGGCCCCGAGATTCACAAAAGAAGCAGCACAGAACCTCCACATCTCCTTCAACTTGAGAGCAGCCACACTGTTGAAAATAGCATGTGGAGCTGGAGCGGGACCTGCACCTGGAATTGTGGCTCCAACACGACTCTGCTCCACTCCATGCCTCGATTCACTCGCTTCCCCTATCAAGAGGCCCAGTCGTGATTATTTTGCAGAAAAACTAAATAAAGGCCCTGCGGTCGGTCGCCATTTCCCCTCGTCGGCATATTTCACTTGCAGCGCCGCTTGGCCAACCAGAACACGCTAAATTTAACAATCGATCTAAAAGGCGCTCCACCACCACCTCTTCAAAGGAGTCCGCTTGGCAAAACACCACCGACGAGCCTCCAACATCTTCTTCACACTACATTCGTTTTTGTTAGTGCGCTGCTGTCCGTCTCTCTCTGCATCACCGCCAACCCGGCAGACGTCACTAGCAAATCTTCAAAGTGTCTGCAATCACTGATCCATCGCCAGATATGGCGTCGTATGTTGATCCCCTTTCTTTGCGCACCACGAAGCACTCCCCATCCATGCCCTGAGATGAAATAACGCGACGTCACTGACAACGATTGTGCTATCAGGTTCGGCTCTGCCCTACGATCGTTCTGGCATACCATGACAAGCTATGACCGACGTATGTTTGTTTTCCTGCTTCGAAGATGCACGATCTAACGATGTAAACAGATTCCTCTTACGACTCCCCTTACCGAACAGGTCAACACGTCCCCCTCGGACAAAGTCGACACGATCCCTTAACATCAGTTGCCACCGCTGCCTCCGAATCGCGTGCCGATATCAATTCTCCTTATCACGAAGATGCTGCAGGTAGACACTCAACGTCCGCATTGAATGGGGGTGCTTATCCCGGATCACATGCCGGACAACCAAAAAGCCCGGCCCCGCATTCACCATATTCTCCCGGCATGAGATCGAGTGCTGCCCTCGCAAGAACCAACAGTGCAAATGAAAACTTCGAGAATGTCACCCCGGGCGAGATACAATTACAGGCGTTCCAAGAAGGATTACCTCCACCACCGCCTGTCGAGCACTCGTGGAAGCGAATTGATCGGTGGGCAGAAGAGAATTACCCGGAGCTTCATGACCAGCTTGGTGAGGGATGTACAAACAATGACCTGAACGAGTTAGAACACCAATTAGACTGCTCGCTGCCCATGGAGGTGCGCGAATCATTGCAGGTTCATGATGGTCAAGAACGTGGTGGCATGCCTACTGGTATCATATTTGGCTGTATGCTGCTGGACTGCGAGGAGATTGTTCAGGAATGGGATAACTGGAAGAAAGTGAATCTCGAGTACCTCAATGAGCCCGTCAACTTCAAGCCAGCTACACCCATGAAGGCCCTCGGTGGCAGCTCATCATCCTCTTCCAAACCACCCCCGCTGCAGACTGGACAAAATATTCACTGGAGACAAGATCTACTTGCTCGCCAGGACTCTCAACCATCAAATGCCATCCAAAAGGTCTACGCACATCCGTCCTGGATTCCCTTGGTCCGAGATTGGGGTGGAAATAATTTGGCTGTTGATTTGGCGCCTGGTCCAGCAGGGAAGTGGGGTCAGGTTATTCTATTCGGGCGGGATTACGACTGCAAGTATGTTGTCGCACGCTCGTGGTCTGCTTTCTTGGCAACAGTTGCGGACGATCTGAACAGCGGTAAATGGTTTGTTGATGAGGAGACCAATGAGCTCAAGCTGAGAGAGTTCAAGTCGAAAAATGTTGAACCTGGATATCTGAACATCTTGAGATGGAGAATGGATCAGAAGTATGGCCGCAAAGGAGTTCGACGCCGACCACAGGGACCGAACGGTCAAGCCGCTGGATCTCCGTCGGGATCACCCTACGCCAGCCCGACGGCTGAGACTGGAGAACCTCGAGGACGCTCAATGCAGCGATTCAGTGGAGCTTCGCCTGTCCCAAGTCCAAATCGTCCAAACTATGGCAAATCCAGTCCACTGGCCCGAGTGACAGAAGAGAGCTCGGCACCTATCAAAGTTCACACAAGTGGCATTAAGCCAGCAAAACTTGTCGACGTTGAGACACCACGACCGAGTGAAGACCAAAAGCCAAACAAGACTTTGGAGTCGTTACTCGAGCCTGTTTCGCTAGATGATGACAAGGAGAACACGAAGGCCGGCGACTCGAACCTCAAGAAGGTGATGACAAACGGCAACGCGAAGACGGCCACAGTTGAAGACGACACGACGATGAAGACGGTTGAGATCTAAGGATCGGCCCTCCTTTCCTAATTCTCTAAATCGACATGGAACAAGGCGTTTGAGGCGCGAATTATAAGGGATTTCTCGCTCCATTTAAGAAATTCTGTCATAATTGAGTGGCATGCATTGGGAGGATTTCCTTCTCATTGTCAAAAACGAGAGAAGGGAATGCTAGTGGTTTACGAGGCGTAGTAAAAACAAATCGCATATACGAAGTGGACGTCCCAGACCGAGTTTCTTGCTCTCCTTCTTTTTTCCGGAAGCCGCAGGCCAGGCTTGCAGTGCTGGATGCTCGATTCTTTCTCTGCCGACTGGCTGGCTGACTGGCTGGGATGGGAAGCTTTGTTTGTACAATTAAATGGGAAAGGCTTGTCTTGTTTGAGTTTCTTGATTGCGGAGGCATCGAGGTTGAGCTATGGATTGGTGGGGGATGAATGAGAGCGAGGAAGAAAATAAGAGAGGTGTCTGTATGTACATGATGAGAAAGGGTGATAAGAAAGAGGGGAGTGCATTTGCTTTTCTGCAGTCATGGTCAATTCTTGATCATTGGGAATGGCGCATAACATGGATGGGCGTGAATGGTAGTAATGAGTGTGGGGATTGCTACTGAATACAAGGCATGCATCGATTGATTCTCAAAGTGTCTCGAAAATGACACGAATGTACTATGTAAACTTGAGAGGAAGTGAGTTGACAACCAGACAACCTCCTCGATTGAGTATTTTACCACGTGACCATTGCCAAGCCTCATCGTCAGCCGCGCAAGCTCACGAAGCTCCTCCAGAAATCCACTCCCCCAACGAGCTCACGACTCTCATCACCTTCACAAACTCAAAGGAACTCAGATTTGAATCGAACTGCTCTCTGAGAGACGCAGCAAGTGCAGAACAGAACAAGGAATAGCAAGATACAGCAGAGCGAAACGGATCGATAAGCACGATGCCCGAAGAGCGCCTCTGGAAGTTCAGGAAGCCGGAATGGATGAATAGTGCTACGGCCAGGAGCGCAGGCGTATACTCGGCTGGAGCGCTGGTATGTCTTTAATATCCCTCTATACCTCAGAGAAATGATGTTGGGGGAAGAGGGTATCAGGCTGCCTCATGCCTTCCCCGCCTCCAACCAACATCGCTTCAACTCCAGCCCTCCTCGAGAGGAGGACGTTCTGAAGATGGAATTGGATTGATGCTAATGGATACAGTTCTCCCTCGCCTTCTTCATAATGGTCGACGCGGCCGTCTGGTCTCACAGCGCAAAAAACGGCAGCGACCCGCCCATCCACATCAACTTCGTCGACTGGCTGCCCCTGATCTTCAGCTCCCTCGGGATGCTGATCATCAACTCTATCGAGAAGACTCGACTCTCCGCAGACAGCTTCAGTTATAGTGGGAATGGTGTTGCGTGGAAGGCGAGGGTGGTGCTCTTCCTCGGTTTCGCCAGCCTGGCGGGAGGCATGGCGGGGGGTGTTACGGTGTTGGTATTGAAGTATATTGTGCCGGAGACCGTGTGGCCGACGCTTAGTATGGGGGTAAGCAATGTGGCGGCTAATGGTTTGGTTATGTTGAGGTAAGTGATGTGTGTATGGGAGAGGGGAAGAGTGCTAATGGTGATAGCTCGGTGGTGCTTTGGATTAGCCAGAATATGGAGGATGAGTATTCTTATAACTTGGCTCTGTAGGAGAGCTCAGCTGGTAAGAAGGGACTGGGAATTGGGGGGGGTAGAGGATTGAGGAGGGCAAGGGGGAAACGGGTGGGTGATGAGAACGAGGCTATGGAGCATGCAACATGGAACGGAACAAACTATTCAGGCGTTCTTTCTTTTTGTAGTTATAACTCTGATGTAAACGTGAGCGATCAAGCGGTATTTTTCATTTCTCAATCGTTTTCTCCATCTACAAAAGCTTCACCAAGCACCGTGATGTCAAACTTCACTTTTGGACTTGCAACTCTTAACAATCTAATTCTAAGTATACAAGAAGCAGATACTCTACTTTAAAGACTATAACTGCTGCATTTTAAAATTCAGCGCAGATCTCAGAGCTCTCAGAACAATTGAAGGAACCCCAAGCCACCCACCTCAAGCGGAGCTCCGAGGCGCGTCCACCAAAAGCTTCGCGAACTTCAGGACAGAACATCGGAACATACTTCAACCCAACTTCCAATTCACGCCCAACACCACAACACCAATGGCCACCAAAGACAAACCTACCTCTTTACGATAGCCTTCCCTCACCGTCTTCAACCATTGATCAAGGAAGAGATCTCCACAATGGCAGAACCACCGAAAGTCTTCAAAGAAGCAGTCCCCAAAGCGGCGACGGGCAACTATAATAGTATTGCAGCGCAGTACGCAAGGGCCAAAGCTGCGAAGGAGAGCGAGGATGAGAGGAAAGTTGGGGGGATACTGGCTGGTTTTGGGTTAGGTGGGGAGAGTGCGGGGAGGAGGGGAGGGGCGAAGAAGGAAAGCAAAGGCGCGTTCGAGAGGTTGAATGAGGTGAAGGCACAGAGGTTTAGAGGGGAGTGGGGGTGGGTTGTTGGGTTTTGGGTTTGGTTGCTGTGAGTTATATCCCATTTTTAAGGGGGGAATGCTCCCAGGTTCGCAGGGAAAGGGTGGAGCTTGAGCGGTTGAAGGGACAGGGCTAATGAGTTAGAATAGATGTATACACGCCGCGGGCCTCTACTTCTTCACCAAAGGCTTCCTCCTCACCCGCCTCGTCCTAGAAGAGAAATCCTCTTGTACCAACCCACCTATTACTCTCAGCACCCAATTTCAAGGAGCAGGCACACCAGAAGCAGGATGTTGGCACCCTAAGACGTTCGACAAGGCGGTTGTGATCATCATCGATGCTCTGCGTTACGATTTTACGGTTCTTTTCGAGAACAGCACCGATAATCCGAGCCAGGCATTCCATAATGCTCTACCATTTTTATACGAGACGGCGGAGAAGCAGCCTCGGAATGCCTTCTTGCTGCCGTTTATTGCGGACCCGCCTACGACGACTTTGCAGAGGCTGAAAGGCCTTACTACCGGCACACTACCTACGTTTGTAGATGCAGGCTCGAACTTTGCTGGGACGGCAATTGAGGAGGATACTCTTCTCATGCAAATGAAGGATGCAGGAAGGAGGATCGTACATTTGGGAGATGATACATGGACTGCGCTCTTCCCGGGGTATTTTGAAGAGGGGATCAGTAGGGCGTATGATAGCTTGAATGTCTGGGATCTCCACACTGTCGATAATGGCGTTACGGAGCATATCATGCCATTGCTAAGTAAGGAGAAGAGAGGGGAGTGGGATGTCATGATAGCGCATTTCTTGGGCGTTGATCACGCGGGGCATAGATATGGGCCTAATCACCCTGCCATGACTGCTAAACTGGAGCAGATGAATGTCGTGCTGAGAGAGGTGGCCGCGGCGCTGGATGAGGAGACATTGTTGGTTGTCATGGGTGATCATGGCATGGATGGGAAGGGCGATCATGGTGGGGAGAGCGATGATGAAGTGGAGGCTGCGTTATGGATGTACTCCAAGAGAGATGTGTTTGGGAGGACGAAAGTCGATTATAGGACCCCCCCGGCGACGGCGAAGGAGAGGCCTGTTAATCAGATTGATTTGGTGCCTACTCTTGCTCTATTGCTTGGGTTACCAATTCCTTTTAACAACCTGGGAAGACCGATTGAGGAGGCGTTCGCGGGTGTGAAGGGCAATGCGTGGGAAAATCTTGCAGCTGCGGCGAGGATGACTGCTGCCGGCATCAAGAGATATCAAGCTGCGTACTATGTAGCAAGAGGCGTGGACGAAAGCACAGTCGATGGTTCGCCAAAGGCACTGTGGACCACCGCAGAAACGACTCTTGGGGCTGGAAAGCACCAGAATTGGAAGGACGGGTATACGACTTTTCTAGCGTTCCAGGAAGAGACACTCAGGATTTGCAGAAGTCTATGGGCGAGATTCGATGTTCCTTGTATGATTCTGGGGATTGGAATCCTGGCTGGTGGAGTGCTAGCCTTGATGCTTTATGCCAATGGGAATTCTAATGATGGGGATGCGGTCAATGATCCTGAGTTGGATCGAGCGGAACTGCAATTGGAGTTGGACAATTTTGCTAAGGGAAACGCTACGGCCCTCGAAGATGAGACGACCACTAGACTACTCTTCAGAGGAGCTTTAATGGGCAGTCTTTTGGGCGTTGCTCTTTGCCCGGCTATTTGGGTCATGAACCAGAGCGAGAATGTCTTGGATTTCGGTCTCGCTGTGGGATCAATATCTGGACTTCTGGGAGTTTGGTACCAAGATATGAGACGCAGAATGAGCTTTGCCAACCCTTTGCCTACCACCATCTGGGGATGGCTCGCTGTCATCTTTACTGTAAGCCAATCCATTGGCTTTGCCTCGAATTCTTATACCATCTGGGAGGACTCCATTCTGTTGTTCTTCGTTGCTACATTTGGAGTTGCTTCGGCATTTTCGTCGCTTAGACTTGAGAATGCTGCTGATAGAGCCTTGGGTATCTACCATTCAGTGGCTTTTATTGCATTGGGATGGGCAGCTTCATTCTCAAAACTCTGCAGAGAAGAGCAGATGCCATACTGTCGATCAACTTACTACGCCTCGGCAACCTCGTCAACCTCCGCTCCATGGCAACTGATAATTCCATTCGTCATTGCAGCTATTCTGCCTGCAATCGTCAAATCATTCTATACTGGCAGCAGATCCTATGAAGGTTTGGCACCGGCTTGGATCTCATGGGCTTTCCGATTCGGTCTCGTCCTCAGTGCTATCTTCTGGACACTAGATGCTGCAGATGATGGCGAGTGGTTTCCCAACTTCCCCTCTGGCTTGCTGAAAAATATCCGCGTCCCAATTGCCCAAACGGTCTTCGCCCTTGCCCTTGTGGCAGGCTCAATAGTCTTCGGCTATGCTCCTCCTTGTATATCAATCAGCACGACCGCCACCCCAACGCCAGGATCTCAAATCACCAACAGCTCCGGCGCCCGAGTCACCATCCTAGGGTTCGCCAACGCCCACGGCACACGGTACCTCCTCCTCGTAACCAACATCCTTCTCTGCGTCCTCATGATCCAAAAGCCCATGGGCGCCGGCGCTATCTCCCTCATGGCTTGGCAAATCCTCACCCTCCTCGAAATCCTCGACCTCCTCTCCCTAACCTCCTCCCCAATAGGGCCCATCGTCTTAGCGCTCCTAGGCTCCTTCCACTTCTTCAAAACAGGGCACCAAGCAACATTAGCCAGTATCCAATGGGAATCGGCGTTCATACCTCTACACACAATCCGCTACCCCTGGTCCCCTGTCCTCGTCGCACTCAACTCCTTCGGTGCGCAGATCCTGGCCGCGTCCGCTGTTCCCCTACTCGTACTATGGAAACAGAAACCGCGGAAGAAGGGATTGTTAAGGAGTGTGGTCACGGCATTGAGTTGGCATGTGACGTATTATGCTGTTGTGTGTCTTGCGACTACGATGTGGGCAGGGCATCTGAGGAGGCATTTGATGTTGTATCGGATCTTTAGCCCGAAGTTCATGACGGCTGCGTTGGTACTTGTGGTTGTTGATGTTATTGGGATTTGTGTTGCGCTGGTGGGGGTGAGGTTTAATGGTTTGAGTGTGGGTGACGTTTTTGGCTGGGCTTGAAATAGGCTCGATCGATGTCAGAGGGGGATGGATTGTAGAAAATTTCATTGGGTTACTTGAGCATATGGGTGGAGTTGTATTTTAGATTGCATAGCGAGAGGTCTGGGGATCCGGAGCATCTGAACAGTTGAACTTGAGGAAGTGAGTCGAGAGGATCTCAAGGTATCCTCAGAATGAATGAGAAAGGGGTTGAAAATAAAGCCGGTCTTGGAGGCCTCCCCCCAAAAAATAATGTCAGGAGTATGAAACGATGATAGCCAATGGATTGTGATCCTTTGAGATTCGATCACGATTGGTCTTTGATCTTTCTGTTGCTTGCGTTGGAGGCCTCCAATCATCACGTGCAGAGAATCGGGTGGGATGGATTGTGGGTGCCTCCAAACCTAGAGCCTTACCACTTTTGTGTAACATTCAACCTCTATTTCCTTTCCCAGTGACTATAGTCTACTTTATCAATTACTGTCATGGGCTACGGCTCTCTTATTGTTTCGATCCTCTCTTCCCATTCTCATTGAAGAAGGCATCACGGTTCAATATGCTCACTTCTTCAAAATTCCGATTGTTCTCCTTCTGGGTCATCCTTTTCATCATTGTTAAGTCGCAATGTTACAATGATGCGGATGCGTCGTTCAACTATGGCAATTCTTCCATAGAATTTGTCATTGAGTGAGTTAGGCCATGAATTTTCCGAAGCCTTGAAAATATACTCCGACTAACAGCTGAAGCCCGAGAATCGAGGGAGCGGTAACTACAATCACTGAGTTACCAAGCACAGTCAACCCCAGTCTTAATAATAATCATCATCTCCCGTATTCTACGTCAGAGCCAGTCTCTGCAGCACCAACACCGCCGCTTTCTGGAGATGGACACGATACAGAACAACATGGCCAAGGCATGCCGGACGAAGTGCCAAGAAATGCAACACCACCAGTCAGAGATCTCGACGCAAACCCGCCTGCAAACAGATCACGCCCCACAGATGATGGTTCAAGCCGCGAAGCCCCTGCTGGTGAGCCTCTCGCATTGCCCGCACTGGGTGCTGCTGCTGCGCTTCTTGTCGGGGCCAGGAACAGGAGAAAACCCCGTGGCTATCCCATTGTCTGGGACTGCGTGAGTGATTGCCCAAAACCACAACCCTCCTCTCTGAGATTAACGGACGCCTGAACAGTGTAGCTGCGGACGCTCAGGTATCAGTATCTTGTTCGCTCGTTGTTTTGAGTGCGGTGTTCCCCGATGCGCCTTCTGTACTCCCACGAAGCTGCAGCTAGATGGACCTCGTCCTCCACCAACTCCCCCTCCAGACCGCAAGAAGCGAGAAATCCGTGGTCTGCCTCTGCCAAAACTCACTGAGCTCACCGACGACATACACCAGAGAATAGGTGCTTTTCTCTCCTTTGACGATCTGGTTCAATTGAGTCTAAGCTGCAAGAAGTTATGTACGGCATACAAACCGGTCTTAGCAAAAAATCTCCGAGTAAGTCTCATATCTCCAACGCTCAGAGTGCTTCCATTGAGTCCACCAATCAAAACAATGCCAAGAATTTTGGGTCACGAATACCAAGAATAAAGTTTGATCTTCGAGTCGCTGTGGTACCACGTTCAAGCATCATGCTAACCTTCTGCAGCTCAGTGAAGAACGCAGATCTGCAGAGCTGCGGGATCAATGGACAACTCGAGCGACTTTAAGTCTTCCTCTCGACAACGAAGAGGTCTTGGAAGCCATGGGAAATAGTATGGTGAAGATCTCGTCTGATCTAGCAGCTTCTGTTCCATCGACAATGATGGAGCCGCAGTGGGCAATAGACGACTGGTTGCTCTCATTTATGAACTGCGACTTCGAATCAACTGATGAAGAAACCATCAAGTCCGGACCCTTGCCGTTACTTGAGGATGCTCTTGAAACGACTTCCCCTACACAACCGCACATGAAACAACCATTGTCCCCAGAGGTAGTGTACATTCCCAATGACTTGACAGTGATGATGTCAGAGGAAGAAGATCGACAAAGCCAAATCGCCAACGAAGAACGTAATTCTGATGACGACGCAATGAGCATCGACGAGGGAGGGGATATCGAAGACTTGTCACAATCCGACCGCATTTCGAAGGTCGGCATCAATGTAAATGGAAGATCTCTCTACACTCAAGACGACGAAAAGAAGGAACTGGAGATTGCCACACCATCAATGACTGATACCCCAACAACGGTCCACTCCTCTTCATATTCAGAACCTTCCCCAGCCACCCCTGGCTTTCAACCATCGCCAAAAACGGGAACAGGGAACTACACTTGTCCCCATTGTCCTAACAAATTATTTCCACGAATGTGCGATTTCACGTGAGTCGTTTTTTGACATCTGACCTTTAAATAGATCACAACTTCAAGAACGCTAATCGGAGAGTTCCTCGTTCGCTAGGAAACACGCCAAATACCATATCAAAGATCTCCAGTGCTCTATCTGCAAGAGATTTTTCAGCAGAAAGCAAGACCTCGTTCGTCATGGAAAGGACCGACATGAAAAGCGAAGTGAGCAATATTATTGTCCACACGCCAAGTGCCGAGCAAGGAACAGAAAACCCTTCCCACGCAAGGACAACTTGACAAAACATTTGAGGAACATACACAGTAAGGACAAAAATGAGGAAGACGAGCAGGAGGGGCAAGGGGATGAGATGGAAGAGCACAAGCCTAAGGAGGAAGACGAGGATGAACGAGACTATCCCCCTGTTTCGGAAGCTTGACAGTTGTTGGATTGGAGTAGTGGTGACCTGCTATTCATATTTGCTCTTCCCAGCTCTCCTGAAATGCAAACTACTGTGATAAACAGGGCCAGCCTGTTGTGTTCGACAGGTCTCGGGCGTCCTCACGGCTTTATGTTAGATTGATCTGAGTACTAGCTCAATCGACTATCTGACTGATTCATTTCATCTGATCTCAAAATCCACCGCCATCTCAATATTTCTTCAACGGACCCCGCATTACTTCACCGTGAATGATCCCATGTACATAACACTCTATGACAAGCTCATAGTGTGACCCAACCAGACGCAAAACTAAAGGGCTAGCATAGCCAAAAATGTGAACAACTTTGTCACCCGGTTGGAAAGTACTTGGACCTCAACCGGCATATCCACTCATTGTAGTGAAGAAGCGCTAAGACTGCGGGTGAGAGGCCAGATTGAGGTCGGAGAAATCGGCACCACGAAAAGGATTATAGGTGGTAGTGATAGGCTTAAACCCAGGGAGTGAGAGATCGTTGACCTATTCGTTGATCGTTCGGCCGGCAACGATGATACTGTGACTATTTATGTATCATTCTTCAAAAGCAGGATATTTCGAGGCGGCAGTATGGGTGGAGGAGATGAGCTCTTTGGGTAACTCGCGACATTGTTGTAGGAACAATGACAGAGAAACGGGAAACCAATCGCTCGGGGGGAGTGGGCGATTTGTAAGCATTGATCGAGAGGTGACATTGAGGGTCTCAACGCCATTATATCTACTTTTGTGGGACTTGGATTGGTGTAGTTCTGGATCTGAGATAGTTTGTTTGACTCTGCCTGAGCACATTTCCAAACCATCAATCGTGTCGACTATAAAGCCTCTGGCTATTAATGTGTTGTTGTCATCAGAGGAGCTAGCAACGGCTGCAGACCCTTTATCTGCCTAAACTTTTCTCTCAGCTACTATGCGCGAGTTGACAGTGCTGGTGACTCTGAAAGTCCAGTCGGACCCAGGAGGGGACGGGCATGTCTAGTTGTCGAGGATAGACAGGTAGGTTCGCAAGACTGAGAACATCAAAACGCCCACTTTCCTTGATTAGGGACACGACCAGCTGCTTATATACTTCATCGACAGACAATGTATAGTTTGGACTGGGAACAATCTTGGCACTGTCATAAGCCAGATTAAGTACTGCAAATATTTTGTATCGGGTGTCCGTACAGAGAGCCATTCCGGTTCGATAAAGTGCTGGTGAAGGGAATGGTACACCCGGTTGTTGGTCGAAGATAGGCTCGGGCGAGAGAAATTGTGTCGTAGTCAAGCACATTTCCCTCGATCAGAGAAAGGCGAGGCATATATATGGCCGCAGATTTTGAGAGAGCGTCGAGAAATTGAGCTAAATCTTGCGGGTCCAGAGTTTGCGACTCGCAAAAGAACATTAGTCGTTTCGCAGCCACTGTTTCCTGGACAATCCACTGGATGACGGCGGAGTCAGCATCCTCTTATTTTAGACGGTCTAAGGAATGCGATTTAGCAAAGTTGGTAAAACTGAACTTTTTTTTGGTGTGTTGGGAGTGCATGAGATGAGGAGAGAGTATTTCAGAAATCGAGAACAAAGAAACCCCTTTGCCCTTACCACCCGCTTCCACCAGCCACCAGGCGCGTTGCAGAAGTTTATGGAATGCCGCCACTCCTGTGAGTCCATCCTGCGCATCAGACGGTTATTCAGGACACTCACGAACAATGACGAGTCTCTGACCAAAGCGCTACCACCAGACTTCACCCGCCCTTCTAACTCCCTGGACTCCTCAGAGATCTCGCGGATGAATTCCAAAGCTCGAGAAATCTCGTCTCGTTCTGGTCCAAGCCAGACTGTCACCAACAAAGTTTGCGCATAGATATCACGCATTCGCAAGATTTGAGTGTTCCATTAGGTAGTGTCATCTTGATCGATACACAAAACAGCTACCCACAATCGTATGCTGCAGAATTCATGGGACTGTCAGCTCTCAAAGCTGCAGCTAGATTCCTGTCAAACAACCATCCGGAAGTCATTGACCACGATTTCCTCTCCTCCATCACTCATTTCGAGGCTGGTGTCCTTCCAAGCGTAGGAGAGTGCGTGGTGTTCCAATCGGCAGTCAATGGTCGATGTCTCAACAAGCAATGCAATACTCCTGGTGCATTCGGACGAAACGGTAAGACTATGAGCAATCGGATCTCTTTTGTGTTGACATCCAGCAATTCGTACTCGAAAGTATTTCTCGATTGGGTGAGGGTAGAAGTGCATCTCTTCAAGAAGATGAATCCGCTACATGCGCGTGTGCGAATGAGAAGGTTCGTCATGGCATCGAAGACCTCAGATGATGAAGAGGCATTAGCGAAAGACTTCTAGAGCCCTCAGATTTGCTCTCCTTATTAGCAACTTGATAGACGAGGAAGCTGGGGAGTCCCGTTTCTGAACTTCGACTCTGTGCTCAGCACAGCGGCTGAGAAATGGTTAGAATTATCCGCAACCTTTGATTGGTGAATTCCAAGCCCTTGTCACAATCAAGTGCGTTACTTCAAGCTCATATCGATCGCGGGACGACATAGCTGAAGCCCGATCATCCATTGTTGGTGATTCCTGAAGAAAATGGCCGAGGGAGGAGGTTGGAATGAATGCCGAGGCCATTCGCGCCCAACCTAATCTCTGGAGAATCACGTGAGCACAAGTGAACCACGGGTGAAGATTCAGGGCATGATTTCAGAATTTCAGACAGCCAATCAGATGAGACTTGTTTTTCAGCAATTTTTCGAGTTTTATTGCCTATTTCATGATATTTTGTGGGTTGGATGATGTTGTAGGAGGAGCGGTTTCCGAGCCTCGCGAGGAAGGCTGCGCACAGATAGAATTCGTGGCTTCAATTCAAGATTCGAACATCCCCACCAACTTACCACACAACACAGCCATGAGAGAAACCATACGGCGGCGAATTGGGACTGGATGACAAGGCATTACCTGAAGAATCTGCTTGGCGCACAGTCTTGACTGGGGCTCATCTGCTCGCCGTCGATGTCCCTTGTACGAACCCAATAAATTGCCAACATGGCAGCGAACAAGAATCTCGATCCCACTACGTGCACCACCGCTGCGGAAGCATTCAGATATCCTCTCCCGCAAGTCCGACAGTTTCACCGAAGTCTTACGGCCGAACTTGATGAGAAGAATGCACGATTGCGAACCCTTGTAGGCGGAAGCTACAGACAGTTGCTGGGAACAGCAGAGATGATTCTGCAGATGAGGGAGGACATTGGCGATGTTGAGGACAAACTCGGGAGAGTTGGTAAAGGTTGTGGGAGGGGTGTCATTGGGGGAATGGCAAGCGGTCTGGGGAAGATGCAAGACAAGACGAGGGGGGGCAAGGATGCGGAAGAAATGGGGTGGTCGGCCAGAATGAAAGTTCTGGACATGTGTGGAGTTGTTGCTGGAAAACTTTTGAGGAAGAACGTGGATGGTCATGCCGAATCGTCAGATGGGAGAGGGAAGAATCTTGTGCTGGCTGCGAAGGTCCTCGTGCTCAGCCGTTTGTTGATGAAGAGTGTCCTTGAATCAGCATCACGAAGAAGCGCAGACGTAAAGGCATCGGTGGAAGATGTCAAGAGAAAACTGGATTCCCTGCGAAGAAGACTATCCGGAGCGATCAAAAGGACACTTGAGAAAACTGTTGCAGACAGTCAGAGGACCAGCCTCATCCAAGCACTTTCTGCATACAGCCTGGCTAATAGCTCTGGAGCAAAAGACGTGCTGTGGTATTTCTTACGTGTGCGGGGTGACGCTCTCGCTCTGACCCTTGAACCTACCGCAGACCCCAGACAAGATAGCCAAGCAATCTTGAGATCTTTGGAGCTCTACACCAAGACGATGCTTGATGTACAAGCATTGGTTCCTCGACGACTTTCGGAAGCACTCGCAGGCTTGAAGACGAAGCCCTTGCTTAAAGACGAGGCCCTTCGGGATTTGGAGGGCTTGCGACTAGATGTCTGCGAGAAATGGTTTGGGGATGAGATCCTGTTCTTCATTCCCTATATCCGACACGATGATATAGAGGGAGAATACGCCGTATCCATGCTCAAGGGATGGGCCAAAAAGGCGTCGGAGGTTGCGTTAGACGGACTGACAAAAGTTCTGGAACGGATGGCCGAGTTCAAGACGGTCGTAGACCTTCGGACGGAAATTCTTGAGATTTGGATCAAGGAAGGAGGCAAGGCAAAGGGATTTGATCCTTCGGTGTTCCTAGATGGGCTGAGGCAAGTGATAAATGATCGCATGGTACAGCTACTTGAATCAAGGGTCAGCAAATTACATCTCGTCACCACGGAAATTGAGGCGACGTTAGGCTCGTGGACGAAAGGTATCACCGACAAGCACGAAAGCTTATGGGACGATACCATGCTGGAAATGGATATCAGTAACGGAGCGGCCCTCTTTAAGCAGGGCGTTCTGGCCCGCACTCATGGCAGAAACGATGCTGTATCAAGAGCATTCCGAGGGTATCAGACATGGCGACATCTCGTGGACGAGATTATTGTTGTCCTAGAGCAGCTGAAGAAACAAAGATGGGACGATGATCTGGAAGATATCGAGGATGATCTGAGCTTGGAATCAAGAAATGCTTTGCTGAGCACCGAAGATCCACAAATGTTGCAGAACCATTTGGATGAGAGTTTAAGCAAGGCTTATACAGCTCTCCACGAGAAGATGGCCTCTTTAATTGCAGCTTACAAAGACAGCGATTATGTTGGGCAAATATCTGTTTATGTTCTTCGCATAATCCGAGACATTCGTTCAGAACTTCCCAAAAACGTTTCGTTGCAGACATTCGGTCTCTCACTGGTCCCCGCCTTACACGAAAGGCTTGCAAAAACAACCTCATGGGCATCGCTCAAAGTTTTGGATGGGACATTTACCAGGAAGAGCGTTGCCGGAAGAGCGTTATGGGAAGGCGATCCAGAGCTCCCAGTGCAGCCTTCTCCTAGCACTTTCAAATTTCTGCACTGTCTTCTTTTAGATATGGCGAAAGCTGGTGCGGATCTATGGAGTCCAAGAGCGATTCGGGTGTTGAAACGGAATCTACGTGCGGAATTGGGCCAACGGTGGACTGCAGCCCTGAAAGTACAAGAGGGGAAGGATTCAACTCAGGTCAATGGCAATGCAACAAACGGGGAAGTTGACGAAGAGCACCAGGACAGGCCCATCGAGCAAGAGCACATTCCCACAGTCATTGAGCACGACAACACCAAGGAGGTACTGAAACAGACCTTATTTGATGTTCTTGTTCTACAATCTGCTCTTGACCTGTCGGAACTAGCTGCTGAGGATGAACTAAAAGTTTTAGAGGCGACCATACATTCAAAGTTAGATCTTGACCCAGGGTCACGGAAGAGGCTTCAACAAGTTGCAAAAGAATATTGGAAAAGGACAAGTCTGTTATTCGGACTTCTATCATAGACATCACTGAAAATATCAGCTCAAATACCCATCAAGAAATCGCTCTTTCGTCGTGAACATTGGCTTGCTCAGCCTTCCGGACGAGGCTGGATTTTTGCGACAGGGGTGCATTCACGTGGCAGGATGTCTCTATCGAATGCCCGATAACCAGGAAATCTCAAACTTTTGTCAGCACTCCCCAACCCCGAAGTCATGTCAACGACACGGCTTACCTTCCTGTATCCGCATTTATTTCGCTCAATTCGGGTCAGTGAACCTGCGACAAATACTGTACGGTTACGCGCACGACGTCCTCAACAGCAATGCTTGAAAACGAGAAGCTTCTTAACGACAGGGAGGAAGGGGCAACGATTTGTCCAGCGACATGGCAAAGCTGTGGAACCTTTTCTTCACCATGGAGACGCTGAAGATAGCCTGAAGGTTTTCACGCCCGAGGAGGATGGGCAAGAGAGTGACAGAGGCAAAGAAGCAGGAAAGAAATTGCAGGACACAACGGCCGAAGATGAAGATGACGGGAACTTGGGCAGGGAACCCTCCTCGTCTGCGCCATTGTCAGAGGAGACACAGGCAGCTGCTAGATTGCCTGGAGATGACGGCGCGCCTGTTGATGAGAAACTAAGTGTGGACGAACCAACGCCACTACAAACAGCTGCTTCAAACATGAAGGATGTTTTACCACCGCTCGAAACGATATTACAGATGCCACCGCCTGAAACTGCAGAGGAAAGAAATGCAGCAAAACCGCCGCATCTGCAGACGCCACCATATGTTCATCATTTCGATACCTATACATTAGTACAGCAGGTCGAGGCTGGAGGGTTTACAGAGGCGCAAAGTATCACGGCTATGAAGGCTGTGAGAGGATTACTGGCGCTTAACCTCGACGTCGCGAAAGCAGGTCTAGTCAGTAAGAGCGACGTCGAGAATGTGAGTTGGCCATTGCTTTATAATGCAGGAACTGTGGCTGATGACATTAGGAAACATATCTCTTCCGAGCAGCATGTTCTGAGCTGAAGACAGAAATATCGAATAGTCGCAAGAAGACTGAGGAGACTATGCGCCGGGAACGCACACTCTTGCAGCATGAAGTCGATATTTTGAACCAGAAGATGACCCAGGAGCTTCTTGCTCTTAAAGACGAGCTAAAAGGGATGTTTGATGATCGAAAGATGGATGTGAGAATGGAACAGAGGGCGATGGAGAGCAAGGTATGTGGTGTCCCCTTTTCAAATATCATCCAGCTCACACTATTACAGATCCAAGAGCTGAATTACAAGATTACTGTCATGCTCAACAGCGACAGTAAATCCGAGGTCGAAGGTCTAAGATGGGTGCTGACAAGGAGATCCGTGATGGGCATCCTTTTCATGGCCTTCATGGTCCTGACTTCGCTGCGTTATGCCAGCTACAAATCCCATGAGGATGAAGTTAAGAAGAAGAAGGAGGCAGGAATGAAGGTCGACGAAAGAGTTGAAGATTTACCAGCTCAAGGCGCGGCAGAGATTTTAGCTGCAAATTGAAGCTTCAGCGCATACCCCCAGACGATATAGCCTCTACCTATTGTTTGGGAAGATCTTAGAAGATCCTGCGGACTCCATGATACCCGTCGCGAAGCCACTAGGACTCTTCGCAAAAATAAATGAACATCATTGATTGATCTAAAACAACCCCTGGATCACGTGACATTAAGCTAGTCTCGATTAGGGAATTTGATTCCTCACCTCACATAATACTGTTGGCTTTCTCACCTTCATTGATCGCATCTCAGTTGGCCAGAGATAGCAACAACACCACCATGTAATTGAATGAAGCTTCCTGGTTCAATGCACGACTCTGCTTGATACGAAAGATCCACAGTCCGCTGCATTTGGCTTCTCGTGGTTGTTCTTTTATGTTTCACACCGGCATCTGTCCAGTCAGGTGATGCTTATTACGGATTGAGAACGTCAGTCCTTGTACTCGAATGAGATCCTTTGGAATCAATTTGGAATTCGGATAGCACCCAACCACCATGACTGAAGAAAGTTCCGGCTCCTTCGGCTCCTTCTGGCAGCGCTCAATCGATAAAGTATCGTCCAGGACAGTCAAGTTTATGCCCAACGTAACGACCCCCGGAAATGGTAATTAAGATTCTTCATTTGTGGCAATTTGAGCAGAGCCCTTATCTACATTTTCTTCGTCCTGTCCCCCGTAGCATTCCTGCAGGGCAGCTAAAGAAGTTTGTCTAGTGGCCCCCATTCGCCGAAATTTGGCTGAGACAATCTATCTTGGACTTTCGTTCATTGACTGACAGGGATGACAGGCAATTCCGTAGATGAAGGAGATTCGCCTACTTTAACACAGAAGCAACGCCGACGAGCTCAAGTAAGAAAGGCTCAAATGTCAGTCTCCCAGTCGAACAAGAGTTTAAGTCTTGGGGCTCCAACCTGTAGTATTATTAACAAGACATAGAGAACACCGAGAAAGGAAAGAGAACCATGTCAAACATCTAGAGCAGGATGTGATCAACCTCCGCGAGATGATAGCCCAAGCAGAAACCCAGTCTGTGCTCTTCAAACACGAGAATGAAGCCATCAAAGCGACACTTCAAAGCTCAAGCATCCCGATCTTAAATATAGCGCCTGTCACCAGAAGTGTGTCTGAACAAAACTCCGAACCCGCCACTGCACCGAATCTAACAGAACAATATCCCCAAGGCAACTTTAGTATCTCAGGCTCTCCGCAAAACTCACAATGGCAATCCAATAATTCGTCCAGCCATAGCCTTGTGAGCATGACATTCGACGAAATGATCGATGCCAGCTGTCTTCAAATTACCCCACCTACCAACTTCGCCCCGGACAGTGATATATTCTTGACCTCTCCCGAAATCTTCGACCTCCCTCCAAATCCTTACGTGCCAGTCGCTTCTTCCGAGCCAATGCCTCCGTCTAGCTTCCCAAGCCTCAATCCAGCGCTTTCCAAGGCTCTCCCCAAACTTCCAGACGAAGCGACAGCCCCAATATCACAGGAAGTTCTCCAAAACCTCTCAACAATAGCAATAAACTTCATCCTAGCGTTCGTCACACTCTCTCGTTGTACCCTTTCTTGAACTTCGACTCAGCTGATATTCCTCACAGACTCGAACACCCATGCCGAACGCACTTTCACGCCCACGACCAAACCTTCGATCCCAAAGGCTCCCCTTCAGGCCACGAAATGATGGCCTCCACACTTCTCTATTCGCACGCCCCGCCTCCGGTTTTCTCCTCTTTCAATGATCCACCGCTCACATCCAACACTTCCCCCACACAAAAAGTTGAATGGAGAGCTCCAAGCCCAGAATTAAAGCAGCTCTACGCTATGTCGCAAAGCTTGCCAAAAGGCGACTGGGAAATCACGCCAGTGCAAGCGTGGTTCTTGCTCATGGGGAGACTGGGTGTTAGTGCATTGGTGGAAGGTGGTGGGCAAGGCGAAGGGAATGAAGGGTTCTTGGCAAAGTTGAAGAAGGGGCTAGCGAAGCTGGTTAATTGTTTTGCGTTTGGTGCTGTGATGGATGAGGCTAGGTTTTGGGAGGTTGTTGAGGCAACTTTGAGGGGTGAGGATGTGCTAGGATCAGCGTAGAAAAGGTTGGAGCTATGTGGTGGGAGTTGAAGGTGGAATTGCATATATTCTTCATGCTTGAGCATTTACTGCCTGTGTAGTTCTGGGGGGTCATTAAAATCATGGTCAAATGGGATGGAATAAATCATCATGTAGTTCTGACCTTCACCGGCGAACATCTGGTTCCATCCACACCATTTCCTGAAAAGCATGGCGATAGATAACCTAACCATATGCTCATAGCTCGTCCTTGATATCGTGAGAATCGTTCTCTGGTTCAAGCAGTACTGGTTCCGGTACTTCCTCGACTATTGGATCTGGATGAATCCTCCTATAATCTCTGACCATATCGGTCAACGCATTCAAGTGATTGAATTGACTTCCATCCTCTCCAAGCCCCCAAGCAAACACGCCACCCAAGTCCTTCTCCTTAACAATCAGCGGGAACTTTCTCGCAATCGCCTCCGGTGTATCCCAAGTCCAGAAAATATTCTCCTCCGAATCCCAATAGTAAAATCCTCCGCCAACTTCATCATACTTTCCATCCCTTTGCGCCAGTCTGAACGAAAACGCAAGCTCCTTTGGCACCCTGTCGTTCCATGCGAACGCTCCGCATTGTCCGAGGTCTGCTCCAGTCTTTGGATCCTCCATCAACACCGTCTTGCACCCGATAGGATTCTTCTCACATCCGCCATTTGGATCAGTCCTGAACCACTTTACATAGAATGCAAATCCAAGATTTATTCCCTGTGGAGGGACTCCAGCTTCAAGGTAAGCATTGATAGCATCCAACGAAGCCACGACCCCAGTGTGATGCTTCGTCACATTGTCTCTTCGATTCATCAAGTCGTATGTCATGACATTCAAGAAGTTCAGCGAGCGGCTGATCTTTGGGAGGCTCTTCTTGGTAAAAGCTAACATATCTCTTCTGAGTCCTGGCACTGCAGCTGAGATGATTGCGTTTCGGCCGAGCGCGTAACGGATTTCGGCAAGGAGCATGGGATAGTGTTTAAATTCTTTTACTTTTCTGTCGTAGCTTGTGTGCTGCTTGTAGTCTTCGCCGTTTCCGCTGTTTTGTAATTAGAATCTACGGCATTTGAAGGGACATTAGTCATACCAAGGATATTCCCAATCGATATCAACGCCTGGTTGTGATTAGAATTAAGATTGTCTGGGGGGTGGGATATGGCGTACCATCTGCTCCAGTTGCATCAACCATGGCTTTTACATTCTTCGCAAATAGCCTTCTGGTATTAACAGTCGTTGAAGCTTTAGAGAAACCAGTATCGCCCCAGCCTCCGATTGCGATCATGATTTTCGTTCCTTCAGCGAATTTGGAACGGACTTCTTTCACTGTGGTGAAAAGGGGCCATTCAGAGACTTCCTTTTGGTTGAAAATTGATGATTGCATAAACGCAATAGCAACGTGCGTGACCTCTGACACCATTTCTAGCTCTGGAACGTTTTGGTGTTGCCTGAATAGGGAACATGATGAGCGGGGGTTTTTTGATTGAGGAGGAGATCATACCCTGTTAGGTACATCATATATCTCGCCCTGGCTGATGAGGCCATTGCCAGCATGGCTATGAAGAAGTAAAGCAACATGACTTTATTCAGCGGACCAAAAGCCCAAAAGCGGGATGAAAACAACACTGCAATAGCAAAGAGGAAAAGAGGTCAAGAGAAAGGTTTATGAAGAGATTTACGGGACTTTTGTCACACAGTACCAGCATACACATCGAAAAAAGCAAAACGTGGGATTCGCGATAAGCTCCTCCCAGGTAACGATTGGAGCTTTCAGCTTGTCAAGCCCAAAAATCCGCCCTGTCTGAGATGAAACTTCCCGGCACGTGACTGGACCGCGTAAAGCTGTTTCTGGACCGCGTCAAGACGCGACAAGCAACTTCAACACCTCGACCATCATGGCTGTCACAAAGGGCGACGAGATGGGCGAATCGTCCACCGCTGCGGCAAAGCAACTTCTGAAGCCGAACTCTAACGGAATTGCAAACTATGAATTACCATGGTAAGGACCCCGCGTTCTAGTGAGATATCGCGGACTGAACATTTCAGGGTTGAGAAATATCGTCCTGTCTTCCTGGATGACATCGTGGGCAATACCGAGACGATTGAACGACTGAAGATCATTGCGAGGGAGGGAAATATGCCTCATATGATTATCTCTGGCATGCCGGGTATTGGGAAGACGACTTCTGTCCTGTGTCTCGCCAGACAGCTCTTAGGAGATAATTACAAGGAGGCTGTGTTAGAGCTGAATGCTAGTGACGAAAGAGGTCGGTCAATTCTCTCGAAGTTACGGAGCAATCGCTAACACAGTGTTCAGGTATCGACGTTGTGCGGAATCGAATCAAAGGCTTTGCCCAGAAGAAGGTCACTCTTCCTCAAGGCCGACAAAAACTCGTTATTCTCGATGAAGCAGACAGTATGACTTCTGGGGCGCAGCAAGCACTTCGACGTACGATGGAGATCTACTCTTCCACAACAAGATTTGCGTTTGCGTGCAATCAATCGAATAAGATCATCGAACCCCTCCAGTCTCGTTGCGCCATCCTTCGATACTCCCGTTTAACGGACGCACAAATTGTGAAGAGGCTATTGCAGATCATTGAGGCGGAGAAGGTTGAGTACAGTGAAGATGGGCTTGCTGCTCTTGTTTTCAGTGCGGAGGGTGATATGCGGCAAGCAATCAACAATCTACAGTCAACATTTGCTGGCTTTGGATTTGTGAGTGGAGACAATGTGTTCAAGGTTGTCGACTCACCGCATCCAATCAAGGTCCAGGCAATGATCAAGGCATGCTACGAGGGAAAAGTTGATGCTGCATTGGAAACATTGAAGGAGTTATGGAACTTGGGATATTCGAGCCACGACATTATCAGCACGATGTTCCGAGTCACCAAGACGATTCCCACTCTGAGTGAGCACTCGAAGCTAGAGTTCATCAAGGAGATTGGGTTTACACATATGAAGATCTTGGAAGGTGTACAGACGCTACTTCAGCTCAGTGGATGTATCGCGAGGTTGGCAAAGCTGAATATGGATTCGAGAAAGTTCATTGCACCAAAATAACGGACATATGAAAGCATTGTCAGGCGTTTATGGGGTCTGTGTAGGATGGCTGGTCGGCGTACATAGCCATATCATTTGCATGAAGCTGAGAATTTCATGAACTTCGATTACTCGTAAACTGGCTCTCCTCATGATGACTTCTTTGGCGCGGAGCTTGCTCATACTCCTGCTCATATTGTTCCCAAACGGCTCGGTCTCTGATCATACGCTTTTCCATTCGGACCTTGGCTTCGTACTGCCGGATGCTGTGATCAGCTTCTAAACAAGAGCCCATTATCATGCCTAGATGGTTAGTTACAAATGCATTGATGTATGATGTGGAAAGTACCTGACATCTGAAGAAACCTAAAAATACTCAGCCATTGAAGAAATGTATTACTCAGAAAAACTTACACCTTGAACTGAATAGTCAACCCTCTATAGATAGGAGACATTACATATCCAGCAGCACCGAGAATGGCAGCACCAGCACCCCACTGACGCCTATTAGTCCATATGTCTCCCCATCTTGAGGAAGTTCGTACTTTTACAGCCCCAGCTACCGCCCCTCTTCCAGCCTCCCAAGCAGCACTGTTTGCCTCATCACTCGTAAGACCACCAGAAGTAGGCATTTGTGTCGTCTCACATCTGTATTTTGTTTGTTGAAGATCGCGTGAGACTTGTTAGCAACGTCATGAACTCTGTTTGCTCTGTTTGCATTGTCCCGAACAAACGCCGATCTCGCGGAACATTGAAAATGTCTCCCGCTCCCTGAAGAGCCACCACAACCCATTGTACACCACAACGATGGTCGCATCAACTGAGCAGAGAGTCCGCTCGGCGGCTCTCTCACGGGATACGAATGAGACGAAAATCCAGCTTGCGATCAATTTGGACGGAGGAGAATTCCCTTCGGACACGGATAGCCAGCTTATGAATGGGGGAGAGGGCCATGCTACGCAGGCTTCGAAAAGCCAGACTATAGCTATCAATTCTGGTATTGGATTTCTGGATCATATGTTGCATGCACTGGCAAAGCATGCGGGCTGGAGTTTGGCGCTCAATTGCAAGGGAGATCTCCACAGTACGTTTCTAGAGTACGGGAGACACTGTTCACGGGGAATTGAGGCTGATGGGTTCTGCGAATAGTTGACGACCACCATACCGCTGAAGATGTGTGTATTGCACTCGGTTCAGCATTCAAAGATGCTCTTGGCACACCTACAGGTCTGGCACGGTTCGGATCCGCATATGCCCCTCTTGACGAAGCTCTGTCAAGGGCAGTGGTGGATCTCTCGAACCGGCCATTCAGCGTGATAGACCTGGGATTGAAGAGGGAGAAGATTGGAGATCTGAGCTGTGAGATGATACCGCATTGTCTTCAGAGCTTTGCGCAGGCGGCGAGAATTACAATCCACGTTGACTGTATAAGAGGTGACAATGATCATCACAGAGCAGAATCGGCTTTTAAGAGTCTGGCAGTGGCTATCAGAGCTGCAACTACGAGAGTAGCTGGACGAGAGGGCGAGATTCCAAGCACGAAAGGGACATTGAGTACTTGATTTTAGCTTTGAATAAAATACCCGTCTGTTTTATCCCAAGCTGCTCCCAAAATCTAGACTTTTTCCCCGCAACCGCGCTAGCGGCCGCTTCAAGAAATATTTCCATCGTGATAAATCATAATCTGCAGCCCAGCCTCCTCAACGAACCACACAATCCGGTACAATGGCGCCCTCGCGAACGTCTACCGTGAAATCCAAGCATGCGTCTAAACATGCTGCGAATAAATCTGGAATCAGGAATAGCAAGACAAGTAGCAAACCACAAAGTGATGGCGTCTCGAAGTCCAAGAAACCGAAAGGCAAAGGCCCACCTCCGAAACCACAAAAGAGCGCTGGGAATCTCGCGACGTTGAGGAAGAAGCGGAGAGTGTACACGGAAAAGGAATTGGGGATCCCGGCACTGAATATGATTACGCCTGTTGGTGTCGAGAAGCCGAAGGGGAAGAAGAAGGGGAAGGTTTTTGTGGATGATAGAGTAGGTCCTTGCAAAGAATTTAAGGGGGAGGGGGCTGACGATGTATAGGAAAGCATGATGACAATTCTCGCCATGGTGAACGCGGACAAGGAGGGCCAGATTGAGAGCAAGATGATGAAGGCACGGCAGATGGAAGAGATCCGCGAGGCGAGGAAGGCGGAGGCGGAGAAGAGGCAGGAGATCCGGAAGGCGAAGTTGGATGAGACTAAAGAGGGGATGAGGAAGAAGAGGAAGAGACCTAGTGCTGGAGAGGAGAAGGATGATACGAGGAGTGCCGGGACGAGGCCGTTGAAATTGAAGAAGAAGAAGAGCGTTTCGTTTGCTTGAGGGGCATTGTATGGATTGATGGCATTTTGAGGCGTTCTGGCGGGGGATGTTGGGAACATGAGCATCAATTAGGCGCTATATTGTGGGATTAGGTATGGAAAAGTGGTGGAACACACTTCTCCCAACATGAATGGATTCCACAGCGATCGGTACAACATTTCTCGGATATGCACATGGATCAGGAACTTCGATTACCCAAAATGTTCTATCACCAGATCTCGTATTTATTGTTTCAGTCTGCATGGTACCGGTGGTATGTTCAAGCAGAGTGCTAATCTGTGCTAGACTTCTTTGTATCATTGTCTTTCTGAAAGCATGTCCAAACCCAAGAGTATCGTCTCGTATGTACAGTCTATCATTAGGCGTCTATTTGTACAGCATCAAACTTATCGGATCTTTTTCTAGGGAGCCCATTTCCGGTTCATGGGTTTAAATCGAATGTCGCCAAGCTCCTCTCCTTTGGCGGATCCGTTTGCATTAACATTGCCAGGAGCATCAAGTTCCACTTCGAAAGCCATGGTATTGAGAAAATTTACTGCCTACGTTAAGTGTCAGTCATTTTCTTATTCAACGTGAGTGCCAAGAAGAGTGCCATACCGGGCGAGCATGCCATCTAGTTCCACCAATCTCAAACCAGGACAAATGCCCCCCTAGGGTGGTTGTGCACAAGACGCCATACTTGGTTCGTTTCATCTCTTCGTATGGCAAAGCTTCATCCTGCGCAATCTGAAAGGAGTTAATTTTGATATTTGCAGAAGTGGTTGGAAGATTTGACCTACCGGATCGTCTTTGGCACTGATGGCAAATAATGGGATTCTAACTGCGAGCAACGAATCGACAGATGATGAGTCTCGGTAATATGCTCCTTCTGTCGGATAGCCCCAAGTCGGTCCTTGCACTTCTCTGTCAAACTCATGAAGATATTTGGCCTGGCGTATCTTGGCAAAATCCAGCCTAGAGCCTTTAGATACCTGGTCATAGTGGAGGTCGATGAGTTTCTTCATATTAGTGCCCATTGTTTTGGAATAGATCTCTCTTCCAATCCAAGTTCGTTGAAGTGCCCGGTTTCCTGCGTCCAAATTCCATGGACTTGAAACAATGACAGCTGCTCTGAGCATACATAATGGACCTTCTTCGGCAATGTACTACGAGTCTTTGGATCAATACAATTTATTGCACATGGACCAAGATGAACTTACATTGGTCAAGATGTTGGCTCCCAAGGAGTATCCAATCCCATACAAAGGTCTATTTGGAAACGTCTTCCTCAACCACTTCACGGTTTGTCGGCAATCCCACGTAGCCCTTGCATTATACAAAACATTGCTGGTGATTTTATGCATAGCACAACCTCTGGAGTTGACTACACATGCAGCCCACTCACGCTCCCCTGCAGCCGTTACCAGAGGAGCTAACACCTGTCTTAAATAGATCTCATAAGATCCCCCGGATAGTCCATGCAGGGTTACTAACATTGGACGAGTATCCAAAGATCCTATGTTCTCGAATTCTTCCTCCGTGAAATGCACGGTTCTGGGAGGTAGACTCTCATCTGTCTCTGAAAAGGGAGGAACAACGAAATCAACTGCGAATGAACCTTTGAAATTGGGATCCTCATTCTCAAACAGCCTGCGCTTATAATGAATAGGTGGACCGTCGTTCTTTATTGCTGTCCACATCGTTTGGAGGTGACCATTGAATAGGAGAGGATTTAGACGACAAGGGGGAGTTGCTTCGTAGCATATCGAGACTAAATCAGTGGATGTTCCATCTTTCTTGTTGAGGGGAAGAGGAGTTGGAGAGTGAGTGAAAGTCGTTTTGGCATGGCCTAGCCATTCCATTGCGGCGAGTTCAATGTAGCTCTAGTTGTGCTCCTCGAGTCTTCGGAAATCGCCTTTGAATGTGATTGAGCTCTAGAAGCAAACTACCCATGTGGAAGCGACAAAAGAGCCGGGCTTTTAAAACAGACCTCGAAAAAGATCATAAGTGAAAATTCCCAGAGAAAGTTCTCCTTGGAGAGAGTGAAACCTCAAAATGATGAGATCCCCATGCCGAGGCGCGGACGAACACCTGGATCTGGACAAGTTTCGGCGATAAGATTAAGCGAGACCTCGAACGACCTCATAGGGAAGATCAACCTGAGCCCTGGATTCACCATGCGGAGGTTGTGAAGTTGGCAATATGTCGTATCATGGCGGCCCACCGCCTGGCAACGGATACTGGCCTGGCCAAGATCCTCCCAACGCGTACGGAGTTCCGCAATCACGTTCGCCCTTCCTAGAAAATGACCCTCTCCATTATCAACCTCCCGCCAACGATGGCCAGTACTGGAACCAGAACGGACAGATGCAATATGGCATGAATACAAACTATGCGAACAACGGCCTCTATGCGCCGGCCCCCCCGCAGCAGCAAGTTGAGCAACCTCAATTCATCTCTCCTGCGCAACTTTTCCAGCAACCACTCGCTCCATCCCTTCTCTCCCACCTCTCGCAGAACACACCCAGCGGAAGAACCCTTTCGAACCCAGCATCCTACAACTCGAGCAGAATGGCACCCTTAACTCCTGCGAATACACAGCCTGATATGACCCAACTTCTCGTCTCGCTAGCCGAAGAATACTTTCAGGCTGCGCAAGAGCTTGCACCCGCCGCAGCGCTTTCTATGACGGTTGCCGACGTCGAGGCCTACGAGGGGTTGATTGCTACGGGCCTAGGCTGTTTGGATACGGCGCTGAAGCGCATCAAACTGCAACCCAGGATGGAAGCAAACATACGGTTGAGATTTGCAGGCGTCCTGTTTGAGGAGACGGAAAACTCGATGGAGGCAGAGACTGCCTTGAGCAAGGGGATTGCACTATGTGAAAGAGTATGTTCATATTATTTTGGGCGCATGGGTAGGGCTAACACAGCGTTCAGAATCACTACTACGACCTCAAATACGCCATGCAATTCTTGCTAGCACAATTTATGGCGAAGAAGAACCCGAAGGCTTCTATGAAAGCTCTGGATGGCCACATATCTGATGCACAAACGTGGGTAGTTGCTAGGCTAAATTGTATATCTTGCCTAACTTCGTTAGGTACCAACACTTTTCCTGGGTCTATGTATTCCGCTTCCTTCGAGCATCACACGCATTAGAATCCGGCAGTCTTACAGATCACCATGCCGCCGTACAAAATCTCCGAGCTGTAGCGAATCTTGCGAAGCAACAAAACGATAATGCTATACATCTCACGGCATCTCTTATGGAAGCGCTGGCATTTTTGAAGATTCCGGGTCCCGAGTCCCTCCAGCATGTTCAGACGGCGCTTGCCCAGGCTCGGAGCTATCAACACGACGAAAGCTGCAATATTCCGCAACTCATTGGCTTGACCCATATCCTCGACGTGTCTTGCGCTATTATAAAGGGAAACTCGGTTGAGATGCTCACCAAACTAAAGGACATGCAAAATATGATGGATAAAGCACTTCACGAGAACACCTGGGGCACAACGAATGACACTTTTGCTATTCCAATTAACAGAACCCCGAAGAGCTCGCACACTGTCAGTCAAGACACCCGAATGATCTTGGGTATTGGAAATGATGGCGGGGACAACCTCATGATGACATTTCTGGGCAAGAAAGATGCCTATTCCATCACGTAAGTCAAGATCGAGCCCCTTGATTAACCGTCACTAATTATCTTAGGTATCTACTATGTGGAATGGTTCTCCTACACAAAAACTCCAGTGACCAAAAAGGGCTTAAATACTTGCAGGCTGGCTTGGACTCCTTGGAAGGTATGGCTCATCTCGATTATAGGCTTGCAAATACTTATGATATTCGCTAGGGGACATACGATCAGCCAGATCTTCCTCCGGCCTTCTTCCAGATCTCGTGTCAAAACGCCAATGGCGTGGCGAGATTTCATGTTATTTCCGGATCTATATGGCTTTCTGCTGTGCCGGACTCGCGAATTGGACAGAAACAAAACGATATATTGACGACCTCAGGACCACCGTGCGTAAATTCGAAGTGTCGTTGACAGGCCCATTAGCCAGTCTTGCTCTTTACCTCGATGGAATTTACCATCAAGGTATCGGAGACTTTGATACCGCTCTACAGATCTTCGGGGATCCCAAGCTCAGCTTGACCACAGCCAAGAGTACCGCGTTGACTTCGGCGGACCAAGTCGAGCGTGATATAGCTATTCTTGCTACACTCAACTCCCTCTGGATCGTGCAGGACAAAGGACTGCAAAATCCTGATCGAAATTTGTCAGTCAAGGAGAAGCTCGAGCCGGTTTGCGTAAATCACCCGAATCCGGACATCAGGATGGCATTTCACCTCGTTGGCGCAACAGTTCCAACGAATCCTCCGCTCGAATTAATCGAGATCAAGAGCCGGCTGAGATCAGCATTGGCTTGTGGAAACACAACTGCCAATATACATCAGATGTGCATATGTCTTAGCATCATGTGTAATCGCTTCTTCAATGGTGTCATTGGTCCACAAGCGGAAAAGAGTGCGAAAGCTGCCTCTGTCCAAGCAACCAGGTCCGGCAACACTCTTTGGATGAGTGTAACTGATGGGATGCTGGCCCGGTGCTATGAGGTGCAAGGGAAAACGCAAGATGCGCAAGCTAGTATGGCGTCGGCACAGAAGTATGCAGACCAGGCGCTACCCGGTGTGTAACAGGGGGAGTTTTATGTACAATGTGGCGTGGGATTTTCAGGAGGGGGTTTGACGACATGGCAGGAGTTTGCTTTAGTGCATTGCGATGGGATTTGGGACCAAAATGTATGACAGTGTTTGGCGCAATGTATACCCATTTGCTTTTGCTTCAAGTGGCGGGGCGAATATCAATGGGCTTTATGGCGCGATTTGAGGAGTCCTGGAGATGTCCAGGCCTCCTAGAACATTAGGTGGAGGAATTCAATGCCAATCAACATTGTGTTTCCCAAGCTCCGCGATAAAGCAATTTCATCTCAAGCGAGATCCCCTAGCCTTCGATATCTCAACGGGTCGTAAACGTAGTCCAGAGTTGCAGGTAGCCAGGCCTAAACTTAAAGCAGGTCAGGGGCCAACGCTGTCTTCGGCTAAAGAATGCTGCGCCACAGAAGGCATTCCACCAGTTCTGTTAGGCAGCCACTGATCTACGGTTACCGTAGAACAAGAATCTCCAGAATGATTTCATCTGAAGGCCACGTTGCCCTGAACCTTAAGCATACTACAGGGCAGTCTTCAATAATCGAAAATGGAGAGGAAAAGAAGGGAGGCCCATAGTAAATCGCGGCGAGGGTGTCAGAATTGCAAGAAGCGACATGTAAAGGCACGTGACTAGGAGGGTTTTCCATTGATCTCGTTGTCTGGTCCAAAGGGTTTGAAGGCTAAGGCTGACATCTTGAGCAGTGCGATGAGCAAGTTCCGACTTGTGCGAATTGTATAGTTCGCAAGCTTGATTGCGTCTACCAGTCTCCTCCAGAGTCCAGCGCGAGCTCGTCTACCACATCACTTACTCGACGTCCCAAAAAGACGGCAAGAAGTAATCCACCGGATTGTTTATCAGGCTCTTCTTCGGTTATCAACTCGAGGACATCTATAGTCTCTCCTCCAGCCAACTCGTTGGTCTCTTCACCAGCTGCTTTCTCAAGCACCCCTGAGTCTCACGGACTCCTAGAACTGGAACTCATGCATCGATGGACGACGAGGACTTATATGGGACTCGTCGCCGTCCCCGAAGACCAACCGCACCTGCAAGACTAGTAATCGGCCTATTTCTTTGTCCCATGCCCCGAGCTCCCTATTTCACTGGTCGGGAGCATGAGCTATGCTCCCGGCTCCCTCCCTTCGAAAGAAACAAGTTGCTAATTCGTTGAAGTCTCCCCCGCGTCGCCCTTCGAAACACCTACCTGATGAACGGCATCCTGGCTCTCTCAGCTCTGGAATTAGCTCGAGCGTCTGGAACACCAGCTACGTACCTCCCCGCAGCACTAGAATATAGCAACAAGGCCAGCGCCTCCTTCCGCACCGAATTGAGTAATATCACGCAAGATAATTTACATCTGCTCTACTACTTCGCCATGATAGCCGCGACCTTCAACTTCGCCCTGCCGCCTGAGCGGATGAGCGCCATAGATCGCATAGGCATCGCATTCGACATGGTGATCGGCGCTGTACATATAGCAGCGACGAACATGCAATGGCTCATGGAGAGCCCCATGTCCGTCGGCACAGTCCTTGGCCTCGGGAATGTGACGATGCAGATCTTGGATTCCGAGACTCTACTCGCGCTTGACAGAATGACATCTGTCAGTCGTCAGATGAGTCCGAAGTCCTTACCTGCTATGAAGGAGGAGATCCATGTTGCGGGACAGGAGGTCCCTAGTCCGCCGGAGAGTGAGAGGTATATGTATTGGCTTGCGATTGCGCAGTTGAAGTACTGCTTTGCAGAGGACGCACGGGGATTGATCGCAGGATATTGTCTGACCTTCATCCCGGTCGCGGGTGCGGATTTTATCTGGGCGATCCGGAAGCAGGAGCCGGTCGCCTTGTTTGTGCTCATGTATTTCGGTGTGCTCATGGATCGGTATGGGGAGGATCCGAGGATGTGGTGGATTACGACGACGGGACGGGACTTGGTGAAAAAGACTTCGGAGATTCTTCTGCAGACTCCTATTGCAACGATTCCAGATGGACGGGAGGGGATAACATGGACAAGGCAGCAGGCCGGCTTGCCGCCGTTGGTGATAGAGGACTGTGTTTGCCCTCGGGACCTTTATTATGAACAGGAAGAGTTGGTAATATAAGGGGGACAAAATATAATCATTGGTCTGCCTTAAATTCAGCTAGTTCGTCGAGCTCAGGCAATACACGAGCGTTGAGGGGGCAATGGCCACTTGTGATCAATTAAAGATTGATTCACGAAAATGGCTCGAATTTGTTTCTGTTGCATCCCGGAGAGACCTTGCAGAGCACTCACGGATGGCGCTTTGACTTTGATCTAAGTTTAAGGGCCGAGAAAGAAGGTGTTGGTAGGAAGTAGATTCGGGGCAATCTCTTTGCTCCTTGGACTTCACAAGATGTAAGATTACTCTATAGACAGGCATAATATTCCCCTCATGGCTTCACAAATAATATCGAAACACTTCTCAGAAAGCTTGGTGGTGAGGAGAGTTTCGAGGACTATATAATTGAGTGGTGGCTAAACTAGGATACAGAAATCCAAGAGCCTATCAAGGTACTAGAGAATCACTGTACAATATGAGCTCTAAGTTCGTCGAAACACCTTCCTCAAGCCGTCCGAAATGTCCTCAAACTTATCCCGCTTAGCAAGACTTGTATTCGAGAACGGTGGTCTGTCTGCCTGACAGACGGTGCCCGGCTTCGGCAAGGTCCCATTCAACCAATAAGTAGAAATAATGTTGAAAACACAAGTGGAAGGTACTGCAAGAGAGCTGTGCTAGTATTCCATGACAGTAAGCTGATGACCTTTGACCTAAATTGGAGACCGTCTAAGAGTGGATCCGGTACATACACCGTAGCCGTTGACCTCCAGCACAACGCTGTCCTTGAATCCAGAGCTAACATTGTAGGCAGAGACGAGGGGAGTAAAGCCATCGCCCGTATTGCCGATGAACAGAACCGGCTTCTTCGTTTTTGCTTGAAAATCGCCCTTGTAAACCTCCTTGGCGCTCATCTTCCACTGCGCGCAAATCATGCTAATCGCAGATGTGACGTCTCCGAAAAACTTGCTCGTCTTGTATAGCTGGTCGACCACTGGGAGAAAATCTTCGAACTTTGACACACGCACTGTCCTGTCTGCGCAATGAATTCCCATGACGCCCAGAAGAACTTGCTTTGACTCTTCTGTTACGCTTGTACCACCTGCAAGCTCGATTAAGACGGGCAGTGCATCCTTGGTGTTGCCAGTGATCAGCATATCTAGGAGGGTGGTTAATAGCGGCCAGTAGAAGGTCCCGTACATGCTCTGTACTATGATTCCTTTCAGAACGTTATAGTCGAGCATGAAGCTTCCTAGAGGGGTAGGGTGAAATTTGACGGTATTGATCAGGTTCCAGACAGCTTGTTCGAGCTCAGCTGCGGTTGCCTTTCCTCGAGCCAGGGGACACAGATCAGGAGCTGCGACGCAGCTAGAGAAGATGCCTGAGAATCCCTTGTCTGAGGAGGACCACTCTTCGAAATCACTGTGGAGGGCTTGTGGTCGGTGTTTTATTTGTCTCTGTGAAAAGAACATACGCAGCAGAATGGTAATACTGATGTGGATTCTGAACACCGTCCAAAATCATCTTGTCGATCCTTTCGGGGAACATGGAAGCAACCTGGGATGTTCATAGCTCGGAGTCAGTACTCTTTCAATAGGTGAGTTTTGTGGGCTGACTGCTCCGAAGACGTGTTGAAAGATCACTTAAATTGCAATGCGACCAAAAGAGGGAACATTATGCCGGGAGGTGCACGTACAGTTGCACCCAGGGTCGTGCCATACGAGAGCCCTATCACGTATTGTAAGCTTGGCTCTTTGGGTCCGTGATTCTGCACTCTTTACTCACCCCAGTACCTGAGCATCCCATCTTCATCAAGAGCGTCAACAACACTTATCAAATCCCTTGCAACAAAAGCTGTGCCAATAAGGCTCCCGGTTGCGTTTGACTTCTGGAAGCAAAGGTCTGAATTGATTGCCCCCTGCGTCCAAAGTCTTCCCAAGGCAACGTCCGAAGAGTTACCAAACTTCAGCTCGTTTAACATATTGTTCTTGTCGACATCATTATCAGTGCAGGAAAATGGGATGGTGTTTCCAGTTCCCCTATATTTCGGCGGATTATCAACCACACTTTTGAATGCAGGCACGATTTGGGTCACATTGATTGACAGAAAGATCATCCAAGATAGTGCCTAATTCTTACCGTGGATCAAAAGCAATAAGATCATAATAGCCACCGGTGAATCTGAAAAGATAAGATCAGTACGGGCAGAGAAGCATGGTCTGTTTGGGTTGAACCCTCACGCTGATAAAGCTGGGCCGAGAAGTCCCAAAGACCCTCGTCCCGTTGCACCCGGACCACCAAAATTGAACAGGATGCTCCCCTTTGATGGCTGCAATTCAGCAGAAACTCTGACAAGCTGGAGCGTTAGTGTTGCGTTTGAACTTGGCTCGGTGTAGTCGAGTAGGACGTTCAAGTTACCGCACACTATGGATGCAGTGCTGTTGACTTCGGTTGCGTTGCAAGGACCCCATTGGATCTTTGGATTACCATGCGAGCTGACACTGGCAGCAGCGAAGAAGGGAAACTGGAAGATGGGCCGAATGGAAAACATTTGAGGCGACGACAAACGGTTGTGGCTTGCAGGCTGAGATATAAAGTCTCCAACGAAACAAGAAACACAATAATACGACTGATTGAAGTGACCGGTATAAATACAAGATTAGTGAAGGTTATTTGAGTAGCGTAGCTTTACGCATATGGGAGAGCTGTCATGGGAAGGACCAGACCTTCTATACCTTAGTCAGCGGCATCCACGCTAGCCTCCTTAAGAGGCAGTGGCGGTTTGTCCATTAAAATGCATATATTTTAATCTCTTCTTCTTCCTCGACATAGTAGTAATACAAGATTAATTATATTAAGTAATCCTTCGTGGATCAAGAAGGGATTATACGCTTCCGTACTATACAAAAATTCCCCGAATACGGATAAATTTGCTTCCGCTATAACTAACCATATCTTATAGAGTAATTAATCTATTAAAGAAATTATTATAACTATCTTCCGGCCATCTTATAGACCGAGGAAATCCAGATCTTGGCTCCTTATTAAGTACTAAGGAAAAGCCCTTGAGTACGTAATTTAATTAGATCTATTAATTAGTTAAATATCATACCTAACCAAGTCCGGTTATAAACTATATATTACTAAACTTCAAATTATTAAAATCTATAACTAATTCTATTTAGAATTATCTTATAGATCCAGAACTTGCCTTCTTATAAAAGCTAAATAGGATCCCGAGTAAATTATTAGTTTATAGCTTTATTCGACTTTAATACTAAGCTAATATTTCTCTATATATTATAGCTAGGGCCAAGGCAAATCCTAGTAACTAAGAGAATTAAATAATTAATTTATTAAAAAATCCAAGTCTAAATCTCCTAAATTCTTAATTTTCTTATTTCCTATTATTAGTAAATACTATTAATAGCTATTACTAGTTCCCGACTATTTCTTAAACCGGCTTTATATAACTAGCCTAATATAATTAACTATTATATAACTAAATAATATATAATTAACTAATATAATATAACCTATAATTATATTATAACCTATTTCTACTTCTATAATTTCCTTTTTTTCTTTTCTAGAATATAGATAGCTATAAGAATTATAGAACTTCTAATCTGCTTTTATATTAATAGTTTCCTTTATAGAAAGTTCCTTATTAATATAACTAAAATAATATTAAATTTCCTATTACCGGATTATATTTCTTTTATTAAATCTTTAACGAATTTATAAAAAAGCCTTTTTTATTAAGAAATATATTAAGAATCTAGTATTTACCTAGAAATAACTATTACCTTAATTATTATCTATAACTTCTAATATTTCTTATAAGATTTCTAACTTATCTAACTATATTTTATTATTAAAATAACTATAATTAAATCCGGAAGAAATACGGAATCTCTTTATTAAAATAGCTAGATTAGCTAGACTAAGTAATAATAATAGTCTAAAAGAAAGCTTTAATATCTCGAATAACTTTTATTTCAAATAATCTTAGAAAAAAGGTATTATACTTATTATTATTCTTATAAATAAAATAAATACTAGAGCCTTTTTATATCTTAAAAGCTATTTCTCGAATAAAGATATTAGGAAAGCTATTATTATTATTAAAACTATAAATAAGAAAACCAGAACGGAATTCAAGAATTATACTAAGAATACTATTAGTATTTAAATCTTATATATTAATAATATTAATCTCTTTATATATTTTATAAATTATTTTAAATCCGAACTAATTCCGGAAAATAATTAAGATAATTTAGATAATTTTCTATCTAATAAATTTAACTAGAACTATAGATATTATAGTATCCTAAATTATAAAAAAAATTTAGAAAGAATAAAAAGATATAAAATAATTAGAATAATAGAAATAGTAATAATTAAGACTATATTTACTATAAGAAAAATAATTATTATTATTATATAAATAAGAATACCTATAAGTTAACTTACTAAGATACTTATTAAGGAAATCCAGGTAATAACCCGAATAATAGTTTTAATTCCTCTAAAAATAGATCTTATTAAGGATCCTATTAAAGCTTTTATTAAGATAATCGAGATTATTAATACTATTATAGATCTACTAATTACTAAAATAATTATAGTAACTTCTATTAAAGAACCTTTAGAGGAATCCGGTACTTATAGATTAATAATATTAGAACCTTTAATAGCTTTCTTTTAGATATAACTACTATTATATATTATAGATATTTTATATTTTTAGTTATAATTTATAATAAATAACTAGTTCTTATAACTCTTCTATTTTATATAAGAAAGAAAGCCCTTAATTAGTTTTCTGGACTAAATAAAAACATAACTATATTTATAGCTAAAAGTTTTAAAAAATAAAAGATCTAATTAATTTAATAATTTAATACAAATACCTTATAAGCTCTTTTAAAAGCAAATATAATAAAATACTTATTTATAAATAAATTAGTCTTAGATATATATAAGTATATTACTAAAAAATAAGGCTTATATATAGTAGCTAGAGAAAAAAATAAAGATCTAATTATATACTATATCTATAATAAACTAGATCTAATTCTGGCCTTAATTATTAGTTTAAGGAATAGCTATAATACTATAAATAATTTCTATTTCAAGGTCTATTTAGTAAAATATAAAGCTCGAGTTTAATACTAATAATTTCAAGACTAGCTTTAAGCCTAGTTTAAGATAATAGAAAATAGATTTTCTATAAAATAATTATATTAGAAATACTTTTCTAAATAGACTTTATATTATAATTAACTATACTAATAGCTATATTCCTAAAACTAGATAATAAATTAAATATAATTACTTTTATAGTATATTATTCTAATTACTATACTATAGTAATTAAAGAAACCAAAGAATATTAATAATACCTAGAAGAAATCAGGAAATTCTAATATAATTATAGTTCTATTTATTAGATACTTTAGCTCTACTAATTAATAATAATAAGCTATTTTCGAGAAATCCTAATTATATTATATAGTTATAATATTTCCTATTATTATAATTCTGGCTCTAGTTTATTAACCTTAATATAAATACCTATATCTATAATTTATATATTAATTAAATTAGTATAATAGATAAGAAAACTAGGATAATTATAATCGGAATAACTAGAATAACTATAATTAAAACCGAAATAACTAGAATAACTAAAATAATTAGGATAACTATAATTAATTTAATAACTAACTAGTTACTATAATAATAATTAATACTAACTCTGGCTATAAGAAGTATATATTTATTAATAAAGAGATATTTAATTCTTATTAATAATAGATCTGTTTTCTGGTTAGATCTTAATTATTTTATATAAATATTCCCGGTATTACTAGAATCCTATATATAAATAATATACTCTTTCCTTTATTTACTAAGGGAAACTTCTAGGGCAGTTCTTAGTAAGGTACTAATTACCTTATTAATATATTCTACTATTTATATTATAATATCTTTAGAATCTAATTAGTATAGATATAAATTACTTTTATAATAAACTATTAAGCTATATTATTTATATATTATAAATTATAGAAATCCTATATTTTTCTGGGAAATAGATCTATATATTACTTATAGTATATAAACTATTAGTCTCTAAAAATAAAAATAATAATAGATTTATTTATATTAATTTAAAAAAGAAATTAAGACTTCTTAAAACTTTAATTATATAAATTAAAACTATATAAGAAATAAAGAAGCTAAAAGCTTTCTAAATCTCTTTTATAAATCTATTATATATTACTATAGAATCTCTAAATAATATTTCTAAAACTATAGCCCCGGAAAATTTATTAAACTTAATAGTTATCTAGATAATTTTACTAGATCCGTTCCTATCTAATTCTATTTAACTTATCCTAGCCAAGATCTTAAGAAACTTATCTAAGACTCTAATAAATAGTCTTTTTTCTAAAAATATAGCTCAAAGATTTATTAAAGCTATAGAACTTCTTTTTACTAGACGGAAACTATTCTAAAAAATAGCTAAAGAAAAAACTATTTTAGTAATACTTCTAAATAGTATCTAATATATACTAAATACTAATATTTGTATTATAGTATATATTACGAATATAGTATTCAGGGCTTGGAAAGCAAGATAGAAGGTCCCTTATAAAGATAATTTAAAGCTAAAGAAAAGAAAACTAGAATATAGGAGGCTACAAGGGAGTATATATATCCTATAATATACTAGTTCTAAAGGAGCTAGCCTTCTAAATATCTCTAGTATATTCCAAGCATATTTCCCTAGTAAGGCGGCCGTATTATATATGCCTAGGAGGTATCTGGTATCTAGTAAGGCATCTCAGATACCGGGCATCTGAGAATTATAATATTACCTCCCCTCTTTATAATAAGCTTATTCCCGAGCTTTATACAAGCCATTAATTCATCTAATTTTATACTATACTTCTTCCTAAAGTAAAACTAGTATCTCGGATATAGATATTATATATAAAAGGCCAGTACCTTTATTATATAACCTAGAAGAATTTATTATTATTTCTATATAGTTCTAGACTAGTATTATTTTTTATATAGTTTAGCTAGTATTACAGGTTTTATAGAGGTCCTAGTATATTAATATTATTATTATAGAAACTTTATAAAACCAGAGAACTATTACTTAATACCGAAACTGGATATTATACTAGATCTTTATCCTAACTAACCTACTAAATTCTATACTTTAGCCTATTTCTTACTAGCTTAATTATAATAACCCATTTAATACCATATTCTTATTTACTATTCTCTAGTATTAATAGGGGTGGTTCCGGGTTTACTTAACCTAGTAAAAGATTCTGGGGATCTTTTTATAGCTTCTCTATATAGAAAACTAGGTATATCTTTATAGTTTCCGGTAGTTTTAGGAGAAACGAGTAGCTATACTATTCTAGAATCTCAAATAGGCCCTCTATTTGGTTCCCTAGCTTCTGGCTCGGATAATCGGATTTCTAGTACTTTATAGTAACTTATACTTTATTTCCTACTTTGAAATTAATTAGACGGCAGTATTTATTAGCTTATACTATATATTATTCCTATATTTGCTTTATATAGCCTTAGGTAAGTTACTATAATTTATATAATTAATTTACTAATACTTTAGCTTTATCTCTATTTAGCTTCTCTTTGGATAAGTTAGCTTTAATAGGAAAGTTCTAGTCTAAAGAGATATAAGGCTTATAGCCCTTTTTAGTTATAAATAGGGACTAGCTAATAGTTTCATACTAAAAGGAGGCTTATTAATAATTAATTATAGTAACCTATTTATCCTAGTTATTCTAGTAATAGTTAATATATAGGTATAATCTCTAATTAAAATACTAATTAATAATCTCTATTTATCTATCTATTTAGGGGTAATTAGCTATAGAGAGCTTAAGCTTTATACTAATTCTCGTATAGAATTTGCTTCAAAAATCAGATATAAATTAGGGTCCCTAATCTAATATAATTATTTCTAAAATACTTACTTAATATACTATATAGAATAAAAATAGAAGTACTAGCTACTTGGCTATAATTATATCTTATACGGGAATTATAATTAGGTACTTAAATAAGTAATTCATAAATATAATAACTATATTATAGCCCGATTTGCTTTTTAGATAACTCTTAAAGTCTATAGTAATATATTACTAGAGGTAATTAGAAACTAGAAGGAAATAAAACAAACCAGGCTTCTTATCTCTAGATATATATAATTTCCTATAAGTATAGTAATTACTATAATATTAATTAATATCCTTACTTATAGATAGCTAGTAATATTACTTCTTTAATAGCTATTAGAGCTTTATATATCCAGGATATCTAGAAAGGAATTTATTATATATTTTATAGATTAGGATAGTCTATAAAAATAGTCTAGAGATTATTTTATTCTTTATAATATAGAGTTTTCTATAGTATAAAAGGAGGCTATCTTATAGTATCTAGATATTACTTTTGGCTTGGGCTATTATATATAGCTTCTCTAGATCTAGTAATATATAATTATTCTATAGGATCTTATTTATAAGTTATAAACTACTATATTTGGCAGGAGCCTCTAATAGTACTTCTATAGGGGCTACTATAGTAAAGTTTACTAGTAAAGCTTCTAAGAAAATATCTTTTTCCAGGGGAATTATATTTCTAATAGAGATATTTTCCTCCGGAAAATCTTTAATATATATTTAGTTTTTAGGACCAAATTCCGGATTAAATAAGCCGACCTTATAAAGTATTACTATAAGCTATAAGTTATAAATAATCTCCGGATTAATCTTATTTTTAGGAAGAAGTACTTGAGTTTATAGCTTCTCCTTAATCTAGCCCTAAATATCTACTTTATCTTATTTTTATAATAAAATATCTATTTATTTATTTAATTTTCCAGAATAATATATAAGCTTAAAATAATAATAGAATAAGAACTTAGCCTATCTAGCTTATTAAAAAAAGAGCTTCTTAGTAGTTATAAAGTACTTTAAGATATAGTAATTAGAATAGATCTTAAAGAAAGTATCCTAAAAGCCCTCTAGCTTAGCTCTCTATTTCTCTAGTACTTGAACTATAGCAAGTATTTCCTTATTATATATATTATAATTAAGCTCTATTAGGAATATAGTTTTGGAAAAATAAGCTATAGAATACTAAAGGCCTATTTCTGGGTCTTATTAAGAGAGTAGGCCAGTAACTACTTCTTTAAATATATCTATTTCTACTATTATAGGCAGATATAAATTATAGTATTATAAAACTAGAATAGAAATTATAGCTTTTTTTAGATAGGTAAAAGCCTTTTAGTATTATTTGGACTACTTAAAGGAAATACCCTTTTTTATAAATAAGATAAGAAGTCTAGTAATTCGTCTATATTCTCTAATAAAGTATTTATAAAAGTTATAAAAGCCAAGAAAGAACTATATACTCTTAACTATCTTTGGGAATTACTAGTTATATATTACTTTAACTTTATTAGAATCTATTTTAATACTAGATATAGGAATAATAAAACCCAAGTACTTTATATATATAACTTTAAATTCCGATTTCTTAATATCTATTTAGAGGCTAATAAGATATAAGTAGTCTAGTACTTTTTATATATACTATTTATACTTTACTAGATTCTCTAAATAAATAAGAATATTATTAAGATATACTATATAAAAGTTATCTAGATATTTAAAGAGTATATTATTTATATAGTATTAATATATAGCCGGGCTATTTATAAGGCCTTTCCAGAGAATATTATATTTATATACTCTATAGCAGATATAAAATATTATTAGCTCCTAAGAGTTCGGGTCTATAGCTATATAATAGAAAGCTTAGTAAATATCTAATTTAATATAGATCTTAGCTTTAGATAATTAATTTAAAGTCTTATTAATAAGGGAAAGGAAATATTAATTCTTCTAGGTAATATTATTTAGGTAATAGAAATTAATATAGAAGTATAAACCTCTATTTACTTTCTTTATAAAAAGAATTAGTAAAGTAAAGAGAGCCTAACTAGCTTTAATAAAGCTTTTAGCCAGATTATCTTATAAGAAATACTTAATTTCTAGAAGCTTTTAAATAGACTACTATTAGAGGAATTAATATCTAATATTCTCGGTTCTCTTTAAGCCTTTAATCTAAATCTTATAATTATATAATCTATAGAAAGAAAAGGTATTAGATTTCTTTTTAAAGAAAATAGAGATATATTCCTTAAATTCCGGAAGTAATATTCTCTATAGCTACTAAAGCTTTATTTCTTCCGGTTATTAATTCTCTAGGCTAGAAATAGCTTCTTTTTTCTAAGCTTTAAGCTCTTTATTAATCTTATAAATAGAAATTTAACTAATAATATTATCTTCTTTCTTGGCTATATAATTAAATACTATAAAGGTAAGAATAGCTAGATCTAATATTTGCTCTTTATTAAGGATCTCTTTCTACTTCTTTGGCTTTTATTTAGGTATTATATTTTAATTAGGCTATAAAAGCTCTTTTTCTATAATCTTATATAATTTCCTCTAATTAGTCCGGAAAAAGAAAGACTATTCCAGAATAAAAGGTTTCTAGAAATAGCTTATAATAAAATCTTGTTAATTAGTATCTTTTTAATACTTCTTATTAGGTTACTTCTCTAGCTATTATTATAAAGTACTAATAATATAACCAAATCATATAGATTTAGGCTTATTCTTTAGCTATATAAGCCTATATTTTCTATAATTAACTAGAATATTAATATATATTACCTATTTCCTATTAAGAATAATATTATAATCTCTAAGATTCAGAATAATTATAGGTATATTAATACTTTATCTATTAATTAGAAGTAAGACTTCTATATATTTCTTAGTAAACTTAGCTAGCTTTCTATTAAAACCGCATATAATATAGAGTAAGAGAAGGGATTATAATTTTATCTCTAAGAATTACTTTATAAGCTAAGTAAGCTTTATATTAATAAAAGTATAACTATTAGCTCTAGTATTAATAAGGAAAAAAGACTTAATTCCTAATTCATTTATACTAATAATATAAAGTATTATAAGAGTATTTCCTCTTATTAGACAAGTCAAGTTAATCTCTACTAAATTCATACTATAAGCCCCTAAAATAGAAACTTTCTTTAAAAATACTCATTTCCCGGTTCTATACTAGAATTAGAACTCAAATTCTCCGAATACTTTATTTAAATAGTATATTCTAGTAAAATAGAAACTAAGCCTGGCTTAATTCTAGAAAGAGCTATTTTGGTTTCCTTATTATATAGAAGCAAATAGTATCTGATATAATAGCCGAACTTGTTATAGTTATAATATTTAATAGTTAAGAGATCCTCGGTTTTTATAGGATATTACTTATACTTATAAGGAAATATATACTTAATAAGAATAGTTAATATAGGCTTCTTAGGCTCCTTTTTAAGAATATACGGAAATATAGTACTAGAAGTAAACTTGGTTAGGATAGTTCCTGCCTTCTTATATTCCTTAGTCTTTTTATATATAGCCTTAATTTACTAATTATTAGTAATATAATATTAAGTAAAATAAGTAATATTAATAGATAAATTATTATAATATATATATACTAATTCCTAGAGCTTTAATAGGAGCTTCTTATTTAGTTCATATTTAATATCTTAAAAACTAATACTGCCTTTTATAAATAGTTATAAAAAGAGAATATAGAACTCCTAAAATACTTAACTAGAATATATTTAAAGCTTACTAAAGTTATAGCAAATATTCTATATCTTATTAGGGTTAGAATATAGCTTCTTTAGGTAAGAGTAGAACTCTGAGAGCTAATAGTACTAATTTGGACTATCTTTATCTATACGAGAATTAGTTAGGATAAGAGTATTACTAATAAGTTTACTAGAAATATAGATAATCTTGAGATTCTCTAAAAAATATAAATTAGTATTTTCTTATAGCTTATTCTTAATCTGAACTAGCTAGTTATTAAAGATAGTATAATCTCTAGTAAAGAGAATTGGATCTGGGAGCTTAGTAACTCTAGTATCTCTAAAGGAAATATAAGATATAAGGGATCCTAAATAAGAATAAGCAGGAAATAGTTCGGAATTCTTTTAAGAGGAGTTTAGAATAGTTAGAGCGGGCGGAGTAGAAATAGTTAGAGCTATTATAAGCTAATCTACTATAGCCATATAATATTTGACTTTATTCTCGAGCTTAGTATTATAGAGCTTAGTATTCTCGAGAATAGCTTTATTATAACTATAGGTATTCTTATATAAAATAGCTTTTTAGATATTTTCCCGGTAGCTCTTTATAATAATATTAATATCTGAGAGTAAGGTATTAGGTTTCTTAGCCCATTTATATAATTCTCTAATAGTAATATAGTTATTAGTTTCCAGAAGCTTTATAATAAAAGCAGAGAGTTCTATTTCTATAAACTCGTCTATAAATTCTCTAGAAATACTAACGGGACATTCGGTTCGGAAAGGGCCGCTAACGGGATAACCTGAACTAGTAGGAGCTTTACCGGAAGCCTTAGTAGAAATTAATATAGTTCCTGGTTATATAGTATCCTGGGAAATTAACCTATTATACTTTTCCTTTATTATATCCTCCCTAGTAGTCTCGTTACCGGTATATATATAGGGCCTATAAGGTTATAGAATAGGGCTTAGGGATAGTAGTCAGGTTACTGGCCTATAGGTACCTATTACTTTAGGACTTAGTTAAAGAATAGCCTTTATTTGAGGTTCTTTGATTTTTCGGGTTTTCGGAAGGATTTCTAATATATTACTAGTATATATTTATAAAGATATAAATACCTAATTCCTCTAAGGATTCTAAAGCTTTTCGCTTTTATTATTCTAGAGTTTATTACTCGAGTTTCTGAGGTTCTATTATCTTGGCAGTACCTATATTTCTAATAGTTCTAAATTAGTTTATTTGAAATCCTCTATAGGATTAAAGAAAGTAAGCTTTAAATACTATTACGGGTATAGTATTTAGAGCTTAGAAAGCAAGATAAAAGGTCTCTTATAAAAACGATTTAAAGCTAAGGAAGAGAAAACTAGAATATAGAAGGCTATAAGGAAATATATATATCCTATAATATACTAGTCTTAAAGGGGCTAGCCTTCTAAATATCTCTAGTATATTCCAAGTATATTTCCCTAGTAAGGCGGCTATATTATATATACCTAGAAGGCATTTAGTATCTAGTAAGGCATTTCAGATACCGGATATCTAAAAATTATAATAGTATATATAAATAAGAGAATCCTAATTATATTATATCCAGATACCGGATCTCTTATTAGTTTTATTAACTATTCTATATTAGCTAAGAAATTTCCAAATATACTAATTAAAATCCTCGAGAATAGTAATTAGCTAACTTTTTAGGAAATAGGTAAGAAACCTATAATAAATAAGTATATAGATATATTTATTTATTATAAGACTATAGAATATAAAATAATAGAATTTCTTATTATTCGGATCTATATTATAGATAAGTTATTAGAAAATATCTTTTTTTTCGATTTAAATTTTATTATTCTAAATATTCTTGATTTCTAATAGAAATATAATAGATCTCTCTTATATTATCTATAAATAAGAGACTTTAATTCATATATTCTATTATATATTAAAATTATAAAAGAAACGGAAAAACCTAGGCTAGTAGTTATTTATTTTATAGAAACCGTTATTTTTAAATCCGGATAAGGCTAGAACTTACTAATTTATTATTATATTTTACTAATTATAAAAAATAAATACCTTTTTAATTTCCTTTTTTAAGTAGACCTTGCCTTTAATAAATTCGGGACTATAATAAACTATATTATAAACGGAATTTAGAAGCTATTACCTTTTACTAATTTTAATAAAATATTAATTTGAATATTTACTAGTACTTTCCTTAGAACTTTTAAAGAATACCTTAAGATAATTCTTTATTCGGACTTATTTAAAATATATAATGTCTTTATAAGCTTAGTAAATATAATTTAAAGAATTCTATTATCTAATACTATAAAACCGGATAAAAAATATCCTACTAGATATCTATTTCTTATATAGCCTTTTATTAAGCCAGAACCGGAACTAGATAAAATAAATATCTCTATATACTAGAGAAATAATATATATATAAAGATCCGTAATATACTAGAGAAGTATAAGGAATTATTTCATTCCTAGCTTAGTTACTTTAATAATAAAGTAATTATATTAATTCTTTTTAGAAATAGTATTAATATTAAAGATTTATAGTAATTATTTTATCTATTATCTAAAAGGAATTATAATATAATAGATTTTATTTTGAATTCTATAAAATAGAATAGATCCTTAGAAGATATATTATTAGGCTATCTATTACCTATTATATCTTCTATTTTTATAGTTTGGAAAAACGAGAAACTATAAGTAGTTATAAATCTATACTAAGTAAATACTAAGCTAGAATTAAATATATATTCTTTCCTAAAATAGGATAAGGTTCTTTTTATTCTAGATAAAGTTACGGTTTTCTCTAGTCTAGATATAATAAAAAGCTTCTTCTAATAAAAAATCTCTATTAAAGATAGGTAGAAAATAGCTCTGGTTACTACTTATTATGGCTATAAATAGTTAACTATAGCCCTTTAAGGTTTAGCTATTACTTCTGCTTTTTTCTAATAAAGAATAAAAAAGCTATTTAGCTAGTATTTTTAGGCTTTTATACTAATATATATTAATAATATTATTATATTTTCTAAAACTATTAATTAATATTTAAAGAATCTGAATTTAATTCTATTTATTTTAGTAAAATCCGGAATTATATTTTTATTTCCGAAGTATTATTTCGGGTAACTAAATATTTAAGCCTTAGGCTACTATATTTTATAGCTTAGGCTTAGTATATTTCTAAAAAAGATAGAAACTATTTCTAATTAGATATTTCTATAAACCTTAACTTAACTAGAAACTTTCCTTAGGTTTTTCGGATATTATTATAAATTTATAAACTATTATACTAATATTATATTTCCGTTAGTAAAGCTAAAAATAATTGGATTATAAAATATATCGAAATAGGAAACTAAATAGGCTAATTTTATAAAAAAGATATCTATTTCTCTATTACCTAAAATTATTATAAGAGAAATACTAGCTATTAGAAAAAAGGCTTATTATAAAAAAGCTAAGGCTAAAACTAATATTATTCCGGATAATCTTATAGACTAATACTATAAAGCCTTTTAAATCCTAAAAGACCGTTTATATAATATTTTAATTCTAATATTTCTAATCTTTAATTTCCTATTTATACTATATATAAATAGTAATAAGAAATATAGCTATAGTATTACTTTTTATTAAGTAAACCCTATTAATAGAAAAGAAAAGCCCGTTTTATACTTATTAAAGACCCTAATTCCTATAAAATAAAACTATTAGCTAATAAAGTTAGAAATAGGAGCTCTTATTTAGGTATTTTAAAAGCTTTTATAATATCTAGATAGTAATAAGCTTATAGTCTATACTAACTACTAAGCTATTATAGATTTTTTTAAGAATAATAGACTAATTTATAAGAAAAATACTTATTTTACTAATTAATATCTTTTCCTAGTAAAATATACTATAAATATAGAAATCTATTATTATTCTAGTAAATCTTATATTAATATTAATATATTTTCTAGACTATAAACTATAGATCTAACTACTATAACTCCTAAACTAATATAGTAGTTATATATAGATACTAAGAATAGTTTAATTCTTATAAAAGTATTTTACTTACTTATTTATTTCGAAAAATTCCTAAAACTAATAAATAAATAATCTATAACTAATAGAGAAAGAGTTATTTATTATTTATTAATTTATATAAATAAATTCTTTATTTGAAAAATAGTAACTAAAATATCCCAAAATAGGAGTTTTGGAAGAGTTTATTAAATTATACTATAAAAATAGTAAGATAGTTTTAAAGATAAGCCTATTATTATTTTTAAGTTCTTCTAATTAGATTTATAATCTAAGCTTTTATATTTTTGGAATTTAAATAAAGGGAAATACTTCTATATTTTAGATAAGCTATAGATTATATTTATATATATTATATATAATAATTAAGCTTATATTAGAGAAAATAGAACTTATAACTTCTTATAATAGAATATCTTTATATTATAGCTAAAGAAGAAAATAAATACTTATATATTTAATTATCCGATTTACTAGTTTACTAAACCAGTAATATATAAGTTATATAATAAACTTATATCTATTTCTATTTCTAGTTATTAATTATTAATACTTTATATGAATTTTATTACCGGGTTTTTTGAATTAAAAAACGGGAATAATACGGTTTTTCTCTTAACTAACTAGTTAATAAAATAGATTAAAATTATATCTGGAAAGGATATCTAATTCGGAGAAAACTAGGCCCGAATATACTATAAGAATAAATATAAAGAAATAAGTTTTCTAAAGAACTTAATCTCGGATAAAGATCCTAAATTTACTTTTATATATTAGTAGAAGTTATATAATATTATAAATACTAGGCTTTTCTTTATTATATTCTATTATACTAAAGTAGATAGCTAATTCGAAAGATTAAACTAAATCTTTATCTATACTATATAATATATTATTAATAGTTAATTTAACTAATTAGGATAGGAGAATCTAATTTTAGCTATAATATTTATTCTTAATATCTTACTAAATACCTCTACTAGATTTTTTCTATATAAACTATAATATAAACAGAAATTATAGTTCTTTTTTTAGCTAATATAAGTAGTATTTTCTATTTCTTTTACTAAAAAGGAAACTAAATACTTTATAGAAAAATACTAATCTTTATTAAAGGAGGCCTATAATACTATTATATTAGTTTAAGTATATATAAAGATAATTTATAATAAAAAAAGGAAACTAGTAGAAATTTATATTAGAAATAAAATCTATTTAAAATTAGTAAAAGAAGTAAATAATAAATATAAGTTCCTAAATAACTTTATAAAGTTCTCTTTTAATAAAATAAGCCTATATAAAGTAACTAGAGTTATAATATTACTTTTATTTAAATTAGAACTATTATTCTAGCTAAGTATTTATTTCGTTATATTTATTAAATACCTGGAACTAAAAGATATAGATTTATATAAAAGAAAGAACCCAGAACCGGAATTAATTTTTATAAATAGAGAAAAGAGATATATTATTAAAAAAATTATAGATAAAGAAATAAGAAATATACCAGAATAATAATATAGATAATTATTTTACTAAATCTATTATATAGGATATAATATAAAGAAATAAAGAATAGGAAATAAGCTAAAAGTAAATATTCCTATACTAGTTAAGAAGTTTAAAAGAGACCTCTTAATTAGATATTAATACTATTAACTATTTAGATATCTTATTTAAAATATTTATATATAAGAATAGTATTTTATAGGAAACGGAAATTTATATATAAAAAGATTCCGAAATCATATTCTTAGCCTTATTAAATATAAGGCTAGTAATTATTACTAAAATATTTATAACTATAATAGTTAATAAACTAATAAATTAATTTTCTTATTTATATATTTCTATTTATTTATAAAACTCTATATATTTATATGCCTTTATTTATTTATATACTTTTATTTATTTATATATTTCTACTTATTTATATACTTTTATATATTTATATATTTCTATAAATTCTATTATATTATTCTTTAGTAAAACCCTTAAGAAGCTAGTAGAAGTAAAGCTTAAGAAGAAGTAATAGAGCCTAGCCGGAAACGCCTTTATAATATTAATAGATATTACTATAGGGCTAATTATAGTCTATAATATATTACTAGTATATACTAATTTAAGAAAATAGCTAGATACTAGGAATTTAGAATATAATAAATATAAGTACTAATATAGAAATAACTAGGTAAAAGGTATTCTATAGGATCTAATTAAAGAAGAGAAAGAATTATAGGACCTATTTATAAATCTAGTAAATAATTATATTAATAGTAAACTATTTTACTAAGAAAACTAAAGTATTCTTATATAGTATATTAGTTTAGTATTTAAGCTATTAGTAAAATGAATCCTAGTTAATAGTAAAACTAGTATTTCTTATATTAGTAATTCGAAAAGCCCTCTCCTAATTAATATCTGCCCGGATTATAATTATCTTAGAATATTATAACTTTATATTAAGGTTAATCTCTTTTTTTAATTTCTAATAAATATCTATTTAGATTACTTTTCTTTTAGAAATTACTATAACTAGGGTAATACCTTTTAACCCAGATATATATTTATTAATTATCCTAACCTGAAAACTAGAAAAATAGATAGAGATAACTATATTATATATATTTGCCTTAATAAGAACTATAATAGCTAAATTCTTATTCTTAGTAATAGCCATTTTGAGATATTTAAGATTACTAAGTATATACTAATAAATTAGTATTATTTCTTTATAGATATTATAGAATAAGACCTAAAAAAGCTAGTTTCTATTTTCCTAGAACCCGAAAAGGCTAAATATTACCTAAAGAGCCCTAAGCTATTAAATATCTGCCTCTTAGAAATATCTAGTACCTTTAATAAGCCTATAGAGAATCTAATTAAGATTTCTAATAATTACTAGAACTATAGTATTATAAATCTAAAGATTAGAAAAACTATTTTCGAAAATATTATTACTTATAGCTATAATTCTCAGGTTTCTATCTTTAATATTCTTTTTTATATTTTAATATTTGCCTAAATATATATAGAAAAAATCAAAAAACTTATATAAGATATTTCTTATCTAGTAAATATACTTAATATATTTCCGGAATTTATTTTCTTAATTCTTTATAGGTTTTATAAATAGCTCGCCTATATAATATATAATAAATTAGACTATAATATTCTCGGGAGATCTATAATTAGAATTAATATTCTAAAAAGATAAAATAATATTATTATATTAGAAATCCTACTTATTACTCAAGATATTATATAATAGATATTTCCGTAACTCGGCTATTATAAACCAGATAAAGATTATACTAACTAGCTATTTTAGAAGCTCTTACTTAATTAAGGGAACTATAATACTATCCTAGTCTTTATACTAGAAATTACTAGTCCCACTTCCTTATTATAGAAAAAAAAGAAACCTAGCTCCCTAATAAGATTCTCCTAGTAAATTACTAATAACTTTATATTTATTAAGGTTCTATAGAAAAAGGCAAGAAAGAGTAAAGCCCCCAAGATTAAAGAACTATAGAAATAATCAGACCCCGGTACTAATAACCGGATATTAAAGATATAGGTAGCCTATATTCTATTTAATTTACCTTAACTAGCTAATTATATTACTATAGTTAAGTTTATTAAGACCAAGATTAATAGTAAGAAGCTATTTAATTATCTGGCTACTGAATATAGTAAGATAACCTAAGCTATAATTCTTTCTTACTTATATTTATGGTTTCCATAGTAATTCTTTCTTTATAATTCTTATATAGATATTCTCTAATTAGAGAATAATACTATTAGATCTTTATCTTTTTATATTTTTTACTATCTAATATATTTTTTACTATAGATTAAATATTTTTCTAGTCTTTATTAATTAGATAAATACTTACTAGTCTTTATTAGTTAGATTAGTTCTATAGAATACTAGATACTATAATTTAGTTATAGATAAACTTAAGTAATTATTTATAGCTAGAACTAGTCTTTAGTAACTAGTACTCTAAATAGATAGGAAGTTTCTTTTTTATTATTTATTATTTTATATAAATAGATTAATTATAGCTACTGCGGGAGTAGCTTTTTCTTGTTCTAGGGGAGAGAGATATTATAGGAAGGACCAGACCTTCTGTATCTTAGTCAGTGGCATTCATACTAGCCTCCTTAAGAGGCAGTGGCGGTTCGTCCATCAAAATGCATATATTTTGATCTCTTCTTCTTCCTCGACAAGAGCTTAGGAAGTCGCGAAGCTGGGCGAGATGATAAACGTCGAGGGACCCTTGCAATCCCTTACCCACCCGGCAGATCCTCGATACCTGGTGATTCATGTGAACCGACAGGCAGCCGTTTAAAAATATCAATCATTACACCTAGGGAAAGTTGGAGAATGCTCGTCTTACGAAGTCGATGTGCATATACTCGTATGGCTTATTTTCGGCAAAACTGTCCCCTTTCTGGATCACGTGCTCTGCAGCCGTACCTATCAATTGGACATCTCACAGGTGATAACATATGAGGGAGACCTAGTTCGATGAAAGGCCAAATCTGTGAAAGGTATTTGGCTGAAATATCTTCGTAAAATTCGTCCAGATGAGCCAAGTAGATTATTATCACGTGAGTTATTTCGAATGAACCAGCTGGGGATGTGGATGCTTAACTTGTCTTGTGGCGGCGTAATTATGAATAACTCAATCAATTTCCATGCTATTCAGGAATTAATCCTTTTTGATGGCACTCAAGTCCCACCGCTCTCACCAGCAAGGCAAACGGTTCGCAAGTGTGCGAAGCACCTGCAAGGGCAGGTCTACTGGTACTCGTAAGGTTGAGGCGGTACTCGTCAGGTTAGAAGGGATCACCCACCAACCGCCCAAACCCCCTTTCCGCCCACGTCTACCCCACCAAAATTTTCTCGATTTTTCAAAGTCTTTGGAAAATTCTAAAAATTTGCTAGATTATAGAGAATACTCGAAATATTGCGAATATCACATTAATTTTCGATTTTGTGGCGTGAAGGTCTCCAAAATCCAAGTTGAGCGGAAAGGGGGTTTGGGCGGTTGGGTGATACCTTCTAAGGCAGCACTGCAATTTTAGCGTCAACGAGACGAGACACTCACAAACCTGCAAGGGGACCACGTGTAAAAACCACGTGTGAGGATCCTAGCATATTATTCACTGCAATTTTAGCGTCAACGAGACACTCACAAACCTGCAAGGGGGACAGCGTGTGAAAACGTGCACTGCAATTTTAGCTTCTGCGAGAACTCTCACAAACATGGCATAGTGGTTCGCAAAAGTCATGCGCTCAACCAGCACTGCAATTTTAGCGTCAACGAGGACAAAGGGAAGGCAGCCCATGAAACTTTACCAAAGCTTATTTCATAAAAGCGAGAATTCATTTTTGAGGAATCTACCTCATCCCCACACCATGATTTCCCCACTGATGTTGCATTGTTGCCCAAAGATCGCTCAACGCCCTCCCGCTTTCCCGTGCCTCAACCCCACCCAACCACCACTCTCACAAACATTCATCTTACCTAGTTGCTCACTCGAAATCTGCCCAAACCATCTAGCCCTATACCTACAGCCCCAGTTTTCACCTCTCCTACCCGTCTCCGTATCGGTCCGAACCCACACCCCCAAGCCCCTGAATCGTTGCAAGTCGCGCTCCACGCTAAAAACCTCGAAGTGTACGTAAGCAGCTCTTCATCCCCCTCTATCCACCTATTCCTCCCCACCCCTACCTCTAAAAATTATAAGAAAGCGGGGATCCCATCTAGCGTATCCAGGACTGTAGATCCAGGGTTTTTGAGGAGGGGAGAGGCAAATTGGAGGGGTGGTGGGAGGTGTTTGAGTTTGTGTGAGAGAAGAGTAGTGCGGGGCTAGTGATTTAGTGGGTTCCGAGGTTTTGGTTTGGGGCAGATATACTTTCTGGGGTCCCGTGGTTTGCTCTGGTAAGGAACGGAAGGTACGAACGGGTACCTGAGGGATCCATGGCTCATGACGAGAGCGTAGTGCAGGGGCCAGAAATCTCAATCTGAGTCTCATTCAGTTAGCCCCCTGGCTACTTTCACAAGGCAGTGGATTGTTCTGATTATAATGATCAAATATGTATTATTTCTTTCAGATGTGAGAGCATTATGTATACAAGTCTAATAATAATACAACAGAAACGCCTGTGTAAATGCTAAATCGCCATCGCTATGCAGAAACTGATCGCTATGCAGAAACCAACCGCTATGCAGAAACCAATCGCTATGCAAAAACCGATCGCTATGCAAAAACCGATCGCTATGCAAAAACCGATCGCTATGTCAACAAGTCTAAAAAAGTAAAAATAAAAATGCAACTCAAAACTATCGTTTGGCAATGCCGCACTGCTTGAGGCACATCTCAACACCCTTCGCGATGGTTGCTGGAATAGCGCCCTTGAACTTGGCGACATCGGCTCCGTCGACCGCTTGCCCAAAAGCAGCAGACACGACGTCGGCGCTCATAGCGAACAGCTCGTCAGCGACCTGGCCAGCGCCAAAGTCCTCACTATTAAAGCTTGCGACAAATGTAGCAGGCGTGCAGTCGGGGTTGAACTGAGCATGAACAGAGCCTTGATAGAACGGTGTCATTTGATTTGTGGTAACTGTGTTGGTGATGAGTCGTCGGCCATCCGCGGCAGCGTTGTTATTGAAGACGCCGTTCTCAGGGAGCATCTCAGTGACCAAGCGGCCAGAGGTGACGATCTGGAGCTCAGTGCCGCGAGGATGAACGTGAGGTGTGTTGAAGCCACAAGGACCCAAGAATCCGACTGCCATTCCGCTGCCGGTTCCGACGAGTGCTGGGAAGGTCTTGCGGTTCGCGGCGATGAGATCTCCACCCTTGCCACCCTTGCCTTTGAGTGCTGGGTTGCCGAAGTCGAAGACGAATTGGCTGTCTTCTGGCAGGAGTGCAATGCGGTCGGCTGCTGTGTCGGCGAGGAAGAGTTGTTGTGTGAGGGAGAGGGTTGAAGAGGAGGGTGCTGGTGTTGCTGGGGGAGAAGCAATGCTTGTCGTGGATGTTGTGGTTGTGTTCTTGCCGGAGGACGATGTGGGGGCAGCAAGAGAGAGGGAAGCCAAGATGGCAGCGGCGATGACTTGAGTGAAAAGCATATTGGTAGTTTGGAAGTTGGCTGAGGAGATCGGAAGACGGAAGATGGGGAAAACTAGGAGAAGGCTTCACAAATGAGAAGACGCTGTTGGATGTTTGATTGTCTGATGGAGATTGAGTACATCGCGGGGACAATCTATTATATAGAGATCTGAGCTTGCCTCCAACACTTGCGGTGGTAAGCAACATTTTGAGGTTATTTCGAGGATGCTGTGCCTCCTCTGTTCGCTTGTGTTGTCGGCGTCAAAGAAGCCGTTGAGGCTGCGTCGTGTCAGATTTTGGCGCTTATTTTCGGGGGTGAGGTGGCTGAGCCTGCAGGGCAGCGCATAGCGCAGGGGCGGGCTTAAAAAGGGATCCAGGTACTGTATCGTGATTTGCTGCAGCAGGGATAGCAAACGCCTCTCAAATCAAGCCACAGAGATTCCAAGCAACTATGACGAATCAAAACACCAAAAGATTGGATGGCGACGCCTAAATCGAGCGGACCCTTGTCACCAGCCACACCAGCCACTCAAATGTTTCTTCGTCTTGAAACACTTCCGGAGAGGCACATCCAACGGCAAAGCCAACATGTGGCCGCCCTGCAAGAAACAGAAATCGCGTCCAATGGTGAGATGACAACTATGAGGATGAGGATCCTCCTTTGACCAACAACCGGAAATCTTGTCATCCGAACAGAGGATTGAACCTCACAGCGCTTAGAATCTGCCTGATGCACATGACTCTCTTTGAGGAGGAAGTTCTGATGAATATTCTTGATCCTGCGGAACAGTCAAGGCACAGTTGCGAATGCAAAAACAAGGATAACAAGGATTCACATAAGTTGGTCTGCCCTTTCCGAACCGGTGAGCGGGCGAAAGTCTTGAAATTGGAAGGTAGAATCTGCCAACCTGAACCATGTTAGACAGGTAGTCTAATGGACAACATAACTAGACTCGCGGCTCGACGTCCTTCTTTAATCGTTCTTCCGTAATCTTGAAAATCTTCGGAATGCCACTTTGCTCAAAAGGCACATCCTCACGAATCATCTTCGTAATGCGCTTTGCTGTTCAAAAGATGGGAGGCATGCCACCTCCATTGTACCCAGCAAGGACAAAGTGATTTTCTTTGCCAGGAGCTTGTCCGCGGAATGGGTAACCATCGGCTGTGTGACCAATGATTTTGCATCTCAAGATCAGCCTCATATAATCACTCAAAAGGCGAGCAGGTGGACTTACTCCCAGACCACAAGTAATCAACCATCGCACCACTTTTCCTCCATCCCCGATTTTTTTTGCAATCACAAACTCAAAGTGAGGTCTAGCAGCCTCAAACACAGTACTATCATCACCATTGTTGAACCAGAGCTTTTTGTCCATCCCATAAGTATATTTTGCTCCTCCGCAGATAACTCGAGTTTCATCCAAGTTCCAACAAACGCTACCATTCGCTGAAGTCGCACTTCAACCCAGCTTCTCCATTCAACAAAATTCTCTAGTTCAAAATGCAACACAAGATGGGTATTTGAGTGAAGCAAACTCACTCAAGTTATCTGGAACAATGCGGCGATCTCAGGGTAAGCACCCAGCTGTCAGGCGCAGGGCACCAGTCACTCGTCCAGACCGTCACTCCGCTACCCGCGATATTGACACAACACAGGCAGATGGACAACGAAAACCTTCTTATCCGTACCTCTTAACTTCTTTACTTGGCCTTCCAACATAAAGAGGAAGTTGGTTCAGACGTTCAAACCTTCCAGTTGTTGAAATATCTCTCTGATTACGCATGATTGTGGCACAGAAATGTGAAGACACTCTTGGCAGCTCTTGAAGATTTGAAGCGTTACAGTAAGCAGCGTATCTGCTTAACTTCAGTGGATCCAACTTATTTATCATAGAAATATATGCCATCTATTCCCTCTATATTGCATACTCTAATACTCTAGCTTAATAGGCACAGCCTCTTTTGCACCACAGGCAAAGAAATATCAAGTTTCCCCAATGAAAATGAATCTCATATGTATACGAGGCACTTTTCTCTATTTGCCCAGCAATGACCCAGTACTCACTCAACACCAGCAAACCAATCAGCAAAAAACGCTACGTTATCCCACCAAAGAGACTTTGTGTTTTGTGTCTCGTGTTTTCGTTTTGTCCGTGATATGATGCATACGAAAGCAAAAGCAAACTCCCTCCCGTATCCCGAAAATTGAAATGCTCCAAAACTATGATTCGTCAAGTTTTACTGGACGGATGCCATGCGTTGTGACATGCTAGTTAAGTTAGTTTCGTGGTACTTGAAGGGAAGGGAAGGGAAGGGGGAAACTTACAAGTCAAAGAACGCAAACTGGCTGGGCTGGCTACCAAACTCATACACGAACCTCGAAGCAAGGTAACTACCAAAGATAGCTCTGAGGTAATTGTCGGGGACTCTCTCAATGATCAAGTCCAAGCCAATCTTATCGAGCAACAATTTCGGCAGTGCATCAGCTAACACCGATCCTCTCAACTTCTCATTCTTCCACAGATCTGTCCCCTGCAGCTCTTCGTCTAGCTTGGTGATAGCCACACTCAGAGTGTCGCTGAGCGTTGATCTCGGGATCTTGGTTAATTCGTGTTCACGCCAGATAGCCTCGAATTCCAAGCGAGCGTTGTCCTTGATCTTCTCTTGGACGGCTTTGACGTAGGCTTGGTAGAATTCCGGCGGGTTGCCGTCGGCGCCAACACACATGTTTTGCACGAAGCCTTCGTCGTCGAAGGATAAGGAGGCCAGAACTTCGAGGGAAGACGAGGTGACGCCGCCTTTATTGGCACTGGCGTCCTTGAAGAGAATACAGCCGGCGGCTTCGAGACGGAGCTTGGCGTCTTGGGTGATGAAGAGGTTTGCGCCTTCAACTATGTATGGGATGGTGGATTTGTGGTTCTTGATCAATTTGCCGACGCTTGAGAGGTCGATAGATTCGGGTCGGCCACCGCAAGGGACGAAGGAGTCAGTCAACCCAGAATCTCGGAGGTGGAAGGTATTGCGGAAAAGTGTTCCGTTGTTTATAAGCTCGCCAGATGGCAGCTTGACGTTGTTCTCATCGACAAGCACACGGTATCCGGCCTCCGAGAGCTTCGTCATGTCAAATTGAGAGATCATGACACGCTTCTTGGCAAGTCGAATGAGTTCGTTGCGATCAATTCCGTTAGGATCCACTAACACACCGCTGCCATCAACAACCGCGGTGTATTTCTCATTGCTAAGGAGGATCTCGTTGCTTCCCAAGTCACCGTCGGGCCCACCAGTCTGCATCTTCCGAACTTTGCTAGGGTCCAGCTCAAGCTTCCGGTAGATACCCTTAACAAACTCACGGACTGACAGGGTAGTCATGCCATAAGCGTCATGGGGAATACCACCAAGCTTTGGAGATTTGCCAGTGAAGAAGGACTTCCACCAAAGTGCACCACGCTTCCGAGCGTGCTCAGTTGCCCAATCGACGAGGTCTGCAGTGTTCTCATCAGGGCCCATGAAAAGAATCTCTTGCTTGCCGTAGAGATCCACAATCGGGTTCTTAATACCTGGCGAAGCAGCTGGGAGGAGAAGATCCATAATGCTGTCGATGTACTTTTCGAAAGCAACACTGCCCTTGTTTTGGTGCGCGGCATCAAGCAGGATAACACCCTTAGAGCCGCCCTCGGGGATATCCTTATTCTTGCGCTGCTGGGTGTTCGCAAGACCATAATTCTCATCGAACATGGATCGAGCGTTAATGGAGTAGGCTTCCTTATTCCGGGACTTGACAATGCGGATTCCTCCTCTCGCGATATCACGGAAACGAAGATGGAAGCCTCGACTCTCAGAGCTAATGACTAAGAACATTCCATAGAGAGGTTGAGGATACTCAATCTCGGGGAGGAAAGCCGGGTCGAGACGAAAACTCAGCGCAACCTTTGTAGGGGTATAGAAGTTGGTCTTGAGAAGGGCTTTGTTAAAGATTCGGAATGCGTTCATGACCATCTCCTCGTGCTCGTTATCGACCGTCCTGGTGATTAAGTCCCCGATCTCTTTATCGGATAGGACCTCAGCTGACGGCGCGGGAGGCACCCAATCTTCGACATAACCCGGCCCGAGGGTCAAATGGGTGTTGGCGAAGGAGGCATACAGAGTACGAATCAGCTCAGGATGGGACTCGATGATCTCGAAGATGTAGCCAGCAGTGAACGTCTCAGTCCTCAGGCGTCGCTTGATATTCGAGAGAATCTCTACGTGGGCGCTACTGTCCTTGTCCAAAGCCGACACCAAAGAGGCATAGTCGGAGCCTAAAGATCTGTTAGTTTTGATGATATATTAGAAGGGAAGTTCGCTTACCAAGACGGTTCAAAAAATGCTGGACAAACACCCAGAGACAATGTCCGTAAATAGTCTCTTGAAGACTTAATCTACCAGAAGCAAACAAAGCCTGGAATTTGTTCTGAGGAATGCAGTAAAGTAACGATATCTCCTTGGTGATCTGGTGAATAGAGGCCTCGAGTGGCGGAAACTTTTTGGATTCTAAGTTTGCCGCAGGCTTGAGATAGAGACAAATGACAGTGATGCCATTGCTGAATTGCTCGACGTACTTTCTGGAACTGGTCACACCGTAGTAGTGGTACAAGTCCGAGAGAGCACTGAACATGCCTGCTGCTGTCCTACGACGGAACGCAACGACGAGTCTCTTCTCCTTAGAGCCCTCAATGTCAAATACCTCAATCACGGGGCCATTTCTGGAGACTGCCAAGTCGATGATCTCTTGGTAGATTTGTTTTGTATTCTTCGTAGCCTTGGCAAGGAACATCCGGTCTGCAATAACCTCAAGTCGCGTCTCGGTGGGTGCCGCCTTTGGGTCAACAAACATGCATTGGTAAACGAAATAGCAGCGCATGGTTGACTTTGAAGCAGTAGTGCCAGACAGATTTGTTGGCGACCGGAAAGTCTCCACACGGTAACTTGAGTTCTGTGTGGAGGCATCGAGGTATTTCTTCTCGAGTCTGTGCTCATATCGAGGACCACTGATATTGCTGATACCGGGCTCACTAGTATCGATGTAGATTGCGTGATCAGCGGCTTCCATGTCCAATCTAATTTCATCTCTCTTGTCCTTGCGGGCAAAAGCAGCAATCTTGGCGGCATAGAGGGAAGTAACATGGCTCACAATGGCATCGACATTCTCCAGTTGAAAGTAGACATCGTCGATTCCGAGCTCATTGTAGAACCAGTTTATTTGCTCATCGATCATAGGATCAGGGATCCAAGAAGCTTCCTCAATTTTCCCCTTAACTTTGAACATTTAGCATACGTCTAAATTGCTTGCGGCAAGTGTAGAAAAGGAACCGAATAGTCGAGAAAAGGAAGGGTGATTAAGAGATATAAATAATGTGAGACTGATTGGGCTCAACTAGTAGAGTCCAGCTTCATTCTTGCAATAATATTCCAACTGAAGAATCGTGACTTACCCTGGAGCATTTGCGCCTTCTTGCCCTTAAATTCTGGAGCAATATATCCCACAGTGGCAGAGCGCAGGACTCGGTGTCCATTGCCATTGCCATTCTTATATGGTACGCTGAAATGAGTCGGTTGAGGAGATGGGTGTCGGTCGGGAGTTGCAACTACATCCTTGATAATTTTGTTGACGGGGGATAGTGGGGAGGTAGGGACTTCGAGGCTCGCCATATCGTCGAGGGGGTCGATGTCCTCGGGGAACGGAACGTCAATAGATTCGAAGTATTCGGGGAATTTCTCCGCGTAGTCAGGAAACTGAAAGGTAGGACCCATAAGGTCAGCAGAATTCAGAGTTAATGTTTCCGTCATTGTGTTGGTATGCTGGCCCGAGAGTTTGCTAAGACCTCAAAAGAAAGAATGACACTGGAGTGAGGAAGGGGAGGGGGAAGAGCCCAGGAGCGAACTGCCCGGCTTTTATCTTGGACTCAAGCACGTACTTTTGGCTCCCTACTCCTGACGAGGTCTCGATGAGTCGCACGGCTGCACGCGTACGAGGCGGTATCTCTGCGAGGTCGGCGGATTGGTACAGGTTTCCCTTGACTGCCAGCGGTGAGCCCCTTGTTACGGTAAATCTAATAGGAGCGATAAGAAAGCTTGTGGAATGGGGAAGCCAAGGTTAAAAGCAACGTACCGGCAGCACAGTTCGTACCTGTGCGACTGCTATCCGCCTGGAGGTGCTCGAACGATTTGTGTGACCGGGTAGCGGCTGGGGAGGTTGCGCAAGATCTTTGTCGTGCTGAGCAGGCGACTGGGGGAAATGGTCCGAAGTTTTAAGTGCAGATCTGACTTTCCAGATGCCTCGGGAGCCGCAACGAATGTGACAAGTAGCGTGCAAGGCGAACGTGAGGGCCTCCGCTGCCGTCAGGGACAAGGACAGGAGATTAAGAAAGGAGGGAGGGAGACCAGGACGAGGGGCAGTAAGCTGAAAGCTGGGACGGGTGTTTCAATGGATGAACTCTGAATACTTGCGCAATGAGCGAGGAGGGGAACGATGAGCCATTTAACAGCAGACGGCGGTTTTATATATCAGGCGAGAGCGAATGCTAAGCAATGCAAAGCAATGCTCTCAAATGGGGTTGTTAGTCCATTTCTCGATGATGCAACTGAAAAAGTTTCCGTACCTGAGTGACGCCCTCGACCCTCGACCCTCGTGCCCCGCCCCAGAGAGCCGGTTATTCAAGGCAGAGCGAGGGGGGGGGGCCTGGCCTTGACCAGAAAGAAGCCTAGCCCGCACCCAAAAGAGCCCGCTAATTTCCTGTTCCGGACTAGCGCATTCCGCTCGTGTCTATTTCAGGTGTGCGACCTCGTGTGCCCTCGTGTCTTGGCTACGGGCTGCACGATGGGGCAGGGGTTGCCCGCCACACCATCGGCGGTGCAGATGGTGCAGACGGCAGTGGCAGCCACGGTGAAGACGAGTCCCGTGATGGGCGGCCGTGACTAAACTGACCCCGCGCCTAGACTCCTCCAGGATTTCACGGGGGTAATGAAAACTATATCAGACTCCAGAGGGAGAAGCTTATTGCCAGCGCCAAACGTAAGAGTCCCAGATACATCACAATTTGCGACATCTCATGACACCGAGTTGCAGTTGCTATTACCACATAGCTCAATGCACCTCTCGCCCTCGCCGTGCCAACCGGCCCATCACGCCTCGCCTCGCCTCCCTCCCTCCCTGCCTCCTTCCCCTCCTCTCAAACTCTGTCAACTGACGGGGGAGATTTGTCCAGGCCACGATTGCTTCAATACCGCTGTCCGCTTGGGCCAGCGTCTGAACCCTCGGGGGACGTGTCCAATCTTCCAGAATCTACACCGCTGGATATCGCCATCAAAAGACCGCTTTGCATGCTTGCTTGCTGCAAAGGCCAACCAGGCCAGTCTCCTGAGTCAGGGAGACGAGTTTACCAAGAGACGGTAATTGCTGGCATGTTATACCAGGCTAATGTTAAGTAACTTTGCCATTTGGAATTCAATGCCAATTGTGACTCCGAGCTCTCCTTTCCCCTTTTTTTTATTTTCTTCAATTAGACACATCCCAGTCAGAGTTCACGGTTGCTAGGGATAAGGTCGGCCCCAACCTTAGCCACATGCCGAGCCCCTTTTATTAAGGGTAGTTGCCACTTTCACGTGTCCGCCAAAACTCCCGTTCCCGTCGCCCCGAATACGGTACCCGAATCCGTTAGAGACTTCACCACTCTCTAGTAAACTCAAAATAACGTTCAGCTGTCAAACACGCACCAAATTAGCTGAAGTTGCCATTACGTTTCAGCCATGGCATCCCTTGACCAGAACCTGCACGTGCTGAGCAGAGAATATGCAGTGTCGCTTGATGCCCGAGACCCTCTTCGCCATCTTAGGCCCGAATTCCTCATCCCCTCCAAAGCTCAATTGAAGGCTAAATCTTTGCCGGAAGCAGGTAAGAAATGCTGCTTCCAATGTTACGTTCCTCGTGCTGAAGGATTGTAGAATCAAGTGACTCGTCATCACTCAATGCTTCTGTCTATCTGTGCGGGAACTCGTTGGGTTTGCAACCTAGGTTGACATCGATTCGCATGCAGCAGTACTTTAGTACTTGGGCTTCACAAGGGGTTTTTGGGCACTTCAAACCTCTCAATGAATCTCCTCTGCCAACGTGGTTGGATGCAGATATCCGGGCTTCCGAGGCAATTGCCCCCATTGTTGGCGCCCAAGTGTCCGAGGTTGCTGTTATGGAAACATTGACTGCGAATCTACATCTTCTTATGTCTGCTTTCTACAAGCCTGATATTAATGGCCGGCATAAGATCATTATCGAGAACCAAGCATTCCCATCAGATCACGTGAGTCATATTTCCTTTTGGAAGCCGATGATCGAGACCAGTTCAGTGACTGGGAGCAAGCAAGGGTAAGTAGCTCTGAACCGCTGCTTGAAAATAGAGCCATATACTCTTCAGGAATGCTGGTAAAACTTCACGGAGCATGGGCAAATTTATCACATGTTCAGAGACAAACCCGTCAAGCTTCATCTAATAGCTTCCAGTTCGCAGCAGAGTCCCAGATTCTTCACCATAACTTAGACCCTTCTACATCTCTAGTCACCATAAAACCACCATCCCTCGCCAACTCCACGCTCACAACGGACCAAATTCTATCAGTCATTACCGAGCACGCCTCCACAACAGCCCTCATCCTTCTCCCCGGAATCCAATACTACACCGGCCAGTTCCTCGACATCCCGGCCATAACCGCCTTCGCGCACTCCCACTCCATCTTCATAATTTGGGATCTCGCACACGCAGTCGGGAACGTGCCTCTCCAGCTGCACGACTGGAACGTCGACGCGGCAGTCTGGTGCAGCTACAAATACCTAAATTCCGGCCCCGGCGCAGCTGGTGGTTTCTTCGTCCATGAAAACAATAGCAAAGTCTCAACTTCCGAAGCTGGAGATGGGAAGAAGGAGTTTGGTAAAAGGTTAAGTGGCTGGTGGGGAAGCGACAAGAGCTCGCGATTCGCGATGGATAATCGCTTCGTGCCAATCCCCGGCGCGGCAGGCTTCCAGCTTTCGAATCCGAGTATTTTGGATATCACGAGTTTGACAGCTTCGCTTGAAGTCTTTGAGAAAGCTGGGGGAATGGGCCATCTCCGAGAAAAATCTCTGAAGATTACTGCTTACCTTGAGAATTTGCTTTTGAATATGGGAGCTTATGAAGAGAAGGTGTTTGAGATTATCACCCCCAAGGAGAAAGAAGGGAGAGGAGCCCAGCTTAGTTTGAAATTAAAAGATGGCTTGCTGGATGTAGTTATGAAGGAGTTAGAGGAGAAGGGCGTGGTGGTTGATGAGCGGAGACCGGATGTTATTCGTGTGGCGCCTGCGCCACTGTATAATAGTTTTGGGGATTGTTGGGAGTTTGTAGAAGCGTTTAGGGAAGCGGTTCAGGTTGCTGTTAAAGCTAAGGGAGGCGAGGTGAAGGCTGAGGGGACGAGGGAGTTCGAGAAGACGAGTTGAGTGAGGATATATAATGTACTTACAAAGGAAGGATATAAATTTTGCATTAGTAGATCACCCACTTGTTATGAATACCTTCTCCTGTACACTTCCTCACTTATTTCAGGTAAAGCTACTGAGCCGTGTTGTTACTTCCTGGTGAGACTAAAGTCGAATGTCCGAGCCCTCTTCAAATAAGACCGAAATTTCTCCATAATTAAGATGTACTATTGTACTTTCCTCTCACAGTTCAACTCAATTAATGAACAATACCCCGCATTTGACTGGCCAAGATTGAGCGGATTCCAGATTCTGCTCTTGCAAAATTCTTCACCATATCTGGTGACGCCGAAGAAGTGAATCGTCAACCTGGAGATATTGTTTCTAGGGAGAAATCCAAGCTAACTTTTGGAAGATTTGTAAAAGGAAAGTTGTTTAAGAGAAAGCCTTATTTTCTCACTTTATCACTTAGAGTTTAGAATAATAATAAACCTAGTAATTCGAGTCCTAGTCAAAAGTAAGGGGAGTTTGACCCCTGTCCACGGCAGCTGCGGATCCCTGTCAAGATCATGAGTTGAAAACGAAATCTCGCAATCACGCGAAAAAAAAGTTCAGACTTCAGAGCAACGCGGAAACTCCACGAGCCTCCACGCCTGCCAAGTCCTATGTTCGCGACATTATCCCGCAGGAGCTCGAGAGCCAGGAAAGCTTACATATGTTCATCATGTCTGCACAATGCCCTCACGCATGCTCCTCCCGGCCCCCTTCAAGCAGGTGGAGCTGATCGCGCGCGGCGAGTTTTGTCCTTCTATTCCACTTCCACTTCCAGCGATGCCCAACCCCCCAACGAGGCCATCGAGCCTGCCGAAACTCCGAAGACGGAAGCTGCTGAAGATGGAAAGGCTGCCGCCGTTGCAGATAGTGCCGAGGGGCAGAGGCTGGGGAAAGGAAAGAAGCCCAAGGGGCGAAGGCTATCGAACTCGGAGAGCGCATTGAAAGGCTTGAGACAGTCGTTGGCGTTGGCTGTAGAGCAAGAAGTTGTCCTCAGCCGCAGAGACCGGGTTGCGCAGACGGTAAAGGGGAATGCTGCTGCTGTTCGAACATCGAGGGTGGCACGAAGGCTGGAACTTGCGCAGATGGTGAAGGGAAAGGAGAAGAAAGCTGCTGAGACTGGTGAGGCCAAGAAGGATACTGTCAAGGCGCCGAAGACCAAGAAGGCCACTTCCAAGACATCAAAGGCCAAGAAGCAGAGCGATGAAAAAAAAACTGAGGGGTTGTCTTCGCTGGTTCGACAGTTGGCCGTAAGGGAGGCAAGGCCCTGTTTTCGAAGCGTAGTCGGTCATAAGTCCACGGATATGACAGAGAAGGGCGAGGAGAAACCTTCCACAGGGGACCAGGAAGCCCAGGGTGTTGTCGGGAACGCTGATAAGAAGACGACCGTCCTTTGTCTTAGGACGCGTACAGACCCGACAAATCCAGATTCTTCTGCAGTTCCCGCCTTCTTAGCAAAATACCCAGAGATTGAGAAGAAGGTTCGAGAGTTCCAAGAGTACGCCTCAACAACCCAAGCGGAGGATATTCCGGGGGGGCCAAGTGAGAACTTACTCAAAAGGAGATTATCAACGAGAAGGAGGACACTGTTCAAATTGATTAAGACTGGGCGACTGTCACGAGAGGAGAAACAAGTTCTCAGGAAGCTGCTGAGACCTTCTATTAGCACCAGAGCCTCTCATGCTTTACTCAACCTGACGACAGTGGAAACCCCCTCGGCTGCTGTTGCCAAACGTAAGAGTACGACACTCGTAGCAGCCCCTTCAGCTGCGCCTGTCAGGGGACGCGTGAGACCAACAACGGAAGCACCAATACAGAGCGAGAAGCCCGGCCCCATATCAGCGGCAAGAGGAACCACTAAACATGAAATCGAGACAATCAAGGCGAACGAGCTCCAGCTCGTGCCCATTGACAAGGAGCCACTCGAGGTTCCAAGCTTGGCTTATGGCCTGGAAAGAGTCCTGTTCAACCCTGGAGTCTATCACCTCCAAGATCCTCGATCTCGAGTATTCAATTTCGATCCTTATTTGCAGACTATTATGCCCGTCAGCGAATTTGACTTCAACGCTTTGAAGCAGTATATCACTTCTTCTCGCGACAAGACGCTTCTCTCAAAGGCCAAGGAAGAGGAGAAGAAGTATACCGGATCGACGTCCAGCATGACAGCTGCGCTAGGGCATTTCCATTTTCTGCTGTCCCAGTGGCGGCCAATCACCACTGGTATTCTATCACAAATGTTCCCTGTTGAGTTCAACACATTTACCGCCCTGCAGCGTGGTCCAGTTGCAGTATTCTTACGTTGGAGAGATGGGACTTATGCCATCGATGCTGACAAGGAGTACGACGACTCCAACATCCTGATGATGCTCGGCAAATCGATGGAGAAACTTCTCACTCTGTCAACCGACGACTTTGAGAAGTATCGGAAGGCAAACTCGGACCAGATTTCGGAAGAGCAACGGAACGAATCCGAGCCATTTCACTACACGACTATGGGAGACTTTCTACTGAGATCCCAGTTAGATGCTCATGATCCTAGACTGCCGGGCACTGGTATGTTCGATCTCAAAACCAGAGCCGTGATCTCTGTCCGCATGGACACCTCCGCTTTTGAAGAAGGGAGAGGGTACCAGATCCGCGGCCGTCACGGTGAATGGGAGTCTTTCGAGCGGGAGTACTACGACATGATCCGCTCTGCTTTTCTGAAGTATTCGCTCCAGGTCAGAATGGGCCGTATGGACGGCATATTCGTCGCCTTCCATAACACCGAGCGGATTTTCGGCTTCCAGTACATCAGTCTCCCAGAAATGGACTACGCGCTGCATGGCACGGACAACACTGCAATCGGAGATTCCGAGTTCAAGCTGAGCTTGGAGTTACTGAATCGTGTGCTTGATCGAGCGACTGCTAAGTTCCCAAAGCAGTCGCTTCGTCTGCACTTTGAGACGAGAGATAGCGCGACGCCGTTTATGTACATTTTCGCTGAGCCGGTTGCTGAGAAGGACGTCGAGAGGATTCAGGCGACGAATAAGCTGAAGATTGAGGAGTTTGAGAGGGAGGTACTTGGAGTTACTACTTCGAAGTTGACGGAGGAGCAGAAGGAGGCTGAATGGGCGAAACTGAGGGCAAAGGTCGAGGAGGAGATGCAGCAGGATGAGCTTGGTATTGAGAATGCGGAGGAGGCAAAGATGCAGTCTGGGTTGGATGAGTTGGTCATGCAAGAGCAGTATAAGGCGGAGGAATTGCTGGCTACGACTACTTTTGAAGATGGGGAGGAGAATGAGGAAGATGATGAGGAAGATGAGGTGCTGATTGAACAATTGGAAGACGGCGACGAGGAAACTCTTGAAGAGGAAGAGGGGCAAGACGAGGAAATCCTAGAGGAAGACGAGGGTCACGATGAACAAAGCGAAGGGGCTGTAGTTGAAGATGGAGATGAGAATCTGGAAGGCAACGACCTTGACGAGCAGACTATTATTGACGAAACCCTCGCAGATGATGCGGCGGAGTCGGATGAAAGTCTCGAAGAACAGGACCTCGAGGAGCAAGATACAGCAGAAAAAAACCTGTTAGATGATCTCCAAGAGACGGAAGAGTCGGAAAGTTTACAGGAACGGGATGTTGAAGAGCAAACCTTAGCCGAAGAGATCGTAGCTCAAGATCTCGAGGAAGCGGACTGGCTCAAAATCATTGGCGACGAAGAAGAAACTCTTGCCGATGAAGAGAGCAACAGAGCTGACCCAGAGCCACCTAACATCAATAACGACATTGCCAAACTCACAGCAGCAGGAACGTTGAGCGGCTCCACAATTAAAGAGGCTGTAAAAGCAGCATACGCTAAACGCAAAGCCCACCAAGCCAAGAAGAGAGGCAATAAAGCCAAGACAAGCAATAAAGCCAAGAAGACAAGCAATAAAGCCAAGAAGACAAGCAATAAAGCCAGTGAATCCACAGACGGGGAAGCCACCGAGGCCACGAAAAATCCCCTCCTCGCCATGACGCTCGTGATCCGCAACAAGGTCAACAACAAGTACGTCAAGCGCCCGGAATCTCTCGAAGGCCACGAGAAGTGGGACGTCGAGTACGCTTTATCTGAAGTCGAGAAACTCGAGAGCGCGCATAAATTGTACGAGATGACGAAGGCGAGGAGATTTAAAGCATTGACGAAGAGTTTGGATCTGAGTGCCAAGAATGCGTGGAATAATACTTTTATTGAGAGTATTAAGAAGATGAATGAGAAGGGACGCGTGTGGAGGGACAAGCAGGATAAGATTGAGAAGCGGCTGCCCGTTAAGACTTTGGGGGTTAAGGGGGGGAAGGAGATGAGGGCGAAGGATAGGGATGTCTGGCATCAGGGGAAGGAGGAGTGAGCTTCATGTGGATGGGAATTTTCTTTGTGATTGATTGCATAGGGTGGCGGGTGTAAAATAGGTGGCATAATGGGCATTGTGTTATGATTAAAATGGCGATTGGTCAGATTTGGAACAAAGGTGTGTAAAATAAAGAAGTAATGTACAAAAGACTCATCACTCATAATCTGATAATCCTATCGTGTGTATATATGTTCCGTGTAGGTGCCAGCAACGTATTGGGCCTCGCTTAGCAAAGAAATCAAAAAAAAATCATTCAAGATCACTTCTGCACCCTCCGGGAATCTTCTCATAGTCAGAACACAATTCACTTTTACACCTCTCTCTGCTTTCAAGACTCACCGAACCCGGGGCCAGCGCACACACCTCACTATAGAAGAGAGTATGGGAAGCGCTGATTTTACCACTCTATAAGATTGCGTTAGAGGGAGGCACGTTCAAAGTGGAGTTCAATTCTGGACGTACAAACCAAGAGTGCGACGAATAAGAGCATTGCTCCCAAAATTTGTCTTATTTCAATTTATCAAACCTTCAAAGTAAGCAGGCCCCACTTGGAAACGAACTCGGCAATGAGCCAACTCCGATTTTCCATTTGGTGAATGATGTATAAAACAAATCGGTGAAAAACTTGAGGAGATGATTCGAGAATATGTTCCAGATTATTGAACAGAGAAATCTCAGGTATTTTGAATTGAGAGAAAGGTTAATAATTCCGTTTTCTTTGTGGTGCCTCGCAAGCTGCATCAGCCTCGCCAACCAAGATTTCGTTCGCCAGCCAGCCAGCCAGCCTTTTTGTCTTCTTCGCAGCTCTCCTCTCTCCTCCCACCCCATCAGGGCCAGCACCACCAAAATGTCGGCCAAAATCGAAAAGATCATTGTGCGCCTGCAAGAAAAGTATGTTCTCCCAATCCCTTCTGCTCTCCTGCTCCCGGCTCGCAAACTCACATCCTGTTCGCCAGAATCGCTGAAGGCCAATTCTACGAAGCGCAGCAACAAACCCGCGTCGTCGCCGCGCGGTACATCAAATCCAAGACCTGGGACGCCGCCATCGACATCCTGTTCTCGGTCTCGCAATCCCTTCTCAAAGCAGGCCAAGGCGGCTCCGGAGGCGATTTGGGCATCTTCCTGATCGATGTGTATAAGCAGGCGGAGCTGAGGCCTGATGCGGGGAATAAGGGGAAGCTGTTGGTGTTGCTCAGGTTGTTTGATCCGGAGGAGCCAACGAGGAAGACGTTTGTTGGGGAGATGATTGGGTATGTATTCTCTTTTTTCTGCGGTTAAGTGAGGGGTAGGGGAGCGACTGGGCTAATTGAATGGATGTAGATGGTCTTCCAAATGCGGCGATTACCCTGCTGGTGAGCCGGAATTGCATCATGTAGCCGGATCTCTGTATGCAGAAGAGCACGATGCGTATGAGGCTGAACGACACCTCACGCTTGGAACGAAGGACTCTCCAGATGTCTTCGCGAAGCTGGAATATGAATGGTACACCCAGGACGATTCTCACACCGCGGCGTTATATGCCGCGAGAGCGGTGTTCCCGTACCTACTTGTGGGCAATGTGAGGGATGCGAGGAAGTCGCTGAGGTTGTTTACCAGTCGATTGACGGAGGCGAATACGGGGCTGGCCGTGCAGGATGTGAGCAGCACGGCTTCGGATATCAAGATCTATCCTAGCTTGCCGTTGCTCAATTTCTTGGGCTTGCTATTGCTGGCTGTGCAGAAGGGCACTGCAGATCTGTTTAGGCAGTTGAATAAGAAGTATGCGGAGCATATCAAGGAAGTAGGGATCTGGGACGAGGCATTGACCTCCGTGGGTGAGATGTACTTTGGGATTCAGAGACCGAGACAAGGGAATCCGCTGCTGGATATGATGGGAAGTATGTTTGGCGGTGGAATGGGGGGTGCTCCTGCAAAGCAACAGCCAAAACGTGTGGGTACTTCAGCTCCAGCTGCTGAAGGTCTAGACTAGACTGTATTCTACCTATGCTACGCTTTCCAAGCAACCTGTTTCGTAACGCCTGGGTATCTTATGCCGCAAAAATCAAAAGTATGGAGTGCTATCGAACAATCTGCTCCTCTTCTGCTTCGTACATCCAGTTGTCTTCTGCTAACCCCGCCACCTTCGCACGCATACTGGCTCGTACGGCTTCGAGGAGTTCTACCAAGATCAGCACTCAAATACCAAGGCAGATGTGAATTGTCCCACCAGCAGGCTCACTAGGAGCTCGATTCCTATCCCTCTGATGAAGCTTCACCGCATCTGCCAACCTCTGTCTCTCCTCTGTGCCAAATCAGCATAATCCTTTCCCTTCCCTTCCTCAGAGATAATACATACTCTCATCCTCCTGCGCATCCCCGTTCCCTCCCTCCTCCTGCTCATCAAACGACTGCATCGGCGGATCCCCAATCTCGAACTCCCCATTCTTATCCCGTATCACGATATCTGAGGTGTCGGACTCGGGCTCTACGTCCAGCCGCAGCGTTTCGGCAGATGTGGAGGTCGAGGAGGTCGTGGGGCGCCGGCTGAGGTGTTGGTGGAAGAGGTTGCGGCGCACGTTGTTGGTGGAGCGGTTGCTTGAGTTGCTGGTTGTTGCTTGGTGTCGGCGTTCTGGCATTTTGGTTTGTGTATTTGAGCGAGTGTAGGGGTGAAGGGGAAAACAATGTTAGGTTATGGTGAGGTTTGTTGATGTTGTTGGCAAGGCTTGACGAGGCTCGCTTGGAGATTGTGGGGTAGGAAATCCCTTTGAACCTCATCTTTCCATCCTTCTTCTACATCCTTCACATCGGCTTGATTCTTCAAGATGGGAATGAAGAGCTTTCGAGATGAGTAGCACTTTCGATATTCAGCCTATTGGCCGATTTGTTGGCCAGAGCGCTGTCATAAAAAGACCTAAGGTGAGTGCAAAGCCCTTTTCCCTGCATTGCATCGCTTCGCTAGTGTCGTTGTGTCCTCTTTCGATTGCCAATACATTTCATTTTTGCGCCTTGGCTATTACTAGTTTCATTGAAGAGCTCTCAAAGAAATATTTCCCCGTCCTTTTATTCACACAGTTGCAGGAAATAGCATGTTTCTCATATGGCGACAAACACCAGTTTAGACTGGACGGCTCGTCAATCAGATACTACTGGCCTCCAACTTTAGGAGCTGATCTTGCACGAGGTTTTGATACCTTTGAGAAGCTTGATGATAAGGCAGATGATCATCTTGATAGTTTGCTAAAGACGATCATTGCCCATGAGCAAGGGCTGGGGAAGGCCGTTGAGGCGGACCTCATCACTTGGAGAGGAATGATGACCAAGGTGAGCTTCGATCTTTAGTCAGGAGAGGATCTTTACAGAGAGAATGCTAAGACAAATTAGTTCATGGCGGCAATTTTCAGTGACCGAGATGGGTAATGCCCCTGGAGCTCGGCAAAGAATAAAGTCGCTGACTTTAATTCAAAGCTTCGAAATGAACGCCACGCTTTTCCAAGTGGGCACACCTTGAATTGTATTTTTAGGCTAAGCTGACCAATGATATGTGAAGGACACCATGTATGCTCCAATAGTCATCTCAAGTGCAACTACTAAGTCAAACAGCTTCCTCGAAGAGAATCACTCATACAAACTTAATTCTCAAGCAAAACAATCTCAACAAGTTTCGCAACCTGGAAGGCCATCACAGGATATGATGTCGTTTTGGGGCAAGTAATATCACGATTATCGAGAATAAATGGTAACTAACTGAGGTAGGATATAAATTCGAGACATTGTGCTTGTTGCCGTCCATTTGGGCGGAGACATCACGAGATTACATCGAAAATCGAGAGAACGAAATTGTCAACAATCACGCTCAATATTGTTCTGTCGTGAAAACTGGCATTGGCAATACGGTGATGATTCTCGGTGGTGAAGTCGATGCAGGCAAGTTTCAACCTCTCCATCGTGTATGACACTGACAGCTACAAGTATGGGATTCAAAGCCGACCGATGGTAGCCCCATCAACTGGGTCGAATTGAAGACGAGCGCCGATATCCGAAATGATAGGGACATGATCACTTTCGAGCGTAAACTCATGAAATTCTGGATACAATCATTTCTCCTTGGGGTTCCCAAAATCATTGTCGGATTTCGGACGCCGGATGGGATCTTGAAGAGAGTCGAGGAGATGGACACGGCTTCGATACCTGGGACAGTGAAGAGGCGTGGGAAAGGAACTTGGGATGGCAATATGTGTATCAATTTTGCATCGGCGTTACTCGATTGTAAGCCTGGTTTGCATGGTGTGGGGTTTAGCTAACAGAAGTAGTCTTAAAAGTTACGATCACTGACGATGGAGTTTGGAGGATTCGAAGGAAAGAGAAGACTTCCACTATCGAGGTGTTCCAGGTTGAAGAAACGGGACATGGAGATATTCTCTCTGATGAGTTCATCAACTGGAGGATAAAGCTTGCGTTGAATCGAAAGCCACCTGAGACGACGGCAGGGACTGAGAAACTCCCACCTATGGACACGAATCTAGCAGAAGCTCCAGTATAGGGAGAAACCGATTCTTATGATAGGTCGACATCAAGTACTACTGTAGAAATATTGTACCACCTCCGATGGGTACTTTGGCTCATGGGTCACGTGTGATATTAATGGGAGACTCGCTTCCCTGATCTCAACAGTGAATGTCGATCTGTTGCAAATAAAGTCAATCCGGGGCGAGAAGTATTCGGGTTCTCCAACTGGTCAAAGCACCGGGAGAATAGTTGATTGGCTCCGTATATTTGCCAAATCGGAATGCAACTCGCTCTGAGACAGGACCGCTGACCGCCTACGATAATCCAACAGCCACAAGTTGGGTCCTCAACCAAAAATATACGGCGCTATAAACTAGAAGATACCCGCACATGAGTTCCGAGGTAGTTTGAAAGTTGCATGCCTCACAAGCCCAAGTTTTCGGCTTCAATTGGTTTGTCACACAAGCACCTTCCTAACCTCGCTTCGTTACTGCGTCAATTTGTCAATATCGTTGTCGATGAGCCGAGGCTTCCTTGAAAAAAGTGCACAACCCTCAACAAATCAATGGGGAAGATATCAAGTCTGTCAAGCCGCCAGCTTCTCAGACCCTCATGGAAATCGACAACCCTTCATAATTCCCATCGATTCTCGTCCGCTCTCGCCGTCAAGATGGCCCCAATACCAGAGCCGTTCAATCCCGGTCTTCCCCAGAACACTCCGGGGCTCCCTCCGTGAGTCACCCTTGCTTGAGCCGTCGCATCCACTCCTGACTGCCAAAATAGCAAAGTGCCGGACACCTCGTATCCCATCGAAGTCAGAAAGAAGCTCGGAATCTACGGTCTCACGCCTCCCAATGTTGAGAGTCACGCTCTCCAAAGCCAACGGTGCATGAAGCAATTGGCATCAAAAACCACCCCTATCGAGAAATACATCTATCTCAGCAACTTGAGAAATACCAATACCCACCTCTTCTACCGGCTTGTGCTTGAGAACTTCACTGTATGGATTTTGTTCTTTGCTGGGCACGTGACCAAAACTAACGGTTTTCTGCAGACGATCGCTCCCTTGATTTATACCCCTGTTGTTGGTGAAGCATGCTTGAAGTGGTCTGAGATATATCAGCGACCAGAGGGTATGTTCATCGACCCTCAAATTGAGGAGAGGGTATCTCCTGTCAGAGGACCCCCCACTCTTCCTGAGCTGTCCATTGTGAAAGTGGGAGCTGACTTCGACAGGACTCTATGTCTCGTACAAGGACCGAGGTTCAATCATTGATGTTTTAAGGAATTGGCCTCAACCTAATGTGGAGATCACCGTTGTTACCGATGGCAGTCGTATTCTTGGACTTGGTGACCTTGGTGTCAATGGGATGGGGATTCCTGTTGGAAAGCTGGCACTTTACACAGGCTGTGCTGGTATTCGACCCGAAGCTACCTTACCGTTGACATTGGATCTTGGAACGAACAATGAATTGCTGTTGAAGGACCCCCTCTATATGGGCGCCAAGATGAGAAAAGTTTCAGAGAAGGAAGAGATAGAATTCCTAGACGAATTGATGGTTGCACTGAACACAGTATGGCCTGGGTTAGTAACTACCACGAACGCTTTCGAGATGCGAGCTAATATAATGAAGTATTGTCGTTCAATTTGAGGACTTCAAGAATCCCTTCCCAGCACTTGAGAAGTACCAACATCAATACACTTGCTTCAATGACGATATTCAAGGAACTGGAGCTGTCATATTGGGAGGTATCATCAACGCATTGAAGAGCACTGGAAGACCTATCAGGGATCACCGCGCTGTATTCATGGGCGCAGGAAGTGCTGGTGTCGGTGTTGCCAAGCAAATTGTTGAGTATTTCATCAAGGAAGGTCTGACTGAAGATGAGGCCCGCCGATGCTTCTGGTTTGTTGATACTAAGGTACGTTCCTAATTTGGACAACCCAGGGCATATACTGATCTACACCTAGGGTCTTATCACCAATGACAGAGGAGACAAGCTTGCCCAACACAAGATATACTTCTCTCGGGACGACAACAAGGGACAGCAGTTCAAGTCGTTGCCAGAGGTTGTTGAATATGTCAAACCAACGATTTTGATGGGACTGTCAACAATGCGAGGCATCTTTGACAAATCAATTCTCCAAAAGATGGCTAAGCTCAACGAACGTCCAATTATCTTCCCCTTGTCGAATCCTTCCAGCAATGCTGAATGCACGTTCGAGGAGGCTATGAAGCATACTGATGGCAAGGCCATTTTTGCGAGTGGAAGTCCTTTCCCACCCTATCTTCATAATGACCAAGTGATGCAACCAAGTCAGGGAAAGTGAGTTATTCCGTGGTATCCTGAAAATAGTGTGAACCTTGTTACTGATCTCAATAGCAACATGTACGTCTTCCCTGGAATTGGCCTCGGCGCAATTCTTTGCAAGGCGATCCATATTACTCAAGAGATGGTATGCTCCCTTTGGCAACCACCTTTCCAAGTCCAAATACTAATAGACATCAGATCTACACCTCCGCCGTCGCTCTCAGCACGGCTATTAACACGAACGAGATCAACGCGGGCAGACTCTACCCCGAACTTGACCGAATTCGGGAAGTCAGCGTAATCGTCGCACGGGAAGTAATCCGCGAAGCTCAACGACAAGGTGTTGATCGCGAGAAGTCTATTCGCAACCTTAGTGACTCCCAGCTTGACGTCTTCATTCGGAGCAGGATGTATGATCCCACAAAAGAGTCCGGACTCGAAGAAATCGACACGCCAAAATTCCGAAGCTCATCCTCAAAACTTCGTGTTCCCGGTTCTCCTTCAAAGCTGTAGATGCACTGGGACCGGGTGTTAATTTGCTTGATTCTGCGGGTACGTTATGCGGATACACAAAATTCAAAGTGGCTGGGGGGTTTAGAAATTGCTTGATGATTAATTTCATTCGTCTAAATAATAATGGCGTAGCTAGTCAGCTGGGTATAATGCCAAATTTGTCTCTTCTTGACACCCGAAGCCGGTGAGGTGTCTAAATTTCATTAAGACACTCCTTTCCGACAATCGAGTCACCCGATCCTTCTACATCCTTCTCTTCTTCTTCAACCTTCCACTTCCATCTCCCAGTGTTGATCCCCTCCCTGTGCTCCTCACAAGCCACCGGCAACGCCAACCTCACCCTCATATCCCTATCTTCAAACAACTCCTCTACCTTCTCCCTTGTACACTCCTCATCCACCCCGTCAGCAACATACTCCCCTTCCTTCCCCACCTGCTCAATTTTCACCTGCTTGATGCAGAACGCCTCCCCGTTTCTCTTACACCGCACACAACACTTCTCATCAGGCCCCGCATGAGATGTATGTAAACGCATGCGAGTAGGCAAGACGTGAGAAGCGGTCGTGAAAGAACATTTCAGACCGCGGAGGTGGCATTGCAAACATGGATTTAGTTTTGGGAGGAAGGGGAAGATGGTTGATGGTGGGGGGAAGGAACTTGTGGGTGCTTGGAGGTTTGTGATTGAGGAGAGGGAGGTTGGAGGTGTTGTTTTGGTCTTGGTAGTGCGTGAGGAGGAAGGCGTGGGTGGATGGGAGAAGGAGAGGAGTGGGATGAATGGGATGATTAGGGTTAGTTTTGGGCGGCGGGTGCTGGGGATTATGAGGCTAAGTTTCTGGCGGCGTGTGTTGGTGGTTGTTTGTGCCATCGTTGGAAATTTGGATGGTGCTATGTGGAACGTGCGTGTTGGGTATGAGTGGACTGCTTGGCTTTGGAATGATGTCGAGAAAGAGCAGAGGTTCCTTGGGCATGTTGATACAAGGAGATGACAGATCAACCATTGTTCAGAACAATGCTGGATGTTTCGAGGAACAAGGAGAATGTAGCGGTGGGAAAGGCCTTGTCATTCCTAAAGTGTGAACAAGTCTAGTGCACCAGGTGTGTGTGCCTCAACTTGAGAACAAAGGGTTCTGCGTAAATCAAATCGATGAAGCTCTGTGCAGGTTCGGGGATTGTTCAGTACCATAATATAAGGCAAGCGCGATAGAGAAGCATTCATTCTCAATTTACATCTTGAGAAAAGGTAGGTCTTGAATTGGCTTCCTTCATTGGGTCTGCACGCCACAGGGAACCATATCAAAGTAGACAGATGTAGTTCGCAAATTAGAATGAATGTAGGAGGCCGTCTCGTGAAACTTTAAACTTCGACCAGCTCCCTATCCATCGGAGCTTCACATCTTCGTCTTCGTCTAGCAACTTCCCCTAGCCATCAGCCCGGCAAATCATCCTCTAAACTCGGTCTCTCTCATTTTCCAAATCAACAATGCCAACAACATTGGCATTTTGGTCAAGCTCAAGCTTTCTCTTTGCAACAGAAGCCTTCACCGGGTTCTTGGCTCTGAAAATATCGTCAAGTTCCTCAAGCTGCACCCTCAGTCAGTATATGTTCGATCTCGGAGACAATATTTTGACTTACAGTGCGGTTCTTGGTCTCGGGCATGAGTAGATAGATGATACCAGCCTGGATGAAACACCAGACCAAGAAGACAGCATAGGTCTTCCACTTGATGTTATCCAGAGCGACTGGGAAGCCGAATTGGTTGACGAGAGTACCTAGGCGTATCAATATTATGCATATATCACCAAAATTTACTGGGCATCTTACCAGCAGTCACGAACATTCCTGAGAATGCCATTCCCTTGGCACGCATTTCGAATGACAGAACCTCAACTGGGTAAAGTGCTTGCAAAGGAGTCCAACCGAAAGAGTATATACTCTGGAAGAGATAGATCATGGCAACGGTAACACCACTAGATACTTTTGAGCCGGTGGAGGCCTGAACACCAGAAGCAGCAGTTACACCGATCCAGCAAACGGCACAGCCGACGTTGACCCAAATGAGCATGGGGCGACGTCCGATGGTGTCAACGAACATGCTTCCAGTTGCAGCGAAGATAATCTGGACAGCGTTCATGGCAACGAAGAGATGACCCCTAGTGGTAGCATCTTTGATGCCTGCAGTCTCCAGGACACCTGCAAGGAAGTACGAAACAACACCTTGTATGTGTCAGTATTTGTTAGGTAGGCGTGACATGCAAAGGAGGGGTGCTGTTCTGGAACGTACCATTGCCAGCCCATTGACCGAAGAGAGAAGTGAGACAGTTGGCCATAAGGCGGTACCTGGACGGTCCATCGCGGAAAAGCGCACGATAATCCCACCAGCGTTTGTCTGCACCGTCTAACTCCAGATGGGCTTCGTATTCCCACATCTGGAGCTTGACCCATTCACTCTCTGGGTTTCCATTGCCGTGGTATTTTGTTAAGAAGTCCTTGGCTTGCTCCATCTTTCCATTTGTATAGAGCCAGCGAGGAGATTCGGGAAGGAGCCAGACGAAGATGAAAACGAGGCCAGGGAACATCATTTGGAGCCAAATTGGAAGGGTCCATGAGATGCTTCCAGCATGGTTGAGAACGCCGCTGGCTGCTCCACTGGCAACGATGGCACCCACAGGCCAGAAAACATTGTAGAGTGCGGTCACAGTACCACGGTACGCTGGATGAGAGATTTCGACGACATAGCAAGGACCTGCAGAGGACACAAGCTGGACACCCAATCCCATGAAGAAGCGGCCACCCATGAACTGGTTAACGCTGTGGGTGTGAACGCAAGTCCCCTGAATAATAACTCCAATGATGATGACAGCGGCTCCAATGAACATGCCAAACCTTCTCCCCCTGTGTTGCAAATTAGCATAATAAACCTTAAAAGTCAAAAAGGGCCGTGAGCCTCGGAGTCAGCTTGCTCCAACACCACAGAAATAAACGAGTGATGACACCTCCGAGGCGGTGCTCGGCATCTCACCTCTCATCGAGCAAGAAAGCAATTTAGTGTCAAAATAAGCTTACCAGGTGTCGAGCGCGGGCCCCACGAACGGGATAGCTACAACTGAACCAATTTGTGACATTGAACTGACGATACCGGCTTTGATTCCAACACTTCCGACCTCGAAAAACGCCAGGAACTGGTCGTTATTGAGGAGGTTACCGAACATAGAGGAGTCGAAGCCGTTAGATGTAGAGCAGAAGAATCCAATTGCTGAGCACCCATAGAGTACAAATGCAATGGCATTCCACCTGGAAGCTCGGAGTCAGCATTGCTCATATGGAGAAGTTCGGGGTTTGAAATAGTGTTCTACAATTCCTTTACTCTGACCACATGTCCAGAGAGTAGAAGAACAGCTCGCGAGAAATTTGGCAAGGGAAATGTCTGCTGAGAGAAATACACTTACGGGATGGGTGGCTCCTTGATCATCGCCTGGTTAAAAGCCTCATCTCCAAGGACGACCTTCGTGTCGATAATTGTAGGCTTCTCGAGAGTGTCGACATTCTCGATAGCACCGCCAACCTGCTTCTCGGAGACGTCTGCCATCTTGCCCAACTGAGGAGCAGATAACTTACGAGACGGAATGAAGAAAAGAGGAACAATGTCCTTCTGGAAAGAAAGATGTGGTTGATAAAACTAACTGTATTCTAGAGGGACATGGTCTCCTTAATATACATGAGCGCGTTTGTCTCGTGCACCCTGGCCAGAGGCAATCGATATCCCGAACAACACATAATCCTGGTTGAAGTGCAGATGAACGTTAGACGACGGCTACAATTCCTAAACCATGAAATGATTGGAAGTCGCATCTCTTGTGTTTCGGACCACTTCGACCTATCCCGGGGTGAAATCTGGGGAGGGAAAAACTTTCTGGGCAGGCAAAGCGCGGAAGATGGCCCTCCGCTTCCCTTTTGGGTTATCAAAGCGAGGTTCAGGGGGGGATGAGCGGCTCGATCCTCACTGTTGATCTTCGAAATCCAACTTGGCTCTGACGAGCTGTGCACTAGAAGACATGGTAACACTGCGACCCGCGCCGCATGTGGAAGCGATCATGCTGTGACTGGGTGCTGGGGGCCCAATTATGGCTCCAGCATCTTCTGTGTTCCCGCGCTTGGCCCGAAAGGGACATACGAGGAAAGCACGAGATCTGCTGTCGTCTGTTCTTTGTGGGGAACTGCTGAGGCGCACTAGCATACGGCGGGGAAGCCCCTTGATGCAGCTCGTGAGAGCAAAGTAGGAGTAGACTACTAGACGAGCAAGCCCAGCTCCGAATCGAACGTTGACACCAAGATATTCCCCACCGCCACAGATCTGATCGTTTGCTGGACCGGTGGCACAGGATGCACGGGCCGGTTGCTACCAAAAGGCGAAAACGGGTCTCAGTCTTCTGGGAGACAGCGGGAGGTGATTGGTGGAGAAAACGTCAGGAACAACTTTGCTCGAATTGAGGGGAAGAACTCCACTCGATAGTTCATGGTTTGGCCTGGGAAAAGAATTGATGTCGACCCCGTCGACAAGTCGTGGGTTCCCTGAACGCACGCCGCATGCCGTGCATGGATGTTTGCATGGAAGGGGTGGTAGATTCTAGGGCCCGGCTGGCTTATTAAATGATTAGTTCTAGCCACTGTTCCCGAATGAGAATCTTCAATCAAGATGGCACCGGCTCTTGAGACGATCTCTCGGCATCGGCTTATCACGTTTCGCATTTGATCGATAGATATCGAGTCGGATGTGAGACCAGTCAGAGAAAGTTGGGTTGACTCGCGGAAGATCTCGAAGTGTCGCGACTCGCAACCTGGGATAGAGCTTGCTGCATCAGGATTCAGGATTGCAGGCTTGATGAACCGGGCCGGGACTATTATTAGCATTATCACGTGCACCTCAAAAACGCTTGTTCCGGGCTTGCGCTCCTAGGGCCCGAGGGGCTGGGAAATGTGATTCTGCAATCTGCATGTTCTATGGGGTCCCTTGCGGTGCGGATTTTCCCTGTTGGCTGTCTGGCGCCCCCGAGACGCTCGGCTTGGCGGGGAGCATGCCGACCGTCATTTCACAGGTGCAACTGACGAGTTGCGTTGGCTTGCTCGGACAAGGTCACTTAAAAGGGTGGCAAACGTTTTATTTCAGCAAAGTGCTGCAAGTGGGTGTCTTTTAGATCGGAAACCAACAGATCCCCTTGAAGTCTCCTTCCAAATAAACGGCCCCTTGGCACTCAAGCCGCTGGCACGGAGCTTCTGATTGCCAACCCTGCCAAGTTGCTGCTCTTCATTTCTCGTTTCTTTTTCTCGACGGCATCTTTTAGAGCTTTTGCCGTACTGTATCGTGGCATCGCCTTTGCGACGCCATCTCGTATGCTTCTCTCTTCTGCATCTTCTGACTCTCGTCTCGACCTCTTGCGCTTCCCGATTCCGCCACTTCCTTCCCTGGTTTCTGCTTCTCTTGCTTCAGCTGGAGGTGATAGCGCCTCCAGGGGATCACTGATGTCGAATCCAAACTCCCTCTCATTGTGGGGTACGAAGGGAGTCGTTGGCACGAGGCATATTTCATCGAGGTCTGATTCTTCTTGACTTGCAACTTTTGACGAACGAAAGGTCCCGAACAAATCGATCCCCTTCACAGTTTCTATGTTCACGACGTCTCGCATCTGGGTTGTGGGGTTAGCAACCCGCGTTTTGTGCTGATTCTGTTCCGTCACCAGAAATGGCGAGCCCGACTCGTTCAACGAATCCAGAATCACTTTTCTTTTCGAGGCCATTTTCGGTTGGAGATGGCGGTCGAGACCAAAGTAAGGGGAAGGGGTGATGTCTGCAACCTTTCTTCGAGATTTGGATGCGGAGGCAACGATCTGGTCTTCTTGGCTGGCCCTGACTCTACCGGAAAGATTCTCGATCATCTCATCGTCGTCGCGTTTCCTCCAGAACCTGATGATCTTCTCGTATCGTTCCTCAAGCAGCGCTGCTTCCGATAAGGGCTTTTTGAACCATGAATGATCGAGTGCTTCGGTAGCAGTCAATCGCTTGTCTGGATTGAGTACCAAAAGTCCATGAAGGAAACTCATAGCTCGTGGCGGCAGCTTCTGCCAGTGAGCCGCGGTGTCAGGATCCATCCCAAATATGCGATCGACGATCTGGACCTGACTCAGTTGTGGTAGCTCTTCACGTGGAACCGCGGAACTGCCAGTGAGTAATGTAGCTGTCAAGATCCCGAGCGACCATAGATCTGCAGCCTTGGTGTAACCTTTCTCTGCATCGGTACAGTCGACTTCCCTACAAAAGATCAGACATGGCCGCGAAGCAGCAAATTGATAACTTACGGTGCAATGAATCCTATTGTCCCGACTTTGGACAACAGCCTGCCAGTCTGTTGGTGGAGGTAATTTGCAAAACCAAAATCGGTCAAGACTACACGGCCACCAAAGTCTGTTTGCATGACGAGTACATTCTCTGGCTTAATATCTCTGTGAGCAATAGATTTCGAATGCATATATTGTATGGCGAGGACAATTTGGCGAGCAATGACACGGCTATGCCAATCGTTCAGTTGGCCGCCATGAAAATCTATGTATGAAAAGAGATCTCCACCAGGCGCAAGTTCTGTGAGCATGTATCTAACGATAGATTAGATCAAATTCTGGGTCAATCATGTTTAAATTACTCACAGAGCACCACTTGAGACGAATGCTTTCTTGAGATTGACGATGTGAGGCTGAGGTGTGTCAGTGTTGCTCGAAGATGGGGTTTGGCCGCTTACATGGCTGAGCTTCGAGAGAATTTTGATTTCACGCATGACAAGCTCCCTGCCACGGGCAACACGACGAACTCGCTCATTCCACGCTTCGCCAACTATCTCGGATACCGAGTCTTCGGTGAGTCTATGAGCAGCTACATCCAAGTCGACAATCTTACATGCCATTTGCCTTGATGTTAAAACGTCCTTGGCTAGATATACTGCGCCATAAGAGCCTTGACCAAGAACACGGTCGGAGACTTCGAAACGATCCTTGAAATACTAGGAGTTTTCAGCAAGGTAATTTCAGGGAAAAGGAACCAATACAACCTCAAGATCATCGAATTGCTTTTTGGTTCGAAATTCGGGCTGGTGGATTGGTTGGTGGAATCGAAAGCGTGTTTTTGGCTTGATCTCAATGATATCTCCATCGCTGAGGAGATGGCCGATTCTTTCTCGACAAATCATTCCGATGCATAAATCGTTGATATAAGTGCCATTGGTGGACTCCAGATCTTCGCAATAGATCAGAGGTGGGAAGTCATGGAGCTTGTCCTTCTCATAGATGATCGAATAGATTCGGAAATGCTGCTTGGAGACGGTATCATCTCTGAGAATGTAAGGACTGTCTTTCGTTTAGTAGCTTGCAATTTGATTTCCATCAGAAGGTGTACCACTTCTGTCCGTCTCTACCAATTCGAACTTCTTTTCCAGGATAAATCGGAATTTCTATGCGCAACCATTAGGAGGTGAAAGGAACAATGAAAACGGCACTGACCGATTGTCTTTCCAGGCCTAACCAGGAGCTCAAGCATCCCGATGGAATCAACATAATCCTCCTCATCAAAGTCATCCGGCTTAGACACCTGTTCATCGTATTCCTCATTCATGGCTGCAAGTATTAAAAGAGAGTTAGTTAAACGTGTTAGTGAGATGACAGAGAATAGGCGTATAGCATGTATTCCTGTGGGTACTGGACACCCAATTGATCTTGTTTGATCGATCACACGCCTCTGGCGATGGTGATGTGCCAAGTTGAGCCCGAAGAACGTGGATGGTCCAAGTCGAAGTCGAAGTCACGACCAGAAGCCCTCGCTAAAACTAGCTCGCACTAATTACGTAAGCACACACTCGGCACGGGAATTTTGACTTAATTGAGGGAGTTGCCTTCTTTCTTCCACCTCATCACAGAAACACTCAAACTCGAAAAGTATGTTCTCCAACCTCCCAATCGATTCTCATCGTGTCTTTAAGCCTGTCAATACTCCGAAGATACCATGGAGAATTCTCTGCGTCCAGTCGAACTCGTGGGAAAGCGAGGGAGACTGGTCACGAATGGTAGACTGGAATGCTAACTGGTTCTCTCCTACAGCCCCAAGTTATCGACGATGAGAGCAAAGTGGAGAAAGAAGCGGGTTCGCCGCCTCAAGAGAAAGCGCCGCAAGACTCGTGCGAGATCGTAAGCCATTCCCCCTCGCTGTTCAGCTTACGGCAATTCTGATCCCCATCACAGCAAGTAAACAACTCACAACGACCCGATCTCGATCACTCTTACCTCGCGAGCTGTAACATCATGACAACATAACCTCCGGGTTTACGCCATCTCCCGCATCAACGTCTCCGCCTTTTTCAGCATTCCAGATCACACGCATAGTTTGGGACTACCATTCAGTACAATGGCAGCTGGGTGTTCAAGGATAGAACAGTTTGATGACGCGCATTCTTTGGCATTTGATGGATGGATTGCAAGGAAGCAGAATCGGTCATACACACTGTCGGATTGTAAATTGAGGGTTTGCGAATAAGGAAGCGATAGGAAGAAGGCTGCCTCAGATGCTAGACGCTATCGACTTCAGTTGCAGAATCAGAAAAGAAGTGAAACTTCATGAAAAACATTCCTCTCCTTTGCCGTGATCATAATGAATTGACTGCTGTCATATTGCACAAGTGCGAATCATGACACGAGCCGCTGCCCGTCTCCCAGTGTATTGCTATCTATGAAATTCAGAGCCAAAGCTAGGTGTGCTTCCCAGTATGAATTATGAGAGCTCTCCGTAGTCCATATAAACTGATATCTAGCTCTCAGACTCAACATTCGCTGTGTGGTCTCTGAAACTGAGCTTTTGACCCCCGCATTTGGAGGGTCAGTAGCGAGGGTCGGCGAAAAAAAAAGGTTGGTTCCGACATTATCTCCATCCTCGACATTGAGCTCTGTAGTTACAACCTTCCAAGGCACAGAAGATGGCAGACCGATCAGAGAAAGAGAAGAAGCGTAAGAGGGAAAAGGATGGATCCTCCAGACTAAGCAAAAGGGTTGCAATTGAAGGGGACAAGCAGATCAAGATTTCTCTTCTCAAATCCGACGAATGGGCCCCCGTCATAGGTATGCTTAAAGCAAAGACTCCAATTAGCAATATTTTGCTATGCAAGGACTGACACCTACTAGCTTCGACTCCGGGTCTCACAGTTCCTTCTTCGATTTCGTTAGAGCCCTTCGTCAAGCAGCGAAGAAATACCCACCTTCAACGCCTCGGAAAAAGCAGCGAAATTGCAGCCACAGAGCTTCTCCTGCACTCCTCCGAACACCCGAAGTTAGACTATACAGCACGCGAAGAAGAAAGCGGCGGCTCAAACACTCTATTGAAGCACTATATTGGAGTCTACGATCCCGAATCAGGGAAGATGGAGGTTATGGAAGCACGAAAAGTGATAGTTCGTGGCGTTGTTAGAGCACATCAAGCTACAACAGAAGACGAAGTAGCAGTGGTAAGTGCACAAAACAATCCAAACTACAGGTTTGTAACTGACGCTCTTTACAGGAATTCAGAGACCGCAGGAACGACCTTGGACAGACATTCGGTACGAAGAAAGCAAAGAAGGCCATTGCATCAGTCACAGAGAACGCCATCGATCAGAGCGAGTTCTCCAGAGACCCTTCCAAGGCATCTAAACCGGAGAAACTTACCGCTGCGAATCTCGCTATGCTCAGTAGCATTGCAGAGAGTGCTGCAAATGCACCAACAAAAGAGGAGCAAGCGCAAGCGATGAACCATGCCAAACCACGACCGAAAGGCGTTGAAGGAGAAAGGGACCCTCTCAAAATTTATACTGTGGAGAATGTAGTTGGTTTGGATACTATGAAGCTGATCCCTGTCAGGCAATGGGTGGAGAGTATCAAAGCAAAGAAGGAAGTTCGAACGAATTCCAGATTCGTGGCCCACCGGATGCTGAATCATGGTTCCAATACCGAAAAGCTTAAGGTCCTTCGATACATGCTTCTACTTATCGATATCTACAATACTTGTAGACCTAGCAGGTTTGGGCGAACATTACCGAAGCGAGAAGATTTGAAGAAGATTCTGGGCGATATGCCGGAGGCGGTACTGGAGGGTGTGAAGAGGAAGTTCACGAATGCTGGAACAATGCCCAAGCAGATGGCTGACTCGCTGATCATGTACTTGTGTGCATTGGCTATGATAATCGACAATACCGAAGTTAATATGTGGGATCTGAAAGAGGATCTGAAGCTGGAGACGAAGGAGATGGCACTGTACTTCACAGAGATCGGAGCGAAGATAGGGCCTCTGGGTGAGGCTGAGCGGAGGAAATTGGGCTTGGAGAAGGCTGCTGCTGCCCAACATAAAGTTGCGAAGCTGAAGGGGCCGCTTTCGTATCCCAGGGTGTCAGGGGGTCGGCCTCAAAAGATGCGGTAGTTTGGATGTGTCTAGGGATATTTCAATTCTGATGTCTTTAAGCAAATTGACCATTTTGATGACGGTAGAAGGCCGGTCAGTATCTTGTTCGATAACGACATGAAGTGGATTGAAACTTCTATGGGCCAGCTTCTGAAGTCTCGCTGTCTTCTTCATCAAGATCAAGAAATTTCGAGGCCGTCACGTGCTTCTCGAGTCCCTCTCGCAATAGACAGAAACGCAGCATTGAGTTGTGAATGTTCCAAGTTAACTTGGACGATTTCAAATGCCTCGCCTCCGAAAGCTCCTTCGGGTTAGTATATTCAAAGTCCACCGCCTCTTACTATTTATAAAGCTCTGGAACATTTATAAATCGGTCCCTTCCATTATCCAGCTTAACTAAGGACATTCATAATTATTACTACCTTTTCTATCCCCGATAAGCCCCTGAAGCGATGTCTCACTCAGCCACCCATTTTCGATTGACACCCATCGCCAACATACGATACAACTTTGGCCGAAACACCACATCACTGAGCAGCCAGCCTCATCCCCTGGGTGGAAGGCCTCGCTTTGTACAACCCCAACATGGCCAGGCTCTTTTTGCCTGGCCGCCTGCTAGACTTTGGCTTGTGTTAGGTCTGCATTAGCAGCACATGCTGCTGCAGCATGACCACGGTCAATCTCTATAAATTTCTCTCATTGTTTGTGATTGTGATTGCCTCCGTTAAAAGCCTAATACCAGTACCTCTTTTGTCTCTTGTTGCTTGTATATTTTGCTTTTGCAATCTTCTTTGGAGTTTATGTTGTTCTTCTGGCCAGAAGGCATGACCAGGTGTGACACCAACTGCTCTCTTCCCGAGACAGTGGTGAACTGTGTTTCGCAACCCAATGCCCTCAGAACCCTTGATATTCTCTGGTCTTGTCTTGCAACTATAATCCTCTGTACCTGGTCGGTATAACACCCAAATGTGCCTGGACTTCGGATCGCGGACAACAAGAAGTCGAGATTTGGAGACATCACCACACAGATCCGGTTGATAGCGTTCACATTGCTGGCTCCGGAGTTCCCCTTGCTGTAAGCAGCTGCGGAATTGAACAGCGCTTTATCCACAACCAAGAAACTTGGCGCACGAGCGAAGAGTGATGAAGTGTCATGGAGCACGGTACATTCGTTCTTCGCGAATATGGGTGGCTTTGTGATACACTTCAAGCACGATACTCCGATTCCCACTCCAGCCGTACCAGTACCGGGACCTAAAATACGAATCTCTGCTCTAGATTCTATGACACTCAACTTAACAGCTTGTAAAGTAGATACTTATACCGCAAACACTGCTACTAGCCGCGAGAGAAACACATTTTCAAAAATCAATGCAAGGCCCCAACTCTACTGTCTACGGGATGCGCGACTGTCGAGGAAGAAGAAGAGATCAAAATGTATGCATTTTGATAGACGAACCGCCACTGCCTCTTAAGGAGGCTAGTGTGGATGCCGCTGACTAAGGTATAGAAGGTCTGATCCTTCCCATAATATCTCCCCTCCCTAGAGTAAGGAAAAGCTACTCCCGTAGTAGCTATAATTAATCTATCTATATAAAATAATAAATAATAAAAAAGAAACTTCTTATTTATTTAGAGTACTAGTTACTAAAGACTAGTTCTAGCTATAAATAATTACTTAAGTTTATCTATAACTAAACTATAGTATCTAGTACTCTATAGAACTAATCTAACTAATAAAGACCAGCGAGTATTTATCTAATTAATAAAGACTAGAAGAATATTTAATCTATAGTAAAGAATATATTAGATAGTAAAAGGTATAAAGAGATAAAGATCTAATAGTATTATTCTCTAATTAAAGAATATCTATATGGGAATTATAAAGGAAGAATTACTATAGAAACTATAAATATAAGTAAGAGAGAATTATAGCTTAGGTTATCTTATTATATTTAGTAGCCGGATAGTCAAATAGCTTCTTACTATTAATCTTGGTTTTAATAAACTCAATTATAGTAGTATAATTAGCTAGTTAAGGCAAATTAAGCAGGATTATAAGGCATATAATAGCAGAGTAATATATAAGTAGTTAAGGTAAGTAAGTTATAGAATAATACTTGTAAGTATAACTAATTCCAAGAATTAATTCTAATAAGAGACTAATTAATACCCCTTTTAAAGCTAGGAGTATCTCCCTATATATTCCCTAGTACTTAGCCAGGTATATAAAGCCCTTTACTTAATTAGGAAATCCTATATAATTTATATAATTCCGATTATAAGCTATACCTAAAATAGGAAACTAGATCTATAATATCTAATACCTATTTATATACTATTATATATACCTATTATATTAACCCTTCCTCTGGGCCCTTATTTCTAAGAGGCCTGGGAAAATTATAAATAGCTTTATAAATATTTCCCTAAAACTTTCCTGGCTATTAGCTTTTCCCAAAGACTTCCTATAATTGCCCTATTATTATACTAGGTAATAAAGTTAAGGATATAGTTTATTAATTCTTCCTAGCTAGTTTATAAATCGCCTCTAGTAATTCCTCCTTATAAAGGTAATATAAATATAGCATATACTATTAGATATAAAGCTTATCTAATCTCCTAATTAGTTCATAAATCCTAACTTAGCTTCTATTCGCAAATAAATTATTACTTTATAGGCCTAAGAGCTTGGAAAAGTTAATTCGATCTTCTAGTTTATTTATAAATTCCTTTTTTGGAATTTTCTGGGTATTCCTAGTATAGAGCTAGTTCCGAATTTATAATTACTATTCGGGAAGAAGGTATTATAAAAAGGCCTTTCTTTTCCTACTAACTAACCTTCCTTTTCCTTAGCTATAATACTATACCTAGCTTTTCCTCGTTTCTTGCCTTTTTTCTTTAAGCCTTCTTTAAGCTTCTTTAAGCTTCTTTAAGCCTTATTTAAGCTTTATTTAAGTTCTTTTCTAATTCCCTCTTTTACTTCTTTATTTATTAAGATAAATACTTTTTTTAGTACTTATTAGCCTATTACTACCCGTTTAGCTAATACTTCTATATCCTTAATTTGCCCTTACTATCTTTAATATTCCAAGAATATTACTAAGTTTCCTGACCTTACTTATATTAAGAGTAATAATTACTTAGTATATAATTATTACTACTCTAAGAATAAGAAATATAATCCTATAAGTTATAAATTCCTTCTTTTATTCCTTATTCTAATATTATTCAAGGTTCTTTAAGTATATATAGTATAGTTAAACTACCTTCTTTAAGCTATTAATATATATAAGCGTTTTCCCTATTCTTTACCTAAAAGAGAAAAGGCTATTATTACTTTTCTTTTATACTAAACTATATATACTTCTCGTATTAAAGCTATTATTTGAGGCTAACAGATTCCCCTAATAATCCAAGGAATAGATTAAGTAATTCTTACTAGCTTAGTATAAGTATAAAGTACTCTTAATAATATAGTTAATATTCTTTAATATTAAGTAAACTTATTTCTTTCTTGTTTCTTACTAATAGCTAATAGCTTTATAGGCTAATTTGCTACCTATTTCTCGAGAGGATCCTAATAAGAATAATAATAAGAATAATAGAAAGTAATTACGAGAATAGGGTATTTATAGGATATAGAAATTAGAGTTTTTAATAATTTTTATATGGTTTTTCCAAGAATAAATACATGGTTTTTTAATAGTTTTCTAATAAAAATATTTATCTTTTATATCTCTATTTAGCTAATAATATTATAATATTACTTTTTTCTAAGTATTCTTGTAATTCTTGAGCTATATTCTCTAGATTACTTAGTAGTTCCTATATATTATTCGCTAGTAAGTAGCCCTTCTAATAAATAAGATATTTCCTTTCTTTTCTGCCTTCTCTATAGGCCATAATAAATTCTATTTCGAATTCCTTTTTGCCCTTAATCTCGACTGGCTCTGGTTCTATTATAGTACTAGCTTGCGGGTATTATAGTTCCAAGAGAGAAATATGGAAAATATTATAAATCTAATATAATAGTAGTAATTCTAAGTAATATACCTGTTTATATATTCCTATAACTTCTAGAACTTTAAAGGGGCCGAGATATCTATTTACTAGCTTTATACTAGGTTATAGCTATTAAATATTCTTTATATAAAGTATGACTTTATTATATATCTTAAACTTCTTATTAATATATTTCTTATTATAGTACTTTTTTTATATATTTACTATTTCTTGCTATTATTTCTCTAGTACCTCCTGTTTTACTTGAATTCTTTATACTTTTTCCTATATTACTAGCGCCCCTCTTTCTGGAATATTATTCTTAATATATAGTTTAATACTAGGATAGAATTCATATAAGGTATAGAATAGGGATATTTCTATTATTAAATATATAGAGTTATTATATGTGAATTCTATAAGAGTAAGCTTTACTACCTAGTTATCTTACTAGTAGCTAGTATAGTACCTCAAGTATTATTCTAGAGTTTGGTTTAGATTCTCTGTTTATCTATTAGTTTATAGATAAAATACTATACTTAGCTATTATTAAACCTTTAAGTAAAAGTATAAACTTAACTAGAACTTGCTTATAAAAATAAATTCTTTATTAGAGGTTATATCCGCAGGTATACCAAAGTCTTTAATAATATAATATATAAATAGCTCCGCTAGCTTAGGAGCCAAGACTTCCTTAGTAATCGAAATATATCATACCATTTTTGTATATTTATTAATAATAATAAGTATAGAATTATATACTTTATTACGAAACCTAGAAAGAGATAGCCCTATAATAAAGTCCATAGTAATTTCTTACTATAACTTGAAAAAGAAGGGAAATAAACTAAGTATACTATATAGTAAATATCTTTTTATCTTAGTTTATTAATATATAGGACAAGTTCTAATATAGTCTTTTATATTCTTTCTTATACTTTACCAGAAGTACTTTCTCTAGAAGATCTCTAGTATCTTACTAATACCAAAATACCTACCTATAGAATTATTATAGTTAGCTTATAGTAATTCTTCTTTGAGAGCCGGCTTATTTAGTATATAAATAGCACCCTAATATCTTAATAACCCAGATATATTAAGTTTTTAAGTCTTAATAGCTCTAGTAAAGATTTCCTTTAAGAACTATTTATATTACCGGTATTATATTAATAAATTAAGCCTTTAGTACTATAATAGTAGTTTAAATAATATCTCTCTACTTTCCTTATATACTATTTCGGACCTAGTTACTTATATAGCTAGAATCCGTAGTATATACTATTTATAACTAGCTATACTAGTAATAGGCTCAAATAATAGTATCTCCGGTATTACTCTATTACTAAAATAGACTTCCTTTTCGGAATTCCTTAGTATCTCACTAATTAAGAAGTACCTACTTCCTTTCTCCTAGGCCTTATATTATGGCATTATAGGAATAATATAGTATCCTATTATTACTACTTATAGAGTTCTTTATTCTATATTCTATAGCTTATTATAAAGTATAAATAGTAAAGTGTCTTTATCTATACTTACTATAAAGTCTGGCCTCTTTAATAGCCTATTAGCGGGATTACTATACTCCGGCCAGTATTCTAAGACAAAGTCAAAGGCAGCTAGCTTCTTTACCTATCTTATCTATTAACTATTTAGTTTTCTTTTAGTTATAAAGTATTTTAAGTTATTATAATTTATCTTAATAATAATAATAATATACCGGATATATACTAGGTAATACCGCTAAGTACGAAATACCAGAATAATAGCCAAGAGTTTAGAGTTATATGTCTTATATCTGCTTTTAATTATAGTTATCTTTTTTAAATAGAAAGTAATAGAGTATTACCTGGCTTCTACCTTTTTACTAAAGAATTAGGAAATTATATCTATAACTACAAATCCTAAAGTATCCGTTTCTATATAAATCTTTAAGGCTAGGTTAAAATAATAAAGAATTAGTACTATTATAAATATAATTTATAGCTCCCTAAAAGCCTTATTTGCCTTATTCGTCTAGCTAAACTAATATAGTAGTTTTCCGCTAGTTTTTAGTAAATTAGTTAATTTTTTCGCTACCCTAGAGTATTTATAGATAAATCTTTAGTAAAAGTTAGTAAAACCCAGGAATACTTAGACTTCTCAGATATTATTCTTTAGGGCTAGCTATTCCCTAATAGCTATAACCCGGCTAGCCTCTATTTCTATACTATCTGGGCTAATTATAAATTTCAGGAACTTTACTTTTTCTATATTAAACTCGTATTTTACTAAGTTTATAAAGAATTAGTATTACTATAACTACTCGAGTATATATTAGACTACTATTATATATTATTCTGGGTTCTCTAAATAAATTAAAATATTATTTAGATAAACCACATAAATAATATTTATAAGGCTTACTAGTATATAATTAATATATACCTGGAATATTACCGGAGTATTAGATAGTTTAAAGAATATAATATAGTATTTAAAATATCTATAGTATATTTGAAATACTATCTTTTACTTATTACTTTCTCGTATTTATAACTAATAATAAGTATTCTTTAAGTCTAGCTTTATATATACTTTTGCTTTATAAAGCCTATCTATTATCTTACTAATAAATAGTAATAGTATTCGGTTCTTAATAGTAATCCTATTTAGATCCCGGTAATTAATATATAAATATAGGCTGCCTTTTTTCTTTAGAATAAACATAATTAGGGTACTAGCTAGGCTAGTAAAATAACGGATCTACCTCTTCTCTAAGCTAGTATTAAGATATTCCCGAAGAACTTTAAGCTTCCTTTCTAATAAAGCATATATAGGACTATATAATAGTTAGGATCCTGGTTCCAGGTCTATATAATACTCTATTATATAATAGTTAGGTAATATACCTATAGCCTTTATAAAGAATACTCGGAAAAAGTCCTAATACTTTTTGGGAAGTATAGCTATCCCGTTTATAGTAATAGTAATAATTCTTTAGCTATTTATTATAGGATAGGTAATTAATAGAAAAACATATACCTTATACTTTATTATTTTAGTAAATTTCCTAGTATTTAGAACTTTAATTTTCTATAATTAAATCTGGTATCTCTATATTACTTCTTTAAAGGAAATTAGGGAATTAATCTAATAGAGCTATAGGAATCCAAGTATTATATTAATATGGTTTAGATCGAAATTATATAATATAAAGTATATATTAGCCTTTTTTTAGTTCCCTAGTATATTTTCGGTAATAACCCTAAGAATATAATCTCTATATAAATAAATTCTTCTTTTCTCTAGCGAGAATAAGAGAGTTATCCTTAATATTAATAGAATACTTATATTTAAGGCTAACTTCTTTTTTATATAATTAGCCTCTATACCCGAATTAACTAATATTCTAACTCTTTACTTATCTTTCCTTATCTTAATAGTAATCTTAATTACTATTCTCGTTTTAGGGGCCTTGCTTTCCGTAGTATAAACAAATATAATTATTACGAGGCATACCCGTTTCCCGGCTTCTTTGGTTCTAGGTACTTATATGCCTTATAGCCAGACTTATTATAGTTATAGTAAGTCGGTTTTCCCCGATTTGGGCAGGTAGTAGTATAGTAACCTTTTTTCTAGTAAGTAAAGTAAGTTATACCCGGTCTTATAGATCCTAATACGGGTATTATATTAGACCTTATTATTATGCTTTTATTACTCCGGTTATATGAACCTCGTAACGGGGATATATTTTTCTTTTATTTCCCTTTATTATTTTCTTTTTTCTTTCTCTAATTTCCTTTCTTTTATTAACCCGTTAGCTTATTATTATATTCCCGTTAAGTAAACTAGTTTAAGTTATTCTTGACTTTTATAGCTACAGAAATAAGCTTTTCTCTTTCTTGTAAAGTATTTCTTTAGTAATTAATCTCGTCCCGAATCTCTTACCTTAAGCTACTAAATAAGTTATTCCGCTCTTGCGGTAAACCCGTATATCCTAAGTTATCTAATAAGCTATCTAAGTAGGATATAAAGCTTTAGATACTCTAATCTAGCTATTATTTTATATTCTTAAACTTGGTAAGGATATTATTATTATAGTTTTCCGGATCCAAGATAGAATCTTTTATAAACTTAATAAAGGTCTCCTAATCCGTAGTATTAATACCTACTAATTACTTTCTATACTTCCAGATATTTCTGGCTATATCCTTAAAGCAAGAAGTATAATATATAACCTTTATTATATCTATAGCCCAGGTAATCCCGCTATTTTTATACTATTTTAGCTTTGCCTAGTAAAAGAAGTCCTAGACTTTCTTAATACTCTTTTTCTTATAAATTAGTAATTCTCGGGTTTTTAGAGTCCTATAAACTAAATATATTACCGGTAGTATAATAGGTTCTATAATAGGTACCCGAATATTCTTAAAATAATAAATCTGAGCTTCTAGATCCTTTAGATTTTCCCTTTATTATATCTCTACTTCTAACTTAGTAATGCAATAATAAGCCGCTGCTAGCTTTTCTATTATTATTATTTTACTAGCTAGTTCTGGAGATATCTGAGTTCTATTCCCTTTTTCTAATTAGGTAATAGCTAGAGTAGCTAACTAGGCGCTTCCCTGGGTACCCGACTAGGTTACCCTAGTAATAGTAGAGGCGCTTTTTCTAGTTAATACTCTAACTATTAGTGGTTTTGTCTATTAATGGCTTAACTATCTCGTAATAAACTATTTCCCGAAAATTAGATTAATTAGAATATAAGGCATGTAATAGTAAGGTAATATATAAGTAGTTAAGGTAAGTAAGCTATAGAATAATACTTGCAAGTATAACTAATTCCAAGAATTAATTCTAATAAGAGACTAATTAATGCCCCTTCTAAAGCTAGGAGCGTCTTTTTATATATTTCCTAGTATTTAGCCAGGTATATAAAGCCCTTTACTTAATTAGGAAATCTTATATAATTTATATAATTCTAATTATAAGCTATACCCAAAATAGGAAACTAGATTCATAATATCCAATACCTGTCTATATGCTATTATATATACCTATTATAAGGATATAGGCTACTCGTACCTTTAGTACCCGGTTATTAGTACCGGAGTCCGACTATTTCTATAATTCTTTAATCTCGGAGGCTTTATTCTTTCTCGCCTTCTTCTATAGAACCTTAGTAGGTATAGAGTTATTAGTAATTTACTAGGAGAATCTTATTAGAGAGCTAGGTTCTTTTTTTTTCCGTAATAAGGAAGTGGGACTAGTAGTTCCTAGTACGGAGATTAGGGTAGTATTATAGTTCCCTTAATTAAGTAAAAGCTTCTAAAGTAGCTAGTTAGTATAATCTTTATCTGGTTTATAATAACTATTATAGTTATTATAATATATGGTATTAGTAGGGATTAGACTAGAGCTAGAGAAATATCTAGTATCTAAGTAAGGTATCTATAGTTACCTAATTATTATACGTAACCCCGAGCTTAAGCTAGTATATAGGCCCGTATATAGCTTGTAATTATTTAGATCCGAGGCTCTTTTGGGATCCTCTTCTCTCTTTAGCTTTAAATTATTAAAATAGAGATAGTCTAATTATGCCTTCTAGGCCCTAGATTTTATACTCGTAATATAATTTAAAGCTTACTTATTTCTTAATCTTATAGAAGATTTAAATAATACTTATCTAATTAGTTTTTAATAAGTATAAACGCAATATACTATAGCTATTCCCGAACCGGTTAACTAATATTAGAATAAAAGAAAGCCCTAGAATAACTAGGCAAGAAAGCCCTAGACCGGCCAGGCAAGCGGATAGGCTAGTAACCTTATTACTAAATAAAGATTTATAAGAAAGTAAGTCCCGAAATAACTAGGCAAGTTAGAAGAAGCTATAGTACGAGATATTACTAGTATACTACTAGAAAGTGAACTAGAGCCTCTTATTAAGTTTCCTGAGAAGTCCGAGTATCCCGTTAATATTTATAATAGAAGAGATACTCTTTTCTAGAGAATAGAGAAAGAAAAGAAACTTACTTTATTAAAGGCAAAGTTCTAAGAATTACTTTAGAACTCAGAGGCTTTATATAAAGAGATTATTAAGCTAATTCTAAAGATATATAATATTCTTACCTATAGCAAGAATTATTGGGATTAGCTAAGAGAAACTAAGTAAGCTCTATAAAAAAATAAAGCCATTATTAAAAAGCTTATTATATAGCCTGCCGGAATAACCGGTTCTTTTATTCTAGAAAGTAGATACTTAGTTAAACTCCCTAACTCTCCTATTTTTAAAGGCATAACTAAGAATAGTATTACCTTTAATAATTAGTTAGTTTAGATTAAGAATAAGCTCCGTAATAACTCTAATACCTATTAGATAAAGGACCTCAAGATTATTTATATATCTGGTTATATAGGTAGCTATACCCTTATATTAATCTTTTCTTACCTAAACCAGGATAATTAATATATATATAAGACTATTAGGGAACTATATACTTACCTAGAGAAGCTATATAGTAACTCGAATAAGGAGTATAATACTCGGTAAGTATTTAAAAAGCTATTTATAAAAAAGGGCTAGACCTTTTAGGAGTTCTATACCCTATTCCTAAAGTATATAGCAGACGGAAATATTAACCTATAGGATCTTAAGAATAACCTAAATAATAAGCTCACCTGGAAGCTTTAAGAGACTATAGCTATATACTATAATAACCCGGCTATTTATATTATAGAGTTCGTATAATACTATATTATAAATAACTAGTAAATCCGAGCTTATTATAAAAAGAAAGAATAGGTATCTAAGAAAGCTAATAAAGATATAAATAAGCTAAGCCTAGGAGGCGCCCCTTATATAAAGCCTGCTCCTAAGACCCTAGTAATAAATAAGCCTATTACCCTAAAGCCCGGATTCTTAGATCTTAAGTATTATAATTATAATAGATTTGGTTATATATCTAGGAATTATCTAGAGCCCAAGATAAAATATATAAAGCAAGTTTTGGCGGCTAAGCTAGTAGTACTTATTATAAGTAAGCTATTTAAGGATATAGAATAGGGAAATAAGGACCCCTAAAGGAAGTCTTCTTTTTAGGGCCATATTATATAGATATAGTAGAAGTTAATTTGAGCTAGTTACTAGGAAATAAAGCATTTATACTTTTTTATATAGTTAGTAATAATAGATTAAGTATTAAGACTTTTTCTCTTATTAATACCGGAGTAAATAAATATATTTTTATTAATTTCAAGTTTATAAGAATAATTAAATAATTTCTAGATATTAAGCTTACTTAATTAGTATTATCCTATAATATAAGAGGGTTTAATAATAAGTAGACCGCACCTATTACTTACTATATTAAGCTTATATTCTTAATTAATAGACGGAAGGTTCTAGTATCTATACTAGTTATAGGACTAGGTAAATATAATATGATTTTGGGATAATAGTAGTTTATAAATACTAGTATCCTAATTAATTATAAGAATAGAAGATTAATCTGGCTAGATAATTAGCCTAGAAAGAAGGATTAGGATAAGGTCCTAATTACTATATATAAGAACTTGGAATCTGGGAAAAGTAACTAGTATTAAGAAGATATAGATAAAAGGGATAAAGCTATAACTATAGATAAGTCCTGGAAACCTTAGCTTATAAAGAGAAAACCCTCTTATTCTCTTTCTAACCCGGGCTTAGAAAGCTATATATAGTAAAAGAATTAAGCTTAATACTATAGAGAAATATAAGTAGCCTTAGGAAATATAGAAGTTTTTCCTAAACTAGAAATAGGGATATTAAAATCATACTATCTAAAAGAAAGCTATAAGATCTAGTTAAGGCCCTCGATTAATATTATAGGTATCTTGCCGGCCGCTTTCTAGATAAACCTATAGAAAAAGGAGAACCTTTTTTTTATAATATTATTTTTCGAGATTAATAAAGAGCTAGAATTATAGTAAGAGGACAAGTTTATCCCGGGTAAGTAATAGCCAGGAGAGATAGAGCTATAATAGCTAGTAAGAGTTTTACTAGAGAAGTTCAAGAATTTCATAAATGTTTTCTTAAAAGAAGTATTAAATGTCTTATTTCTATATTAATTATATAACTATAAGATTCAGATTAATAATCCCGAAGGCCTAGAGAGCCTAGGGTATTTCCTGCTTTATTAATAGTTAACCTATAAGCTATAGGAGGTCAAGTGCTTTCTTAAAGAAAACTTCTAATAAGGCTTTATTAAGCTAAGCTAGTTTCTTTTCACATCCCTAATCCTTTTTATAAAGAAGACTAACAGAGCTTTCTAATTCTGTATTAACTATTATAAGCTAAATAACTTAATATAAAAGAACTATTATTCTCTTTTTCTTATTTATAAGACTCTTATATAGCTAGCTTAAGCCAAAATCTATATAAAGCTAGATATTTAGCAAGCGTTTTATTAGATTTAAATAAACCCAGAATTAGAAAAACTTATAATATTCCATATAAGATATAGGGCCTATAAGTATAAGGTTCTTTAGGAAGGCCTAACTAATAGCCCTGCTATATATTAGAGGTATATAAATAATATTTTCTTTAATTACCTTAATATCTTTTATATAGCTTACTTAGATAATATCCTAATTTACTTAGATAATTCCCTAAAGTATAAAAACTATATATAAAAGGTCTTTTAGTAATTATAGAATACTAGCCTCTAAGCAAATATTAAGAAATTAGAGTTTAAGGTTACTTATATAAAATACCTAGGCTTTATTATCTTTACTAGAGGTATTAAAATAAATCTAGATAAGATAGTAATTATTAAGAACTAGTAATTACTAAAGATAATTAAAGAAATATAAGGCTTTCTGGGTTTTTATAACTTTTATTAGTACTTTATTACGGAATATAGCCGTATAATAAAGCCCCTAATAGCTCTAATATATAAGGGAGTTCTATTTAAGTAAATAGATTAGTATTAAAAAGGTTTTACTAAACTAAAGCAAGCTATACTCTTAGTACTAATTTTATATTACTATAACCCGAACCTCCCTATTATAGTTAAGATAAATATATTAAATAGAGTTATAGCTAGTATTCTCTTATAATAAGATCCCTAGATAGGACTCTAGTATCCGGTAATATTCTTTTCTAAAACTATATAATTAGTAGAGCTAAATTATAATATTTATAATAAAGAGATACTTGCTATTATTCTCTTTTTAACTAAATAGCAAGCAGAGCTAGAAGGCCTATAAGAGGCACCCTTTATAATTTACTTAGATTACTAAGCCCTCGAGTACTTTATAACTATAAAGAAGCTCTTAGTAAGATAAGCTCACTAGGTAAAGTACTTTTCCCGCTACTATTTCAAGCTTATATATTAGGTAAGCAAGTTAAATAAATAAGCAAATACCCTAAGTAGGAAATACAAGAATGTAATTACTTAGGATAAGGTAATAGTAGCCTATTAAACCCAAATTCTCTTCTTATAATAAAAGATTAATAATAATATTATACGGGATCTCTAGTTAGCCCTAATTAAGGCTTTTATAAGCCTGGCTTAGGAAGAAACCTAGTATAATAGTATCTAGCTAGTAAATAAGCTATTAAGCGAGAACCAAGAGTTACTAGAGCTAGAAAAGCTATAGGATAAGGCAAGAAACGAGAAGAAAGGTACTTAGATACTATAAGATAGTCTTTTCTTATAATATAGTAAACTATTTATACCTAATAGTATAATAATACCCGAGATACTCTTATATATTACCCTTATTTAGGAGGTATATATATAGCCCCTAATAAGATACCTAGGATAAGCCAAGCTTTAATAGCTTCTTTAGGCCCGCTATTACTAGCTAGGCTAAGGTATAAATATTAATTAGTATAGGGATAATTATTATACTTACTAATAATCTCACATTTCTAGGGACAAGAAGCCAGGACTCTTGTATTTATTACTAGTTCCTAACTATTCCTGGTAATATATATTAGTGGATTTTAAGAAGTGCCTAGAGAATAGGAATAAGTATAATATAGTAGTAATCTTTATTAATTGCCTAGGCAAGTACCCTATTATAATTTCTATTCGAGATATAGTAATAGCTAAAGAATTAGTACCTTTATTTCTTACCTATATAGTTCGCCAAGTTAGTATCCCGGAAACTATAGTATCTAATTAAGGCCCCTAGTTCGTATTAGATTTCTGGAGCGAGTTCTATAAACATATTAGTATAAAGCTCAAGTTATTAACTATTAACTATTCCTAAACTAATAGCCAGATAAAGATTATTAACTAGTACTTTAACTAATAGCTATATTCCTATATGAATTATTACTAGAATAATTAGAATAAATAGGTAATAATAATTAATTACTAGTAAATAGCTCTGGTTTATAAGACTATAGGCTAATCCCTATTTCTTATAGAGAAGGGCTATAAATCGCAGATATTATTTAACTAGGAAACCCAAGTATAATCGGGTACTTTAAAGAAAGAGCTAAATAAATAGGAAATAAAGGCCCTAGTAATATGGCTTTACGAATTATAATAAAAAATATAGGAGAATATAATATAAGTATAAGAATACTATACTACTCAAGCTAATAAGTACTACTAACTAGTAGACTTCGGAATAGGAAACAAGATATGAATTACTACTAAATACTAGAAGAATAATTATCCGAGCCATAAGCTAGCTTACTAAATAGAAGAATTATATAAAATCCTGGAATAAGTAGGATATTTCTTTAGGCTCAAGCTTCCGGAATTAATAAGAATATATCCGGTATTTCATATAGAGAAGCTATATAAAGACCTAGGTAATTTCCTTCCCGAATAAGTAAATCTGGAGCCTTTACTATTAGAACTATAAGATAGGGAAACGGAGTATAAAGTTTAAGAGATATAAGTAGTGAAACTGCTTTATAGAAAGCTAAAGTATCGAGTTTAGTAAAAAGAATAGGATCCAGATCCGGAGTAGTATCCCGCTTTCTTATTAAGTAATAGTACCCTAGCTCTTTAGAGCTTCTATAATAAGAATCCCGAATAGCCAGGACTGCCCTAGAATCTCTTCTATTAGTTAGATTATATTAAGAATAATATATTACCGGAACTATATAATACGGACGGAAATTCTTTAAAGTTATATATAAAAGGCCCTGGCCTTTAATATATAACCTGTAACTTGGAAATTTAATAGGGACTTTTAAAGCTCGGAAACAAGCTTACTTTAAAAAAAAGAGGTAATATTATAGTTATTATAATATATAGTACTAGTAGGGGTTAGACTAGAGCTAGAAAGGTATCTGGTATCTAAGCAAGGCATTTATAATTACCTAATTATTATACGTAACCCCGAGCTTAAGCTAGTATATAGGCCTGTATATAGCTTGTAATTATTTAGATCCGAGGCTCTTTTGGGATCCTCTTCTCTCTTTAGCTTTGAATTATTAAAATAGAAATAGTCTAACTATATCTTCTAGGCCCTAGATCTTATACTCGTAATAGTTAGCTATAGTTTCTTTATCTAATTTAGTCTAGAATACTAGAGTTTAAAGAAGATAGTCTAGATTATAGATACTTTTATACTATTACCTAGTTACTAAAGCTAGTATACTTTGGGTATTATAAAAGGCAGCTATATATATCTAGGCAGATATTAAAATATAGGAAAGAATATTAAAGGTAGGAACTTGAGAATTATAGCTATAGGTAGTAATATTTTTAAAAATAGTTTTCCTAATTTTTGAGTCTATAATACTATAGTTCTAGTAATTATTAGAGATCTTAACTAGATTTTCTATAGGCTTATTAAAGGCACTAGATATTTCTAAAAAGCGAATATTTAATAGCTTGGGGCCCTTTAGGTAATATCTAGCCTCCTTAGGTTCCAGAAAAACAAAAACTAGCTTTTTTGGGTTCCGCTCTGTAATATCTATAAAGAAATAGTACTAATTTATTAGTATATATTCGGTAACCTTAAATATCTCAAAATAACTACTATTAAGGATAAGGATTTAGCTATTATAGTCCTTACTAAGGCGGATATATATAATATAATTATCTTTATTTATTTCCCTGATTTCTAGATTAGGATAATTAATAAATACATATCTAGGTTAAAAGATATTACCCTAGCTATAGTAATTTCTAAAGGGAAAATAATCTAGATAAATATTTACCGGGAATTAAAAGAAGAGGTTAATCTTAGTATAAAGCCATAATACTCTAAAATAATTATAATCCGGGCAGATATTAATTAGGAGAAGGCTCTTTAAATTACTAATATAAGAAATACCGGTCTTATTATTAATTAGAATTCATTTTACTAATAGCTTAGATACTAAACTAGTATACTATATAAGAGTACTTTAGTTTTCTTAGTAAGATAGTTTACTATTAATATAATTATTTACTAGATCTATAAATAGGTTCTATAATTCTTTCTTTTCTTTAATTAGATTCTATAGAATGCCTTTTACCTAGTTATCTTTATATTAGTACTTATACTTATTATACTCTAAATTCCTAGTATCTAGTTACTCTTTTAAATTAGTATATACTAGCGGTATATTATAGACTATAATTAGCCCTATAGTAGTATTTATTAGTACTATAAAGGCATTTCCGGCTAGGCTTTATTACTTTTTCTTAAGCTTTACTTCTGCTAGCTTTTTAAGGGTTCTACTAAAGGGTAATATAGTAGAATTCGTAGAAGTATATAGATATATAAAGATATATAAATGGGTAAAGGTATATAAATAGATAGAAATATATAAATAGATAAAAGTATATAAATATATAGAGGTTTATAAATAAGTAAAGATATATAAATAAGAAGATTAATTTATTAGTTTATTAACTATTATAGTTATAAATATTTTAGTAATAATTACTAGCCTTATATTTAATAAGGCTAAGAATATGGTTCCGGAATTCTTTTATATATAAATTTCTGCTTTCTATAAAATACTATTCCTATATATAAATATTCCAAATAAGATACCTAAATAATTAATAGTATTAGTATCTAGTTAAGAGATCCCTTTTGAATTTCTTGACTAGTATAGGAATATTTGCTTTTAGTTTACTTCCTATTTTTTATTTCTTTATATTATATCTCATATAATAGACTTAGTAGAATAATTACCTATATTATTATCCTAGTATACTTCTTATTTCCTTATCTATAATCTCTTTAATAATATATCTCTCTTCTCTATTTATAAGAATCGGTTCCGGTTCTGGGTTCTTTCTTTTATATAGATCTATATTCTTTAGTTTCAGGTATTTAATAGATATAACGGGATAAATACTTAGCTAAGATAGTAGTTTCAATTCGAATAAAAGCGGTATTATAATTCTAATTATCTTATATAGGCCCATTTTATTAAAGGAGAACTTTATAAAGTTATCTAGAAGCTTGTATTTATTATTTACTTCTTTTACTAATTTCAAATAGACTTTATTCCTAATATGAATTTCTACTAGTTTCCTTTTTTTATTATAAATTGCCTTTATATATACTTGAGCTAGTATAATAGTATTATAGGCCTCTCTTAGTAAGGATTAGTATTCTTTTATAAAATATTTGGCTTCCTTTTTAGTAAGAGAAATAAAGAATACCGCTTATATTAGCTAGAAAAGGAACTATAGTTTCTATTTATACTATAGTTCATATAAAGGAAACCTAGTAAAGGTATTTAGTAAAATATTAAAAGCAAATATTATAATTAGAATTAGATTCTCTTATTCTAATTAGTTAAATTAACTATTAATAGTATATTATATAGTATAAATAAAGGTTTAGTTTAACTTTTTAGACTAGCTATTTACTTTAGTATAATAGGATATAGTAAAGAAAAGCCTAGTATTTGTAATACTATATAACTTTTACTAGTATATAGAAGTAAATTTGGAATTCTTATTTGAGATTAAGTTCTCTAGAAAACCTATTTCTTTATATCTATTCTTATAATATACTCGGGTCTAGTTTTTTCCGAATTAGGTATTCTTTCCAGATATAACTTTAATTTATTTCATTAACTAGTTAGTTAAAAGAAAAACTATATTATTCCTATTTTTTAATTCGGGGAGCCCGGTAATAAAATCTATATAAAGTATTAATAATTAATAACTAGAAATAGAAATAGATATAAGTCTGCTATATGGCTTATATATTACCGGTTTAGTAAGCTAGTAAGTTAGACAATTAAATATATAAATATCTGTCTTTTTTTTTAGCTATAATATAAAAATATTTCGTTATAGGAAGTTATAAGTTCTATTTCCCCTAATATAAGCTTAATTATTATATATAATATATATGAATATAGTCTATAGCTTATCCGGAATATAGAGGTATTCTTCTTTATTCAAATCCCGAAAGTATAAAAGTTTAGACTATAGATCTAGCCAGAAGAACTTAAAAGTAATAATAGACTTATTTTTAGGGCTATTCTACTATTTCTATAATATAGTTTAATAGACTCTTCTAAAGCTCCTATCTCGGGGTATTTCGGTTACTACTTTTTAAATAAAGGATTTATTTATATAAATTAATAAATAATAGATAACTCTTTTTCTATTAATTATAGATTATTTATTTATTAGTCTTAGAAATTCCTCGAAATAAATAAATAGGCAAAATACCTTTATAAGAATTAAACCGTCTTTAGTATTTATATATAGCTATTATATTGGTTTAGGAATTATAGTAGTTGAATCCGTAGTTTATAGTCTAGAGAGTATATTAGTATTAGTATAGGATTTACTAGAATAATAGTAGATCTCTATATTTATAATATATTTTACCAGGAAAAGATACTAATTAGTAAGACAAATACTCTTCTTATAAGTTAGTCTATTATCCTTAAAGGAATCCATAATAGCTTAGTAGTTAGTATAGACTATAAGCTTATTACTATCTAGGTATTATAGAAGCTTTTAAAGCGCCTAAACGAGAGTTCCGGTTTCTAACTCTATTAGTTAATAGTTTTATTCTATAGGGATTAGGGTCTTTAATAAGTATAAAACGGGCTTCTCTTTTCTGTTAGTAGAGTTTATTTAATAAAGAGTAATACTATAGCCGCATTTCTTACTATTATTTATATATAGTATAAATAAGAGATTAAAGATTAGAAATATTAGGATTAGGGTATTATATAGACAGTCCTTTAGGGTTTAAAAGGCTTTACGGTATTAGTTTATAAGATTATCCGGAATAGCATTAGCTTTAGCCTTGGCTTTTTTATAATAAGCCTTCTTTCTAGTAGCTAGTATTTCTCTTATAATAACTCCAGGTAATAGAGGAATAGGTATCTTTTCTATAAAGTTAGCCTGCTTAGTCTCTTGTTTTAGTACATTCCGTAATCCAATTATTTTTAGCTCTACTAATAGAGATATAATATTAGTATAGTAGTCTATAAATTTATAGTAATATCCGAAAAACCTAAAGGAAGTCTCTAGTTAAGCCAAGGTTTATAGAAATATCTAATTAGAAATAGCTTCTACTTTCTCTAGAAATATACTAAGCCCAAGCCATAAAATATAATAGCCTAAGGCTTAGATACTCGATTATCCGAAGTAATATTTCGGAAGCAAGAGTATAATTCCGGATTCTGCTAGAATAAATAGGATTAAATCCAGATTCTTTAAATATTAATTAATAGTTTTAGAGAATATAATAATATTATTAATATATACTAGTATAAAAGCCTAGAAATACTAGCCAAATAGCTTTTCTATTCTTTATTAGAAAAAAGCAGAAGTAATAGCTAAACTTTAAAGGGCTATAGTTAACTATTTATAGCTATAGTAAGTAGTAACTAGAGCTACTTTCTACCTATCTTTAATAGGGATTTTCTATTAGAAGAAGCTTTTTATTATATCCAGGCTAGAGAAAACCGTAGCCCTACCCAGAGTAGAAAGAACCTCGTCCTGTTTTGGGAAAGAGTATATATTTAATTCTAGCTTAGTATTTACTTAATATAGATCTATAACTACTTGCAGTTTCCCGTTTCTCTAAACTATAAAAACAGGAGATATAACAGGTAATAAATAGCCTAGTAATATATCCTCTAAGGATCTATCCTGTTTTATAGGATCTAAAATAAAATCTATTATATTATAGTTCCTTTTAAATAACGGATAAGGTAGTTATTACAAATCCTTAATATTAATACCGTTTTTAAAAGAAATTAGTATAGTTACTCTATTATTAAAGTAACCGAGCTAGGAACGAAATAATTCCTTATACTTCTCTAGTATACTACGAATCTTTATATATATATTATCTCTCTAGTATATAGAGATATTCGCTTTATCTAGTTCCGGTTCTGGCTCGGTAAGAGGCTATATAAGAAATAGATATCCGGTAGGATATTTTTTATCCGGTTCCGTAGTATTAGATAGTAGAATTCCTTAAATCATATCTGCTAAGCTTATAAAGACATTATATACTTCAAATAAATCCGGATAAGGAATTATCTTAGGGTATTTCTTAAGAGTTCCAAGGAAAGTACTAGTAAGTATCCGAATTAGTATTCTATCGAAATTAGTAAAGAATAGCGGCTTCTGAATTCCGTTTATAATATAGTTTATTATAGTCCCGAATTTATTAAGGGCGAGGTCTACTTAAAGGAAGGAATTAAAAAGATATCCGTTTTTTATAGTTAATAAAGTATAATAATAGATTAGTAAATTCTGGCCTTATCCGGATTCAAGAATAATAGTTTCTATAAGATAAACGGTTACTAGCCTAGGTTTCTCCGTTTCCTTTATAATTTTAGTATATAATAGAATATACAAATTAGAGTCTCCTATTTACAGATAATATAGAAGAGATCTATTATATCTCTATTAGAAATCAAGAGTATTCGGAATAATAAAGTTTAAACTAAAAAGGAAGATACCCTCTAGTAGCCTATCTATAATATAGACCCGGATAGTAAGAAATTCTACTATCTCGTATTCCGTAGTCTTATAATAAATAGATATATCTATATACTCGTTTATTATAGGTCTCTTACTTATCCCCTAAAGAGCTAGCTAACTATTATCCTCGAGAGTCTTAATTAATATACTCGGGAATCTTTTAGCTAATATAGAACGGTTAATAAGACTAACGGGGGATCTAATATCCGGATATAATATAATCGGAGTTCTTTTATTTATATATACTATAATACAAATATTAGTATTTAGTATATACTAGATACTATTTAGGAATACTACTAAAATAGTTTTCCCTTTAGCTGCTTTTCGGGGTAGTTTCCGTCTAGTAAAGAGAAGTTCTATGGCTTTAATAAATCTTTAAACTATATTTTTAGAGAGAAGACTATTTATTAAAGTCTTAGATAAGTCCCTTAAGATCTTGGCTGGAATAAGTTAAATAAAGTTAGGTAGGAATAAATCTAATAAAATCGTCTAGATAACTATTAAGTTTAATAAGTTTTCCGGGGCTATGGTTTTAGAGATATTACTTGGAAATTCTATAGTAATATATAATAGATTTATAAAAGAAACTCGGAAAGCTTCCGGCTTCTTTATTTCTCATATAGTTTTAATCTATATAATTAAAGTTTCAGGAAGTCTTAATTTCTTTTTTGAATTAATATAAATAAATCTATTATTATCTTTATTTTTAAAGGCTAATAGCTTATATACTATAAATAATATATAGATCTATTTCCCAGAAAAATATAGGATTTCTATAGTTTATAGTATATAGATAATATAGCTTAATAATTTATTATAAGAATAATCTATATTTATACTAACTAGATTCTGAGGATATTATAGTATAGGTAATAGAATATACTAATAAAGTAGTTAGTATCCTGCTAAGAACCGCCCTAGAAGTTTCTTTCCTTAGTAAGTAAAGGGAAAAGTATATTATTTATATATAGGATTCCGGTAATATCGGGAATATTTATATAAAATAGTTAAGATTTAATTAGAAAATAGATTTATTATTAATAAGAGTCGAATATCTCTTTATTAATAAATATATATTTCTTATAGCCAGAATTAGTATTAACTATTATTATAATAACTAGCTAGTTATTAAATTAATTATAGTTATTTCAATTACTTTAGTTATTTCAGTTATTTTGGTTTTAGTTATAGTTATTCTAGTTATTCCAATTATAACTATTTTAGTTTCCTTATTTATTATACTAATTTAATTAATATACGGGTTATAGGTATAGGTATTTATACTAAGGTTAATAAACCGGAGCCGGAGTTATAATAACGGGAAATACTATAACTATATAGTATAATTGGGATCTCTTAAAAGTAGCTTATTATTATTAATTAATAAGGCTAAAACATCTAATAAATAGAACTATAATTATATTAGAGTTTCCTGATTTCTTCTAGATATTATTAATATTCTTTGGTTTCTCTAATTACTATAGTATAGTAATTAGAATAATATATTATAGAGGTAATTATACTTAATCTACTATCTAATTTTGGGAATATAGCTATTAGTATAATTAGTTATAATATAGAGCCTATTTGGAAAAGTATCCCTAATATAATTATTTTATAGAAAATCTGTTTTCTATTATCTTAAACTAGACTTAAAGCTAGTTTTAGAATTATTAGTATTAAGCTCAAGCTTTATATTTTACTAAATAGATCTTAGAATAGAAATCGTTTATAGTATTATAGCTATCCCTTAAACTAATAGTTAAGGCCAGAATTAGATCTAGTCTATTATAAATATAATATATAATTAGATTTTTATTCTTTTCTCTAGCTATTATATATAAGTCTTACTTTTTAGTAATATACTTATATATATCCAAGACTAATTTATTTATAAATGAGTATTTTATTATATTTGCCTTTAAAAGAGCTTATAAGGTATTTATATTAAATTATTAAATTAATTAGATCTTTTATTCTTTAAAACTCTTAGCTATAAATATAATTATATTTTTATTTAGTCTAGAGAACTAATTAAGGGCTTTCTCTCTTATATAAAATAAAAAAGTTATAAGAACTAGTTATTTACTATAGGTTATAACCAAGAATATAAGATATCTATAATATATAATAGTAGTTATATCTAAAAGAAAGCTATTAAAGGTTCTAATATTATTAACCTATAGGTACCGAATTCCTCTAAAGATTCCTTAATAGAAGTTACTATAATTATTTTAGTAATTAGTAAATTTATAATAGTATTAATAATCTCGATTACTTTAATAAGAGCTTTAATAGAATCCTTAATAAGATCTATTTTTAGAGAAGTTAAAGCTATTATTCGGATTACTATCTGGGTTTTTTTAATAAGTATTTTAATAAGTTAATTTATAGGTATTCTTATTTATATAATAATTGTGATGTGTGCAGGGTCGCACGTGACTTAAGGGCATGTGACGAACCTCGGATATCGCGGGTGTCAATCAGGGAGTTCGGTAGCCCTTCGATATCCCAACCAACCACTGTTTACATCATATGCATTAGGCTTATAAATTACTAATTGTATATATGCCATCGGGGCCTCCTATTTAGAGGGGGCTTCCCTGGACCTCACAGGAGGGACAGAGATTAGTTCTGTACTGAATTTAATACTGTGGTTTCACAATATACTAATTCATTCTATTGTCTTATTACCTACCAACAAACACCTCACAATAATAATTATTACTTTTCTTATAGTAAATATAATTTTAATTATTACTATTTCTATTATTCCGGTTATTTTATATTTTCTTACTTTTTTTAAAAAAAGATTTATAGTTTAGGATACTATAATATCTATAATTCTAGTTAAATCTATTAAATAAAGAATTATTCGAGTTATTTTAGTTATTTTCCGGAATTAGTCCGGATTTGAAATAATTTATAAAATATATAAAGAGATTAATATTATTAATATATAAGATTTAAATACTAATAGTATTTTTAGTATAATTCTTGAATTCTATTCTGGTTTTCTTATTTATAGTTTTAATAATAATAATAGCTTCTTTAATATCTTTATTTAAAAGATAACTTTTAAAATATAGAAAGGCTCCGGTATTTATTTTATTTATAAAAATAATAATAAATATAATATTTCTTTTCTAAAATTATTTAGAATAAAAGTTATTTGAGATACTAAAGCTTTCTTTTAAACTATTATTATTACTTAGTTTAGCTAATCTAGTTATTTTAATAAAGAGATTCCATACTTCTTCCGGATTTAATTATAGTTACTTTAATAATAAAATATAGTTAGATAAGTTAGGAATCTTATAAGAGATATTAGAAGTTATAAATAATAATTAAAATAATAATTATCTCTAGATAAATACTAGATTCTTAATATATTTCTTAATAAGAAAGGCTTTTTTATAAATTTATTAAAGATCTAATAAAAAAAATATAATCTAGTAATAGGAAATTTAATATTATTTTAGTTATATTAGTAAAGGACCTTTTATAAAAGAAACCATTAATATAAGAGCGGATTAGAGATCCTATAACTCTTATAGCTATTTATATTCTAAAGAAAAAAGAAAGAAAATTATAGAAATAGAAATAGGTTATAATATAATTACGGATTATATTATATTAGTTAGTTATATATTAATTAGTTATATAATAGTTAGTTATACTAGACTAGTTATATAAAGCCGGTCTAAAAAATAGTCAGGAACTAGTAGTAGCTATTAATAATATTTACTAATAATAGAAGATAAGGAAATTAAGAATTCGGGAGATTTAAACTTGGATTTTTTAATAAATTAACTATTTAATTCTCTTGGTTACTAGGATTTACCTTGGCCCCGGCTATAATATATAGAGAGATATTAGCTTAATACTAAGGTTAGATAAAGCTATAAACTAATAATTTACTCGGGATCCTATTTGGCTTTTATAAGAAGGCAAGTTCTAGATCTATAAGGTAATTCTAGATAGAATTAGTTATAGATTTCGATAATTTAAAGTTTAGTAATATATGGTTTATAACCGGACTTAGTCGGATATAGTATTTAACTAATTAATAGACCTAATTAAATTACATACTCGAGGGCTCTTCCTTAGTACTTAATAAGGAGCCAAGATCTGGATTTCCTCGATCCATAAAATAGCCGGAAGATAGTTATAATAGTTCCTTTAATAGATTAATTACTCTATAAGATATGGTTAGTTATGGCGGAAGCAAATTTATCCGTATTCGGGGAATTTTTAAATAGTATGGAAGCGCGTAATCCCTTCTTAATCTACGAAGGATTACTTGACGTAATTAACCTTATATTACTACCATGTCGAGGAAGAAGAAGAGATCAAAATATATGTATTTTAATGGACGAACCGCTACTGCCTCTTAAGGAGGCTAGCGTGGATGCCGCTGACTAAGGTACAGAAGGTCTGGTCCTTCCCATGACAGCGACCGACCACGAATACGGAACGTTGAAACTTCTACTGGATCCAACACAAATCCGGAGCTTATTGATGACTATGAGGAAGCTATTTCTTCGATATCATCTCAAAAGCACGCAAGAAACCCTCTCTCTCAGCTGATGGCGACCCCTCAGATCACAAAATGGGCGCTTCTGGATGCTAGAAAAAAGGGAGAGAACTATGCCAAAAGCAAAAGACAAGAACTCAACCATCGTGCGAGACATCCTGGCAGACCTCAAGTCAAACAAATTTTCTGAACGTGACACGTGTCACCCTTTTCTTGATCTCCATGACATGATCCTGAACCTCCTGCGCCTACGGGGGGAACATTGGGCTCTAAGCGGGTCTCAACTTATCCTTGCGCGCGAGATGAGCATCACAGCGTAGGTCCCAACCTTATCGAAGTCGGAGATCGAAGTCAAGAGTATCGCAGACCACTTTGTCAAGCTCCTCGCCGTCGTCCACAACATATGGCAGATAGCCCAGTTGATCGCCCGCTATGCGGAGAAACATCCAGAATCCCAAATAGAGGTGGCCACTGGAAACCTCAGGATGTCAAAACCCTGTATATGCTGGAAGCGACTCGATATCCTACTCACAAGGAAATGGTATCCTTTGGGGAAATTGGACCCCAACACGTCGCGGGGATGTCCACCGGCTATGGATATTCAATTCCGGAGCATGCCCTCCCCCGAAGTCTTGCAGACAAGGCTGATGTGCTTGAAGGAGGGTACCTGGGATGGGCTAGTACTGTCTTGGGCGGAATGCTCTTTGGTATGATCCATCTCATAGCTTAGAACTTCCAACTTTCCAACGAATGTGGGGAATATCCTGTGGCGGATTGCAGCAGTTGCAACAAGCGTTGGACCTTTGGTACGGGGTATTCGTGGAGTCTGGCTTGTGGCTTTCAACAGAATCAGATTGAAGAAAGAGAGGAAGGATTTCGTGCGTAAAACAATCGTAACTGTCGACCTGTGGTCTTTCTGGCACTTAGCATGGGCATTGGTTTCTTGTATGGTTTATCGAGGCTGTACTTGCTCGTGGAGACGCTCAGCTCATTGTTCTTTCTTCTGCCTGATACTTTTCTGGCAAGCCTATAAGTTACAATCCACACATGAGAGTATATGCACGGCTTTGAGAATCCAAACAGATTCCCAAAATAATAGTAACATCTAGCGCATTTGTGTTGGAACACCTGCCTCAAATGGACCATCTTATTTTCATTCCCTTCACCGATTCCTGAGAACGTGTGAACATCAGAGAAGGAAAGAAGCACAACGATATGGGTGAAAATTGGAGGCTAGATTGCTGCTGCCTCGCCGGTAATATTGGAAGAAATTGAATGGAACGGCAATCGACAAGTTTGGGATACTGCTCCCCACCAGGGTGTTTCCACGCCAATTCTCACGTTATTCCAGTGATAGAATCTGGCGCCTGGGTAGTGTCCATCGGACTATGGCGCTGCCAAGGATTCTGATGCTGTCAGGCGGCCGATAATTGCATTCTGCAGCCACAGGCTTACTTCAGCCTTTACCATTCACGCAGCCTGGGCAGAGAAATTCTGGCGGATTTCTGTTTCTCGATTGAAACTGTTGTCGAGGATATATGATTGGAGTGGAGAGATAGGTGAAAGTTAAACATAGAAAATAGTGGTCCCAAATTGATAGCATGGGTAGGCAACTTTGCTCCATCGGATGAACCGGGGGTTCGGCGAAATCAGATTGACAGTGTTTCAAATGCGATTCATCAAGCAAAGGCAAGAGGGTGTTGATGTGGATCTTCAAATTCCAAAAAGCAAGCTACTAGGAATAAAAGTAGTCTGCCAATGCTCCCTCTCGCAACGGAAGCCCATTCGACAATTATCTCGATCCGATCCAACGCCACGTCCATTTGCTTCCTGGGGTATAACGTGCATTCCTCCTTTGATTATATCGTGATGTGCATTTAGCAGCAGCATTCGCAGCACTCGAAACATGCGAGACCGGCGCAGCTGGAGTGGAAATCAGCATTCGGCTTCCAATACTTGCATGCAATTGGCGGGAGCATCGACTTACATGCCACAGCAGATCTCGCCTGCTTCACCACCACGCATGCTGACGGGCTCGGCGGTCATCTGCTCAGCAGGGCGCTGGAAAACATGTCAGTCCTGAACTTTGTGTTTGGGCATTGGTGAGGTGGGACGGGCTTACGGGTTGCTCGGTAGCACCGGTGGTTGGGAGCTCCATCTGCTGGGCTTGGGGCTGTTGAACTTCTTGGGCAGGCATATTTGCGAGATGTGTTACTATCTGAGGATATACAGAAAGAGTGTTGGTAAGCAATGGGGTTGGATTGGTGGTGGGGAAGTGAGTGATGTTTGCGTGGACGGAAGAGAGAAGGGGAGGGAGGGGGGGTGGCTCGCTTTATCTCATCGCTGCACACGCAGGCCATTGGGATAAGTTTCAAACCAAGATTGAGCTGGCATGCTGCGTAGCACGCAGCAAGGCGCAGGCTGGCGATGTGGCCAATCCGACGCGTGTCTCAGGGCATCCCCATCGCAATCGAACCAACACTGTCTGACCAGCAAGGAAGTGCTGGCCACGGGATTGGCCGATCAGGGTCTGCAATGGCTGCAGAGAGGCTTTCCCGGACAGGCTGTTATTCCCTCAGCCAGCCTGGTATTGTCTGATCCGCAGATTACAGAAGATCAGCTCGGGTTAGTACTTCTGACGCCGGAGTGGAAAGTGTCTTGCCGGTGAGCTGGAGGATCCGGAACCTTCACGCAGCTTACGTCTGCGGTACAAGTCCCCTATTGCTTGGCATGTCAGTTATTGCGAACATCTGCCGCATGGCGGGAGCTTGTCGGGCTCCAGGATGCTTGTTCTGACGGCGCGGGCGTCGTTTCAGGTCTTGGCGATCTTATCTTGGACTTTGACCTTCAAAGCGGTGTAGACCATCACTGCCCCCCGTGCTCGGAGTGGCTGGAGAGGGAGTCGTTCATCTTGATTACGTGCAGGGTTGCCCACGACTCCACCACTTTGCTTCGTCGTCATGCATCGTCAGCGACAGGGAGAGATTTTCAGAAAAAGCTTCGCGAAATTGCCTTGCTTTGCAAGACCGGCTTTAAATAGTTGTTAAATGTGGGATAATTCCTGCTTGCGCAGGAGCCAGGACCTGCTGAAGGTGGAGAACCCAGACCAACTGAAAAGGCGGACTGCCGGGATACGAGAATACGAGACCAAGAGTACCGAGCCCTGACCGAGGCTAGAAATTGGACTCAAGAACAAGCCGTTCTTTCCCAAGTTGAACAGGGCAGCGCCCGGAGAAGCCCTTTTGCCTCTCTAGTGCGTCATGCACATTGGCAGTTTTTATATTAAACTTTGCAATTGCATACTGTACGTGCTTGCCCATATTGAGGGACGGTGAACACGACGAAGCAGGCCGTATTTAATTTGAATAGTGAAAACTTAAGGTTATTCTCCATACCAAGTTTTGAATATTGAGAACTTGTTTATTCCTATATATCTTTGAATGTTAAGGACGTATTCTTCCCATCAAGTTCCGAACATTGAGAACGCATTGTTCTCATTCGGTGTGTAACATTGGGGACAAGATGTCCCATGTCAAGTTGGTACAATTACACAAGCCACTATTCCATATCTCTAGATTATCGGCTGCTTCGCTTTGGCGGCTCTTGCTCATTGTGCCAAGGGAAGTGATCACTTTATACTGGGAGCTAATCGACAGTCCCGCACTTGTCTGAAACTATCACCCCTTTGGACTTATCTACACTGTGAAGGTATGAGTGAGTGCGCAAGAAGGCGAGCACTCACAACACCTCATTTCTAAGGGGAGAGTTGATTCAGTGAAAATTTGTTGAATTCATTCGACAACCAACGTCTATGCAAGTTCTAGTGGGGTATCTTTCTCTAGCAGACGCAAAACGCCAATTCTCCAAGAAATCTAATTGCCATCCAATGACGAACAAAGGTAGCATCAGCTTCACCAAATGCGAGAAACAATGCATTCAAGACTTTGTGGCGACTTGTTCCCTTCCCAAAGAAGACCGAACTTCCCGCCAAGTCCATCGAAAAGAAAGCCTACCCATGTAAGATGCCAAAACGATGCTCATCTTCGTATGCCTAACTTCGAGCAAGTAGCCGAAGCAAGCCAAGACGAGAAATCAATGCTTCTAATCACAAGGACGGCCACGAACCTGAACGAACCAATTATCGGTGTCCCAGTCCTGACCACCGGTAAGATCGCCTGCTCTCCAGCTGCCTGCAATAGTCTTAATCAAGTTGGAGATATCTACACTGTCGACATGGAGCATACCAGCATTCTATCACGCCAGGACGGTAGACAGGCTAAGACTTCAAGCTCCAGTAGAAGGAACGAGGAAGTTTAGGAAGTAAGGTAGGAAGGGAGGACTTACCAAGTTACTGACGAAAATGGCAATGTTGGAAGTGCGAAAGACCCCGAGGCACTGCCACGGGTCGACATCAATAAAGCGGTTCAGGTGGTCTAGGTAAATGGTGACCCACCCGACAGCCATGTAACCAACCCATTCCCAGCCGTCGAGTTGAGGGATGCATTGCATACTTGAGGGAGGAGGGGGCGGAGGCAGAAGATGCAGAGGCTAAACTTTGAATTGAAGACGTATCGGGAGTTGGACTTGGCCTGCGGAAGATCCACAGATATCAGAAGCTTCTTGGCGCTTTCTGAAAAAGTCCGGATGTATAGAGCACGCAAAAGCCCCATTCAGCAGTTCTGGCACTTCGCCATTCCAGATAACGTTGACGTTGGGATGGTTTGGCGCTCTCGGGAAAGATTTGGCCTTGAGATGGTTCTTGACCGTGTTGGACCAATCCACACCTGATTGTGAGGTAGAGGCAAAGTTTGGTTGGATTTTTTCAAGGCGGCTAGGCACACTGAGGAAATAAGCAATCAGACCAGCGGTGGCAGAAGAGGCTATCGATGATTATTAGCAATTCTGTTACAAATAGGGGATTATAGCCTTACCTTGTGATGTTCCATCCTTCTTGGTTTTGGGGCCATCGCAGACATTGTCCCGGCCAGGTGCAAAGACGTCGACTCCAGGGGCCGGGAAATTAGTGTGGCAACTTTGAAGGAAACATTCGATGACTTACCCCCCATACTGATTCTTGTCCCCAATTGCCGGAGGCAGTGGTCATAACAATACCTGTGTCAATAAGGGCCTGTGTAGCCTCGTACATTGGAAAGAGTGGATCTCCCAACTTTGGGATTCGACCGCTAGACGCACTGAACGAGCCTATGGGGGGAAACCCAAATGGCAGGCTGGCAACTGCTCTGTGCTGAATCTTTTTCTCCTTGTCATCTTTTTGACCGACACGGAGTTGGAATGGGTAGCCCTCATCGTCAACATTTTCACCTGGATACAACCATTTTGGTTCCTCTCCGTGTACATCTGTGTAGTTTTGATATATCTTTAATGTTCAGCATGAGAGGGGAACAGTTGGATGACGTACTCACCGGGCTGGACAGGTCAATTCCACTGTCGACAAGGTACATATTGACATAACCCAGTGGCTCTACCTTATATGCGTATGATTGAATAGTTGCTATCTCAACATGTTGTGGTTATGAGATAGCCCTACGTGACCAGGGTGCAGGGTCCTGTTGCTTTAGGGCGGTCAGAGGTACTATCACCTGTCTTGGCTCTCATTGTTCCTGGAAACTCAGTTCTTCCCCCGCTCCCACCAGCATGCTGTTGCGCGGTTTGCGAGCGGAAGTTGAAGCAATAGAGTCCCCTGCAAGGCTTGGAGTGGGGTTAGGATCGTCAGGATCGACAGGCCCCGTCGGATTAGCCCAGATGTCTGGGGACGTTACACCGACTTATGGGATGATTGTGCCGACCTATTCAAATTAGATGTGATCTCATATTCCATAGTACCACATACCGCGGGGTCTTGCGTGTAGAATTCTACTTGATTCGGAAGCAAGGGGAGATATCAGTAGGCCAAAAATTGATCCTCTGCATCCTCGGTAACTGCAAGCTTACTTGGATCATTTTCAGCCTTCAGCCTGTTGGTAAAACTTGACAAAACTTCATAAGATACACCGAGCTTCGGCTCAATCATATAGTAGGTTGGAATTGCTTTCCTCGAGGCCGTGGTCGTCGAGGTTGTCGAAGAGTTTGTGGCCGAACACATTGTGACTATCGTACAAGAGGTAGATATGAAGCTAGAAGTCACAGTCCCAGATATGCTGACTGTTAAAAGGGTGGAGCAATCAGAGGCTGTGGCTGTTCTGCAAGATGAGGTCGATGATGAAGTCGATCTTTGACTCGACGAAGGTTCTTCAATGCTATTGTTGTCGGGTTCGGGATCTGTGACAGGTGGAGGGGGCTAGGCCTCGGAAATATGATCAGCATTGGCTCCAAAAGGGAAGGAGTTAGAGTTAAGAGAGTTTTCTCCGAGCTTCTTCCCTAAAGACGTGTCTAGGTCCTAATAGTCTTGCAAGGGGTGCCGAGGCATATCTCGCTCCGAGAAGGAGAAGACTTACGTTAGGATCAGGAGAACCTCCTCCACCTCCCGGTCCGCCTCCTCCGCTGTCGCCACAATTAATCAGGCAGGGCCTAGGACATTTATATCAGCGCTCTTCTATTGGCGGAGAACGAAAAGGCTCATGTCGATGAGACTTGAGAAGCCCGCTATTTATGGGAGACTGGCTGTTCAAAATGAAAGACTCTTACAAATGGAACGTCGGAAGATCAGGAAATCCTGGAATCGAGATTTGGATGTTCGGAAGCGGAGGCCTAGAGAAAACGGGAGTGTTAGTCCTTATCTAATTAGGCACCGAAGTAGTGAAGACTGCAATTGGATCAAGGAGCGTAAGCAGCAGAGCTGCGAGAAAGAAAGGAAGTCTTGACTTCATGACTGGGGCATTAGAGGGGGAGTGGAGGTAAGTTTTCAGACCGCCAAGGTTTTCAGACCAGTAGCGGGGATGGCAGGGACGGATAGGGCCTTGAATGAGGGAGGAAGGGTGTAACGAATGTGAACAATCAGTACTCCCTTTGGTATGTACCAAGGGGTTGGGCCTGATCAGACCGGGAGTTGTGATAGGGAAGGAGTATCAAGGTTGAAGAGCCGAAGAGGGGCAGAATTTTCGGAGGTTATACCTTTGGGCAAAGACGCTCGGACTTTTCGAAATGCTAGGCAAATACATGTCTATGACGGATACTATCCAATTGGCTATGAGCGAAGGACATTTCGAAAGGTCCTTTGTGCGTCGAACGGCTCAGAGGCTTCAATCGATTCTGGGTGAACACGTGTATGTGTCGAATACTGTTCTGGCCGTGACGTTTGGGTTCTTCCTCTTCGGTTGATCCGTAGTGTGCGTGGCATTCGGCTGGCCTAGGAGCACCCTGATGTTGGTTACGGTATTCCTCCTCGGAAGAGTATTTATTACGTCTCGGTCGGTCTTGAGGGTATCGATCAGCGCCGTGGCGAGAGTAATCTCCGTGGTCACGCTCTCGGCCATTGCTAAACTGGTCTCGAACTTGGTTCTTGACCTCTGGTCCCCAGAATTCGGAGATGTCAGCTTGTACGTTAGGATCTTCAGCTAGTGGTCATAGAAGGAACGGCGAGCCGGCTGGTTGTTTCGCTTCAGCTCGTCGCTCTTCCTCGCAGGGTTGATCGCCATGGAAAATTTCGGCTAGGTTGAGGAATACTTCGCATGGTATCTGGTCATCCTTGTACCGATTAGGGTGGGAATTGCGTGATTGAGAGGGGTTCAAGGCGCGGTTGTGGATATGGCGGTACTCGTCGGAGAGTTTGGTAACCGGAATCAGTGCTTGTCTATAGAGGCGTTTAATTGTCCACAACCAGTTCACAATATGCTCTTGCTCAGCTGTCATTTTATTATTTTGTAGCCGCTTGTTTGCTCCAGTGGTTGAGATGGCTAGCAATCCTTAGCTAGACGCATAATTTGCTACTTTGAAAGCCTGATCAAGTAACTTAACAAGATTAAATCACAAAGAGTTCAAGAATCGGACCGATAAAGCTCAAGAAAAGCTGCACGAGACGCAAAATATCACATAAAAACCAAAAGCAACAAATCGTTTCCTCGTAGCATAATAGACCTAATAGCCTTCAAGGACCAAGAAGTTGAATCAGTTGGCAAAGGGAAGCGTGCTTGACATCAAGGCTTGATGATAGGGGCTACGACATCAGAAGAAACCGCCGACCTGGAGTCACTATGACACATTCCAATAACGCTTGTGGGTTCACATTGCTTTCAACGGGCTATGCCATCTTTCGCGTTTGTGGTAGGGGCCGCTGAAATTGACTTCAACATTCTAGAGATGGGAACACCACTGCTTTCAATTACTCTATGACTAACAAGTACATTGAATTTTAAGTTATTTCAAACGTTCGATGTTTACTGGGTACAATCAGAATCAAATGCTTTCAAATGTCCCATGCTAAACGAGGACATTCAAAATCCAATGCCTTTGATTGTTCTGCAACTGCAGGGAACAATATCCTCTGCATGTTCCAGTCACCTTGATACAATTAAATCAGCGCTGGTAGGATATTCCTTGGCCAACATGGACGTCGTGAAGTCAGAAGAGGAGAAGTCCAAGGAATGAGATGCCGTCAAGTGTGATTTAATTGTCCTTGCTGGACATGGAACGTTTGGTGTTCACATACTTGCTTCCCAAAGAAGATTTGGGAGCAATTCAATTCCAGTTTACTCACTGAGAAAGCGCCATCACAGCACCACTTGGTACCTCAATGCTACTAATATCCTTCACCAGATAATATCTCTCAGGAAGACACGACGTCAAATTAGCCACACCACGTGATATCGGTCCTCGGCAAACACCCCTGATGCGAGTACTGAGTAACCTCCGCTCCGAGCTTATCGATTGCTGACTTTCAAAAAGCCTTACCCCCACCACACCAATCAGCATCCCTCTATTCCTGAGCTGATCTCGAGCCTGAATAATTACCTTGTTTCTCCTCTTCGCCATGCCCCCTCCTCATTCTCCATGCGCCCATTCCTGCTAACCCTTCTCCTCTCCCCTCTCCTTCGAAGCACAGCATCAGCAGCAGCAGCAGCAAAGTACACCAAAAGAGCAGCTATCCCGGCAATACAATATCCCATCTGCAGATGCAACTTTACCTACCTCCCCCCGCACCAACAGGATTTCCGCACCATAATGGCAGACCCGAATAAAGAAGAGCTCGACTCAGTCGACAGAATATCCAAGCCAGCGGAGAAAGAGTGTGAGATACTAGGGAAGAAGGAGGCATTAAAGGACGAGGTCGTGGAAGAGAAGAAAGAGGAAGAGCCCAGTTTACCCAAGTTGAGCGCTGCGGAATTTAGAACGTATAATTCGATGGCGGAGCATATGGAGTATTTTGTGAGTAGTTTTTCATCATCTCAATCTGATCATTCTCTTCATCAGATGAAAAGAGGGAAAGCTAATGGAGGTGGGGAAAAAAACAGCACAACCACTTCCGCCAAACCTGGCAAATGCTCTACAACGCCTGCCTCAGCAACAAACGGCCCGCCAACCTCTCCCTAAAACAATTCATCTCCACCGGTCTCCAATTCTGCTCGCACCTGTCCACGCATCACGCGATAGAAGAACAGCATATCTTCCCGCTCCTCGCGCAGAAGATGCCCGAGTTCAAGGCCGGGCGCAACGCGGCGGAGTTACTGAGGCAGCATAAGGAGATTCATAAGGGCATGGATGCGTTTGAGGAGTATTTGGAGGGCTGTAGGAGTGGCGAGCATGAGTTGAGTTTGATCCAGATGAAGGTGAAGATGGATAGTTGGGGGACGGTGCTTTGGTCGCATTTGGAGCAGGAGGTTAAGACGCTGGGGGCGGAGAATATGAGGAAGTATTGGACGATCGAGGAGATGCGGAGGATGCCGATGTAGAGCGCATAGAATTGGGGCGTGTGAAGACCTTAGGTAGATGAGTGACGAATGACTTCGAGTCACGCGGGTATAGATCATAAAAAGTAGAGCGCAACGATGTATTGCTAGCTACATCTCTCCTCTCGGATCTGCAGAACACGTTCTGCCGGCTACATAGAAGCCCCCAATCACATAGCCGTCACAGACGTGTAGTGTAAATTATTGTAAAAATCCAAGACTGTACTCCATTCCCCTCTAGTTCATGCATAGATCGCTCGCTGGTATATATTGATGCAATGTAAATCCAAGAATAGATTTACCGTGAAAGCTTTCAATTCATCAAGGTCGTTATTTTTTCAATCAAACTTCTTGGACCCAGACCTGTTCTCGTTAGTATTTATATTTTGAAATCAGGCGAAAAGAGATACTCACTTCCATCTTGCCCATGTCCAAACGTTCTCTCCTCGCCGTCAACTTGACGCTCATAATAGCCATATCAAGATCATCCTGGTCGCCCATGGTAATCATATCTCCGTTTGGCATATCGTCGTCACGGACCCTGATCTTGAAACGCTTGCGTAACCCAAATTTATCTCTTATCTTGTCGACAAGGTCGGGAAATTCGACGGCGGAACCAATCATGATGTAGCGAACATCGTCCGCATGAACTTTGACTCGGATTTTCCTGATGTCGGGTCTTCGTGATTGGCCGCGGCCGCCAACTGACGAGGGTGCTCGAGACCGTGGTCCCGGAGGCGGGCGATTTGAAACCATCTCGAATTCGCCTTCATCAAAGGATCCATCATCGTAATCACTGGCATACTCCTCCTCCTCGTCGATGTATTGTGGTTGACGTCGCGCTTTGCTACTCCGCGACGTTCTCGTTCCCGAATACATATCGTAGAGTTCGCCTGGGTAGTCATCTTCTTCTTCTTCCGGCGTCCTTCTCTGCACTGGTGGACGAGAGTTGCCTCTTCGGGCTGGGGGTACTCTTGACTCGGAGGCTGTGCGCGTAGTTCCCTGCCTTTCTCTCACTTCATACCCTTCTCTCGGACGAGCCTTCTCAATGTTGAGTTTGGCGGGCATTGGCTTAGGACCGTTCCGAACTGAAGCTCCTCTGCTCATCTGGTTTGGAGCCTGGGTCTTCTCGGATTCGGGAGGTGGAGTGGGAGGGAAGACGTTGCGATTCATAGGAGGCTCTGACTGTTGTCGTTTGCTCTGAAGACCAGGTTTCACAAGATTCGTAGCTGCGAATGAGAGATTCTCGGGTGGTCGATCATCCTTCACATCCAATTTGCCAGCCTACACAGTCAACATATAGATCATCGTTCAGCTCAGCAACACTCACATTCTTGATTTCAGATCCAGCAAATCCAGTAAAGGCGTTCGAGCGATCTGAAGCAGCGACCAAACGCGCCTTACCCAAGTAATCCTTCGTCTTCAAGTTCTTGACCTTGGCCTGGTTCGGTCGATATACCACACCGACGGGTATGGAGAAAACGGTGTAACCCTGGAGCGTATTAGCAATTGCGTAGCCAGTTCTCTGAGTCCTATATCTGACCTCCGCCTCTTCCCGGATGGCATCGTCGATGACATTATGATCCTCGACAACCTTCTCCTTGACAGCAAATGAGAAATCCTGCATCCCAGCTTCTTTCTGTTGAAGATATATATAACACAGCCCACGGTTGAAGAGGACCTCGCAGGAATATAACTTGAACATGAGACCAAGCTGGGCATAGTCGATCATGTTGTTTCCCCTCAGGTAGAGGAGTGTGTCGTTGAAATTCGCCAGTGCCTCTTCAAAGTCCCCCACCAAGAAATTTGATACACCTTGTTGAAAATATGCCACAGCAAGGTACTGATCCAATCGAACTGCTCGTTGATAGCACTCGACCTAGACACAATTAGCCTTCGGCCAGATCAGAGGGAAGCGCGGCAAGACGTACAGCCTTCTCATGCTCTCCAAGCGTAGCATGAATGACTCCGCAATTGAAAAGAATCTTGGATGTATCCGAAATGCCATCGAACTCCTTCAACGCTTCGTCGAATTCATTATTATCGTAATGGTTGAGGGCTGCCACCCACGTCTCGATTTCCTATTTTGGGTGTGAGCATCCAAACCTAAATGGCTCTCGGGCACCTCCACTCACCTGCTTCAAAGACATTATGCAGATGTATATGTGATTGTTCCTGGTTCAGAAGTAGTACTTCGGTGCTCAATCGCTGGTCGCTTCTCGAGCGACCAGCCGTCAGTGGTTGTGAAACTCGGATTGATGCGAAGCTTGGCCGAAAATTCACGCAAGCGCAATGTTGTGTTCCGCCACTCAAACCCCAAAGTCGATCTCTCTGCTCTTCCGCGGCGCTCTCTTCTCTCCTCTCTCTGTGCAAAGCCCCAATTACTATCCAATATCTGGTGGCTGGTTTGTCGATAGGCGTTTTGCGGGGTTCCTCGATTACTTTAGTGGGTTGTCGGTGTAGAAGTATTAGCCAGGCGGGGCCCACGTCGTGCGGTTTCAACTCGAGGGCGAGAAGTAGAAGGTAGAGAGTGTGTCGATGATCGTTAGCAAGATCAGGAAGGGTTGTGAGGGATCGAAAGGAATGTAAAGAGGGTTAGACGAAGACGCAAACGCAAACGCAAACGCAAGGTACGATCTTGCTGACTAGCAGCAAGTATACTGGAAGTGGTTGCAGTTGGAAGTGTGCAAGAGATGAGTGGGCGGAGGACGAGTGCAGCGCGTAACACGAGGTGGGATTGGGAGACGGCGGCGGGGCGGGTCCTTGTTGAAGCTAGAGTGGGTGGGTACTTTATGCATGGAAGGGAATAGTGCGTTTATTGGGAGGGCCTCTTGCTGCCGTGGGCCAGAAATGCGATGGCTCGGTGCAGCGTCCGGGAGGCAGAGGAGAGGCAGAGGTGTCGGCGGGCGGACGGGCGGGCGGGTTGGCGGGTGATTGTGATATAAGATTGGAGATGGGGAAGGTGACAATGCGATGTGATGTGATGTGAAGTGTGGGTGTGGGTGTGAAGGAAGAGTGAAGTGTCAATGTGGAGTGCGGGAGAGGTTGTGTGCTGGATCGGGTCAAGTCAAGTCAAGTCAAGTCAAGTGCGGTCGAGTCCCAGTCCAGTTCCATTCCAGTTCCAGTTCCAGTTCAGGTCCCAGTCCCAGTCCCAGTCGCAGTCGCAGTCGCAGTCCCAGAAAGAAACGGAAGGGGCGGGCCACTCCGCTGGATTCATGCCTTTTGACAGGCTCGAAGGGATGTGGCCAGGGAGGAGTGACTGAGCCTGTGCAACGCTGCGACTGGCAATGGGCGGTCGCTGCGTTGTGGGCGTCAACGCCGTCAAAGGGGGGGGGGGGGGGGGGTTGGCTGTGGGCTGCTGGCTGTTGGCTGTTGGCTTCCCTGGGGATCTCTCTCCTGCCAACTGGCCATGGCCCTGGCCCTGGCCCAAGCCTCACCCACAGCCAACACCCAGCCTGCCTCGAGCACCCCAGGGCCACATGTCAAGCCTGCGCGGCCGCTGTTCAGGTCGCTGGGCCCTTCAAAGCAGCCAGTGTTCCATCAGCGGCAACCGACGACCATTGGTTCGACGACGGCTTCGCTTGTGTCTCGGGAGGCGTCTTGGCGTTCCAGGGCGCGTACACGCTAGAAGTGCTTGGACGCGCATCAAGTCATTCGCTTCACCACCACCACCACGCATCACGCGTCGTCTATTCGCCTGTTGTCAATACTTGCCGCCGCGAAAATGCCCCAAGTGTCCACCAACAATTGAATTCCTCATGACCGCTTTATTCCAAAAGCATCGTCAGCTGCAAAAACCGCACGCCGATCACAAGACCGCGCCAAATTTGCAATGTTCCTGAGTCCTAATCTCCCCCCCCCCAAACCCCTAGCCAATAATCCCCACCCAGGCCCTGCCTCGACATGTCCGAGACCGACCGCGTATCCTCGGCCACGATGCCGTCTCGACTCGTTTCTCCTGCGACTGCCGATCGTGGGCTTCTCAAGATGCTTATTCTTGCCCCTCACCCACCAAATAAGCTCTTCGATCTTATCGGATCCCCATCACGTCCCTGTGTGCAGGAAGCTTGGCAGTCTCAGGGTAGTCGTTGCCAAGCGGGACGAAACTCGCTTGGGCATCGGCCTGTTTGAGGTCCCCTCCCCCCTTCGGACACCTCGACAGTGTGATCTCATCAAGTCACAGCAGAACGGCCCGCTGCATTAAACTGGCCGATCGCCAAGACAGGAGCTCCCCCGTTTTCGTCTCAACTTTAAGTCCAGCACCCAATGCCGTGGGCTGGCTTTCCGAGTTGGGGAGCCGTCAACTTCGGAGACTATCCCGTTGTTTGGAACCCGATGTGATCCTCCTCTCGAGGCATCCTGCCTCATAACAAGCATTTCTTGGCATATCCACTCACAGGGTCCCGAGACGCGGCTAGAAACGCATGAAAGCTTTGCCGTTTGATACCATAAAGGTAAGATTAAACTCGGCGTCGAAGCCTCAGAGTTCCTGCAAGTCTTCTGTCACTTTACCTCTTTTGTAAATCGAACCACCATCACCCCATCACATCGCTTGGCAGCCCATTTCTCGTCTGATGGCCTCATATATCATCACAGCATCCCCTTCTTCACTTCATCCTTCCTCTCCTCCCACAGAGTCTTCCCCGAGCACGAGCAGACAGTTTTGTCGTTGTCCCAAACTCCTGCACTCCGCGCAATCACACCAACCAAGGTGTCCTCATCATTTTTCTCAAACTTCCCCTCGCCCTCGTGCTGTTTCGACACCACAATTCCCCTTCCAATCATCTCCCATATCTGTATCGGTTTGTCAAGGAACACACTGCAAATGCCATCCTTGCCAACCTGCACAGTTCCCAAGAAACCTCTTGGTTTGAGAGCACCCTCCTTTGGATCGGTCCAAATACCCCGCGTAGAAATTGCTCCGTTGGATATGTCCCCAGTCTCTCGAACTGTAGCCCAATAGTTGCCAGGAGACAGTCCTCGAATGGTGAGATCAATAAGTGTTAGATTTGGAGCAACCTCAACCATCCGTGCCAGACCACGTACTTTATCTGACACGGTATTCGAATGCGTCTCAAGAATGCAGACCGCCGCACCTAATCAACATGATTAAGAAAAGACCAGATGATGTGAAATTGCATGAACTCACTGTTTGAACCACCGGTACCTCTGAGAATGGCATCTCTCCCAGTCGATTGGATGGCTGCAACAATGGCAGATGGCGCAGCTAAAATTGCACAGTCAAGGCCTGGTTCAATGCCAAACGAGTGACATGCATGAAATGACGGGACGAACCTGTTCCCTCGATGGTCACCAGCTGATCTTTGAGGTTTGCCTCTACTTTTTGAATGCCGCTGAGCTTGAACAATGAACCTGAGATGTCTTTGATGCAGCTCTCGCAGGTCATAGGCACTGCAAAAAGGGTCTTCATCAGTCAGTGTGAGGTCACACGTGACACGACCGATGGCGAAAAGTACGGAGAACTGACCTGGAAAGGAGTTGTGATGACCATGGTGATGATTTTAGAAAGAAAATGCCCTTGATGGGGTTCTGTAGAGTGGCTGCCTTGATGTCAGAGCGTTTCTAAGAAAGCTTTTGAGGAGTTGAAGAAGTGTCATCGAATATCACTTCCCCATGCTTTGAAATCGCGGCTTCGCTTCGGCAAGAATTGACCATTCGCCGAAGACCCAGAAAATCCTCCCGATCAGGCTTGGCGGCATCAAAAAGTCACGACCTCACCTCGCGACCACGACTCACGAAATCGAGAGCAGCATCTTACCGACGGCTCTCCTGCTCTCAACTCGACCTCAATCGGCCTGAGGGCCACCAGCAAAGATGTCTCAAACCAACGGCTTGGTAACCTTCACCCAATCTATCTACAAAAACAGCTCTCCTAACTCCCTCTCCTCCAGACAAAACTTGCCTACTCCCGCACCTGGCACCACATCTCTGCCAGCACCCCCCACCACGCCCTCTCCACCATCCGACCCCTCCCTCACCCGCAATCCCTCACCCTCACACCCCCCTCCCTGGGCCGCCTGGCGTCCCGAATAGCAGTCCTCCTCATGGGCAAGCACAAACCGATCTGGGACCCGTCCACCGACTGCGGCGACTACGTCGTAGTAACAAACTGCAATGCCTTACACACAACCGGCAAGAAACGCTGGCAGAAAACATACTATCGCCATAACACCAGACCGGGGAGTTTGAAGAGTGTTACGATGGATGAGTTGATGAAGAAGCTTGGAGGCGCGGAGGTATTGAGGAAGGCTGTTAGTGGGATGTTGCCGAAGAATAGGCTGAGGGATGATAGATTGAGTCGGTTGAAGGCGTTTGAGGGCGAGGCGCATCCGTATAAGGCGAACATTGTCAGGTTTAATGGGAAGAGTAGGATTGCGCAGTGGCCGACCGGGGTGGAGGAGCCGGTGGGGACGGAGGCGAGATTATGAAGATGATAGAAGGGGTGGAAGTGTATTATAGGGCACAAGGCATTGCAGGTGCATTGTATGGGTATATATCAGGAACACGCAGGAGCTTCTAGATGGCGCCTGTCGTCAAATCAGGATGGCCTGTTGTCACCAAAGGCAATCCGGATTGCCACCTCAAAAAAGCTCGCCTGAGCAAAACAACATTACAAGAATACTCACGTCATTCCAACTAAGGCAGCGGCTAAAACCCTTAAGTTCGTCAGTCAGTCAGTTGTTGATTGCACGGTGTCCAAGCGGAACATTCGCTTTCGGAGGATATGTCAGAAGCAAAGGATTTATTTTTGCCCTGTTAAAAGGAATTCCTTGCAGCACCCGAACCATAAACTCCAGTCGAGGGCTACATGAAAGACAGAACTCTCTTCCACGCTGCAATATCATCATCGAACTTCGCCATCGCTTCATCCCTCAACGGTTGCAGCTCCTGCAGCTTAGCAACCGAGGACGCCTTGTCCGTCGCCTTCGATGTTACAATTTCCATCTCACCGCCGGCCGACTCCCCGCTCTCGCCAGCCGGTGAGCTCTCTCCGTTTGGACTTGTGACAACATCCCTGTTTCCATTCGTTGTGTAGCTAGATGCAAGTGCTGGCTCGATAACAACATCCTCACCGTGAGTGCGCTTGAGATGTTGAACGAGGTTGTCCTTTCATCCGATGCCTCTGCGATGCCTCTTGCATGTGACTACAGGGTAGATGAATGCAGGAGAAGTGTGGACTTCTCGACGGTGACGTCTCAAGTCTCCTGCGTTGCCGAAGTCTTTGACTTTGCAACCGGAGATTGGACACTTGTATGGTCGAGTGTGCTTATCCGTGTGTTTCATGAATGCGGAGTTCTGTCTGAAGACTCGAGCGTCTTGGCACCCTGGGTGTCGACATCTTCTAAGGTGAAAGTCATTGTTGGCTATCGATTAACTCGGAGCTTTGGCGGCATCGAAGTTCGATGCGTTTGCTGTTCTGCTAAATACTCCTAAGTCAGCAATGAATGGATCGCATGTATCTAAGAAGAGATTCCATACCCAACCGATGTGGTCAACATGGCTGGTTCTTTTCGGGTGTCCGAGGTGAAGATTCTGGTCCTTTCAATATCAAACTCACCGACAAGATCGAAAGAAAGGGGCCATTCTTGGCGCCTAGTTAACACCATGCGTATCAGCTTAGGCTCTGCGATCCAGTGTGGCCGACACGGCAACAACATTCCTACCAGCCTGGGTTCTTTGATCTAGTGTAATCGACACAATAAGGGCCGGAGTCCCACTCCTCTCAATGTCAAGATGGAGGACACGGTCATTGGAAATGATGAAGAAGGGAACAATTATTGCCCATATAAAGATAAATGAGGGAACCGAGGTCGTCTGCGATTACATACTTTCGCTTTGTGTACGCTCCTCAGAGTTCCGCAAATCTGTGGAAGAGATATAATGAAGATGGGTTCCTTGAATTGAGGTGAGGTTGATATGCTCCACGGTGCAAGATTTGGCCCAGTCGATTGGACCATTTCGGAATACCTGAACAGAGCCCAATGCTGCTATCTTCGAAGTGTTCCAGACCTTGGGTCTTCCTGGGATCTAGCCCGCCGTCCGGCGGTCTGGGATTATCGAGGACAGTTCGAAACCCATTCACGATGACATCAAACGTTAACATACTCATGGGCAGCAGATTCCATCGTGCCTCCTATCGCAGGCAGCATGTCCTCGGCAGTAAACCTATTCACCTCGTTAGTTGGTGAGCATCAAGCTTTTGTGCCAACTTGCGATGCCATGGTGCCTCCCACGCTTGCAAAGATGGTCTCAGCAGGATAACTCTCGTGGTCCACACTTGCAGCCAAAAATAGAGGAAAGTAAAATTCAAATTAGAAGATTTGGTCTTGAAAAGGTTGTGGGAGGCGGGAGATATAAATACTGCAGGAATCAGTCGACACGACGTCGCCCTGCAGCCCAGTTTTTGACCAACGCCCAGGGCGACAAGGCGGTGCAAAAGTAAGTCGTATCCCCTACCTCACCCTACGCTACGAGGCAGACTTTACGGGAATGAGACGACATGGATCTTCGGTGGGCAATTACTCTCTTTCTCAAGGCCACGATGTTGTGGAGAAGGTTTCTCCCCCTAGCTTACCCAAATCGCCCCGTCTGCCTACAAGGAGACCCTGCTTTTACGGCTGTGGTATTCCAAGATGAAAATCCCAGGCTAGGTGACCACACACTAGGGACGATCGAAAGATGGTTCAAGCATCAAATCCTTTCCTCGTTTGTTGAAACGCTCCGAAACGCAACTATACACCGTCCACCCACCGGTCCAATCCTGCGCCAGTCTCCTCATAATCCATGCCTATTTTTACAACGAAGAACGCCTTTCAGATTTGACCTCCAATGCCCACGTAAATACGCCTGGTCTTATAATCGTACATATCCTATCCCACAAGCATTTCCCTTAAACTCCTGACTCGGGCGCTGTTCCTGATAGATCACTAATGCTTCGTTGGCGTTCAGTCCTCCCCTCGCTGCCAGTATCATCGACATCACTATTCATCTCGTCATCACTGTTCTCTTCCCCGAAGACAATCCGTCGTAGGACACTTCTGTCAAAAAGCTCTGCGACGAAATGTCGAACTCCGAGACGGAAGTGATGTGATTCCAAGAGCGTCATGATCTTTTTGAAAAGAGCCGGTTGCTTGAAACCAGGCACCTTCTTCGCTTTGATGTGCATCAGCTCCGTCATTGCTCTCTTCTGGAGCACTGTATTCCCAAGATCAACGATGAGCTCTAGAATTCGCTGATTGACAATATCATCATCCATTTTGGCTGCTTCGGCTGCAGCTTTCTGAGACTCTGTCATGACAATGTCGGAGACTTTCTCATGCTTCCACGGTTGGAACGAGAAGAACTTTCCCAAGTTCTGTGGTATACAAAGGCCAAGCGATACGCCCATCTTTGTCGTGTTACTGTCCCATCCAAACTCGGACAGAATCTCGAGCCCGTGAACGCTGCGTGAGATCAGTCCCAAAACAAAGAATGCTGTCCCTCGTAAACTCATAATCTCATGTGATTCGGCAATCCTCACGATGTTCTCGACCACGTCGCATTCTTCCAGGAACGGGGCACCGAGCTCCATGGATCCGACATTGCCAACGGCCCACAAGCAACCCTTGACCTTCAATATCAGCTCTGAATCGTCAGAGAGCATGCCATATTCGCGAATTGTCGTTGCAAATTCTTCAAAGTGACCCTTGTCACGGAGAAGCTTGCAACCCTCTTTTGTCCTTGTCAACTCCCTGTAAAAGTGTGGTGGTACATGAGCGTCATTGTCGCCTTCCAATTCAAAGCTGTCGACATCCATACTCAAACGATTTGAGGTCTCCTCCGTGACCTCAACAAAAGAGCGCGCTAAGCTTGCCTCGATCACACCAACATATGTGTCATTTCGGCCAAGAAACCAGTCGTCCATCTCGTTACTGATGTAGTCTAAGCCGTCAAGATAATGGTATCCAATGGAAGTTGACAAGAACCGCAGAAGTAAAGGCGCCCCAATTTCTCCAAGATGATCAAGTGCAGGCCTGCACTCAACGATATACTCTAGGTAGTTCTTTCGATTGCAAGCTTCTTCCAGAATCTTAATTGCAGTTGCACAAACTTCCACTTCCGGATCGTATAATTGCGTCACAAGGAGCTGAATAGCCCATTTGGAATCCCCAACGCCTTGGTTACCCGGCCCATTTGTTCTCGACCGACTAGAGTACTTTCTCAGAACATTCGTTGCATAGATGCGTATCTCTTTCGATCCTGCAGTTAGAGCTTTCGAGAGTAGAACTCTTGGATGACCTGGTAAACTGTAGTCGAAATTCGAAAGCAAAAGTTTAATGAGATCAGGACGTTGTTTGAGATCTATGATGTGATACATCATATTAATCATACGCCAGCGATCCAGCATCTGTAAGCCTTTTAAATCTCCACTCATGGTCCCCAGCATTGCAAAATATCCGCAACAAAGGGTCTCTTGGAGGCGTTCTTTTGAGAACATTGGAGATTGAGCCGTCAATCCGCTAGTCTGGATGATATTAGTCTTATTGTTACAGAAAATTCGCAGATTTTAAAACTTACTGGATCGCACTGTGCCAGGCACTCGGCAATCTGCCTGAGTAGCTTGTTGTCCGCAAGGTACCTGACACCCTCCACAGTTTGGAGAAGAGTATGGATAAGAGCACAGCCGACCTTGACATATTTCTGAGTAATTCGAGTGTTTCTGACCTCGGCAAACTTGTACTTGAATGGCCGGTAAAAGCTCATGATTCGCTTGATGAATTTCGATGCTTTGATAGCTTCGTCCAGACGCTTGCCGTTCAACAATGGGCCCTCAATGATCTTCAAGATGATGTCCCATTTCCATTTTGTTGGGTTCGTACTTGACAAGACTTGCGTCTCAACCAATAGCTGACGGAAGGTGGTCTCATCTAGCGTGACATTCGGGTTGCTCTTCGGTTGGTCCTCGAGACTAGCCAGGTTGTCCTGGCTGCTGTTGATTGAGCTTGCTAAGATACCTCCAGCAGCAGGTACTGTCCGGTATAATGTCCTACTAACACTGCTGATTTGGTACACGGTTCCGGTCGCATCAAATCGTTCGTTGTCTCCAAAGTGAGAGGCTGCAGAAAAAAGCTCCGGCAGGAGCTGCAGATCAGCACTCCAAGTTGAGGGTAGTAAACTATCAGCAAGCTTCAAGACTTCTCCGATTAGTAGTGTCGTCTTCCGCTTCAGCATCGAATTGTCGGCGTCTCGAGTTACCTGTAGAAGACCTGGTAACATATCCGATGCGATCAAGACTGCGAGTAACAATGCCGTGTAGTGGTCTACGAAACTCTTCTCCCCAGGTTCTTCCTCTACAGGTTGCGCAGTCTTCTGCGGCGCAGCTTTGAGAGTAGCGACTCGCCCGTATGTTGTTAGTCGCCGGCCAGCTAAGAAAGAGGGTGCCCAAAATGGAGATTTGATCCGGAGCAGCGAGTAGAGAAGATCGATGACTGTTTCTCGAATCGTGGGGTTCGGCAGCATCAAACAGGAGACTAAGGATCGTATAGCTCTGAAATTGTACATCGACAGAGTCATGAGACCTGGCCAGGACTTCAATGCATACGAGATAGCTTTCGAATTTTGTTTCAAGATGTTCTCCTTGGCATACAGAGAATCTGTGAAAGCTGTAAATAGAACCTCCAGTTCATAACCCGAGCGGAGATATTTCCGGCGTTGTGGTGCATCCAGTAGGAAAAGGAATGCTGCCGTAAGACTTCCCGAGGCCTCGTACGTCCCTTCCCCTAAAGCATCTGCCAAGGGCCTGAGTCCACCTGAGGTCACGAGAAGGGCCGGGTTTCGGACCATGATTTCGGCCAAAGTCTCTATACAGATAGCTTTCAATCGATCCTCAGTGTGTTCGGCGACTGAGGCTATGGTCCTCACAACAGCCCTTGACACCTCACTGACCCCGTCTTTGACATCCAGAAAGGCGCGGACAAATTTCAAGGCTTGTTCTCGTTCAACATCGGCTTTTCGTTCTTTAATTAGAGAACTGCTCATGGTCAGCAGAAATCACTAATACAAATACTGTCAACTTACAGGACAACCAGATAATCAATATTGAGCGATCTTATTTTCTGCAGCGAGCTGATATCCGAAATTGCGTATCTCGTCATTCGATATCCAGCAGCAACAACTTCTCTGCTCTCGCTCAGAAGCATCACCTGCATCCGCAAGCCAAAGACTGACCAAACCAGATCGTATTTCAGAGTCGGATGCCGTTTGAAAAGCTCGACTAGATTATTGGCATGGCCAACATAGTAATCCGGAGTGAGCCCCTCGACTTCCAGCGCTTGTAGAATCTCAGCGAGGGCATATGTGGGTGACTCGGTTGGCTCATCAAATTCCGACCCAGCCGCACTCTTCGTAGCACTGTGGGGAGACCGTAGCCCATTACTGCTTTGAAAAATAACATCCATGCGCGTCCTTGTCGGTGTTGTGGGTGGTTTCGGCCTCTGGAGCTCCGTTATCTGATTCCTCAGCTCCTTGATCTTCTGGTTTGAAGAATTGAGCTCTGCCTCCACCCTCTGCCGTTGTTCCTTGGTCTGTTTTGCCTTCTTCGTGTTCAGTGCCTCCAGCATATTCTCACTGCCTTCCTTGATCTTCATTTCTCGGTTCAACGATTCACGAAGGGTCGCAAGGACCTGCTCCGATACCAGGCCATCATCCTCATCGAGTCTCTCCAGGTTCACCATCGAGGCATTGATGTCTTGTCCGGAGCCGGTTCTCGAAGGTGCAAGCTGATTTCGCATGTTTGAACTAAAGCTGCCAGGTGCTACTGGGGAAGGAGCAAGTGATGAGCCGCGGGGCCCAAACGACAAGCTGGAATTTGAACGGGCGCCATTCGCGAGCGCGCCTGGTTGTAGGCCATCTCGATCTGAAGGAGTTTTCGTGCCATTCGTGTTATACGGGGTCGACTGCTGGGTATAAAATGACTTCTGAGTCGTCGTCGCAGACGAGCTCAGAGTGCTCGGTGGTCCAACCATCTGTCCATCGACGGGGTTGAGGTCAACGTCTTTCGTCCGGGGGTGGCATGTGTATGGAAGCTATAGGATGGACCGTGGAGTTCATCCACACAACTAAATGAGTCTTTCGGGGCGCATTCGATGAAGGACACATGCGATGCTGACAATGTAAGAGAATCGTGGGGAAGATGTGAGGGGATATCGAGGTCTAGGGACAGCTTGCGGATGAGAGACTCGGCGACGGAATTGGAATTGGGGTCCAAAAGGATCTACGTAGAGTAAGAATTCTGTGTAGGGTTCTACGTCGACTCGTTGTATGCGATGGCGTTCACTGTATGTACATCATTCTGTTTTAAGCATCCAGCGTGGTCGCCAGGCTCCCTCCAAGTCTCGAATGCACGGACCCAATTCTCGCGAAGGCTTGCTCCCGCTTGAAAACACGTTCGACAAACGTCCGATATAGTGCCTCGATGATAATTGGCCGGCTATTCATGAAAGATAGAGCACACGAGCAGCAGGGCCGACATTTTGGGGGACCAAGGAGGTCGATCGGATACGGCTGGCTCTATTGGCATTGCAAAGGGCATGAGAGACTGCTTTCAGAAGAGATTTTGGAGCTGCTTTACCCCTTTGGCAGCAGAGAATTCACCTGTTCCAAACCGTATAGTTCATCTCTCGTTCCCTCCGATGGGCATTTACCGTACAATGAGGTCCTTCCAATGAGAGGCATGCGGGGCTCATCGCGATCTGCTCAGATGATCGTACGATGAAGTATACGACGAAGTAGCTCCGCCAAGCGGGGATTTTCACAGCCTGGCATGTCAGCCTTGCCAGACCGAAAAGCTCAACTCAACAAATGAAATTCACGAGAAGACTTGTTTCAAAATCTCTGCATCCTATGAGACCAGGTAAAACTTTGCAAGGCATGAAGATTTGAAGACCCCCAAGACTTATAGAATTCTGTATTTTACTGCAAACTAAACTCGGCGCAAGGCTGGCTCGGCCGCCTCCGAGCGAACCTCGATCCAACCGACGACAGCCTTCACATTGACCGACGAACCAGCCTATCAGACGTCTCTTATCTGCTAGATGTCTTAGTTGCTTTGGCCGGAATCTGGATCTCCTAGTCGACAGCTGTGCCGTCTTTCCAGATAAGACTTGTGGATGCGGATACATAAAGCTCCCAGCTCCCGCTTTCGAACTCTCATCCACTTCAATCAAGCATCACCTCACACATTCAAGCCCTTGCCAGACTTAAGCCACAACTCTTACTTTCAGTACGTCCCTGCCAATTGACATTGACTTAAGTTTCCACACCTTACCCAAAAATGGCCTCAATTGCTTCTGCTCGTTATGGCAAGGACAATGTCCGCGTCTATAAAGTCGAGCGAGATGAGAAGACGGGCGTGCAAACCGTCACCGAGATGACCGTCTGCGTGCTATTGGAGGGTGCTATCGAGACCTCGTACGCTATCCCTCAATCTCCTTGAATTCTCGGAATTAACCATTTATCTGCAGATACACCAAGGCAGACAACAGCGTGGTTGTTGCTACAGACTCTATGAAGAACACCGTCTACATCAAGGCGAAGGAGCACCCCGTCACCCCTCCCGAGCTCTTTGGCAGCATTCTCGGCACTCATTTCATCGAAACATACTCTCACCTGACCGCTGCGCACATCAAAATTGTCACACACCGCTGGACAAGAATGACGATAGATGGCACGCCACACCCGCACTCTTTCTACCGTGATGGAGCCGAGACTCGTAACGTCGAGGTTGTAGCGCGGAAAGGGAAGGGACTCGGAATCCGCAGCGGCATCGCCGGTTTGCTTGTGCTGAAGAGCACGGGCTCGCAATTCCACGGCTTTGTTCGAGATGAATACACCACGCTTCCTGAGGTCTGGGACAGGATTCTGTCAACTGAAGTCGACGCCAATTGGTCTTGGAAGACATTCCCTAATGTTGCTGCAGTTACAGCAGCTGTTCCCAAGTTCGACAAGGCTTTCGATGACGCTAGAGATATCACAATGAAGACTTTTGCCGAGGAAGACAGCCCATCCGTCCAGAACACTATGTACAAGATGTGCGAATACATCATGGAAGCCGTCCCAGAAGTCGAAAACGTGGACTACTCCCTCCCTAATAAGCACTATTTCGAAATTGGTATGTTTTAAAGGAGCTATCTCGAGAATTAGAGCTGATTTGAGATTCCACAGACTTGAGCTGGCACAAGGGCCTGAAGAACACCGGCAAGGATGCCGAGGTCTACGCCCCTCAATCAGGGCCTAATGGGCTCATCAACGTCACAGTTGCTCGTTCGCAAACAGCAGCCAAACTATAGAGAAGACTGCTTTGTACAAAAACATAACGCCCTTCATGAAATACACGTCGGCATTAGGCGCATGGTAAAAAGGTTGCTTCAGCGTTGATTAACGCCAGATTGTAAATACTAGTTGCAGATACCAATACATCAAGTGTGCACAATTTCTTTCTTTCTCAATCCTTTTTGACATCAATCATTTGCCAATCTCTTCTGAGTTGAGGAATCACATGGCTCGCCCATTTTCTGCAATCTCACGGGGTTCGGGATGCCATCAATTCGTAGTAGGTTTCCTAAGGTTACCCGCTGCACCAGAATATCCCTGCATGGTATCCGCAGAGAGTGATTGTCAGGATTGTATTATGTGAATTGCGCTTAGCCTGTTCTTTTCCGAGAACCCTGGAAGATATATCAAGCAATGAGCATACAACACATAATCGTTTCTGTAAAAAAAAATTTATCGCATTGAAATGGAGGCGCTCAAACCATGCTGCAGCAAGGATCCACTCGTTGAACCTAAAATACTCTGATTGAGTGCCAATCTCGGAAAGGAAAGCTCTTTCCAAAAGCAACAGATCGGTGAAATGCATCAGAACACTCAAACCTGCGAGTTATGCATCGAGAAACCTAATAAAGCGTCTCTAATAGGGGCCTCAGGGAAACAATTACCCCTTCCAACCCCTTTCAGGTCCATTGGAGAGGGGGTTTCTGCGAGTTGGATACCAATCTAAGTTTCGCGCGACCAAAGTCGGAAGTTCTAGTTGATGTGTCTTGTATCTTCTGGTGCTGTTATTATTTGACCTTCCTACCATCTCACCACAAAGTGACTCTGCAAGTGATAGTGAGGAATGAAAATCCCGAATAGTTTCACCAACCTTGCTTAACAGCTCGCTTCAATTTTTGTGGACAAAAAAGAGTTCAAGTCACCAAAAAAAAAATGTTAACTCGAACCTTTCCAAATAAACGGCCACCTTGAATTCCGCTTCTCATGAATGATAAACACTGGCCCCTTTAATTAAGCGAGGCAAAGTACCTACCCGATGAATACTGCAAGAGACTTGATGCCTCTCTATGTCTGACTTTGAATCTCTGACACCTCGAAGAACAAATGACAACATCAGCGTCTCTTATAAGTCCCAATGTTGGCTCTTTCTTATTACAATTAAACCTTCCGAACACTCTTCAATTCATCACCGTGCCCCAGTTCTGTAGAGATTCCAGCCACCACCGGGACCATCATGTCCATCCTGGCCATTGTTCACGGCAACAGTACCATGCTTCATCTTCTACACCTGACACGATATGCTCTCTCGGAAATTGGAAATTTCAAACAAGTTCCTGATACAACATAAAGAAAACTGCGTTCTGTAGTCGACTGCTAATTCTCGGACTCATGCCTAGCCCACAACCTAGGGGGCTCTCTTCACAAGTGTATATTAGCCTTGACGACAACATTGGGTTATGTGCTCCTAGAATTAGAAATTCTTACGAGAGAACACCTCAAGAATGTCGATGGCTGCTAGGATCAGGAAGTAGTCTGGAGAAAGTTGAGGTGAATGAGTAAAAGAAGAGATTTTGAGCTCACGGCAAGCATTTCATGGCAGAAGATGGAGGTTGAAGTTCGACAGATAAGTCTTCCGTTGAGGTGTGCATGTCTTGGGGACTTTACAACTGCCCTAAGGACTAGATCTACAGAAAATTCATCGCTGAGGAACGCAAGGCGATTGTTCAACATGAAGAGCTCAATGGAGAAGCAGCCAGTGGTTTGGCGTGAAGAGAAATACTTCATCGAACGGAGATATGTTGTTGTTGCACAGATCTTCACCCATACTCAACGTTGCTTCGTTGTCTTACCTCTATTCGTCATTTCTCGGACCGGCGACTGCCCTGTGAAACGACTGCCCAGCATTCCTCGAGTGATCATCAGTATGACGGAAACAACGGTACGCAGTAACAGAACTTCCTTATTCAATCACCACATGAAGCTGTTGGAAGCTCCCAACCCACCCTTGAAGACTCTGGTGATATGTTTCGTGATCAAAGTTCATACGAAGTGGCACGGTAGGAATGTGCCTCGTGTGAGGAAGGTTTGGAAGTGCAGGATAGGCAGTTTCATTCCATCCTACATTATTTGAATTTGCTGCAATTCCCATTGATGAATTGGGATATTACGGCTTGTCCTCGGAAGCTTATAACAAAAGCCATAGCCTCTGCTGCAAAAGAGAGGACCCACTCTTCGAGATCGAGGGAAAACATGCCATCGCACCTCATATTCAAGTATCGGGCCTTCTCAGCCTTTCTGCTCTCGAGAAGGAAAATCGTGGACCGAGTTCAAGTTCATATCAGGAATGTTCCACCATCTCTTGGAAACCGCAGATCGAAGCCTGAAAGAATTTGCATCCAGTCTTCTCTCGCGTAACCAGCTTGCTGCGTGATCCAGAGAGCCTTCTTATAAAACCACGCCCAATGTCCTCTCTCAAATCTGCTTCGAAACCACTGAGCATCTCAGCTCCGCATTCTTCAACGTCGTTTCGAAACCCTCCAAAAAAATGGTCTCCCAATTCCTTCTAGCGCTTGCTGCAATTACCACCACCACGTTTGCGGCGCCTTCTCAACAACAATCCAGCACAGTACCCAATGTATTCTGGACAATCATTAACCTAGCTCGAGGTGCTCTTCCCTTCCACTCCGCTTTTCCCTTCCCCAGCATTAATAAATGTCTCAGACTGCACCCCATCAACCCTCCCCTCTCCATCCTGCTCCTACGAATTCGTCATCTCGGCCACCAACGCCCAGCCCGACTTCACCTGCCGCCTCAGAGACTACGGAAGTCCCATTTCATCACAGAACACCACTCTCAGCGACCCACGCTGGAACAGCTTCGGTGCCTATCGCTGCAATGGCAATGATGCTCATTCTGGGGGGTGGCAGATTTCTTGGGGGTATAACGGTGATCATGATTCTGCCGTAGTATGTAGAAACTTTTCTCCTTGCTTTGGTCGATCTGGGGTTCGTCTGAGAAGAAAAAGTCTGACGAAAATTTTCAGATGACTGTTGTGAATCAACCTTTGAATCAAGACGCTTGGTTTGGATGGAACTATATCAACAATAGGACGCAATTTGAAAACGTGGGTCCAAATTCTGTTTATAATTTAGGCAGCTTTACCTGAGAACGGCTATGAAGATAACGCAAAAGACAAGGAGTAGGGGTTTGGGGTAGATCAGGGGCTGCTGCATTATTCCGACTGTGATTGGAATTAATCCACGCTCAACAGTGTTTATTTAACTCCGCTTGGATATTTTCGAAGCCCGTGAGAGTCTCACAAGTTCAAAGAATAGAAAAGCCACGAACGACAAGCAAAGAGGACTCTAAGCAACTAGGTGATCTTTATTTTCATAAAAACATGAATGAAAGCTTTTTGCAAGCTCTATTAAACGCCTTGAGAGCACGGAGCCCATACATCCAGTCCCAATGCAGTAAAAACAACAAATTAGGCTCTGACCGCAGCACCCAGCGCACCACCGGTAAATTGAGTACCGCCGGCTTGTCGAGGAGCGCCAGATCCGCCACCTCGTCCTCCCCCTCGACCACCACGCTGGCCGCCCCTGTTCCCACCGCGTCCGCCTCGGCCGCCTTGTCGTTCGAAAGCATTAGCTGTGCCTTGTGTTCTCGTCTCCAGTGTCCGCTCGTTGCTCTCAATGAGACCACTTGCCTTGTCACTGAGGGTCAAAGCCAAGCTCTGCAATCTGCTCAACTCAACGCCCTTCCTGAAGATGATGGAAGAGTTGACTTGATCAAGAGCAGCTTGAAGCTCTTCGTGGCTGATCATCTTACTGACAATAGCAGCGACCTTTCGGTCGGTCAACTCAAACATCGACGAGAGCGTGGCGACAGAAAGTGTATCGTAGTAAGGTGCGTAGGTGAATAGATATGTTCGTAAGCCTTCCTCTTGGATCTGCTCTGAAAGCATCGCCTTGATGGAATCGGGTTTTGCCATAAGCTCCCAGATTTTGATAGAGTGGATGAACTCGGTAGCCTTCTTCCATTCGCCTGCCGCCAAAGCTTTCGACGCTTGCATGACATGGTCTCTGGTGTTCTCGGGCGGGCCAGTGAAGATTTGTCGTTCATGATATTCGAGCATACGCCTGTAGGTCTTGCTAATGACTCGCTTCTTTATATCGGGCGACGAGCCGGTTTGTGCAAGGAGAGGTATCTCGAGTAGCATGCTGCAAGTGAGATAAACACATTCCAGGAGTTCCAAGTTTATATGCATATGAAAGGGAAGTTGGCGTTGTCGCTCCAGACGCTCCTGCTCGGGCGAAACCTGATTATATCGCTGGATCATGACACCTTGGGCAAGTAACTCCTTTTGGCGACCACTTCCGCAGATTTCTTGGAGGGTTGTTTGGGCCTCATAGACAAGACCAGCTCGGAAGGCGCAGAGGCCAACCTGAACAAGAGTTCGATTAAACAGAATCTGGCTGTGAACATCGAATGCATTGATGGTCTCTTGTAAATGAGACATCAACATCATATCGCGAGCCTTGTAGTAATTGTCGTGCAGAGCAAGGAAATAAATCTGGCAAAGCATTGCTCGGGCACGGATGATGCCCTCGCTGTTAACGAAAAGGTAGTTGCACAAAACGTTAACTAGGGCAGTGGCATCTGAAACTTCGCTGCGTGGTGTGATAGCAGAATCTAAGGTGGTGGGGATCGATTTCCAGCAATTTTCTTCCAGAATCTTGACTACTGCAGACGGCTGCAACGAAAGTTAGTTGTGTGAAGAGTACATAGAACCGGTTGACTGACCTTGAAGTAGACGTGATCCAGTCTTCTCATCACAATACGGTTCAGACTGTCTTGGGGGACTTGCAGACTCTCATCCTTCTTGAGACTTTCGGTATACAACAGAGTTCGAACGATGTTGTTGTAGAGAGCTCCCTCATCCGAAAGACGGTCGATGTATTCAGCTGTGTGGGGATCGATGTGTTGGAGTGATCTCGTGAGCTCATCGTCGAGTCTTTCAACATATGAGACGATGCTGCCAGGAATCTTGAACTTTTCTCCCTCAGTAATCGTTGGAGCCTTATCATCCTCCTCCCATTCTTCTGCGTTCTCAATCACAACGAGTTCTCTATTTGACTCGAGGACTTTGAGAAGATTGCCAAACTCCTGTTCTGCAGCCTTCCATTGTTCTTGGGTCATGAAAGTCTGCACGCCGGTACTTAAGTCAAATCGTGTGGAAATAAGGGTCAAAAGAACTCGAACTCGTTGATAGGGGGTTGTGGCCACTTCGTAAAGCTTCTCCATAATCTTGATCTGCTCGGTTCTGTCTGTATTCTTCTTTCCTCGAGACTCCATGATAGTTCTTAGATGCTTGAGAATGCTCTCGGGTGTGAATTGGAGTGTTCTTCCACCCTTGCCAACGGTTGAGAATCCCTCATCGTCATCGTCGAATGCAACATCAAGCGCACCGGGCACAGCCTTTGGCTTTTTGTTCTTCTGGAGAGGGACTTCCTCCTCCTCGTCAGATTCCATGAATCCATCCTTGTCTGCCTTGTACGCATCGATGTCCTTCTGGAAGTCCTTGTTATTCTTCTTGATTCGTTGTTTGACAGCGTTGAGGCCTCGAGCATTGGTCGCATTCATCTTCTTTGTCGATACCTTCTGCTTGGCAATGGTCTCATTCATGAAATCTTCGAGTTCTGCAATGGCCCTGATATATGGCTTTGGGGTGTTGCCAGCTTGGACGAGTTTGACCACCTGTCGATTGAGCTTGTCGAACTCTGGTCATTGTATTAGCCACTGACTGGCCATACTTGCCCAGTATCACATACCTGTAGAGATAACGCCCCAGTCATTGATCTTTTGTCCATTTTCGATCGCCTTGACGGTGGCCTCCAGTTCCTCCAGTCGTTTATCTTTGGCACTCTTCACAATTTTGGCCCGGTCCTCATCGCTGCTCTCGTCACTTTCTGACTCTGCGTCTCGCATGAATCTGTTTGCGCCACTCTTCTTCGCGCCATCCTCGTCCTCGCTGGAAGAGTCCTCATCATCGTCATCTTCTTCCTCCTCGTCCTCGTCCTCGTCGGAGGCAACCTTCTCTTCGACTTCTTCCTCAGAGTAGAGCTCTTCCTCGTCCGATGAGCTGCTCTCGCTCGAGCTGTCGCCGTGGAAAAATCGAGACATATTTGCGTGTAGGTGGGAGGTTGTGGAGTCCGGCGCGCGGTCTTTAATTTTTGCAAAATTGTCGCGACGAGGTGCGTGGTTTGGAGGGGTTACAGTAATTAAGCGAGGCTGCCTATCAGAAAAGCCCCAAGTGCTGAAGTGCTGAGAGATACGCAAGCAAGTCGGCTAACGAAGAATTCAAGAATCACCTTCCAGTCATTCACTTGGATTTGGACTTGGACTTGACTCGGGCTCCTGAAATGGAAGAACATAGATAGGTGCTGTTAATTTTATTGGTGACGGGAGTCACTGGGTCTTGCTAACTGTTCGAGTCACGACCCGGGCTGCACAGTGCACACCCCCAACACCACTAATTTTACATCCACGCCAACCAGTCCTAGTATCAGAAACCAACGATCCTCCGGAGAGAATTTCCAACCCCCCCCCCCAGAAACCAACAAGATCCAAGCGCCAGCGTGACCGCCCAAGCTCTCTACTTTTGACTCCATCTCTGCTCAGGTGCCCACGTAGAGGACCACCAGGTTCCCTCAAAAACTCCTTGCTTCGCAAAGACGCGAACCAAAACGCCCATCTGATGCCAGTAGCCATACACTGTATGGCTGTAATTTTCAAGCCCCAACATCGTTTGTCGCGCAGGCCACCCCGTAAATTATATTTATGTGCCCCTCGTGGCCCAGTCTGGGTGTTCTGTAACTTTCCATGGCTTGATTCCGTTTGGATTCTCAGCCCTGCTCTTTCTGGCTTGTTCAAGGACTTTGAGGCTCTCTTCGTCATTCATCAACTTCCAGAATTGCTGCAGTTCTTGATTCGCAGTGCTGGTGGATCTCCTGAACTCGTGGTAGAGCGTCTCGGCTGGAAATGGAGTTAGCTGCTTGTTTCCGATTTCCCAGATTTGGGAGGCGAGGGTTATGAAGGGACTTTGCAATACATACGTGACGGTTGCTTGGTTGTCAGGGGTGCAATGAGCCTTGGGACCGCGGTCCGCAATCCACGAAGCTACAGCACATATCAGCAATAGGTTCATCGCAATTGGCCTTGGGTTCCAACTTGGATATGCATCTCCTTCAAGGTGTTCATCGCCTTCTCAAGCCGTTCCTCGTCCCACTTATCCTCCCCAGGGCTTGAGGCAAGGTCTTGACCATTCTCAACAGGGGCAGCATCTGCAGATGCTTTCGAATTGTCCTGCTGAGCACTCGCCATTTGCGCGACACGGGGCCAACCAGAGTCTCCAGAAGCTTGGGGCTCTGCTTCTGCGGTTCTTGTATGTGGGCTCCAAGCGTCTTGCCGATCAAGAGTGTTGAAAGGAGATTGTGGGGTACTTTGAGCCTCAATGTGGCGCACATCTCCCCCGACGCTAATCCCGATGGGCACTGATCAAGAGACCCTTGTTCAAAACTCCAATATCAAAATTCCAGACTGATTTAAAATCTAAACAAGCTTGTGCTTGATCCTGTCGATGACAATCTACAACACAAAGCTCAAACTGTTTCTCCAGCCATCTACGCCCAGGCACCCCTCAATTCCATGCATTCCATGCACCACCTCGACAGGTATTGAGTGATCCTTCCCAAGATTTTGACCCTGTCTGGTCTTCCGGCTTTTTTAATTCACGACCAAAGCCATGAAAACTGAGATTCTCTTGCCCTTGCAAGGCGAGGATTGCCGCTAGTGGTTCTTCGCCCCGGCGCTAGGCACGTCACAATCCATCCCGACGGGAATCTTGTCTCGTTGGTGCCGACATTGCAGAGCTTTACTTGCAATCAACGACACCCCGTCACTACATAACAACTTGCTCCTTGCTCACCATGGCGCAACATAACAACGGTCCTCTGGCTGGTGCTGGCAGCCCAAACACTAGCAGGACTTCCATGGAGTCTGACAGTGCTTTCCATGCAACTCCCCTGATCACGTCAACACCCCCAAAGATCGGTGACTACCCGTCAAAGAATGACTCAACGTTCATGCAAAATCAAATCTCTATACAACGGAGTCCTTCAACTGTTAAAGAGCAAGCCTCTGCCCTCTCTCGGAAACTATCCATCAAATCGAATGACAGTCACGGCAGCAATGACGCAAACCAAGGCCACCCGGGCATCACAAATGTTCTCTCATCCATTCCTCAGGCTGATGAGCAGATGGACCGTGGACGTGCTCGTGGTGACTCAACTTCCGGCATTGTCGAGGCTGCGGAAAACTGTACTCTGTCAAAGTCAAACTCCGATCGATCTGGCAAATCTATCAGTGGTAAGTCTGTACGCTCCATCCATGCGGTTGGCACCTGTCCGCTGGGCACTCTTCGCGTCCATTCTCCCTCGCCAACTCGAGCTCCATCCGGTGAAACCTATGAGTGTTTGAAGTCAGGTGATGTTGTCATTGTTAGAGACATTCCTGCAGGATCTCTCTTTGGCTATGATTCGCGGTGCCTGGAAATTAGTCTGAAGGAGCAGTTTGAGGGTATCAAGAATATTCCGCCAGGAGCACACTTCATCTGGGGTGGTTCGGGCATATCCTCGCTTCGCAGTGGCTTCTGGCTTATGTCTTCGAAGAAGGCTTCCGACCAATTTGGTGAAATCATTGTGAAGAGATGGGACAGATACGGCGAGGTTCTAGAGGAGTAAGTAATTTTATCTTTTGGTAGCCAGCGTGATTAGGCGAGTGGGTGTTGTACCGCCACGAAGAGAAAGTTGACCTCTGGACCGTGACACTGACAGTGGACAGGGAGATTAGTGCTGCCGAGATTCGCATTCAACGAAAGGGCCTTCCCGAGTTCGAGAATAGACTCCTATCTTACGACCTGTCCTCTTCTCGTGGCTCGGAAAGTCAAACCACTGCTCACGCTACAGCCACAGGTGAATGGCAACAACTGACTTCCTGCATGAAAGGAGCTCTTCTTACTAAAATCACCGGTCATGAGTGGAACCACTGGCAAGTCTCTTCTACGCATGATATCAAGTCTGTAGATCTATCCGCTGGTAGAGATGAGGTCCTTGGTTTTATCTTTCCAAAGGCCGACCGAACCTTCTCAATGGCTTCTAGAGGTCGGGTAAGTCTTACCCTATGCTGCGATTTTCTCCTCGCTCCTCGCCCTTCCGGGAGCCGTAGAGCTACCGCGGACATCTTCTTGACTGTTTCCTTGGTATTCGATCCGAGACGCCTTCGAGACTCACTATCTCCTTCGCACTCTCCTCAATTTAACGTTGCTGATTCGCTGTGAAGGACCGCACCGAGCAAGCAATGGATACAAGCTCCCATATCAAGGCGATTATCTCAGGTAGCTGCACGTATGAAGATTCTGACGAGATCATTGGAGAAATTCAATTCTGTTATCTCACAGGCATGCTTATCGGAAATGCGGCATGCATGGAACACTGGGTAAGATTTATTTTCACAGCCCGCCCTCATTTGTTTTGTCTATTCCATGAGAGCCAAGAGCCCGTGCCCTTTCTCAGGAGCCAAAACAGCTCCGAAGCCTCCCCATTCTCTCCGAGTTTCTCGATCTATAGTATCTAATTCTCTGGACAGGCCCACGTTGTCAAGATCATGTTCAAGGCATATCGTCTCGTGTTGGAGCTTCCCGTCTTCTACTGCAAGTTCATTCAAGCAGTCCACGCTGAATTGATGTTCGATGAGGCAACAATGAGTGGTGGCAGCATCCTCGACTATGAGCCGGATCTCCGCAACGAGTTCAAGATGCTTTTGATCACTTTCAAATCGCGTCTGAATGAGCAACTGCTAGCTCAAGGTTCTGACCTATCAGATCAACAAAGTGCTGTGGGCAAAACTTTCGAGGCATTGGAGTCATGGCTTTGGAGATGGGGCTGGGATCTCCGAGGAAACTACGTTCGTTCCGGCAAAATCCAACTTGAGGACGGCGGTACGTACAAAACCGAATTCCCTTTCCTCACGTAAATGCTTCATGATATTTTCGTGAGGCAATATCCTGATCCTCTCGAAAACAGACTCATTAACGGATTGCTGATTTACCTTGTTAGAGATGGTTGAAGCTGAACTCAAGGACTTCGAGGCTGAGGACGAGAGAGGTGAGTTTGCGCCAGCCGTGGTCACGCTGGATTCAGAGGGAAGAGAAGAAGGTCTCATAAAGTTTTAGTTGCGTTTCTCTAATTTCCTTTGGGTGCTCTTAGGTCTAGGCAAGAAGGTCTCTCGTCGGAATTCTCGTTCAGCCGTTAAGTGGAAGTTCTAGTATACCGGCATTCATGATTCATGGTTTGACAAGTGCAACAACACGATTCGACTCTCTGTTTCGACTTAAGAGTATCTCATTGGGTTAGCGCATCTCAAAATTTCTTGGGGCAGGATATCATGATTGATGGGCGGATGAATGGTTGGCATTTGGCATGGTGCTCTGCATTTTCCTTTGGCTTCAGGCTGGGAAGGGGGATCTGTAACTTGTGTGATCAGAGACTGGGCATAGCGAAGGCGTTTTACTACAGGACGGATATGAAGTTTAGGAGCATAAAGATGTACATGGAACTGCACTTGAGGCTTTTTCATAGCCATTGGTTTTCTACTGTTGCGCTATAAAGCTGCAATGTGACACGTAGAGCAAATTGGGGGCCAGGCAAATGATGCCGTCCTCCCTCGTAGTTGTCAATCCACAGTGAAACCCAAGCCATGTAAACACCATCCCGCGAGTAATCTAGAGACGACGGCCACGGCGGCCACCCTTGCGGCGAGTGGAATCGGATGGAGTGGGAGTAACATCCTCAATTCTGCCAATCTTCATGCCGGAACGAGCGAGAGCACGGAGAGCAGACTGGGCGCCTGGACCTGGGGTTTTGGTGCCGTTACCTAGAGAAATCGTCAGTAGGGTGTCAAAGCAAAACTCTGGGTGAAAGTCTTACCTCCAGTAGCACGAATCTTGATGTGGAGAGCGTTGATGCCCAATTCCTTGCATCGAGTAGCGACGTCTTGAGCAGCCAGCATAGCAGCGTAGGGAGAAGACTCGTCACGGTCTGCCTTGACCTTCATGCCGCCGGTGACACGAGTGATGGTTTCGCGGCCACTGGAATCACCCAGAAAGTCAGCCTATGAGCCATTCCACAAACATGTATATGGTATGTATTCCAATTCTCCCAGTATTCAGTGTTCAAAGGTGTACGGACCTGAGATCGGTGACATGGACGAAGGTATCGTTGAAGGATGCGAAGATTCTGGCAACGCCGAAAACAAGCTCTCCTGTAGTCTTGTTAGCATTGTGCAATGCTAAAACAGCGGATGGGAAGGGCGGTGATATAGCGGGGTCCCGATTGGGGAAGAGTCTCGAGGAATGGGAGATATTTACCATCTCTGACTTGGGGGCCGAGGGAGATGTTCTCCTGGGCGGGGCGTGCAGCTTTCTTTGGAGGCATGGTGAGTTTATGGTGTTGGTGATCTGGTGCAGTATTTCAGAGGTTGAAAGTTCGTCAGATTTCGAAGAAATTATTGTGTGGAAAACTTAGTCACCTTCGCCAGCACGACAGAGCGCGTTGATTGGCTGGTGCATTTAGTTGGAAGGCGGTGTGATTTTCTGCAATGACTAGCGCGGCCCCGAGCTTCTTTGCTAGGTATTTTCCAACGACTTCAAGCTTCAGTCCCTTCCACTTCAAAATGTCATGAATTGACTTTCTGCAACAATGCCGCCTGCGGACGGGGGAATGGTTGTTTGGTTTGTGATAGCTATCATCGAGATGCTCGATATGGGGAAGCTGGATGCTCGTTGGCTCCAAAATGTTGGTGGGCAAAAATAAATCTTCCCATCCAGTGTCAGTGACTACAATCTTAAATACTGTATAAGCAACCACTTAGTATCATTTTAATTTCTTTTACTTTTTCTCATGGGCACGGCCCCGGCCAGCTTTCTTCTTCCCCTCTGTTGTTTCTTGTACTCTGATGCACGGAAGGCGAACTCTTTCCCCAGCCCAAGCAGGGTCCACGAGTTGCTATCAAGGAGGTGTCGTACGACCACCGCACGCAGACTGTCACAGTCAGAAAGCAACAGCCAACTATGAAGCGGCCGCCGCGATTTGTATCTTTCGAGGAGAACCGTGCGGCGCTAAGTAAATTGTATGGGAAGAATTTCGCTTTCCAGCCGATTCCAGGACTTGACTCCACCAAAGCTGAGAGAGTTCCAAACAAGTGCGTAACGCGCCCGGTCTTTACTGGTGTGCCTGGCTTCTTTAGGGGCAAAACTAATCAAGCAAAGTGTCTAAAATCAGACACTAAGCTATGGCCATGGTGCTTCACGCTGCGTCGCCCTTGGGTTTGGATCTCGTTGTCAGACCCTCGCCAACAGTATTCGGAATTCAACTTCATTCGGCTTCCGAATAGGGACATGAAGGGGCCTCAGAGTATCGACGGACTGCCTCTGTTGAGGTCAACGCGAATGGGCCGAACCCAGACGAGGACGAAGATGCAAAAGCTGTAATTGGCGAGGACGAATAGATCCTTGAATTGAAACATGTCGCCAGCAGAAAACTCTAAGGTTCTATGGCATGCAACAGGCAAATTTGGATGTGTTGAAGTAGCATTTGGTCCCTTTTTCTGGTGGGTGCGGAGGCATGAGACTGTTTAGCCTGCAGAGGGTATATCTGGATAGCAGCTTATCGTTTAGGGCTGCACGGACACTTTCTTTGCGTCTTCAAATAGCTTATGCTTCCGGGGGAGTGGCTGGGGAGGTGCGATGCATTTTCTTTGACGGGACGACTCCTTGCGAGACTTCAGGACATTGCGCAAGGAGATAGATAGCAAGAACCTGGAACACGTGACACAACTCTACAACGCAGACCCCAAGTTAAAGAACCAAAAGCCAAGGCATTAACGATTTGCAACACATTCTTTTCTAAATGAATGCATTATTATTTATGATTCCGGCCTTTCATTCCTCTCGTGGGCTTTTCAGATATTCTCACTAGTCACGGCCCGAATGCTCGCTAGTGAATCGAACTCGGCTAAGAATGGAATAGTGTGTTGGCTAGCGGGCTACAAAACTTCATCGCTTGAATGTTCATCTTTAATTTCTTGAATTCTGCAAGTCTTCACCTTCGACCTTCCAGATGGCTGGAAAGGTGAACAATTTCGCGATCGGCCTTATTGGCATGGGGGATATGGGGAAGATGTATGCCAATAGGCTCAGCGAGGCAGGATGGAGGTATGTCCCATTCTTGGCTTTGAGCCGATATTACCATGGTAAGCCTTCACCTTTTCTTCCTCGACGCCCTCTCTTACCATGATGACCTATCGAGTGCATTTGGCTAGAGTATTATCTTCAGCGCCCCCGGTATCATTCTGGTTCCGGGTGTCGCGGTTGGTTTTCAATGATGAAACAACTCAGCTACCTTATTTTTCATTGTCTGATTTTATTCACCTTCAACCTTTTCTCGTACTCAACCTTCAACCTCAGTTCCACAAGCTAATGGTTTCAATCCAAGATTAAACAGGTCAATGATCGACGCTAATCTGCCATACCACAGAGTAAACGCCTGCGACAAGGAGGACAAATACGAGAGCTTGTGTGAAGAATACGGAGATAGAGTAAACACCTTGTACATAGCATATCCCTCATCAAGTGCTGAGAAGTCCATAGAAGAATATCTATATATTTCCCAATGGCCATCTCGTGTCCAGAGCAAGCGACTACATAATCTACAATGTCGAGGCCGCTTCCATTGACAAAGTCGCTGCTCAATATGGACCTTGTACGTAGTGATCAATGCTCTCTCATTCCTTTCCTAACGCCGATGATGTTCTAGCCACAAAGCAGGGTGCTATTGTCGGTGGCCAAACATCTTGTAAAGCCCCAGAAATTGCAGCATTTGAGAAGCATCTACCAGAAGATGTGGACATCGTTTCATGCCACTCCCTCCATGGTCCCAATGTTGATCCCAAAGGACAGCCATTGGTGAGTAAGGCTTGTGATCTTACGCTTCTTATTTTGACCCATTCATTAGGTACTGATCAAGCATCGCGCATCACAAGGGAACTTTGACAAAGTCGAGCATGTCCTTTCATGCCTCGGATCAACCCATGTCTATCTCTCAGCCTCTCAGCACGATCGTATCACAGCAGACACCCAAGCCGTCACTCATGCTGCTTTTCTTAGCATGGGTAAAGCCTGGCACGCCAATGCTCAGTTCCCTTGGGAGATCGCACGTTACGTAGGCGGCATCGAAAACGTCAAGATCAACTTGACTCTTCGAATATACTCCCAGAAGTGGCACGTTTACGCAGGTCTAGCAATTCTGAATCCATATGCCAAAGAACAAATCCGACAATACGCACAGTCAGTCACAGATCTGTACAAGCTGATGCTTGGCGGACACCGAGAGGAGCTTGAAGACCGAATCAAGGAAGCAGGAGCAAAGGTTTTCGGAGCTCAGACGTGGGATGAAGACTTGCTGCTGAAAGATGAGGTGTTGGATCGCTTCTCACTGGGCAATAAACCCTCAACGCCTCTTCCAAATAATCACTTATCTCTCCTTGCCATGGTAGACTGCTGGTCTCAACTTGGCATAGTCCCTTATGACCACATGATATGCTCAACTCCTCTCTTTCGTCTCTGGCTTGGCGTCACGGAATATCTGTTCCGCAAGCCTGCTCTTCTGAACGATGTGATCAGGATTGCGATCGAAGATAACACATTCAGGAGCGATGACTTGGAGTTCACTTTTGCGGCGAGAGGATGGAGTGATTGCGTTACATTTGGTGATTTCGAGGGGTACAAGGATCGGTTTCTGAGCACGCAGAACTTTTTTAAGGGCAGGTTTGAGGATGCTACTAGGGTGGGCAATGAGATGATAAAGACTATCTTGGAGAATACTCAGAAATAACAAGTGAGGCAATCCCATCATATACGGTTTGCACAAGGCTAGGGCGTTTGCATTGCTGGACAAGCGTTGTGGCTTTCGATGTAGTTAGGAAACTACACCTTTTACTGCATACTTGTTCTTTAGTGATGATTGTGAAGTTCTGCAAACCTTGATATCTGAAGTGCGCCCTAGAGCTCAAAGACGACCTGCATGAGACCTGTTTCTCGGCATTGCTAAGGATTTCTCCAATTCATACGCAAAGAGGCTGGACCCATCGACGATAACATTGCAGTCCAAGAATCACAGTTGAGGCCAAACGTTCCAAGATCCATATGTTCTCAACTCCTGCGTATGCGGGAAGAATCTTGCATTTGTCTGCTAAAATTCTACAGCCAGCAAATAGTTTCGCCCATCCATTGCAAATGCAGCACAAACCACTTTCCCAGACCCAAGCTCCCAGACAAATCCCTCTTTAACGGTATGACTTTTGGTATCTGGCTCTTGCACCGGGACCTGGAACACAAATTAGCACCATTCTGCACCTCCTCAACCCAGCAGAGCCTACCTCCAAACTTCTTGGGCTCGCATCGTCTGTTGTCCGCAACCAACAGCGTTCGGTCGTACTGAACCAGCGACTGCTTCAACAGGTTCTTGGAGTGCTCATCGACGAACTTCTGGTAGTAGGCGACAATGGACTTGGAGATGGCTTGACGGATGGCGTAGATTTGAGATGTGTGTCCACCACCAGTCACTCGGACGCGGATATCGACGTTGGCGAACTTCTCGAGACCGACGATGAGGAGGGGTTCGTAGACCTTGAATCGGAGGATCTCAGGTTGGACGAGGTTGAGAGGCTTTCCGTTCACCTTAACCAGTCCTTTTCCGGCCTATTGTACCTCTCGTCAGTATTCCATCATCTTCGTTCTCGCCGCGGGAATTGGAGCTTTGAAGTAGCAGCAGGCCAGGACAGGGATAGGGGCGCTCTTTACCCTGCAGTGTGCTACCGCAGTAGCAGTCTTCTTCTTGCCGAAGCATTGAACACTCTGTGTTGAGGCCATATTTGCGGTTGGTGTCTCAAGAGTGGTTTTCGGGATGAAGTCGAAAATTGCTGTGGGATTAAAGTCGCTAAGCGAATGTTCCACCGCTGCCAGATCTGGGCATGTGTTTCTTTGAATAACGGTCACGGGAAATTATATAATCAACCACGTGAGTTCGAACAACGACATCTGCCTCAACTTCAACAGTTCTCGCAGTTTCCAGGATCGGGGCGGGCCCTTAGAATCCACATCATGTCTAGGAAAGGAGTCGGCCTTGCGGCTTTTGATCGATCTCGGATAACATCAGCCCAATATGCATCTCACGGCAACAGCCTTCGAAGCTCCCACTCCACATCCATTGCAACCCAGCTCTCCGTCTTCCGGTCCCTCTTACAAAACTTCGCCCAAACCCATGCCAAAGACATTCGTTCAAATCCAAGTTTCCGCGCCGAGTTTGCACGCATGTGTGCCGCGATAGGAGTTGACCCCCTGGCAAGCAGCAGCGGAGCCTCGGGGAAAGATGGAGGGGGAAGTTTCTGGGCTCAGTTACTCGGGAACAGCGTCAATGATTTTTATTTCGAGCTTGCTGTGAGAGTCGTGGAAGTTTGCGGCGCTACGAGGGAAGAGAATGGAGGGCTCATAGGCGTGAAAGAAGTCAAGGACCGCATCATGAGCACGAGGATGGAAGGAGGGACTGAAATCACGGAGTGCGTATTTGCTAATGAAAGGTGTGGTCTCCAGGAGGTGCTAACTACTCCAGTGATGATATCCTACGCGCGGTCACTACGCTCAAGCCTTTAGGGTCATCTTATTCCACCCTCACGGTTGGCCATAAACTCTACATACGCTCTGTCCCCAAAGAACTTAATGTTGACCAGAGCGCCGTGCTTGAAGCAGCTCAACTTCTTGGCTATGTGAGTGTATCGATGCTGATGCTGAATTTGAGATGGCCGAGAGCAAGGGCGAAAACAGCGGTTGATGATCTTGTTTCCGAGAGTATGCTTTGGGTGGATAAGCAATGTGATGAGTGGGAGTACTGGAGTCCTGGATTCATGCTTGAAATTCAGGGGGGCGGCAATGCTGGATGAAGTCGCCCGGCCGACGAGTCACCCAGCGATAGCATTGAAGTGGTATGACTGAAGGCTCTGGTCCATTTGCAATGGAGAGCCTTACAGGAGTCCTGGATGGGGTCCGGAGATGCAGTGGCTTGGTATACGAACTGCTGGTGATATGAGAATGAACGGCGGGAAAAGGTTGAGGTGTGACGAAGATCAAAGAGATATGCCTTGTGATATTAGATTCAAGGGGCGACTTTCGGTGTCGACAAAGCTGAATGCTGGAAGGATATCAGGGATGCCTTCGTGGCGAGTTGATAATCGATTCGAGCGACAAAGATAGAGGAAATTAAGGAAGGGACCATGAATCAACGCTGCACAATATCCTTTTTTTTTTCAACTTGCTCAACTCGTTTGCGTCAAATCGCTCGTATCTGTACTCCCAGGGCTAGGCGTTTGAGGACGTCCGGCCGTCCAGGCCACCGGCGATGCGAAGTGTACTCTAGGCGCTGCTGGATTCCTAGGTGGAGGTGGACTGCGTGCTGCAATTGCTGTACCCGCTCTTTCGGTCGTGGCCTGGCGATCTTGCCTGGCTTTCAAATCTTCCGCCCACTTTCTCTGAAGTGACAACCACCAGGAGCTTAGACCCCATAAGAGCAAGCCCATTGCCGTGAGGCCGCCGATGATGACTGCTATGACGGCGTTTCCTTGCATTGCGAGAAGCCCGTATCTGGAGACCTGAAGCTTGAGTGGGAAAGGAGTGGGACGGGGCTTGTGAGACCATGAAAAGGTTGTTCATTAAGTAGTAATGGGAGAGGATGTTATTCAGCTTTTGAGAGACATAGCCTGCGTGGTCGTGAATCACACTGGTCTGTATAACACAATCTAAACTTTTGGGTTTGGAAAACGTGCACAAATTATTCGATGAGGTTCCAACGTTCTCGTGTTTGCTCTAATTATAATTCTACATTGTAGAGAAGTGTCATCCTTCCTCTTAGATTTGTGCCAGCATTTGATGCTTGAGCTCTGGAGGCAACAAGCCCTTTAGCTGCCGGTTACACGGAAAGAGACTGGAAATCAAACACCCATCTTTGGCAACCGCCTCGAGCATGGAATCTTAATCTGCGAAGTGTACTACCGAAGCAAGCTTATCAACAAGTTTTCATATCCTTAAAGCATATGAAAGTGAATACTGAACTGAGCTATAGATCCAAATCGCGATCCTTGATTTGAAAACACTTGTGCCTGTAAGGATTCTCAACTGTAAAATTTAAGCCCTTCTTCCCAGCAAACACATTTCGTTCTGGTCAAGGCCTTTTCATCCTATTGCTCTTATATGAAGATATAACGGTACGTTAACAACCAAGAAAGGGGAATTACAGAGAAGGACAACAGAGACTAATCACCAAACATGGACACAACGTGGGGGATTAGCCTGAAACCATACAACTACGGCTAGAAAAGCGGAAACTCCTTTGGCGAAAGCACTTGATGCCCTTGGAAGTTCCTTCTATCGTCTGTGCAAACGAAAGACATTCGAAGTTCTACAAAGTTCTTTCTAACGATCGCAAAACTTCACTGAACCTCGCGCTCAATAGAACACCCCAAGACGCACAGAGAGCCATCTGAATTTTAGCATTAATTATTAAAGAGCACGGAGGGTTACCTCGTTACCTGTCATCTCAATGTCCCAAACCGTTTCCAGCATCTCCTTTTCCTTTAGCATGGAGTTATACTACGACTGTGATGCATCAGACTGATCGGTTAGAAACCCACAAAACGAGAAAAAACCATGTCCGTTCCTGAGAAGCTCCTGTGTCGGAGACCGTCTTGGAATTCCACAAAAACGCAATGCACTAGATATTAATTTTCTTAAGGGTCGCCTGATGACTGCATCAAATTTAGTGTCTCCTCCGTTAAAGCAAATGAACGTCCTTTACATAATGGGCCACATCTGTTGTGATGGGTCCATTAATCTTGAGATTTTTGAGGCTTCTCAGCCCAGTGCATAGTGTCAACGCCTCGGTAAATTCTCAGCCTTTGTTTTCATCCAGCAGTACATGTTCTCTTTTCAAAAAGGAGCTTACGACCTTCGAGGAAGACGTAACAAGTGCCGTACTTGACCCCAACCCCAAGTGTAACCCAGTTGCTTCCCCCTTTCCTTTTAACTTGTCCCTGGACATTGCTTGAGAAGCGTTTAACCTTGAATTTCTTGTTCAACGCTACATATTACCTTTAGCTTCTTCAGCTTCAGGGCCGAGGCTCTACCAAGCGGTAGGGGAACTACTTTCCGGCAGGATATGTAGTCTAAAAAGGATGGAGGTGAAAGCTCTGTGGCAACAGCTTGAAGGCCGTCAAGCTCAAAGATACACTGGGTACACCCTAGTCACATGAATTTTTACCGTGAAAATAGCAGGGTATCTTCCATACTTGCAAAGGATCAAATGACACAAAGTTTGGATCGTAAGTGAACTACTTAATAAGTGAAAGATGATGGAAATTTGAGTCACATGTGCACTTGATGATGTAACAGCCAACTTATGTCAGTGCTTCTAGAAAGTGACAGGGGCGGATGAAGAAGGTCTGGATACAGTTCCTTCCAGCTGGGAAATTCGAGCCCCGCATTCGCAGTACTCCCCCATGCTTGAGACAACGGATTGTCACCAACCACCCGTAACACGACCGCGGGCTGATTCACTGCACAGACAGCAAACTGCAGGTTCCTGAAGAGCCTTTCCTCAATAATGCCCTCATCCTTCACCGTTTCCGTACCAAGGACGCCATCTCACATGGCTAGCACGCGCCTCCGCTTGGATCGCAGCAAGTCCTGTGTTCCTGCATCTCTAGCCGCTTGGGTACTTGTGCTGAGAGTCGAGACTAAAGCAAGGGTTTTTATTGCGGAAGGGAATTCTTGACGACGAATTTTTCTATATCGGGGGCTGAGACCCCCTTTCCCAGGCGGTTCTGCTCCGGCAACTTTCCCTGCAAGCCGAGTGGCCACCTGTACAGGAGCAAGTTAGCAACATGAAAGCAATCAGGGATAATTTTGAGGGGTCGGGGAGAAACAGGCCGCTTCCGCAGCTTTGATTTGCTGGCAGCACGCCGTGATGGGAATAAATCGGAAATAGGGCACGGCAAGGAATCTATCGGCAGGAACGATGATGAGAGGGAAAACATCAAACATGTCCTCCCATGCAAGATATCGTCAGCGAAGACTTCATGCCGATTGGCAGTTTGGTGCACGGGCTGGTTCATGCCGTGACCAGTGGGACCATGGTGACAATTTGGCTGCAGTGAATCAGTGATGCCGAGCAGATTCGAGGTTTCAGGCGAGGCGTGGCCGTGGCTGGTAATCTTGCACGGATTGGGGAATATCAAAGTGGATGGGGTTTCAGGGTTTGGCAGAGCGATCCAGGAGCGGGATTTGCTGCAGGATGTGCCGTGTTTCTCGAACATTTTCCCCTCAGGGTGGATTCGTTTGGGAGGCGCAGCAGTGCAGCAGCGATGCCGCGATGGCACGATGGCACGATGCAGGCCCAGAAGCTTTTCTGATTTGACAATTGAGGGCGAGGAGCATTCGCCGCATCGCTCGTACAAAGTACTTTGTATGATTGTATAATTGTGAATATATGATTGTATGGGAGGCAACCCGGAGACAGCGAGGGGTTCCGCTGGAGGCGGCCTCGGCAAAACGGTTCCTGGGCGACGAACGAGCGAAAGATGTCGCGCGTCAGTACTGGACCATCTCCGCGGATCGATCTCAGCGGAAGCCAGCTGCTGGGTGGTGTTGGTGCTGGCGCTGGCGCTGGTGGGAAATCCTCTTAGCTGTTGGCGGGGAAAGGCGAGAGGAGCGCTCTGCCACTTTCCGGCAAGCTCGTCGGCTGAGGATGAGAAACATGACACGAGGGAAGGGAAAAGGGATAAGGGAAAAGCGTAAAGGGTAAAGCGAAAAGGGTAAAGCGAAAAGGGTAAAGCGAAAAGGGTAAAGCGAAAAGAGAAAAGCGAAAAGGGGGAGTGGCCTGCCTCCTCCCCTTTCTCACGTGTGATTTGGCGAGCCTCGTCGGGAGAACACCGCGCCGGGAAGCCCGGCCAGTCTTTTCCGCCGTCGGCAGGGATCTCCAGTCTCTGCTTAACCTTAATCTTAGCGGAAATAGCGGTACGGAAGAGAGGGGTGTCAGGGACTCAGGAGTCAGGCCCAGGGGACTCGAGGAAGAGGTACTCCGTAAGTAGTAGTTAGTAAGTAAAAAGAAACTTCAAACTTCAACGTCAAATGACGATGTGACGGTGGAGGCGGCCCCACATCGTGCATTTGCACTTCCATCCCAGCTGGAGAGAGCACGCGTCGCCGTCGTCCAAAGACGGCTAACAGGAATCTTGACAAAGAACAATCCCCCACTGTCCAGGCTGGCTTATCCCCGCAAGGCAGCTCTAAGCGGGCTCGACTTCAAGGACGACAGCTGCCAGCTGGAAATTGCTTGGCTTGGCTCTTCTTGCAAGGCAGGATTCCGAATTCCCGACTTTCCAAGGCTGGGCGGTAGTCATAGTCATAGTAGACACAGGTCTCGAGGAATACTACTTTGTAGCTGCCAGTTACAGGAGCCCCTGGCTGGGCCACGAAAAACCTATGTACCTGCAAGCTGCAGCCCTTGAACCCACATCGATATGGCCTCGCTTCACTTTACATGAAGTGAAGATGAGATTTGTGACCCTTCTCCTTTCTCTTCCCTCCTCATCTCAGCTGCTCCCTTTTACGTACGATCGCCCATCCCTCTGGTGGCGCTCGTTCGGCCACATCGTGGCCAGTCTTCCCATCCCTGTGGCGATCAAGAAGGTGGAGAAACATCAATTTGGATGCTGGGGCCATGCAACCATTCAGCCATGCGTTGGGACCATTGGGGCAGGGCTAGGAAGGGAAAGGGGTTGCACTTGATAGAAGAATCCCTCTGGCCGCGGGGTTGTGTCGCCATCGATCAATCCTGCACTCTTGTCAAATCCAAAATGATTCTTCGCCGGGGCGCGTCGAGTCGACAGGGCCGAGGAGTAGATGCCAGAGCACAGGTGGTGTCCAAGTCCGTAGATGGTAGACCCCTGGCTGGCCCTGCGTCATTTGATAGATCAAACAATCATACCGGAGCCCGTGAGAGGCAGGATCGCTGGTCAGAGCAGTCAGCCGTGACCTGTGAACCTGTGAAGCGAAATCCTCGCCCGTTGTCGTCTTTCATTGCCGCGCTGGAGCTCGCTGTTGCGATGTTGTCGTGGACTTCGAGTCTCGCGTTGACATGGCCCGCGATCTATGATCGCCTCTTTAGTTCGATCTGATCTCCAGCCCCTGTCCTCCGTCGTTTCCTGAGCTGATGGCATTTGTAGGTGGGAGGATGGCATTCTTGTTAGCAAATGCTTGGCACCATAGACACGCTTGGAGCATGTCACCTAACAGGCTCTCTTAATCGGGTTCCATTACCGTTGCGGCGGGAACTAAAGTCCTGCGGGGAGTCGATTAGTCCTGGGCCACGACTAGGAAACAGATCTGAGCTTCGTATCGATCACTTTAGCTTCTGCAGAAGGCCGAATATTGTTAATATCAACGTCTGTCCAAATCTCCGGACCCTTCCTTGCGACTCCAACCTCCCACGTTCCGGTGCCAAGTGATGAAACAACTTGCCCGAATCAAAGGCATCCTCGCAGGACCCTGGTGCACGACATCTGCCGCTGGCTCGCAATTTTTTCTAGCCGCCTTCCCGAAATGACCGAGATGTGCGGTCAAGAACCCCAATCAAGTGAACCTCGCGAGGGAATGATCGGCAGCGTGAAAAGGGGAAGGGCATGGGAGGGGTTGAACTTGCACAATAATTCACAATTATTGAAGCAGCACACTCTTCCTTCGTGTGACTGGCCGCCCGGCTGTCACGGAAGCCGAGCGCCTGGTAAGGGTTCTTGCCGTCATCTCTTTTCAATTTTTCCTCGACAGAAAAATTAATCCATGGGATGATGGAAGCATGAAGAGTGGAGCAGCCAAGGGTGCCGAGGGACGGGGCGCACTCGATTCATGGTTGTGTGTATGTCATGATTGGATGAATATGTGAAAAAATTGAGACTTTAGAGCAGCTTTGTGCGTTTGCGCGTTTTCAAGCCGGGTCTCCAAAGGTAGTCGAGCCTTCAGCCACAGCCGAGCGCAAGTTGAGGTGGGCAATATTGCCCCATTCCGAGAAGTACGCGCATGCCGAATCATCTGAAAGAGGCAAAGTTATGCGTGTAAGACAACAGGCTCACCAATGACGTGCGGCGTGCAGCTCAAACGAGAAGTAGATAGCTTGTGGCTTGCCTGGATCCCAGCCCCCAGGGTTTGTGAAGTCCATTATTCCGGGCGGAAGAAGAAGAGGGAGGAGGAGAAGGGGAAGAAAAGAAGAAGAAGAAGAAGAAGAAGAAGAAGAAGAAGAAGAAGAAGAAGGAGAGTGCTTGCTGTCTGACTCGCAGTTGAATACCGATCCATTGCTTGGGTGGTACAGAGGCACAACTGCACAAGATGACACGCATGCTGAGGGTCCCACCAACTGTGCCTGACTCACATGTCAGGCCTCTCTTTTCCAGCAGTGGAGCGTGAGTGAGTGTGCAATAATATCATATAATTGCTGGGTGGAGGCAGCGGAAGCGGTCTGTGAAAGCCCACGGAAGTTCGGAATAACAAGCAGAGATTTTTCTTTGCATATGGCAAAAAACCTGTCATCTGTCCAAACATGGGTTAGGTCTCCATAGCTGGTTGTCCGTGAAGTGAAGTGTCGTGTCGTGTCGTGTCGAGTCGAGTCGAGGAGTCACTCTTCCTTTCCTACTCGGCTGACAACCCAATCCCAACCTCCAACCCCTCACTCTTCATGCAGCAGAAGCCGAAAGACCTTCCTTTCTTTGCATGTTCTCGACCAGGCCAAGAAACTCAGACCCTCGCATGGCCCCTCCCCTACGGCAATCTCCCTCCAGCAGGCATGAGGATAACAATAATCGCCCATGCAGAAGCATCTCAACGTCATGGGCTCGGATGCCGCCTCAGGCAGTCTGGCAGAGCAATTCGGCGGTGGGAGGACTCGGTGAGCGGAGGGATTCATGACCATTGACCACCTTTCTGCATCGGCTTCTTGACACATGAAATTGACAATGCGCTCGTGACCTCGACATCCTTTTGAGCCCAGTAAGAAGATGGAACGAGGCGTGTGAATTGACACGACTCGGGTTGGGGACGGTGCTTCCCTGTTTCTAAGCCTCTCATTGCAACCCCTCAAGCTTCTCGCCCTCGATCCGAATCCTCACTCGTGGAGATGCCCCTTGGCGGTGGATGTGCTGCGTGAGAACTGAGAAGACATGAATAATTGCCCGCATCAAGCCACCGCCCCCCGCTGCTGTCGAATCTCATGTTCATCCGCCTCCTGTGCTGGCACTAGACACGCATCTTCAGGGTAACCAGCTTCGATTCTTCGTCCGGGGTCGTTCTACGGCCGATATCAAGGCCCAGATACCCGTTTCGCTCCCCCTCTCCCCATCGAGCTGCAGGAATGAGACTGCTGAGCTGAGCCTGATCGTCTCCACCCAGCTAATTGTAACTGCCGCCGCCATCTATGATCTAACCTGCCTCCTATCCCGCAATACGCTATTCAGATCGATCCAGAGTACCTGGCCTAGCAGAGTGCTTCACTGCTCAACCTTGGGGTCTGAAACTGGAGGGAAACAAACGCCGCTGGTCACTGGACTCTTTGCCGCCGTGCCTCACAGATCGTAGTGTCTCCCGCACCCTTGGGTCGCCTGCACAAGCGTGCACCACCACCATCATCGCAACGGCCAAGTCACCCAGCAGCAGGGTCTGGAATAATAAAAAGAAACTTACGGAGGTACACGCACGCCCGTTGAACTGCGGTAATAGTCGGTCCCGGGCAGGCTCGCGCTTGATCGTCTCGATATCACGGATACGGCAGCCCATTGCGAGGACACAATCACGTACTGTACACATCCAGCAATCGTTCACCACGCCCATCATCACACACCTTGCACTGCACGTCTGATCCAGCGGGAGCGAAGTCTGGTCTGGCTGCATTTTTGTTGCATGGTTTTAGGGCCTGCCAGGGATCTTCCGAGTGTCTCTCCCCTGCCTTCGCCTTTCGGTCCTTCAGTGAGGTGTGGGTTCAGCGCTAGGTGCAAACCCGTTAGCTTCCTCACCTCCCATCTCCAGAGCTTCATCCTCACCACCACCGCAACCAGACGCCAGACGCCAGACGTCAGACGTCCAGAGCCTCTGCGCCGATCACCATTCACCCGGAGTGCAGACACTGTACTGCCGCGGCTCGACCACGCTCCCAACGCTCGACCTGCGCTGAACTTAATTGCTTGGAAGTGGACCATCAAGGCCCGACCACGCTCATCTTGAAAAATTTGGCGTCTGTCAGAAAAAGCAAGTCGCTCTCCAAAAAAGACCGCTCTTTGTAACTTCGCTCCCCGAGGCCCCTCCCTGCCCGCAAAGAGTATAGACTCGACCGTGTTGGCATTTCTGGTTGAGCCGCTGCCTGGTGTCCAGCTGTGTATCCTTTGTCAGATCTTTCACCCATCAGACGCGACAATCCCATTGCTCTCGGTCAAGGCCACCAGCTCCATCTTCTTCCGTCCGCTGGCCAAAAAGTAACCGGGGATCGTGCTCTTGCTGGAAGATTGTCCGCCGTGGGCAAACCATCGCGCTAGACTTCGATACAAACAACCCGAGGCGCGAACCTTCTAACCGCCACTTACATCCCGCAAGACCATCTCCAGAGCCGCGAACAAGTCGAAGACCGTGCAGGCTTTCAAACACAGTCTTGTCCAGATAAAGCTTCGAGGACAGGGCAGGAAGCAGAGCCGCAGCGCTTGTGCAGCTTTGGTGGCATACGCCAGACGACAGTCTCGAGACCAAGCCGTGGGACCAAGAGTCGCGTCAAAGACTACCTGCTTTCGTCCCAACAACTCCAGAATCTCATCCTCGACGACCCCCGTGTCCCAGACAAAGCCCTTGATCTGCGAAGGTTATACGACCCCAACATTCCAGATCCGATTTTCCGGAATACCTTCCTCATCTCGCCACGCTGCACCTCGAAACTCAAATCACAAATTTAAGTTTGAGACTATCCTCCCTCTCGCCTTCTGTTCTCGACCTTCTTACCTCTCCATCGACATCTCGTGAAGACAGTGCCATTCCGAACCTGCACACCACGCTTGAAACCTCCGACGCGTTGTTTGATCCGGAAAGGACCTAATCGACGGTGCAGGATCTGCCCAGCCAGAGGCTAGGTTTGAGATCTTAGTGGCCACATCCCTCGGCCCAAGATACCACGGTGCTTTCCAGCGTGGCAGGAAGGACTCGGTTCTTGGCTAGGGATAAGCGTGCAGCTAGTGGGCTAGCATCAAACCCTCTTGCGCCTGGCCGGAAGTGGACTGGCCAAATCTTCTTGACGTAGATCTACACGCGGACTTTGACACCCCCTGTTAGACGGCCACTAGGGCAGACTACTGGGAGATCCCAAAAGTATCACTGGATCGGCATCTGCTCGAGGGAGAGTGGCACGTCTCGTACCCATTGGCCATCCGCAGTGGAGGAGCCCTACTTCTGCTGCCCTGTCTAGCCGCCAGAGGCCCAGTGCAAGTGGTGTCCGCCGCCACGGCCACGGCCATTGCCACGCCCTCCCCTCTTTCCACCTGCCTGCTGTTCGCTCGAGTCGAGGCGCTGCTGCTGCTGCTGCTGCTGCTGCTAGCACCTAGCCTCCCTCCCCGCCCATCTCCCAGAGCAGTCGTCTTCTGTGCAGACTGCAGACCGCAGACCGCAGACCGCAGCCCTTACCCTCCTGTGCTGCCCTTCGTCCGCCTCCCCTCCCTCCCCTCCCCTCTCCACCCCTGCACGCCTCTCCACCCAGTGTTGCCGCTATCCGCTTTGCGGAAGAGACCTCGAGCTCGGCCTCAGTGGGGATCCATTACGCTGTTCTTGCAGTTGCAGTCGCAGTTTGCAGCAGCCATACGCCATACGCCATACGCCACCACCCTAGGGCCTCTTCGAGACAAGCGCTGCAGAACCGGCCGTCCAAAAATTCACACGGCCCTCGGGGTTAATCCTCTCTCGGCCACAATCTCATCATCTCACCCAACATTCTTGGACTTGGTGGACCTGGAGGTGACTTTCCCTGGGCGTGTTGTAGCCATCATCGCATCTCTATATCGCAGACGGCGGTAGCGAAAGGCTCTGCACTCGTCGGTGCCCTCACTTGCGCCCTCACTTGCGCCCTCACTTGTGCCCTCAGCTCATATATTATTTGCATTGCGTTGCGTCGCGCTGCGTGGGCGACTTTCCCCAACTCCAACTCCAACTCCCCAACTCGCACCTTCCTCCTCTTACTTCAACCTCCACGTCGAAACAAAGCACGCCGCCCCTCCTCCAATCTGGCTGCCGCAGGCTAAGACTCCTCATCCTTGCGACTCTAAATTCTGCAGCGCTCCACCCGTGGCTGGCTGCGATCGTCCGGTCGCCTTGATCAAGTTACTACTATTCACTACCAAGCATCGAGCTACGATCACCTCGACGCTCGAGCAACCCACCGTCCGGGGCAGATCGCGTCCTGCATCCGCAACCATCAGTAATTGAGCCAGGCAGAGCGAACGGTACCTGTCACCACCAGTCCTCCTCCCGCTACAAGAGCAGAGCCACTACTGTCGACCACTCGTTGCGCAGACCGCTGAACTGGTGCTAGCGACGAACACCTCCAGGCTCCGGAGTCGTAGTATGTCCTTGGTCTCTCCTGAGCATCCCTTCAGCAACTCATTACTTTCAAGAACCGAAGCCGACGACAACAGCGTCTCCCTCTCCGACGAAAGCGAAGCGACTTTGAGCACGCTTCTCGGGGCCTTCGCCAACGCCGAACACCACTCTATGGACAGAGGTGCAACCGAATACTCGCAGTCAGGTTTGCCAACACCATATCCAAACGCGTTCATCGACGCCCAGTCTGAAGAAACTCCCGCAGATCACGCGTCTGCTGCGCAATTCACTCCTCAACAGGAAGTGCGAGCGAACAACTATTCGACTTCAGCAACCCCCACCTCTGAGTACGGTGTTTATCCAGCCTCGGCGCGTTCAGGTTCTTTCCCAGAACACATACAACGCCAGTACCATCCAGCCAGCAACCACAGCGGTAGCAGCGGAGGTATGGCTCAATCAACAAGTCCGTCACTGCCTTTGCAAGATGGGCGCCCAAACCATCACACCACACAAATCAAGTCTGACCAGGATGTTCCTATAGATCCATCAATCGCCGCCTCGAGCCCAACTTATCCTGCGCACGGCGGACAATACTCTCCCTACCCACCTCAACAGGACATGCAACACGGCTATCCTTCGCACCCCGGTGGCGCCATGTACACTCAACCGCGACCCGACTGGGCAGGCTACGGCGGACATCCTCAACATCCAATGCAGGGTGGATATGCGGTTACGGGAGCGCAAACGCCAACGTCTGCGGCTCCGGCTGGCGCGCGTCCTGGTCAAGTAAGCACTTCTCAAGATCGAGTTCCGCCCCTTGTAATCGGCCACTGGGTTGCTCCTGGATCTTCAGACGCGTCTCCCGGCGTGTCAAAGTCTGGACATGCGATACCCGTAAGCCTTTGATACGCCGGATCTGACACTGGGAAGTCTCAACGTCTCCTCCTGTTGCGTGCCAGTGCAGGACTTCTCGAGGACCGCTAATTGTTAACAGCATCAATTATCACAGGTTTACTCCTTCGTCCCCATTCCTGGCGCCCAGCAACACAAGCGTCCCCGCCGACGATATGAAGAAATCGAGCGCATGTACAAGTGCGGATGGAACGGTTGTGAGAAGGCTTATGGCACCCTGAACCATCTCAACGCCCACGTCACCATGCAATCGCACGGCCAAAAGCGAACTCCTGAAGGTATGCGCTCGCATTCACTCTTTTCCTTTCCGCTTTTCCATTGCCATCTACCATTGCGCATGACGCTTGTTGCATGGCACGAGTAGTTTCCACGTTGCCGGCCCCTCGCAGAGCTGCTGGGCGGGGTTGAATGTTGTCTGTTGTTTCTCAGGTGGCGCTTGCGAAGTCCCTGGTTACGTTTGGCGAGCGCGGGATGATTTTCGTTGGCGTCAAAGCTAGTTCAGGCGTGGACTGGGGATAACCTCACTCACTCGGAGCTAGCATGGGTCTACCGAACCTTCGGGATTTTCTTGTGTAACGTGAGAGCGCGCTAACGCATTTCTTATTATAGAGTTCAAGGAAATTCGCAAGGAGTGGAAGGCGCGCAAGAAGGAGGAGGAAAACCAGCGAAAGGCCGATGAAGAGCGTGCCCGGGCTGCTGCTGCTCCCACCGACGGTCCAGGCTCTGCCGACAATGGCCCTGCCCCTGGCTACCAGCAGGGAGGCCGCTCAGTCCAGCTCCCTCCCATCGGTTACCAACCCGGCGCTCAAGTCCCTGGCCAGTACCAAGCTCCAGCCGGTGGCGTTCAACAACTGCAGGAGTACGGCAACAACCACATTTCGTACTCTGGCTACCCAGCATCGCCTTACGGCGCTCCCAACCAGATGTATAGCCAACGTCATTACACCCTCAGCTCCTTCCCCTTACAGAACGATGCTGACATTATGAGTAGATAACGGTGGCCCTGCACCGAAGTATGAGCATTAGACTTAGCACCCTTCCTCGTTGATTGGCATATTGAGCATCGTCAAAAGCACTATCAACACTGGGCCCGACGCGGTAGAGGTTACTCTTCTCCCTTAATGACTGGCTCAGCCTCGCGCACTTGTATCATATGGGTTGCTGATTGCATTTGATTCGGTGTCTTTGACGTGGATTTTCTCGGTTCCTTAGACGACGTCCCTTCGATCGGGTTCGGCAACGAAAATGATTTGCATGGCTTGATGAAACTTTCCGCATTCTCTCCTTTGGTCAATTGGGGGGGTGGTTGGTTGCATTACGTGGCTTTTCAGGGGCGTCGTCCGGGCTTTTCCAACCTTGTCCTCATCATGATTGATGAGTTGGCGTGGCGTGGTTAGGGGATGCATTGCATTTACTTTGGGGCTGTTAGGCTTCTCAAAACCCCTCCATTCAGCATCGAAATTGGGCCACCGAGTTTTCTTTCATGTCATTGTGTGTGTTCTCGGCATTATGGTATTTCCTTTCTCTTGCCAATTTGATCTGGCTGCATACACGGGGTCCAAATATTGCTCATTGGGGGAGTGGATTGATTGCAAAGACTTGCCTAGCGTTCTTTGCCTACAAGGCCCGTGTACCAGAGAGAATAATCAAAACACCTGAAATTAATTATTTCGCATCGTGGAAGTGGGTTGTGTATGTGCGTGTTGGAGTTCCGAGAAACCCGTTTGTCAAGCCACGGCTCTCTAGCGGCTGCTATGAATCTCCTTGGTCTCTACGAGTATTACAAACTAGATCGTTCCACTTCGATTAAATTGCTTTAATAGTTTACTCGTTCTCGAGGAACGAGTAATCGGGCAGCCATTCGGATGTGCAAGCGAGTCATTCGAACTTTCGACGCCGGTGTCTTAAGCCATCACTATTCGAGACTTCCTTGAACTAGCTGGTCCGGAGCTGGCGGGGCCCCTTAATACTTTTATCGCGGCCTAAGAAACAAACCAGTGCGGCCCGTCCCAGCATAGCCTTGTCGTTACCTCCCAAGTAGGGGCCGGATTTTGAGCTAAAAGCCAGACGTTAGCCTCGACGTTAGAACGGTGACTCTCTAAAGGGATAAAAGGAGAAGGGCCGATATATGGGTTATCGGGACTTATACTGCGGTTTAGGGGTTCAGTACGTTTGGGAAGAGCTTCTGAATCCTTTGTCCCTCGTGTTCAGCAGGTTGCAGAGTAATGACGCTATCTTTTACTCGAAGTTAGCTTGCTTATCTTATTTAGGTTTCCCGGCTATTGGAGTATACAGTTCGTCGTAGGGTATATGAACAACTCAGGGAAGCGTTAGGATTTGGTAAAGGCTTTTAGCCGAGAATGGAAGCAGATCTTTCATGTAAAGACATAACGTGGTGTAAGCAATTTCATGCCGAAAGTGTCGGTGTAGTCCCTCAGATTCCATTCATCTTGAGTTTAATGTAAACCCCTCGTCCCGACCACGCCGCCATTCATTCATGAAGCATAACCCCCAGATCTTCAATCTCCCGCAACTGGAATCCAATCCTCATCCAACCCTTGCTGCCCCGGTAAGGTCTCTCTGGTTCTTACTCTGTATCAATCCCCCCTTCACCCAGATCGAGTCAGCTCGGCATTTGTCTTTTTTATTTAAAAAAAGGAAAAGGGGGAAAGGGGGGCGGGAGGAAGGGAACTCGCTTCTGGTCATCTGTTCTCACCAAATTACAGACATGATCTGTTAACTCGAGAACCCTTCACTGAACTTTAGGCCCATTTCAAGTCAACGAAACAAGAAGGTTTGAAGATCTCAATGCATTTTATTCAGCGACAATTACTTCTGTCTGCCATATCCATAAAACACACATCTATAAGTTCTTCTCCATGCTGTTGTATCCTGGTTTCCTTCTTTACTTGCCCATTCCCCCATGTTTTTCCCTGTCCACGCGAAGAAACACCATAATACTCCACAGACGCACGCAAGCGTATTAAGTACTCTCCTCTCCCGAGTCGAGCAAACAACAAGAACAACATAGAAAAGACACCACAAGAACCAAACCAATGGCGAACAGAGAGCTGTCTCTTTCTGTCGTCCCAGCCCATGCACACACTGTGATGTAATATGAACCCATTCAATCATCGTAACATACCTAATACTCGTAACGAATCATATCCGTATTCCGGACCCAGTCATCCATACAATCCATCTGCTTTGCAGCAAGAGTCGGCAAATCGAAGAACACCGGAAAACAGCCAAACCCCGTAAACATGAATTTAAGAAGTCTCGCAGACCAGAGAAACCATTAATAGAAAAAAGTCACTTTTGATAGCCGTCCCACCCCATCCAAGACCGACCAACGCGCCTGCCATGATTTGATGATTTTTCGTTCAAGTGTTGAGTCGAGGAAAGTTTTGAACCCAAATTCAAACGCCATTGATGATCACTTCGGGGCAGGGCTTTTCATTGTGCCCCGTGTGTTTGCCTGAGATCGGGCCGTCAGTTGGGTCTTCGATGGTGCTGACATTTGTACTTGGTAGACTGCTGCTCTGCGGACTGTTTTGCCCGTTGGTGAGCATTGGAGTCGGGGCATTCGAGTTGATCTCAATGGGCATTGTTTGAGAGATGGGCGTGCCCAGGGAAGAGGGTGTGATGTAAGGTTGTGGGCCAGTGAAGATTAGCTTCTCGATGGCGGCGATTTGCTTGCCGTAGTTGTATTTCTTGAGTTGGAGGAGCTGCGGCTTCATATCCTCGACAAAAGCGTCACGCTCAGCACCCTTTAATTGTGCAAGGAGTTTTTCTTCAAAATGATTAGACTCTGTAGACAGATGGACTGTGGATAACATACGAATAACATAATTGCCATATTGGTCCTTCATCATTAGCTGCAGAGGACTTGTGCCATCACTGTGAATTGCCGTCAATTGGGCCACGATAGCTTTTCTCTGTTCGTCAGTGCCGAATTGGATACTCTTCTCCACCACATTCGATGCAAATTTGTGCTTTGACAAGGTCAGAAGCTGGCCTGTGATGATCTTGATGATCTTGGCCCGATCTTCTGGCTTTCCGTGCTGGATGACATGCTGCGTGACATAGTTGCCATATTGATCTGTGATAAGCATCGACGCACATTGGTGTAGCTCCTCTAACACCGCCACTTGATCATGGGGCTTGCAATATTCCAAGATTCTTTGAATGACCCGACATCCGTAAGGATGCGTGGCGAGAATGTTGACTTGGCCTTTGAAAGCCTCGATGACGAACTGAATGTGTTCGGTTGGCACACGCTCGATAGCTTTCTGCACGACGTGATTGCCGTTCTGGTCCTTGACACACTTCAAAACATCAACCTGGAGCTCTTCGACTAATTCCGCTTGCTGATCAGCGAGGACATGCTCTAGAGCCTGATGGTACTTGTTAGCGATAGAAATGGTACTGGTAGATGGACGGCTGACCTTTTGAACAACCCTACATCCGTACATCTGCATTGACAGCTCCATAACATGGTTCTTCATCTGTTCAGCCAGTACTCGTTTCTGGACTTGATTTCCATGTTCGAACAACTTTTGAATGACGTAGTTGCCGAAAACATCAGTCATCAACTGCAGGGCGTTGGGTTGAATCTCGCGGAACAATTGCTCTTTCTCGTCACTATTGGCGGTTTCCAGCTTCTGCTGGATGAAGCGTGATCCGTGTTGGTCCCCACTAAACTCAACCACATGATTGTAGATGTCCTGTACGGTGAGTCAGTGAACGAGAGACCGATGGCTCGCATCCAACTTACTTTCAGCTCATAACGCTTGTTTGACTTTGAGTTTGAGCGGAACTCTTCTAGAAGTACGCTTCGAACACCGACACCAACATCCTGATCCTTCGCTGGTCGAGTGGGAATAATTTGAGTTGGAGGATAAGGGGGCATTGGCATTGGGTAGCCGTATGGAACATTGGCCGGTCTGTAATTCTGGTGGGCAGGGTAATCGTAGGCATGTGCAGGATATTGGCCGTGGAATTGGGTGCCATACATATATGCCTGGGCTTGCTGCGCATAATGTATATTTTGCAATCTCCTGTCCAATTCAGAAGGCCCTTGTGGGACTCGTGGACCTCTTGAGCTTGGCCTATATATTTGGTCGGATCCAGAGGGGGGGGTCCCAGCAGCGGGATAGTACTTGGGGCTGTTAATGCCTCGGCGGTAGTCACTACCTGCTGGTGAGACAGTGCCTCTCTCAGTGAATCGAGGAGCAGGCTTGTTGAAGTATACTTGGTCGGCAAAGGGTTGATTGGAATAAGGCTCAAAGTTGTTGAGGACCTTAGAACCATCCCCCCACATTCCAGAAGCGCTTCCTGAAGGATAGCTTTGCTGGGAAAAGCTGGGATGATTTGGAGAGTATGACGTGCTGGGGATATTGTTAAGATGAGACACGCCGGACTGCTCAGCCTCACGCCCAAGGCTGAATGCTCCGAACTTTTCGCTTAACTCGGCTTCTGGGTCATACCTCGAGCCATTTCCTTGCGAGGGGAACGAAGTTGAGGGCCCGGAGAATGAAGGGCGTTGGGAGTGGATCGAGCTGTTTGGCGTGTGGTGACCAAGAGAGCCGAAAGGCTGATTACCATTACCAAACGATACACTCCCCCCATTGAGACCACCAGAGTCTGATGCTCTCGAGGGTGGCATACTGCCATCTCTTGACGCAGTGCTACCGATGGGCAGATACCTCGATGAGACGTCCAAATCAAAATTCTCTGCATTCGAAACGTACTGGCTCGAATTCTCCTTGTCGTCGTTGTACACAAATGATGGTTTCCGCACAAACTTAAAGCTACCGGAGGATGGATCCAGATTGCTCTTCGGTTGGGACCTGCTGAAGCTTGAGCTCTGGTTCATACCCGGTCGTGACTGCTGATACTGGTTTTGGATCTCCAGAAGCGTTTGTGGTGTGGTCGTAGGGATGCTATTTCGTGTATGAGAAGGAGAAGTGCTTCCACTGTGCGACTGCAGCGTAGGAGACGTCGTGTCGGGAGGATTCCACGGCCCGTTTGTGCGTGCAATCCACGGGTCAGCCTCGGAAGATGCAGCTAGAGCACCTGAGCCGCTGGGGCCGTCGAGGAAATCATCTTTGCCTGACGCTGTTTTGATGTTAGTGGTAGTGGGAGCCTCCCAAGCCAAGCTAGACCTACGACGCGAACGTGAAGCATCTCTCTTCACATTGGGAAATCCGCTACCAATTGTGTTCGGGCCCCATATGCCGGTCGAGGCTTGCCATGAACCCCCATTGCCAAACGTCTGACCAAGAGTTGAAGACTGAGAGGAGTCACTATTGTGCCTCCCGGAGGCAGCACCAAACTCTGGGAACCGGGTGGACCGCCCCTGGGAGAAGGAGTCAGCAAGATGCGCAGAACAGGAGCTAGAACTGTTCAAACATACAGCACCGGCCATGGCAGCCGCTGGCCTGTTGGTGGTCGCAGACGACATGGAGAGGTATGCGCAGAACTAGGAGCGTATGTGAAGGCTGCGAGGCCGAGGATGGAAGTATTTGGAAAGAGCCCGTATGTTCGGCGGACGGTTGTTGCGACCAAAGAATAATCTTTCTGGTGGTTTATTTGACAGGAGGGAGATCTATGTGACTGTGTGGTGGTTTTCAGACGTCAGCAAGGATGTGCGAGCGGTAAGGCTGATCTGAGCTGAAAGCTCACGCACCAGGGCAGGTCGTCGCAGTATGTAACGGATGGACTATGGGTATGGTGAAAGCTCATTTACAAGGAAGGCGGGGTCGAAGAAGAGGTAGAGGGAGTGGTTCAAGAGAAGTCGAGCATCGAGGGCGGGCGAGGAGGAGGTAGTTGAAGGCTCCAGGTAGGGCAAGGAGTATGTCGCGCGACCAGCCCTTCGTTTGTACCCCAAGTCGGCGCGTTTCTGGAGAGAGGCAGGCACCCGCACACCGCGCGCAGAGCCAGACAGACCACCGAAGGATTTGGCGGTAATTTGCGTGCCCTTTGTGCGTTGTCTCTGTTCAGTCTGTCCTGTCTTGGTGCTGGTTCGAGTCGTTCTACCACATCCGGGGAGGCTTTAGGAGGGGCGAAGTAAGGGTGCGAGAGCCAGGAACGCAGTTGCGGGTCGAAGCTCGATCGGGGAGCGTAGAATTCCCCAGAGAGGGAGAGGGAGAGGGGAGGGGGGGTTGTTGGTTCCACAAGCACGCTCGCTCGCTCGCTCGCTGGGTGGCTGTTCACTTTGGCAGGAAGGGAGCCGGGCGAGGGCGAGGGCGAGGGAGTGGTGAGGGTGAGGAGGGTGAGGGTGAGGGTGTCGACGTTCGTGAGTATGAAGGGGGTGGTGTGTGGGGATTGTGGGAAGGGAGAGACTTCAAGGAAAGCGAAGGCTGTGGCTTGAAAGCTTGAAATATTTCGTAGTGTGTTTTCTGACCTCTCTCTCTCTCACACACACTCTCTGTGCCTGTCTGTCTGGTCTGTCTGGTCTGTGTGCCTGGGTCTCTCTGGAGTCTCCCCTTTTTAGTCTGGCGTGGTTTGGGCTGGGTTGGTATGGGTCTGGTGGTGGTCTGGTCTGGTCTGCCTGGCGGCGATGCGAAGCAGGGGTCCAGCCAACTGAAATGCCCCTGGACGAGGGTTGATTGGGCGACGATCTTACATCAGGAAGCACTCAGGGGATGCGCGACCTCGTGCAGTTACAGGACCCTACAGTACAGTCCAGTACAGTACAGTGCGGTGCAGTACAGCGCAGTACTAGTAGACTCTCCGGTATGCTATGCTATGCTTTGCTATGCTATTCTATGCTATGCTATGCCAGGCCAGGCCAGGCCGTGCCGTGCCGTGCTATGCTAGCTTTGGCTGGCCTGCTGCTCCGCCCTTTTTCATCTCTCCTCCCTCTCGTCACTTACCCTCCCTACTTACCTCCGTAGGGCGACTTCGCGGACGCAGCAGTAACAGGGGCAGCCATTATTGTTCAGGCCCGGGGAAGGGTTGAGGCTCGCGTACCACTGAGCCACTCCGCTGCTAACCCGAAGTCCCAGTCCTCCCCGTCCAAGCCCAAGCCCAAGCCCAAGCCCAAGCCCAAGCTGCCGCATTCAACTAACGGTAACTAAAATACTTTAACCCGCCTGTCAAAGAGACTCCGGAAGCAAAGCGAAGCACAGACCAAAACCAAACCTTGAGATGCCCCTGAAGCCTCAGCCTTATTCCAAAAACCAGATAGATGCTCCAGAATGCCCCCCTTTGCCCCCTTTGCCCCCTTCACCTCCCTTCTTCCCCCACCCACCACCCTCTTCTCCTCTCATCGCCGTCGTGAGCGAGCCCGAGCCCAACCATGACGTCGCATTATCTATCTGTCTATCTATCTAGCTCTCTCTCTCCCTCCCCCTCTCTCTCCCCCCCTATTTGTTTATGCCATTGAGTCACCTGCCATCCCTTCCTTCCTTCTGGAATGCGATGCAATTATAATAGTGTAATAGTGTCCCTTCGACCTGGAATTCAATCGACCAGTTAATTCCGATAACCTGCGGTGCACGCTCAACTCAACCTTCGCTCGCTCGGTGTCCCTCCTCATCCTTAATTGCGCGCAAGTTGCAGTCAGTCGCACATCCCATCGAGCAAGCTCGAAACAGACCCATTCTGCTGCCCTGCCCTGCCCTGCCCTGAATGACCCTTTGGCTCCTCTCGTCTGCCCGAACACCAGGAACTGTTTCATCTAGGGAACACGTCCCAGAGACGCCATCGTCGTAGACATCTTCTGCGCAGGATCGCCCAGTGCTATCAGAATGAAATGCAGCTCGGACCTCGATGGACTGACTGACTGACTGATTGACTGCCTGTATGGTCAACGTCCCTTCCCTGCGCTCTCCAAAAGCACCTGGCCACCGCCTGCAAAGAAGCAAATCACATGGTTACAAAGCCTTCATCTCGGATCAGATCTCGCTATGATCGATGTTTTTGACCTTCTCCAACCAGATTCTGTGGAAAGGGAGATCAGCAGTTATCGACCAACCCATACACGCTACTGCTGCTCCAGGCCATGTCCGCGGAAGCCAGCATTTCGCATGACAGCACTCTTAACGACGTATAGTGGCAGTCTTCTCCTGACAACCACTCATCTTCACAATGATTGAGGCTTTTCTCTGGTGGCGTCAGTGGTGAGCTTTTCCGCCAATGCTGTTTCCCTGTCCAGCCTGCAATTCCGCCCGACTCTTTGGGAGTCTCTCGGTGACAGTCGTCACATGTGGTTTAACGAGGGATAAGCTCGTGAAGATAAGTATCAGACAAGAGAATCAATTGGACGACTGGGTAGTCCCTCGCCTTCCTGCATATCTCGACACCGAGGCTCTCGATCACGCCCCACGAGACATCCCTCTTCCATATGGATCTGGTACTCCCAAGCTTCACACCTTGTTCCACACCGCGCCTCTTGCACGGACAAAATCACGGCTGCTGTGTTGAACAATACCACATCTCATCGGATCGATGCTTTTATATCCTGCACAACCGTTGACAGCGCGCTTGAGCCGCGAGAAAGCCAAAGACTATCTACGGCAATCAGGCCACCCCTGCCTAGCAGCACTGTTGGTGACGAAAGCCATAGGGGCTTCAACAAAATCTGACAACTGACAGCAAACCTGTCCCAACCAGGCATTACATTGCAGTGCAGGTGGGTCTTCTCCGAACACGCTTCTCCCTTCACCGCTGTTTGTCTTACAAAAGCGCTGATCAATGAAGACGTCGTTATGAGGCGAGAGAATCCAGATATCTTGAGGTGTTGCCTAGTGAGGTTACACATGTGCTTCGTGCTCCGGTTGATCCATCTGCGATATGTATGTAAGTAAGGCAACCATGTGATTTTGAAATGATTGGAACCCCCTCCCCCCTCCGAAATGCTCCTAGAATGTCAGGAGAGGCGGAGATAAACTAAAGGTTAACCTCGAGATACTTCATCTACGGGAAGCCTAGTCTCTTGTAAAGCCTTCTCATTGTCACAGTGCTCGAGACTTAAAGCACTTGCTTTTATCTCCGCGAGAAGTCGTGAATAAGACGTTTCTTTTGATGAAAAGTTCTGTCCCGTAATTCATGTCACTCGAGATCTGTCACATTTCGGAAAGTGCAAAGGAGAGGCTTGCAGACCTCGATGCTGGCGCTGATTGGATAGAGAACGTTGGAGAACGTTGCGGGGAACAAGGAATAGGGTGATCACATCACACAAGATCAGAAGGGCCGCCTTCTAGAACATGGAGACTCCCAGTCAAGGCTTTTCCGCCACTGTTCAAGAGAGCAGTAAAAAGAAATGAGGCGTGAGACCGCAAAAAGGCCTCTTTAGGTCCGTCAATTGGCTGTAGTGCGACAGGCAGAACTTCAACACCCAATTTCTATAGTGCCCCAATCGCCAATGTTCATGGATGGTTGTCGTCCCTATCGCTCGGAAAGGCGGCAGCATCACGGCATCAAGATAGATTTCGTCAGAAAGAAGCATCTGAAGCAGATCCCAAGCTTCGAAGGTGCGCCACATCAATGCGTTTGTGTTCCAAAGAGCCCCAGGTTCGCGACACGGTGAGCAGCCTCAAATTCATGCGGAGAAAGGTTTCTTCGGACGAACGCCCTGAGCGGAGCCGCAGCAGAATCTATTTCCAGTGCTGAGGTGCAAAAAACAATGTTTGGACGGTTTTGATGTTCTGCGGAGTTTGGGCGTTTTGCGGGGCCTGAGAAACTCTGAGCACCAATGTCCCCAACCTCCCCCATCCATCCATTCATCCTCCTTCCAGCTGCGAGTGATTCCGGGATTCGAGAGGAGTGAGGAGTGAGGAGTGAGGAGTGAAGAATGAAGTGAGGCTCACAGGGAACCCACCCACAGCAAAGAGTGCAGCGCAAACCCACCAATCACCATCTCCGGCTGGTGGTCTGTGCTGACGAGTAACTAAGCCAAGCATGGTTGGCGCCATTAGCGTTGGCAGCCAAGAAAAGCACAGCCGCCCCACCGCACAGTCGATGATTGGCCAGGAATTGAAATGAAGACAACGTTGGCCAGCGTTTACGTAGACGGGTGTGCGCACTGCGCTGAGCCCCTGGGTGCTTGACCCCGACCCGTCGAACCTTGACCTCGTCGCCGTCCTCCTTCACACCTTCGTCGTCCTTGCTTCATCTTCACGAGAGCCAGCCTTCACTCTTTCTCCTTCCTTCCTTCCTTCGGGACCCACGCTCATTTCAGGTATCGGCTTCACTCCTTCAAGCCCGATCCCGTCCATTCTTTCGGAAATTTCCCCCGACTCCCGCGCTGAATCTGTTGCCGCTCGCTGCCGCTGTCGCTCTGTCTTCCTTGCGTGAGTGCATTCTCCAATCTGGCCGGTGCTGCGATAAATCGATATCGCTTTCTCGATTCAATGTGCGAGTGTGTATACAATAGCTAATAATTCTTCTGCAGTGATAGCCTCGGTACTCGTCTGGGTCCAATAGAGTCCTGCCCACCGATCACTCTCCTGTGATCCATGAGCTGCGAGCATTTCCGGACTCTCCTCGTACTACATACAACAGCACTTTGCACACTGAGTATGAGCTCCCTATCCAGTATCATGGCAAGAGGCAGCGCCGCACTCCGTACTCGCGAGGAATCATCCACCGCCATGTCAACGACCGTGATTGACCTCCTCATTGCCCTCATGGTCCTGATCTTCGTTTCTCTTCTCCTGGTCGGAGCTCTTTACACCGTGCGCAAGATTCGCAGAAACAGAGCCATATCCAGACAACAACTTCCTATGCACAGCGATAGCAAGCCCATCTCGAACCACCGCCGTCTGACAATCACTGCAAGCCCCTATGGACACGGCTCGAGCATCTACGTCTACGACGAGAAGTCCTCTATTCTCAGCAGCCCATCCTCTCCACCACTCTCCCCGGACAGCGTCCCTGAGATCCGGATCACTTTCCCCGATGAGCAGGACGAGTCTGGACGACGAAAAAGCGGCCGGGTGGTGGTTGTCCGTGTTGGCGAGACAGGCGTCGGCCTGGAGCCATTGAAAGATGAGCAATTACCGGCATATGAAAAGGAAAGCGGGGCCCGATTCCACTCAATCGATATCGAGCGCATTGGTGGCTTAAAGGAGAAATCCCAATGGTCATAGGTATTCCGACGACTCTGCTGACAGCCCTCTCTCCAGATCAGCATTGCACATACTTTCCCGACACGTTGTACATGACTTTACTTCCGGCTTTTCAATCAGTTTTTTTCTTCGCTGTTTGTACAGTACGCTTCAGAATCTGGCACTGCATCGCACATCATCAGCATCTTCTTTGAGTGCCTCAAACAGACACGTTGGCTTGTTTCTGAGGATTGTTGGACTTCATTTTGGCGGAAGATGCGTCGAAATATCACAGGCTATCGCAAGGTAGCGTTGGGGGGGGGGAACGATGAAACGTATTTGCCGTTCAGTACATGATACCTTAAGAAAACGAGCAACCGACAGCCGTCTAATAGCTGCACATTTGTCCCGTCAGCTCCAAAGATGGATGTCGACGTTCCCTTCTACACTGTTGTACTTAATGTATGCTACGTAATTTTAAGTCTCTCGAATATGAAGATGTGATTGTATTTATATTGACGTGAAGATCAGAAGTAAGCCGTGGAGCGGTGATGGCAGATGCGAGGGAATGATTGACGAGTAGGGTTTGTGTAGGCAAATGAATTAAAAGGCAAAGTACGAGACCGGAAGACTGTTCGTTGGAATTGAAGAAATGGACTGATAAAGATGCGCACAAGGATTCTCGAGGTGTCTCGAATTTATCATCTATCATAACTAGGTAACTAGCTACACGGCAAGTCTATCGAATCGTATGTCGCAGCGAAAGCACCCACCACCCATCAAGGAGTTGGCCGTGAAGACCGACTGCAAAGCATAGTGAGTTGCGGAGATCAAGGAAAACCAGCTGAGAGCAATCTATAGTGCGAGCAGCAGACTGTTGTGAGAGACAGTTGCCATCCTTATGTCTATTACCGTGTCCACAGAAGCAAGCAATTTTTGGACCAGTAGGAAAAACAGATTACAAAAGGGCATGAAAAATGGAAAGAGCGAGCAAATCAAGGCAATCTACCCCCTCTCCCAACCTCAGAGACCACCAACGCCTGAACGACCTGTATGAAATGCAATTTCGTCAACACCGGGGACGACGGTATTCGAATGTTGTTCGTGGATCCATGTTCGGTTCTGAGAGAGCAATGTCGGTCGCTCGACTGTGAACGAGAACCCCTACCAGCGCCTGTTCCCTCCAAGAGGAGCAGAGTTGGAAGAGGTGAATCCCCCTATTTACCAACGACCTTGTTAGTTCCATCAGCGATGGAACAGGGGGTAAAAGGGAGCAAGAGACTTACCACCTCCACGGCCACCTCCACGACCCCCACGATATCCACCTCCGCCATATCTGCCGCCTCCACCGCCTCCACCGCCGTATCGAGTCATCTCGGCAAGTCGGGGATCAATCTGTTGCTTTGCCTCGGTAAGAACAGCAACTAGATCACGAGCCTGCTTTTGATCTGCAAACGTATCAGCAAGGCTCAGAGGAAAAGAAAGAGATGGAAACTCACTGTCAGTTGTGAAAAAGGTAATAGCAGTACCCTTTGCACCAGCACGACCAGTACGACCAATGCGATGAATATAATCCTCCGAGTTATTCGGGTAATCATAATTCAACACGTGGGTAATGTTGCGAACATCTTCATTGACGGGTTAGCAAGAACAAGAAAAAGTGTATAGCAACGTTCCAGGGCGGCTAGTGAAGGAGCTGCATTTGAATGCATCCAATACTCTCTCGGCGTTTGACATTATCTGTCCATTGCGGGTGCATTGCCAGGGCAGGTGAACAACACATCCAGGTCCTCTAGTTTGGGAGTCTTGGAGACAGCTTGACAAGTCAAGAGATGCCAATTCCACATCTCGTACCTAAAGAAGTACTTTTTGAGTTTGGAATTACAAGTGCAGCATGAGTTATGCTTCACCGAAGATCCAAGACACCCTATGAAAGAGAACCAAAAGACACGAAAGAGCCCAGGCAAATTAACGCAATCAGGGGAACGCGTGAGCGTCGAGAGTAAAGCACTACTGTGTAGGCGGCTGGCCGTTGCTGTGCAGGGGAAGGGGGTTTCAATCATACCAATACCACGGGAAGCCACATCAGTGGCAACCATGATGGGACTCTTTCCAGTCTTGAACTCGTTCAAGACCCAATCACGCTCATTCTGTTGCTTATCACCGTGAATCGCTGGGAGAGGTGTTAGCTTGATACTTCTGTATAAAGGGAGCGTCTTACACAGCGCGGGCCACCCGTCTTGTCTGAGGAAGCGTGTGATATCGTCAGCAACACGTTTGGTTCCCGTGAAGATCAGAATCTTGTTGTCCTTATCCTCCATGATCTTCTCAAGGTGTTTAGTCATCTTGTCTCGCTTCTCAAACTCGGATACAACTTCAACAATTTGTGTGATTCTGTGGTTAGCAGAGAGTTCCATGGATCCTATGTTGACCTGAATGAAATCATTCAGGTAATCGGATGCAAGAGCACGGACTTCCTTTGGCCATGTAGCAGACCACATGCAAGTTTGTCGGTCGGGGCGAATCTGACCAAGAATCTTACGAATTTGTGGTTCGAAACCCATGTCCAACATACGATCAGCCTCGTCAAGAACGAGGTAGGTTACTCGGCGGAGGTTGGTCTTCCCAGACTCCAGCATATCGATGAGACGGCCCGGGGTGGCAATGCAAACTTCTACACCCTTTGCGAGGTCACGGATTTGTCCACCCTTGGGAACGCCTCCATAAACACAGGTGTTGCGAATGCGAGAAGACTTGCCGAATTTGGTGATTTCTTGTTGAATCTGAACGGCCAACTCACGAGTAGGAGCCAAGACCAGGACAATGGGGCCATCTCCTGGTGCAAGAAGCGGTTGGGCGTTGATATGAACGATGGCTGGGAGACAGTATGTCAAAGTCTTTCCGGAACCAGTCTCAGCAATACCAACAACATCACGTCCAGAGAGAGCCATGGGCCAACCTTGAGACTGGATTGCGGTGGGTGCAGGGAAGCCTTGAGCCTTGACTTCACTCATAACATATGCAGGGAAGCCAGCCTCGTCAAAGGTTTCGACTGGTCGCGGGACATCTCGTCCTTGGACTGAAATGCCATGTTGGTTTCTAAATTTGATGACGTCGGCCTCGGATCTGGAAGAAACCAGAGGATCCTCCTTGTAGAAAGACTTCTCGAACTTTGGAAGGTTGTTGAGATCTGGATGGTTGTCAGTTTCTATCATGCGCGATAAGGGCTTTTCGGTGACTTACCCCAATGCTGCTGCTTCAAACCGGCACCAAGGTTGGACATACGATCTCCACCTTGACCTCCGCTGCCGTATCCATTTCCTCCTCCGTAACTGCCTCCAGAGAATCCATTGACATTCCCGCCACCGCCTTCTCCGTAACCTTGTCCACCGGCGTATCCACTGTGTCCATAATTAGTATGAAATCTTAAGAAGGTGAAAAGAGATGGGATGTTGCCGCCTTCCGTGGTAAAGTGTTTGGATCCCTCAAAAGTGAGCGGTCCAAATCGACTTTGCTACAGGAGGCGGCGGACTGCGCCAAACTTTACAACAATATCTAGACCATAGGTTGTCATACCCGTTGGAATAGCCACTGGAGTATTTGCCACGGCTTTGAGAATCGCGACCGAAATCGTACCCGTTGGATCCTCCACGAGATCCTCCGTATCCACCGTAAGACATCGCAGTGGTTGAAGGCGAACGCTGCGCGTTGAAAAAGTGAGTAACGAGAGGATGAGGTTCGGAAATTGAAAGAGACACCGAATGCTTGCCGAAGTAGCTTCTCGTGTTGATGGGAAGGAGCTGGAATGGCGAGGGTTTGATGGTTGTTGTTGAAGAAATGAAAAGTTTCGCCAACTTCAGAAGAAATGGGCAGCCGCTTCCGATTTTTTTCCTTAGCGCATATGATCACGTGTAGAAGGCGCAAGCACGGCCATAATTTCGCGGCGAGTGCAACGGGCAAGGCAAGGCTGAACCGAACATTTGGCGGATTGTTGACAAACAGAAGCTCCAAATCTCAACTCCTCCAGTCCCTTTAACACTGCATCCATCCAGCCCCAAAGACATGGCTTCAGATATGGGGACTCTTGTACAGCTCCTCGAAGCCACACTAGATCATCGGCAGCATAAGCAAGGTAAGTTTTTCGAGGTTGAAGCTCCTTGTCGAGCTTCTGGCTGACTTTACCAGCGGAGATCGCGCTCAAGACCGAAGAGAAGAAACCTGAATTCTCGCTTCTCCTGCTCAACATTGTCGCCTCGGGGTCTCTGCCGCTGAACACACGACTTTCGGGGGCGTTGTGCTTCAAGAATTTTATCAAATTCAACTGGGTAGTAAGTAGTTGGGCGCCCATTCTCGCAGCTGAATACTCAGAAGAATTTTTTCAGGACGAGGAAGGAACGTACAAACTCGCCGAAAATGAGGTTATGACAATCAAGAAGGAGCTCATAGGGCTTATGATCTCAGTACCTCCCAGTATCCAAGCACAACTAGGAGAAACGATCAGCGTGATCGCAGACTCTGATTTTTGGACTCGATGGGATACATTGGTTGATGTGAGCTTGCCCTCTGTATGTTGTCATGTGCGGAGAATGTCTCTAACTTTACTAGGACCTGGTTTCCAGGCTGACCCTTGATAATGCGAAAGTCAACATTGGGGTGTTAGAAGTGGCGCACTCAATCTTCAAACGATGGAGACCCCTTTTCGCATCCGACGACTTATACACAGAGATCAATCATGTTCTTTCGAAATTTGGAGAGCCATATGTTCAGTTGCTTGCGGTAAGCTTGTCTCCGTCCATTGGCACTCAGAAGCTAAAGCTTTCCCTCCACAGAGCACCGATCGCCAGATTGAGGCAAACAAGAACAACAGGGAAGCTTTGATACAACACGTTGAAGTCATGAATCTGTTGGTCAAGCTCTTCTACGATCTTTCCTCCCAGGATCTTCCACCAATCTTTGAAGACAACCTGGGAGATGTGACCGCATTGTTGCATAAATATCTCACCTACGAAAATCCGCTCCTAGCAACCGATGATGATTCAGAGTCTGGACCACTGGAATTTGTCAAGGCTGGAATTTGTGAGGTTATGACCTTGTACATGCACAAATATGAGGATGCCTTTGGAGACCTGTGCAAACCTTTCATTACGAGCGCATGGAGCCTGTTAACAACCATTGGCCCGGAGACGAAATTCGACATACTCGTAAGCAAGGCGTTGCATTTCTTGACTGCTGTGGCAAGTCTCGATCGACATGCGCAAAATTTCAATAACGAGGAAATCTTAGGCCAGGTAGTGGAGAAGGTCATTCTGCCAAACGTCAGTCTGCGGGGATCGGATATTGAACAATTTGAGGATGAGCCTATCGAATACATTCGGCGGGACCTTGAAGGATCTGATGCCGACACCCGACGGAGAGCAGCTACGGATTTCTTACGAAAATTACTCGAGAAGTTTGAGCGCCTCGTTACGGATGTTGTTGGACGATATATCACGCACTACCTTGCAGCCTTCACGAGAGATCCAGCGAGCGAGTGGAAGTCGAAGGACACCGCTATGTACCTTTTCTCGGCAATTGCAGCAAAAGGAGTTATCACTGCTACCCACGGTGTCAAGACAACTAATTCCTTGGTGGACGTGGTTGATTTCTTTCAGAACAACATTGCGAACGATCTTATTGCTGACACAGGTGTGGAGCCAATATTGAAAGTGGATGCTATCAAGTTTCTCTATACCTTCCGAAGTCAGTTGACGAAGGCTCAGTGGAGTGCTGCGTTTTCCCCCCTTGTCAAGAACTTGGCGTCTTCCAATTATGTTGTCTACACATATGCTTCGATCGCCGTGGAACGAGTACTCTTCCTCACAAATGATTCGGGAGAACACATTTTTGGAAAGGATGAAGTCACTCCATTCGCCAAGGATCTCCTTGAGCTTTTATTCCAGCTCATAGAGAAGGATCCCGCACCAGAGAAGATCCAGGAAAATGAGTTCTTGATGCGCTGCGTTATGCGGGTTCTGATCGTCATCAAGGACAGCGTACTATCGATCACAGATATTGTTCTCCAGCACTTGATTAGCATCACCGACATTATCGGGCGAAACCCAAGTAACCCGCGCTTCTACTATTACCATTTCGAGTCGTTGGGTGCCTTGGTCCGCTACGCGGCTTCATCGCAACCCGAAAAGCTGGAGAACGATCTATATCCTCCGTTCGCGGGAATCCTTCAAAACGATGTCCAAGGTAGGCCTGGGTGTGCCTAATCTCTTTGAAAGCTCTGACCAAACGCTAGAATTCATGCCTTACGTATTCCAATTATTCGCTGCACTTCTTGAAGCTCGTCCGCATGGCCCGCTCTCCGAATTCTACAAAGCATTGGTTGCTCCAGTACTTATGCCATCCTTATGGGAATCGAGAGGCAACGTACCTGCACTTGCTCGATTGCTTTCGTCCATCATACCAAGAAGTGCAGCAGATATCGTGGCTAACAATCAAGTCGAGCCAATCCTTGGAATATTTCAGAAGCTCATGTCGGGGAAGGCAAGGACCGAGCTCTATGGATTCGATGTTCTGGAAGCTGTAGTCACGTCCTGTGAAGTGTAAGTCACGTCATAAAATATCGCTTTAACTGATGGTGCTAAATTATACCTAGGTCGGCCATCCAACAATATTTCCCGACAATTCTGACCATAATTTTCACGCGACTGAACAACAATGCGCCAGAGAAATTTAAGCACAGATTCATTCGCTTCTACCATCTTGTAGCATCGCGGGATCAGTTAGGCCTCGGCGCTGACTTTTTCATTCAAAATTCCGATACCGTTCAGGACGGTGTTTACGTGCCAATATACTTGACAATCATCCTGCCTTCAACACAACAGCTAGCTCGACCTCTCGAACGCAAACTAGCTGTTGTCTCGCTTACCAAGACCTTAGCAGATTCACAAGCTTTCGCCGTCAAGTACGTAAAGGGCTGGGGCAAGACTTGTGAGGCGTTGTTGAAGCTGCTGGAAAACCCTCCGATGCCAGTTACTGCTGATGATGTCGTCATGGATGTTGACGTCGATGATCTTAGCTTTGGAGTTGGCTTCACGGCTTTAAATACCTGTAAGAAGATTCCCAGGGACGAGTGGCCAGAAGTTACGGATGTGAAGTTATGGGTCGGATCGTATCTCAAGGCTGCAGATGCGAGGCAGGCGGGAGCGATCGCTGAATACGTCAATGAGCGACTTTCGCCAGAGGCGAAAGTCGTCCTGGTATCCTATATGCGATGAAAATGGATGATGCTACGACAGGTGATCCGGGTAGAGAATCCAAGGGGAAGAGGCTAATGACGAAAACGGTCTCAAAGGTATCAGCCTGAGAGGCAAGTTTCGGGTTTAATCCATGAGCGAGTGATAGCGAAACCAAAAGCGGTAGAACTCTTTTCTACGCTGTCTATCGGCCGCAAAGATACCAGCATCTAGATTTGGGCTACCTTGCTACTGCTATTTAGCACACTTTTCAGAATATCAGGTGTGATTTCCGGTTTGGCAGCGTCCCTGGGTATCTCTTTACTTGTTGTGATGTTGAGGCACCCGCCGAAAGGCTCCTCCAGGCCCCTTTGATCCGCTATGCCAGCTCACGGCACTGGACTGTTTCACTTTACCTATTCCTCCAGCAGACTCCAATCTTCATCAAGGCAAATCCTCTCCAAGCAGACATTGGCTATCGGTTCTTCGGTAACCTTCTAAATGAGACGGAAGGGGCTGGGACAGAACGACGTTTCGCTCGTAGCTCTCAATTTTAATTTCGAGGAGCATAACCAAAACATTGTCGAGTTGAAAACTCGAGCCATTACCAAAGGCTGAGGCTCTTGCCTCGGCATCGAAGCTATTGGGAACAAACAAGCCTCCGGGCTCAAGTGACTAGCCTTCATCACTTTCATTCGGCAAAATGGCGTAGTATTTCGTGATGGATCTTTTGAAAGCTTGGCCTTTGAGACTTCAAGAAAAGTTATGCTCACTTCCATTTTTCGGGTACTGCTTCCTTGTTGCAACAAAAGTTGCAGCTATCCCTACCTGCTTAAGCCCTGTGGCGTTGCTGCTCCACTGCTCCACTCTTCGGCTTACTAATAAAGTCCAACAAACATCCGACCCAAATCCGAGCGTCCTCTTTGACCCATCTTGCTCTCGACTTTAAGATGGCACAGGGGCGCGTCCTCGTAATCGCTGGCTCGGATAGCTCTGGTGGAGCGTGAGTTCTCTCTGGGATCATATTCAGATATACTCCTCAAAGTCTGAAGAGCTGACCTGCATATTCTGATTTGCAGGGGTCTCGAGGCAGATCAAAAAGTGATCGGGGCTCATGGATGCTATGCTATGACTGCTACGACGGCCCTGACTGCCCAGAACACCCTCGGCGTAGTAGATATACACTACACTCCGCCACCTTTTATTCGAAAATTGATCGATGCAGTAAGGCTTATTCTCGGAATTTATTGCTATTTCCCCTCTCGAGCAGAGAGCCTCTCTGGCGGTTCAAACTCCTCCATTATCCTTGTCTTCTGGACGGTTTCCCAGTACTCGGATCCTGCAGGCCATTTTCGATCTGTTGAGCTAATTCGCCGCGCAGTGCATTAGCGATATTGGTGTTGACGTTGTCAAAACAGGTAACTCTGCAGCCCTCCGTTGTGCTCTTTCAGAGCCCATTTTGATCTTTCTAACTGATGTAGGAATGCTGGCCTCAGCCGAGACCATCAGAGTTGTGGCAAGGGCTTTGCAGGAACATCACGTGAAGCTGACTGTCGTTGATCCTGTATGGCTCAATCGATCTCGAGATTCTTCTGATGAAGGTTTTTTCTGATGAGGATAGGTGATGGTATCAACAAGTGGTTCCCGATTGTTACCCATAGAAGCAATCCGCGAGTTAAGAGAGGACCTCCTCCCACATACCACGGTCCTCACACCAAATGTTCCTGAAGCGCTGCTTCTGCTTTCTGATGCCGGCTTATCTGCTGAGGCGCCTCGAAACGTCAACGATCTGATCAGGGTAGCTAAGGCTGTACACTCTCTCGGCCCCAAGTTTGTCCTACTAAAAGGGGGCCACCTTCCATTAACTAGAGATGGCGATGTGACCAACATAGCTGCCGATAGAGTGCTCATGGTCGATATATTGTATGGAGAAGGTGTCATTACAAGAATAGAGTCTGCTTACCAAAACTCCAAGAACACGCATGGGACTGGATGCTCGTTGGCCTGTAAGTCAATCATGTGTTGGAGTTAAGGAAAACCTACAATCTGACCGTTTCAGCCGCCATAGCATCGAATCTCGCAAACGGACTGGATGTCGTCCGAGCGGTGAAGCGTGCTTGTAGGTACGTGGAAGCCGGGATCAAGACTTCGACCGACCTCGGTCATGGCAACGGACCCATCAATCATTTCCACTCCACCTACACTCTGCCGTTTACCCCGTAAGTCAGACTCATGGCAGATTTCCGCGGCTTCATGATAACACTTTGCCGGCAGGGGTCGATTTATCGAGTACGTCCTAGAGCGGCCCGACGTCCAAAAACCTTGGCGTGATCATACCGAACATGAGTTTGTCTCTGGCCTTGCTGACGGCACTCTGCCCGTTGAGCGCTTCAAGTATTATTTAATACAAGACTACCTTTTCCTGGTTTGAAGAGTTCTATCTGAAAAAATTCGCCATGCTGACTTTGACAGGTTCAATTTGCAAGAGCAAATGCTCTGGCAGCTTACAAGTCAAAGGCTATAGAAACCATTGCAGAAGTAAGCTCTGACTGGATAAAAACCCAGCATGAGTGGCTGAACATCTTAATAGGCGGCGAAAATGGTGGAACACATCCATCACGAGATGGCCCTGCATGTCGACTACTGCAAAGGATTTGGGATCACAAAGGCAGAGATGGAAGCTTCCGAGGAGAGCCAGGGTATGTTTGTGCTTATAAAATACAATCGGGGCTAACCAAGAACTCTAGCCTGCACTGCATACACAAGGTAGACCGATGCTAACGTACAGGGAGAATCTGGACTGACTAAAGTAGGTATGTCCTTGACATTGGGCAATCGGAAGACTTTTTTGCACTTCAAATTGCACTTGCTCCCTGTTTGGTTGGATATTACACCATTGCAAAACGACTCCATTCCGATCCCAAAACAAAACGAGACGGCAACCCATACTGGAAGTGGATCGAGGCTTATGTGGCCGACGAGTACGTGGATGCTGTGAGGGTAGGGTCTGGTGAGAATGAGCAACCCTCTCCAATGTCCACCAAATTTAACACGTGCAAAGAACTGATTGAAAAATCTGCCCCCTTCCAGTCGCCGAGCCGCATAGGAGAATCAGTAAAGATCTTCATCCACGCAACAAAGCTAGAGACCGGCCTCTGGAGCATGGGTATCGTGCCAGGTAGATCTGGTGGGTCGTAGACAGACATAAGAGAGCATCTGAGCAAGGGTGCTTTGGAACACATGCAATACAATTTTATTTACAAACACGCCTTGGCAGATCCCTCTTCCCTGCATAACAGTGGAAAGGAGAAGCGAGGAGAATAGGTAGAAGAACAGGGTTGTAGACTTGTCGTTAGTAGGACCGAATAGATGCACATGTTGGCTTTGGCTTTTCATTGGATTGTGGAGAAATGGTCGGCCCGCGGCCGCGTGCATGGATCTGACAGGTCTGGATCATCGACAACTCTGTTTTAACCGCGATTCAACTGGTACTGTCTCCTCCTCCCTCCCATGCCCTCACCATCGCCTGTATCACGCATATCACCAGCCAAACGCTTCAAAAGACCAGTCTATGCACCGACAAGCCAAGTTGTCTTCATGGAATCAAGAGACTTTTGGGCATCGTAATCCTACCGCCTGGCTTCCAGCCTTATCTTTCCCCTCAAGACCTGCTATGAGCTGCGAGCGTCCTGAGACCCCTCCTACGCGCATCCATGAGTGTACATAATTCGAAGTGAGTCTGAGGACGGCTGCTCCCTCTCCAAAGCGAATGGGCGATGCATTTCACGCAGTTTTTTTGCTTCCTCGATTGTCAGCGTCAAGTGCTCGCAAGACCACTCTCTTCCCACCCCTCTCCCATTCATTTCCCCACCACAAAGCCCCCCCCCCCTTCCTCCAGTCATCATTTGCAAGCATGGATCCCCTCGCTGATTGCCTATTATTCGGGGACACAGCACCTCCACCAGCCCCAGAACCGGAGACTCGATCTTCTATGTCTCCAGCCGTCGGAGACACCACCCAAACCCCCGAATCCAAATCCACAAGTGGCTTTGCCAGTGTCTTTAAGAGCTTGACTGGAAGCAAGTCTTCGCGGGGCCCGAATCCTCAATCGCCAGCTGCGGTTGCACAGCATCCCAATGGCGCCCATACTTTGCAGCCGGCAATCTACGGCGGGCCTCCAAACTACGAACACCTATACGAACAGCTGAAGCCGGAGAGACCTCTTGCAAGTCGCCTTTCTGCTGCAGAGTCTCTTCGTCTTGCTGTACAAGACTACCCTTTGAGTGGTGTAAGTGCGCGAAGGCAAGATTAGATTAGGAGCTAACAGAAAGGCAGGTCACCAGCATATTCAAGCAAGCAAAGGACCTCATCGATCGAACAAACCCAAGAGAAGGCCGAACAGCAGGGTTTGAGTTGTTGACTGCTTGCGTTCAGCAGTCGACTTCGACAGATCCTGAGCGATTTGCGTACTTTCGTGTCCTCACAGCTCCGGCGAATCCTGAAGACTTCCATCTGCAACTTGCTTCGTTGGTCGAGTTAGCAAAGCACGGGAAGGACCTTTCAGGTTTCCACTACGATACCTTGCCCCTGTTGACCTCATGGCTCCGAGAGAACTTCGCCATTACATCGGCTGCGAGACGTCAGAACAAAGCAACAAAAAGCAAGGCCCCCCTGGGCGAGGAAACCAATCTATCCCGGCTTTTCGCCTTCATTGTAGATGTTATCAAATTCAACTTCAATATCTCTAGCGGGGAGACAACTGGTGATCTTATTGACGTAATCCTCGATATATGTGTCAACACGCCCCAAGCGACCGACTTGAGCGCGTGTGTCAACTTGATCGATGCCATCGTCACCTATGGGGATATTCCCAACAGCAAGTTGTTGGGCTGTGTCAAGGTCCTTTGCTCTATACACTGCCTCATTGACAAAGTTCAGCCAGATGCTTGGCGGTCAATTAGCAATCTCTGCAAGTCTCACAACGGCCAGACAACCGTGAGAATTCTTCTGGACATCCTTCGCGATCCTTCTGTTGTTGCAGCAAGTGGAAAGCAAGCCATTCGTGAAATTCGCGGGGCTCTGTCGGTACTGGAAAAGTTGTTCTCCAAGGACGGCCAGGATGGATATCCTCTGGTTCCCTTCACTCTCCTAATCGCGGCTCTTGGAAACGTTGTTGCTGTTGAGCGCGTAAGGATGAAGGTGGAGAACGACGTACTTCGTCTCATTTTATCCCTTTTCAATGATGGAGGTCAGAAGATCAAGCAAAATGTGATGGAGGAGGATTGGTCCAAGATGTTTGCTGTCGTCATCAGCTGCTCGCAGCGCGTGTTGGAAACCGCCGATGGTCACCAAATTACAAGTAGATCCGGGATATCAAGCCTCTTAGCCAAGGAGAATACGAGTGATCAGATTCTCGCCAATGTGACAGAAACTCTCAACACTCTCATTCTCCGAATAGAGGAACTGCTCACCAAGTTTTCTGATGGCGACTTCTTCCAACGGGAGGACTGTATCAAGTTTTTCGTCGCAGTTCATCCACATCTACCCGAGTCGTGTGCCAAATGGGTGATTGACTATTACATGGAATATCGTTACTGCTATCCATCGGATTTGGAATGGAAGGACAACACCAAGGTGATTCTGGCTGCATTCTTTGTCGACCGCTCTCAGCCTACTCATATTCGATTGCATGCGCTCCATGCAGTTACTGAAGTTTGGGCAGTCATTGAAATGATGGATGGACATGACGACGCTGACACCATCCAAATTTTCGTCACGTCAGTTCTGGATGACATCAGTGACGAGAAGGACATCCCAGTCCTGCAAGAGGTCGTTGCGTTTGCTACAACCGTTGCCGAAATTGCGGATGAGTCATTATTCATCGACATTATGAATGCTCTTCGTGGAAGCATTGCGAGTGACCGCCTTCAGTCACCTCTTGGATCACCGCCCGGGTCTCGGCAGGGTATGTTGACCGCAGGCCGACCAACCTCGGTTTCCAACAGTCTAGTCCAGACTGCATCAAACGTCGTTACAAGAGGCCTTATTCAAATCTTCATGAGAGCCATGGATAAGTCTAGTCGTAAAGCTTTAAAGGTCTTTGATGAAATCCTGTGGATTGCGAAATCTCATGTATGTGAGACCGATGCTCGGATTTCAGCTATGAGGATGCTTCTTCGATTGCGAGCTGATTGGGCGAATCGGATCTTCCTGACACCTTTCATTGAATGTGAAGGGCTTGCAGCCTCTCTGTACAGAACCCCAGCTTCTCTAGCACGAAAACAAGCAGCCGACGAAGCCGCCCAGCAGCACCGGTCTACTCGTGTTGAAGACTTAGGCAGTTCTCGCATATCACGGAGTGTTTCGTTCGGCCAAGGTCAATCTCAGAATAAACAACCGGTTCGGACCGGCAGTGCTATGAACCGAACGCTGCAACGGAACCACCAGATGTGGATGTGGCCCGACCCGAACCCACTGCCGGAGGAGCCTGCTGATAAAGCCAGTCCGATGCTGACTTCCGTGACCGAGATGGAAGAGTGCGAGGAGGGCCAGGCTGACTGTATAAAGGAAGACGGTGGACCCGAGACCGAAACTCAACTGTTATTTGTTGCAGGTCTAATCAATAAGACTGCTCTACCTGTTGGTCAGTATCTGGATGCTGTAATTGGACTCTTCCAGAACGGTTGTGATTGGGAGGTGTACAGCTACATGCTTGTGCATCTTCCTTCTCAACTTACTAATCAAGCCCTGTTTGCCAGCGCTCTTTCACAGGTCAAGTTGTTGAGGGAGTTGTTGTGCGATCAGATCAAGAACAGCAGTTTCCAGGAGCCTCCAATGTCTTCGGGATTGCGCAAGGCTGATGTTGCGATATGCCTCTATCAGGTCCTGACCATGGTTATGGGCTACCACCAGCATTTCAATAAAGTCGACCAGGACGAGATTGTAAGAACGTTTCTGCACGGGGTTGGAGAACGAACTTCCAAGTGTTGCATTCATGCCCTCTCAATATGCTGTCATGAGCTCCCGGGATCAACTGGCAAGGCGCTTGTGACCATACTTCAAAAGATGTCACAGATCATCACTCAAAGTCACGTCGCAATTCACATTCTAGAATTTCTGGCATGCCTTGCTAGACTACCAAATCTCTACGTGAACTTCAGGGAAGATGAGTATCGGATAGTCTTCGCCATCTGCTTCCGCTACCTCCAATATGTGCGCGACCAGCAGGTCAAAGAAGGCCCGAATCGCAACAGCCTTCCGAATCCAAAAAGCTCGATTACCTCTGTCGAAGGCTCACGCACGCCTGCGGACAACGGTCTTGCGGAGAGCAATCTTCGGCCCAACACATCTGATGACCTTCCGCAGTATGTGTATGCCTTGGCCTATCATGTCATTATATTCTGGTTTCTGTCGCTGAAACTCGCGGATCGTGCCGGTCAAGTTAGCTGGATCACTAAGAATTTGGTCTCAACTGATCTGAACGGCAAAGAGAAGATCGACGAGCAAGCGCAGGTCGCTCTGGATTTCATGCAGAGGGTGGCTTATGCTGATGTCGACGAGTCCAGTCCCGATCCTGCTTTTAATGAAGGCACATTTGGAGAGATCAAACAGAAGCGGTGGATCGTTGGAAACAGTCTGATAACCGTCCAGCAAGCGACACGAGGAGACTGGGCTCAAATCACGAAGCGCCAGCCCTCGGGAACTTCCTCCTACGTTATCCAGGAGAGATTCACACGGCCACCTGCCCACCAGGAACAAGTCATGACCGATGCTATGAAGGATGGGCGGCACTCAGATGACAACGTGAAACTACCAAGCCACCTTTTACTACAATTAACTGCCTCGGTTCCTCAGTTCGGTGAATCACTGCGTCCGATTCCCCTTCCAGAAGATGATTTCATGGAACGAGTCATCAAACAGTTCAACCGCAGTTTCACCGTTGATGGCCATAAAGTCGGCGTGATCTACATTGGCGAAAATCAGACTGGGGAAGTCGAGATTCTATCAAACATACAAGGAAGCAGCGATTACACGGAATTTCTGTCCGGCTTGGGTACTCTCACCAAATTGAAAGGTGCCAGATTCAACACTCAGGGCTTGGACCGTCAATCCGACTCAGACGGCGAGTATACATTCTGTTGGCGCGACAGGGTCACGGAGATCGTTTTCCATGTTACTACTCAGATGCCAACAAACCTTGACCAGGATCCTCAATGCATCAATAAGAAACGACACATTGGCAATGATTTTGTGAACATCATCTTCAATAATTCCGGCAAACAATTTCGATTTGATACATTCCCTTCGGACTTCAACTATGTCAATATCGTGATCACACCGGAGTCGCGGGAATCTTTTGTTGCCTCACGCTTCAGGTCCAAAGCACATGCAAGGAATGCGTTTTATAAGGTGCATGTTATGAGCAAACCTGGCTTTCCGGAGATCTCACCTGCCGCCGAGACGAAAATCATGAGCCTGACTGCACTGCCCGGGTTTATCCGTTTGCTCGCGCTCAATGCATCTGTGTTCTCGCAAGTATGGGCAAACAGGGAAGGGGGGGAGCATGTTTCGTCGTGGCGAAACAGATTGCGGGAAATCAACCGTATTCGAGACCGATATGGACCAAAACACCCAAGTTCGACACCAACCTCACCTCCTGGGACTTCGAACGGCGCATCAACTGACGCAAGAAATGTGCGGGATAGTCTCAACAGCCTGAGGAGATCCTCGGTTGCAAATTTCCTCTCGAATGCGACAGAGACGACTTCTCAGCGGTCCTCTGTCCTTTCAATGGCTGACACGGAGGTCGGGCCGAGCCCTAGTAAAGAAAGTCTTATAGACAGCCTTGATTTTTCGAGGTGGGCATAATTTATAATATAGCATTTAATATATAAAAAATTCAATAAAAAAAAACTACAAATATTATATGAGGTATTTATTAGTAAGTAAAAAGATAATGAAATTAATTAGTGAGTTATGAAATTATAATATTAAATTTAATATTAGGATAGCTATTCTTTCGGGAGTTATATATATAGTTACAAGATTCGGGAAACGGGATACGAGATACGGGATATAGTTATATAACCTTATATCTAATAAGTAACTTGACTAGTAAACTAGATTCTATTAGGCTTAGCAGATTTAGGAATTATATATTAATATTATAATACTATAATTCTTACTTCTAAATATTAATTATTTTACTAATTTTATATATTAAATATTTTATATATATTATATAATAATACTATATATTACTAGTAAACTAATATTAATTAGGTTATATATATAAATTAGAAAAGATTTTAAATTAGTTTTAAAAGTATTTAATAGCTTAAAATAAATTTAGTTTATTTTATATTAAAGAAAGAAACTATTTATTAATTTTATAAAAGTATTTAATAATTTATAAAAAAGATATTTAGCTTTTACTAATTAATAAATAGTTAGCTATTTATTTAATTAATTAATTATTTAACTTTTATTATTTTTTAAAACTAATTTTTTTTAGTTCTAGAATTATTTTCTTAAAAACTATTTTTTTAATTTATATATTTTTAAAACTCTTTAATTACTATTATAAATATAGTATTTAGGGCTTAGAAAATAAAATAAAAAATAATTTATAAAAATAATTTAAAGCTAAGAAAGAAAAAGCTAAAATATAAGAGGCTATAAAGAAGTATATATATCCTATAATATACTAGTTCTAAAGAGACTAGTTTTTTAAATATTTCTAATATATTTTAAATATACTTCTTTAGTAAAATAATTATATTATATATATCTAGGAAATATCTAGTATCTAATAAAATATTTCAAATACCGGATATTTAGGAATTATAATATTATTTCTTTTTTCGAAATAAGCTTATTTCCGAGCTTTATAAAAGCTATTAATTTATTTAATTTTATATTATTTCTTTTTCTAAAATAAAACTAGTATCTCGAATATAAATATTATATAATTTAGAAGAATTTATTATTATTTCTATATAATTCTAGATAAATATTATTTTTTATATAGTCTAGCTAATATTATAGATTTTATAAAAGTTCTAATATATTAATATTATTATTATAAAAACTTTATAAAACTAGAGAACTATTATTTAGTACTAAAGCTAGATATTATACTAGATCTTTATTTTAACTAATTTACTAAATTATATACTTTAGTTTATTTCTTATTAGCTTAATTATAATAATTTATTTAATATTATACTTTTATTTATTATTCTTTAATATTAATAAAAATAATTCCGGGTTTATTTAATTTAGTAAAGAATTCTAGAAGTCTTTTTATAGCTTCTTTATATAGAAAACTAGATATATCTTTATAATTTCCGGAAGTTTTAAAAGAAATAAATAGCTATATTATTCTAGAATCTTAAATAGGCTCTTTATTTAATTTTCTAGCTTCTAATTTAAATAATTAGATTTCTAGTACTTTATAGTAATTTATACTTTATTTCTGACTTTAAAATTAATTAAATAGTAATATTTATTAGCTTATATTATATATTATTTCTATATTTATTTTATATAGCCTTAAATAATTTATTATAATTTATATAATTAATTTATTAATACTTTAGCTTTATTTCTATTTAGCTTTTCTTTAGGTAAGTTAGCTTTAATAGGAAAGTTCTAATCTAAAGAAATATAAGGCTTATAATTCTTTTTAGTTATAAATAGAAACTAGCTAATAGTTTTATATTAAAAAAATACTTATAAATAATTAATTATAATAACTTATTTATTCTAGTTATTTTAATAATAATTAATATATAAATATAATTTCTAATTAAAGTACTAATTAATAATTTCCGTTTATTTATTTATTTAAAAATAATTAACTATTAAAACCTTAAGCTTTATATTAATTCTTATATAGAATTCATTTTAAAAATTAAATATAAATTAGAATTCCCGATCTAATATAATTATTTCTGGAATATTTATTTAATATATTATATAAAATAAAAACAGAAATACTAGCTATTTAGCTATAATTATATCTTATATAGAAATTATAATTAGATATTTAGACAAGTAATCTATAAATATAATAATTATATTATAGCCTAATTTATTTTCTAGATAGCTTTTAAAATTTATAATAATATATTACTAGAAATAATTAGAAACTAAAAGAAAATAAAATAAACTAGGCTTCTTATTTCTAAATATATATAATTTCTTATAAATATAATTATTATTATAGTATTAATTAATATTTTTATTTATAAATAGCTAGTAATATTATTTTTTTAGTAATTAATAAAGCTTTATATATCTAGAATATCTAGAAAGAAATTTATTATATATTTTATAAATTAGAATAATTTATAAAAATAGTTCGGGAATTATTTTATTCTTTATAATATAGAGTCTTTTATAATATAAAAGAAAGCTATTTTATAATATCTAGATATTATTTTCGGTTTAGGCTATTATATATAGCTTTTTTAGATCCGGTAATATATAATTATTTTATAGGATTTTATTTATAAATTATAAATTATTATATTTAATAGAAGCTTCTAATAGTACTTCTATAAGAGCTATTATAATAAAGTTTATTAATAAAGCTTCTAAGAAATTTTTTTTTCTAAAAGAATTATATTTCTAATAAAAGTATATTTTTTTATAAAAGTTTTTAATATATATTTGGTTTTTAGAACTAAATTCCGGATTAAATAAGCCAATTTTATAAAGTATTATTATAAGCTATAAGTTATAAATAATTTCCGGATTAATCTTATTTTTAAAGAAAAGTATTTAAATTTATAGTTTTTCTTTAATTTAATTCTAAGTATTTATTTTATTTTATTTTTATAATAAAATAATTAATTTTCTAGAATAATATATAAGCTTAAAATAATAATAGAATAAAAGCTTAATTTATTTAACTTATTAAAAAAAGAGCTTTTTAATAATTATAAAATATTCTAAAATATATATTATATAAATATAAATACTAGAAAGCTTAGCTTTATTTACTTAATAGCTCTTTATTATTTAGCTAGATCTAGAGGCTCTTTATAAGCTTTTAATTAGATAACTATTTATAATAATTATAAGCCCGGTATACTAGCTATATATCTCTATTAGTAATTAGTAAATATTCTAGTAATTATAGTTATTCTTACTATAATTATAACTACTAAAAAAATTTATTTATTTATTTTTATTATCTTTTCCTTTTTTTTTTTAGAATAATAGCTTTATTAATTTTTAATATATATCTTATTAATTATAGGAGATTTCTTAAATAATATATAAAACTTAAAATTAATTCTATTTTTTATTAATTCTAATATTTCATTAATTCTAATATTTTATTAATTCTAATATTTTATTAATTCTAATATTTTATTAATTCTAATATTTTATTAATTCTAATATTTTATTAATTCTAATATTTTATTAGTAATATGAAATATAAATGGAAATATAACTAAAAGCTTTATATCTAGCTCGTTTTAATAATATTAAAAAAGAATACTTATTTAAGCTTAAGAAATATATTATTAAATAGTTAAATTAGTTAATATAAAGCTTTTAATATTAGAATATTTGGAACTAGATATACTATATAATAAAACCTATTCTATTTATATTATATCTTAAATTATTCGTTTTCTAGTAAAGATTCTCTTTTTAGAATATTATATAAGCTCTTTATAATAAATTCTAGCTATTAGAAAATAATATATAAGAATAAATAAAAGAGAATTATAAAAGAATTCTAAACTATAATAGAATAGATTTAGAATTTCCTAAAGCCTGGATTAATAATTAGTATTAAACTCTTATATAAGCTTAAATCTATTAAGTTATAAAAGTTAAAAGATTTCTAGTAATTAAGAACTTTCTTTAAATAGTAATAGCTAAGTTTATATCTATTTAGAAAAAATAGTAACTTGTTTTAATAATTAAGACTAATATATTAGAAGAGCCTATTTATATATTCGAGTAATATAAAAGGATTTTTAAGGCTCTAATTTAGTAAAATAAATATTTTTTATTTAGAATCTTTATTTCTTTTACTAAATAATCTAATTTATAAGGCTATTTATATTTTTATAAGAAAATAAGAATAGAAAAGCACTTATAAAAGCCTATTAATTACTTTATTCTAAAGCTTATAATTACTAGTTCTTATATTAGGAAACTTAATCTATAGCTTATAAATAAATAATTAAAGAATATATAAAAATATTTAATAAAGAAATATAAAAAGCTATATAAATAGCTTAAAAAAAAAGAGTTAGATAAAGAAAAAAAGAAAATTACTAGGAGATTTTAAGTATTAATAATATATATGATATAGTTTTCTGATTTTGGGCTTATAAAGTTATCTGAAACTAGAGCTAGGCTTTTTTGAAAACTAAATATATTACTAGAAATATCTGAAAATACTTTATTTTCTATTTATTTTTTAGTTCTATTAGCTTAATATAAGATACTAGGAAATAATAATTTCTTAGTTCTTAATTAGAATAAATAAACTATATATATATTTCTTTTTACTAGAAGTATTTTATAGAAGTATTTTACTAGCTATTTTCTTTATATAGAGAATTAGAAGCTTTTAGGAAATATATTATATAAATATAAATACTAAAGAGCTTAGTTTTATTTAATAGCTTTCTATTATTTAGTTAGATCCAGAAGCTTTTTATAAGCTTTTAATTAGATAATTATTTATATAAAATTACTATTTTTTATTATTTATAATAATATAATAATTAGAATAGATCTTAAATAAAGTATTTTAAAGACTTTCTAGTTCGGCTTTTTATTTCTCTAATACTTATATTATAATAAGTATTTCCTTATTATATATATTATAATTAAGCTTTATTAGAAATATAGTTTTAAAAAAAAATAAGCTATAAGATATTAAAGGCCTATTTCTAGGTTTTATTAAAAAAGTAAACTAATAATTACTTTTTTAGATATATTTATTTCTATTATTATAAATAGATTTAAATTATAGTATTATAAAACTAGAATAGAAATTATAACTTTCTTTAAATAAATAAAAGCCTTTTAATATTATTTGAATTATTTAAAGAAAATAAAAAATCTAATAATTTATTTATATTTTCTAATAAAGTATTTATAGAAGTTATAGAATTCAAAAAAGAATTATATATCTTTAATTATTTTTAGGAATTACTAGTTATATATTACTTTAATTTTATTAGAATTTATTTTAATACTAGATATAGAAATAATAAAATTTAAATATTTTATATATATAATTTTAAATTCCGATTTTTTAATATTTATTTAAAAACTAATAAAATATAAATAGTCTAATACTTTATATATATATTATTTGTATTTTATTAGGTTTTTTTTAAATAAATAAGAATATTATTAAGATATATTATATAAAAGTTATTTAAATATTTAAAAAATATATTATTTATATAATATTAATATATAACTAGGCTATTTATAAAACTTTTCTAAAAAAAAATATTCTATTTATATATTCTATAATAAATATGAAATATTATTAGTTTCTAAAAATTCAAATCTATAGCTATATTATAAAAAGCTTAGTAAATATCTAATTTAATATAAATTTTAGCTTTAGATAATTAATTTAAAATCTTATTAATAAATAGTAAAAAAAATTAATTCTTTCGAATAATATTATTTAAATAGTAGAAATTAATATAGAAATATAAATCTCTATTTATTTTCTTTATAAAAAGAACTAGTAAAGTAAAAAGAGCCTAATTAGTTTTAATAAAGCCTTTAATTAGATTATTTTTTAAGAAATATTTAATTTCTAAAAGCTTTTAAATAAACTACTATTAAAGAAATTAGTATCTAATACTTTTAGTTTCTTTTAGGCCTTTAATCTAAATCTTATAATTATATAATTTATAGAGAAAAAAAGTATTAGATTTCTTTTTAAAAAAAACAGAAATATATTTTTTAAATTCCGGAAATAATATTTTCTAGAATTATTAAAGCTTTATTTTTTCTAGTTATTAATCTTCTAAATTAGAGATAGCTTCTTTTTTTCGAGCTTTAAGCTTTTTATTAATCTTATAAATAAAGATTTAACTAATAATATTATCTTTTCTTTTAGTTATATAATTAAATACTATAGAAATAAAAATAACTAGATTTAATATTTATTCTTTATTAAAAATCTCTTTTTATTTTTTTAGCTTTTTTTTTAGATATTATATCTTAATTAGGCTATAAAAGCTTCTTTTTATAGTTTTATATAATTTCTTCTAATTAGTTTAAAAGAAAAAAATTTACTTAAAAATAAAAGATTTCTAGAAATAGCTTATAATAGAATTTCATTAATTAGTATCTTTTTAATACTTTTTATTAGATTACTTTTCTAGCTATTATTAAGAAATATTAATAATATAACCAAATTATATAAATTTAGGCTTATTCTTTAGTTATATAAGCCTATATCTTCTATAATTAACTAGAATATTAATATATATATTATTTATTTTCTACTAAAAATAATATTATAATTTCTAAAATTTAAAATAATTATAAGTATATTAATATTTTATTTATTAATTAGAAATAAGACTTCTATATATTTCTTAATAAACTTAGCTAGCTTTTTATTAAAACTATATATAATATAAGATAAAAAAAGAAATTATAGTTCTATTTCTAAGAATTACTTTATAAACTAAATAAGCTTTATATTAATAAAAGTATAATTATTAGCTCTAATATTAATAAGAAAAAAAAACTTAATTTCTAATTTATTTATATTAATAATATAGAATATTATAAGAGTATTTCCTTTTATTAAATAATTTAATTTAATTTCTACTAAATTTATATTATAAGCTTCTAAAATAAAGACTTTTTTTAAAAGTACTTGTTTTCTGGTTTTATATTAGAATTAGAACTCGAATTCTCTAAATATTTTACTAGATTAGTAACTAGATATTCCGGTAAAATAGAAACTAAACCTAGTTTAATTCTAAAAAAAGCTACTTTAATTTCCTTATTATATATAATTAAATAATATCTAATATAATAATTGAACTTATTATAATTATAGTATTTAATAATTAAAAGATTTTCAGTTTTTATAAAATATTACTTATATTTATAAAGAAATATATATTTAATAAAAGTAGTTAATATAAGCTTTTTAGATTCTTTCTTAAAAGTATATTTTTAGAAATATATAGAAATATAATACTAGAAATAAACTTAATTAGAATAGCTTTTATTTTTTTTTATTTTTTAGTTTTCTTATATATAGCCTTAATTTACTAATTATTATAATATATATATATTAATTTCTAAAGTTTTAATAGAAGTTTCTTATTTAGTTTATATTTAAAGCTTATTAAAATTATAATAAGTATTTTATATTTTATTAAAGTTAGAATATAGCTTTTTTAAATAAGAATAGAATTCTAAAAGCTAATAGTAATAATTCGAATTATTTTTATTTATATAAGAATTAATTAGAATAAAAGTATTACTAGTAAGTTTATTAGAAATATAAATAATTTTAAGATTTTTAAATAAATATAAATTAGTATTTTCTTATAACTTATTTTTAATCTAAATTAGCTAGTTATTAAAGATAGTATAATTTCTAATAAAGAGAATTAAATCTGAGAACTTAGTAATTCTAGTATTTCTAAAAGAGATATAAGATATAGGAGATTCTAAATAGAAATAAATAAATAAAAGTTCGGAATTCTTTTAAAAAAAATCGAAATAACTGGAATTATAAAAATAATAAAAGCAAATAGAATAAAAATAACTAGAGCTATTATAAGCTAATTTACTATAACTATATAGTATTTAATATTATTCTCGAGCTTAATATTATAAAGCTTAATATTTTTAAAAAGGCCCTTAATATTTTTATAGCTTATCTTATATAAAATAGCCTTTTTAAAATTCTTCTAATAACTAATAATAATTGAATTAATATTAGAAAATAAATAATTAGCTTCTTTAAATTATTTATATAATTCTTTAATAGTAATAAGCTAATTAGTATATAAAAGCTTTTTAATAAAAAAAAAGCCTTTTTCTTTATAAATTTATCTAAAAAAACCTTTAGAAATATTAATAAAATATTTAGTTCAAAAAGGGCTACTAATAAAATAACTTAAACTAATAGAAGCTTTAGAAGAAATTAATATTATTTCGGATTATATAATATTCTAGAAAATTAATTTATTATATTTTTTCTAATAATCTTATTACTAGTATATATATAAGGCCTATAAAATTATAAAATAAAGCTTAAGGATAATAGTTAGATTACTAGCCTATAAATATCTATTACTTTAGAACTTAATTAAAAAGTAGCCTTTATTTAAGATTCTTTAATTTTTGGATTTTTAAAAGAATTTCTAATATATTATTAGTATATATTTATAAAAATATAAATATCTAATTTCTTTAAAGGTTCTAAAGCTTTTTACTTTTATTATTCTAGAGTTTATTACTTATATTTCTAAGATTCTATTATTTTAGTAATATTTATATTTCTAATAGTTCTAAATTAGTTTATTTGAAATTCTTTATAAAATTAAAAAAAGAGAACTTTAAATACTATTATAAATATAATATTTAGGGCTTAAAAAGTAAGATAAAAGGTCTTTTATAAAAATAATTTAAAGCTAAGAAAAAGAAAACTAAAATATAAAAGGCTATAAGAAAATATATATATTTTATAATATACTAGTTCTAAAAAAGCTTAATTTTCTAAATATTTCTAGTATATTTCAAGTATATTTCTTTAGTAAAGTAGCTATATTATATATATCTAGGAAATATCTAGTATCTGACTAGATATTTCAGATATTAAATATCTGAGAATTATAATAATTATTAAAGATTAATTTAGTATTCTAAATTTTATTTTCTAGAAATAATTTTATTATATTTTTTATAATCTTTATATAATAGTTTTTTATATATTTATATAATAGTTTTTTATATATTTATAATTCTTTTTATAAAAAATATTCTTATTAAATATAATATTATATATAATAATTACTTAATTAAATATAAAAATCCAGATTTTATAAATATTAAATATAATATATCTAATTAAATATCTAATATATTTATATAATATAATCTTAAATACTTTCTTATTTCGTTCTATTTTATAGTTTTTAATTATTATTTATATTATAAGCTCTAAATTATATTAATAAAAATAATTATAGAATTATAAATCGAGTACTTTATTTAATATTCTCTAATTATTTATATATAAAGAACTCTAATTATATAAATAAATTATAGCTATAAAGTTTTCTAGCTATAGCTTTCTAAATAAATTAGCTATTAAGTATATTATAATAGTTTTATTTATAATTTCATATTCTATTTACTTAATATTATTATTTGACTTATATATATATAAATAAAAAAGCTCGATTTTAATATCTTATTTCTTTATTTAAATCTAATAAGTTAATATTCTTTAAATTAGAATAATTATTTTCTTCTAATTATATTTAATATAAGTAATTAAAAAATTATATTATTTATATATCTATTATTTAAAATCCCTTATTATATTAAATACTAGTAAATCTTTTTTATTTAATAGAAAATATCTAAAAAGCTTTCTACTAAATTCGTTTTTAATTATTAGAATCTAGTTTAAACTATTATAGCTATTTAGGTAATTAAATAAATTATATAAGATTCTCTAAAATAGTTAAATAGACTTTTTTAATTAGTTTATATAAGATTACTTATCTAATATATATCTAAATATAAAATTCTTATAAAATTCTTATTAGTTTATTAATTTTTATATTATATATATAATTAATAAGCTTTTATATAGCTTTATAAATTAAATACTTTGCTTTTATATATTATTTTTCTTTTAAATTACTTCTTAGCTTAAAATACTTCTTTAATCTCTTATACTAAATTCTAATTAAATATTCGAATATTAGAAATATAAGTATATTACTAGTATTAATAGGAATTTCGAATGAAATATTAGAATAAATAAAGAATAGCTTATATTTAAGGAAAATTAAATTAAATCTATATTTTAATTATATTTCAATTATATTCTTTTTATAACTTTCTAATCTAATTATAAAATTATATCTATAATACTAAGCTTTCTTTTTTATTAAATAGCTTCGGAAATAATATTTATATAGAATTCTTTAATAATTATAATATTATAAAGAATTAGATTTTTAATATATAGTTTTATAAATTTATTAATTATATAAGTATTATATAAGTATTATATCTAATAATTAGAAAACTAATTATTCCTGTTTTTATATAATTATTAATTTTTGCTTTAATAAAAGTATTAGAATTAATTAGATTCTTATTATTAACTAAATATATAGTATTATAGTTATTTAATAAGATATTCTAAAGAAGTAAATATTTTAAGAAATTAAATATTATATAGATTTCCTAATCTAGGCTTTGAATTATAAATATAAAATCTACTAGAATAATATTAAAGTTCTTAGGAAATTAGGTTCCGGGTGTTTTAGGCTTTTTTTTAGAACTAGTACCAGGTATTAGTTTCTTTATAGCTTATTTACTAGTAATTTTTTATATTATATTTCTTTTTTAGCTAAGGTTTCAGATTCTTTTAATATTTAATTAAAGCCTTTCCCGGATTTTTCTAATCTATTTCTTATTAGACTTGAATTTTATTTAAGTTTTATTTAATCTAGTAATTATAATTTTTATAATAATATAATTAAATAGGTTTTATTTATATTTAAAGGTCTTGGAATTCTTATAAAAGTATTTATAATACTTGTATTTATTTGAATTAGGTTTGCTATCTAATTCTTTATTAGTTTAATTCCCGAATATAGTAAAAATTATAGAAGCTTCTAAGTATTTAGTATTTTAATTTTTTAAAATAATTCAATTAAATATCTGGCTATATTATTCGAATATAAGAATTAGAAGCCCTAGTTTATTTTTATTATATAAATTACTAAGCTATTTTATTATTTAGATTAGTATAAGTTTTTACTAGAAAGCTATTAAGAACTTAATTATTACTAGAATACCTTTAATTTTAATAATTTTAAAAGCTCTAATATAATTAAATATTTTCTTTTAATTAATAAACTAGTATTTTGGGCTTATTTCTTTTTTATTTACTTATAATAGAACCGAGCTATATATTTTCCGAGTAATAGTAATTTATATTATATTTATAGAATTATATTTCATTAATAAAGCCTTAAGAATCTTATAAATAAAGTTCTATTTACTTTTTTTAAGTTCTAAAATAAAGTTTATAAGGATCTTTATATTAACTATTTAATAAAGCTATTATCTAATTATATAATAATATACTAATTTATTTATCTAGTCTAGTTTCTTAATCTTATAGTCTTATAAAAGTACTAAATAGTAATCTCTAATACCTCTAAATATTATAGGCTATAAAAATACTAGTTTTAATTCTTTTTTAATTATAGATCGAGTATTCTTATTCTAATTCTCTACTTTAACTTGGTATCTAATATAGTAATTCTCTATTTCTTTTAGTATAAGCTTATTAATTATAAAAAGAAGCCTGAGAAAAGCTATTATATTTGTTTTAATTACTTTATTATTAAATGAGTTAATTTTATTTCAGATACTCTTATTACTAGCTATTTTATAAAAAGTATTAAACTAGTTTATTTAGGAACTATAGTTCTTTAGGATAATAATCTTTATTATAGCTTCTAATATAATTATAATTAGGCTTTTAGAAACTATAAGAACTATAGAAATAGTTTCTATTAATTAGTTAATAATAGAAATATAAATTAAAATATAATTTTTAAAGAAATAAATTAAATAAGCTCTTGAATACTCTCTATAATATATTAATTAGAAAGCTTATTAGTATAAGGCCGGACTTATAACTAATATATATAAAGATTATAAAATAAAGAGTTATATTAAATAATAATAAAATTAATTAAACTAGCTAGAAAAGAGCTTAAATAAAATATAAAGCTTTAAAAAGTAAATATATAGATTCTAATTAAATAAAGTAATTATACTAGCTTTAATTTAATAACTCTTATTATAATACTTTCTTTATATTTATTTTAGTAATTTTTTAGGCTTAATATATTCGAGTAATTACTATAAGAATATATTTTCGATTTAGCTTTTTTTAAAAAATTAATCTTATACTATAATAATAATAATAATAATAATATACTTTTATTTACTTTTAAAAAGAGGGTTTTAACTTATATTTTCTTAATTACTTTAAAATATAAAATAAGAGTTTTATTAAGAAAGTTTTAAAAATATATATATTATAATTAAATAATATATAAGGCTATTAATGTAATGTGTGCAGGGACGCACGTGACTTAAGGGCATATAACGAACCTCGGATATCACGGGTATTAATTAGGGAGTTCGGTAGCCCTTTAATATCCCAACTAACTACTATTTATATTATATGTATTAGGCTTATAAATTACTAATTATATGTATACTATCGGGGCCTCCTATTTAGAGGGGGCTTCCCTGGACCTTACAGGAGGAATAGAGATTAGTTCTATACTAAATTTAATACTATAGTTTTATAATACACTAATTTATTCTATTATCTTATTACTTACTAATAAACACCTCATAAGCTAATTTCTCTACTCTCAAAGAAGATAGTTTAATAAGTAATTATATCTCGAAATCTATAAAATATATAACCCCTTACTAAAGCTATTCCTATAGAGGAAGTCGACCAGATTAACCCCGATATGAGTAACGGCAAAGGCTCGTCTAATACTTTTAACGGGGCCCCTCAGGAGCCTCCGAGAGCCAGTAATAATAACGGAAATAATCCCGGTAATAATTAAGACGCCGAGATTAATACCCGAGTTACTACTACCCAAGCTACGGAACAGGGCTTATATACTAAAGTCAAAACACTCTAATAAAAGCAAGAATTAGTAAATGCAATTAACTAGCGTATCCTATAGTTAGAGTAATATAAGGGTATCCTCAGGGATATCTTGCGGTTTACTATATCTCATAGAAACTCTATTCGTGAGTCTACCCTCTCTTCCTCGGTAATTCCTACCAGGGAACTTCCTAAAATAGGGTTAGAACTCACCCCCTTTCCTAATATAATAAGCTTTGAGAGTAATCTCGATACTATCCGTTAGGAGCTACTATATAATATCCTAAAAATATATTTGGACCGAGAGAAGCTTCTTAAGGTCCGGACGCCTGACTTATATTATGGAAAGTCCCTTAAGGAATAGAGGATATTTATGTCCTCCTGAGAGGCGGTCTTTAGAACCTAGCCTTAAACTTATAATAGATACTCTTTTAGAATTAACTCTATTATAAGTGCCCTTAGGAATAAACCTTATAATACTTGGGAGGCTATAATAAAGCAAAGCCCACTATTATATAAGGTCTATTAGGAGTAATTCAAGGCCTACTTAGCTAATATATTCCAAGTACCTCAAACCCGTTAATAAGACACCTTTAAGGAACTCCGAGATCTTTATTAGAAAAACGGCGAGATAGTTATCGAGTTATATACTCGGATAATTAGTCTCGAAGTTAACTAGGACCTATGCCCTAAGAAGGACCGGGTCCGGACTCTTAATACTACTTTATCTAACTATAAGACTTATTAGATACTTATATCTATTTTCTTAGGAGATAAGGCAGTATCTATTTCCGAGTAGCTTAAGAAAGCTTAGAAAGCAGAATATACTACTTATCCCAAATTAAGGAAAGCAAAGACAGGGGAGTCTAGCAAGGGCAATTCTGCCCCCAAGAACTCTGACTTAGCGAATTCTAATTCGCAAGGCTATTAAAAAAGGAAGAATAAGTTCTGAAAATCACGTGAGAAACCCTCAGGTAGTGCTTTGGCCCCTTTAAGGCCTTAATAAAGTACTAGTTTCACTTTAGGTATAGTTTATTAGACTTATAGACAGAAAGAATACTTCTCAGGAAGTGCAAAGTATTCCAAGTATACCAAATAGGCTTGGCAAAACCCTAATAAGGCCAAAACTATAGAAGAGTCAAGGTATCTGCAGAAGCAGGTTAATACCATTATTATAAAGAAGTACTCTAGAGAAGATCTTCCTAAGAAATAGGGAAAAGGGAAGGCCAAATCTTAAATATTAATAATTTTGGCCATAATAAAAAAGATATATTACTTTATATAACTATTTAAGCAAGATTAATATAGCCAGAAATAGGTACCTCAGAGATATATAATAGACTCGGTAATACTAGGTCAGACTATAACTTCCTTAATAATAATTAGGCTCAAAGCCGGGGCTTTACTACCTTAGCTAAGTATAACCAAGAGTTTATAACCTTTTATGAGAATAGATTTAAGGTCTATTAAGCCTATAATCTTGAGATATTTATTATAGATAATTATAGTAAGATATATTCTTTTAAGTTCTAGTTCTATAAATACAAGAATATTAGCTCTTATAACCTTATCTTTAGTATGGAATTTTATAAAGTAACCCTTGCGTAATATATAGATTATATTAAGAAATAATAGGCATATATACCTGCGTGGCCTAATAATATTAAGATCCTAATACTAAAAGAATTTAGTAAGGAGCTTAACCAGTACCCTGAGCTAGTGCCTCAAGTTTTATTCTTGACTAAAGGCAAATATAACTATCCTAAATAATAGGCTTCATATATTTGCAATAGTTACTAGATCTCTGCTTTATTATATGATTCTAGTAATACTAAACAAGAATTTTTAATATAGCAAATTAATACCCTCCGGAAAAAGGCCTTAGAGATGCCTATTTACCTCCGGGATAATAAATACGAAGACTTCTCAGAGGTTTTTGACCCTAATAAAGCTTCGGAACTTCCTAATCTTGGCGGTATTAAATACTCTATTAATATAAATAGTATAGTCCCGTATAGGCCTTTATATAATCTATTAGAGACCTAACTAGAAGCATTACGTCTATATTTACAGGATATGCTTTATAAACATTAGATAAGGCCTAGTAAAAGCCTAGTAAGGGCGCCTATTCTTTTTATTCCTAAGAAAGATAGAGAACTATATCTTTATATTAATTATTATAGACTTAACTAAGTTATAATTAAGAATTAGTATTTGCTTCCTCTTATTAATAAGACCCTTAACTAGCTCCGAGAAGCCAAGATCTTTATAAAGCTAGATCTCAAGAATATATATTATTAGGTAAGAATTTATAAAAAATACGAGTAAAAGACGGCTTTTAGGACCTGCTATAGCTATTTTAAATATCTTATAATACCTTTTAGGCTAGCTAATATACTAGCCATATTTCAAGTATATATTAATACTATACTTATAGGGCTCCTGAATTATTTCGTGATTATTTATTTAAATAATATTCTTATTTACTCCCGAAATAAGAATAAATACTATAATTATATTTACTAGGTACTTACTAGGCTATATAAAAATAACCTATTTTATAAACTTAGTAAATACGAGTTTAATATTAAGGAAATCGAATTTTTGGGCTTCCTTATTAGAATAGAAAATATTTATACGAATCCTAAACAGGTCCATAGTATTATTAAATAGCTAGAACTAGAATTATTCTATAATATCTAAGTATTTCTTAGATTTACTAATTTCTACTATAGGTTTATTTACTATTACTCTCAGGTAACTATAGGCTTAATAGATCTCTTAAAAGAAATAGAAAAGGGCCGGAAATCCGGTTCCTTTATATAAATAAATAAAGTAACTAAAAGCTTTAAGACTTTAAAAAAAGCTTTTACTATAATACCTGTCCTAGTCTATTTTAACTCTTCCAAGAAAATTTATATTAAAACTAATATATCGAAATTCGTAATTACTAGTACTATTTTATAATAAGTTAATCCTAGTAATAACCTAAAAAAATACTAGTATCTAGTAGTATTCTAGTCCCGGAAACTCTCCAGAGCCAAATATAATTATAGTACTTATAATAGGGAGCTACTTATAATTATTAAAGCCTTTAAGCATTAGCGCCATTACCTTAAAGGGTCCAGGTTCACAATTAAGATTATTATAGACCATAATAACCTCTAATACTTTATGAAAATAAAGTATCTAGAGAATTATTAAGTATATTAGGTAATATATCTTATAATATATAATTTTAATATTATTTATTATAGAGGCGCCTTAAACCTAGCAAACGAACCTAGTAAAAGACCTAATTATAAAGAAGGTCCTATTAATATGACTTGGCTTCTGACCTTTTAGAATAAGTTAAAGGAAGCTTTTATAGTTATAATTTAGAGGTTCTTATAAATATCTAAAGAGTTCCCTCTTTAGAATAGGCATTATTTAATACTTGCCATATCCATAGTAGCTAAGGAAAAATATTTATTATAAGATAAGTAAATAGATTATCTTATAAATCCCTTAACTATAAAATTAGTTAAGAAGCAAGGTATGGGGAAATGCCTTAAAGGCTCCGCTACTATAGCTAAGGTAATAAGGGTATTTATAACCGTATTACTTAATAAAACCAAAGATTTCTTAGTTCCCCGAGTTTTTGAATTAGATAATTACAAATACCTAATTCCCCGTATATAGATATACGCGGCTACTAAAAGAGCTATAGCGCTAGCTTCTCTATCTAAATCCCTTCTAGATATTATCTAGGTAGCTTAGAGAAATAATTCTTAATATTAGAATATTATGAAATAAAGGCTTAGTAAGAAAGATACTAAGGGAAAAGAAATCTAGAAAAATAATTCGGGCCTACTCAGGTACTATTCAAGAATTATTATACCTAATAATCCCGCTTTACGTTAAGAAGTCATAAAGCTTTATTATAATAACCTAATAGCTAGATACTATAGAGTAAAGAAAACTCTCGAGCTCCTTAGAAGGTCCTAGTATTAGAAGAATATAGAAGGAGATATTTGCGATTATTATTAAGAATATAATATTTACTAGAGAGTTAAGGCAAAGAGGCATTTACTATATGGCCTGCTTAGTAATTTACTATAGCCTAAGAAACTCTGGGGTAAGATCTCTATAGATTTTATTATAGGTCTACTATTATATAAGAACCTGGCAAGAGGTCCTGATTTTAATATAATTCTTATAATTATTAACTAGTACTCTAAAATAGCAAGGTATATTATATGCCATAAGACTATTAACTCTCCGGAGCTTGCCAAGATTATATAGGAATATGTTTTCTTGATTTTTAACTTCCCTAATAGAATTATTTCCGACTAAGAAATAGTATTTACTAGCTAGTTCTAGTTCGCTTTCTGCTTCTACTTAATATATAAATAGTATTTAAGTATAGCTTACTATCCTTAGATAAATAGTTAGACAGAAAGGCAGAACCAGGCCCTGGAATATTACCTAAGATATTATTATAATACCTAAAAAAATAACTAGTTTAAGAAGTTATCTTTTACGGAATTTATATATAATAACTCAAAATATTAGGTTTTATAGGACATATCTTTCCATATATATTACGGATACTATCCTTAACTTCCATGAAATCCTAAAAACAGGATTATAGAAGAAGTACTAGCTATATATAGGAGGCTAGAAATCCTTAAAGTAAAGTAGAGAAAGCTTAAGGATTTATAGTATTATATATAAAATAACCGGGAAACCTACTATAATAGGTACTAGTTAGCTAAATACTACTCTAAAGAAGCCTGGGTAATACTATTAATAAGGAATATTAAACTTAAGGCAGGAAAGCTTAAGCTAAAATTTATAGGTCTGTTTAGGATCCTTGAATATATTAGTAATTTAGTATATAAGTTAGAATTACTAAGTATATATAATTATTTATATCTAACTTTCTATATTTCCCTTTTTAAAAAGTATATAATAAAAAAGAGTTAGGAGCTATACCTATACTTTTCTAGAGAACTTCCGGAATTAGCAAATAATAATAAAAAATAAGAATAGGAAATAGAAGCCATTATTAATTACTAATAAGATAATAGAAGCAAGAAGTAATAGTATTTAATTAAATAAAAAGCCTGGCCTAAAGATTATAATACCTGGTTACCTGCTTTCCCTAACCTTAAAAATTCCAAGGAACTTCTAAAATCATATAACTAAAATCATGGCTTAGAATCCGAAACTATCTCTTAATAATTTCTTAAGATTAAAAAGAATTCTGGACTACTAAGAAAAAGGCTACTTAAAAGAAAGAGAGGACCTAGATAGCCAAGAAAAGGCCCGGAATAGTAATAGAGATACTCTTTTCCTAGGTTTTTTACTTATAAAGATTTTCCAGGGTTTTATTAAGGCTTATGAGAATTATATTTAAATTATTAGAAAAAGGTTCAGGATTAAGAAAGATTTATTATAGGTAGACTAGTTACGGGTATCTTAAATAAATAAACTCTAATTCTTATAAATTCCTAATTCCCAAAGCAAGAATACCAGATACCGGCCCTATTTAGGACTTAGTAAAGAATTTGCTAATACTTTCCGGAATCCGCTTATCTCTTAACGGGACATAGTTATACTATAATAATATTAGTATTAAGGATATTAAGAGAAGCAAGTAAGGAACTTATAATAGCCATATATATCTTATGGAAGGCCCGAACTTCTAAAGTCAGGTCCCGAATAGCCATAAGCATTATATTATTAGTACTTAAAGTACTAGTAGTAGACTACTTAGTAATCTTGGTAATAAGCTCGGTAATAAGGTTAATGCCTTAAAAGTAAATATTACGGTATTTCTTTAAGGAATTAGTAAGTACCTAAGTATATTAGAAAAAACTTACTTTTAGGACACTAACCCAAGTAGTATTATTATCTGCCTTATTGAGACGGGAAGAAGAATTCCAAAGCTTATTAGTATTTTTCTAGTCTTTAAAAACCTAATTAATAGTATTATCCTCGTTAGTATAATACTATTTAGAATATACTTTAAGAAATTTCTTAAAAGTTATAATAATATCTTCCTAGAACTAGCAAGCCTCTAATAAGTAGCGAGAAATCTGAAATCACATTAGCTTTAATAGATATTAAAGCTAAAGAACTTACTAATATATAAGACTTAGAACCCTTGTTATAACGGTTATAATTCTTCTTGCCAGGTACTATAGTATATAAGGTAAAGAAATTAATAAGTAAATACTTAAAATATTTCAAGTATCTACTAGTAATAGGAAAGGAGGCTATGAGGTTACCTTTGCGCTTATTATTATAGGGACAGATAACGAAGCTAGAAGAAGACATTATGGAATTAATTAAAAATAATTAAAGAAGACTTAGAGAAGGGCAAAAGAAGAGGCTAGAAGGTAATAATAGAAAAAGTTATATGTATGGTTATTAGAAAGGAAGAGAGCACGTAGTAACGCGAAGAGATCCTTTTATAGAGGTAGAGAACTACCTGGATTAACTACTAGTTTTCGTACTAGTCCTAATCAGAAACCAGCGTAACCGATTAACGTATGCTCCCAGAAGCCCGTAAATAATCTCCAGGACCTCAGAAATATTCGCATGGGTTTCTTATACGAATATTTATTAAATACTTTCCATATAGCTATTCAGATTATTCTAATACGAGATCTGACAGGTAGCGTTAGTTTCGTGGGATAGCGCCTTAGTACTTTGGATCGAGCTAATTAGAATACTCAGATCCCAAATGAAATCGCGATTACTGGCTAGCCCCCATACCTGGGATATAATTACCCTTTCTTCTCGCTTACTCAGCCCTGATCTGATTAGACGATTTTTACGTCTATTATCCAGATCACATTAGCAAAACCACCTCCCAAGATACTAGAAGTTTATATTAATTAAATGAATAATTAATTAAATGTTTACTAGAATAGATTAATGGATCTTGGGGACAAGATCCTAGGAGGGGGGCATAGTTATAATATATATAGGGACGCACGTGACTTAAGGGCATGTAACGAACCTCGGATATCGCAGGTATTAATTAGGGAGTTCGGCAGCCCTTCGATATCCTAACCAACTACTATTTATATTATATGCATTAGGCTTATAAATCACTAATTATATATATGCCATTAGGGCCTCCTATTTAGAGGGGGCTTCCCTGGACCTTATAGGAGGGACAGAGATTAGTTCTGTACTAAATTTAATACTGTGGTTTCATAATACACTAATTCATTCTATTGTCTTATTGCCTACTAACAAACACCTCATAATTAATTAATCTAATAATAATATATAATATTTATTTATAATATATATAATATAAATACTAATATAATTAAAATTCCACTAATAAAAACTTAAGTAGCAAGTATTTATATAAGAGAGTAAAGATTCTTTAAGCTATTTCTAATATTTTATAAAGTAAGGATTTAATAAATAAAATATTTCGAATTATAAAAAAGATTATATAAAGTAATTATATTTACTAAATATATATTTTGCAAAGAAGTATTCTAGCCCTTAAATAGACTTATATAAACTAGTCTAATAGTATTAGTAATTATATTAAAGGATTATAAGTAATTCTATAACCTGACTATAAGAGTAGTAAAGAGAAGTTTATAAGGAGATAGCTATATTAATTAATAGTTTAACTCTTTATCTTTACCGAGGAGAACTATAAATGAGCTAAGGTCGAAAGTCCACTCGTTGGTATTTGCATAAGACATTTTGAAGGTGTATAGTCGCTCGTTTTTCGGCACTCCCGTGGGATGGATAGGTGTTAAACGTACTACTCTTGGTGGCGCGGTTGGGGTACAGGGTAATTTACACAATCTCACACCGACGGCAGGATCATGAAACGCAAGCTAGCCATTGGATTTTTCTACGAAACCCGAACCTCATTAAAGACCTAGCCCAAATTCGACGGAGGTGTCACTTGACTCAATTACTCAATAGTGATCTCTTCTTCAACTCCGCTTTCCACAAACATAGAGAGCTTTGCTTTAAAATGCACCTCTTCAATTCCACTTACCATGTCACCAACATATCGATATGGACATCTAGTTGATATTCCAACCCGCTTATAGCTCCCTGATTTCATTTTCTGAAGCACCAGAAAAGCGTGGTAATATGAGGCTGGCTCGCCGCTGTAATCCGTACGTCCGATATACAGGCATGAGTATTCTTCGCTATCGTGGGCCATTGTTAGTACGTCGTCGCAAATGAATGGGAAGGATTCCCCTTGAACATTGCGAATATGGCACACGATATCATTTGTAGAGCCTGCAAAAGAGTCTTTATTCGTAGCCTTCCTTGTCGTAACCTGAAGCCCATGGCATACTGGGCCACTGATTCTGAGGTTTCCAGATTTAACTTCACCGTATTCCTCTTCCTTGTGGAGTAGCTCGATGGAAATATCGAGAACTGTAGCTTTTGGAAGAAATTTGTTGATAGGGTGATAAGCCACAGGTGCCTCAACTGACGCCCAACTCCAGCTAGGTGCTCTGGGTTCCGTGGTATCCGGCCTTCTCCATTGCATTTTTGGGTCTCTCAGGGTCCGGGCATAGTCAGACTCAACTACCCAGAGTAGAGACTTCATAATATCTCCCTTCCAAATGCCCGCTAGGTACTTGACAGCTTCTTCGGGCTCATGTATCCGCAGTATCGTAGCAAATTGTCTCGCAAGTCTAGATAATGCCACAAACTTGTCGCTGTCTCTTTTGTGGCCCAGCTGGCGCTCGGAGAAGAGTACCAGAATATCGCGCCAATGTCGATATAGTTCTTCTACCGTGAGACCCTCCGAATAATTTTCGTTTCTCACTACTCGATTCGATGAGTTGATGCCTCCAGCTTCGACCTGTACACGACGCCCGCATTCACACCAACGCGCTTCGTTGCATTCCCATACCAGCTCCTCTGAAGTATAGTGTAGCATGCGATTCGAGAAAATGGCTTCCGGCAGCGTCCAGGCGCGCATATTGATAGGTTCGGTTAAGCTCATAGGTGAAGTCGGCAGCCGCTGCAGAAGTGCATTATCGTCATGCATACGAGCGAGCTGTTCGCGGACGTAAACAGGCGCCCCGGAAGTTCCATACAGAAGCTTATGTGGCGCCTCACCAAAAACTTGGTCTCTATAGATCCCCTCTTTGTTGCCCTCTGCAGCATCGGCTCCCAAGGTTAAAGTAGCATTTGCGTAGACGCTGGCCATCCTGGGACTTTCCCGTTCAAAGTCCGGGACGGGCCCCTGGAAAGACTGCCTGCCTTGAACAATGCAAAGAGCATCAATCCAGATATACTTGAATTTTAAACGGCGACAGATATCAATTGCGTCCCGGATTGTCTTGGGCATGGCATCTGGCGAGGACGGAATTTCCTTGCAATGTGCATCATAATTCGAGGGTAAAGTCTTCAAGACCGCGGTTTTATCGTCACCCCAACAGTAACTCAATGCGATATAATCTCCGTGGCCGCCATTCGTTTCCATTAGGAAGGGTTGTGACCCACTCACGTCAATAACCCTGGTTGGCAAGGGAGTCGGTGAACGAGCGTGGCAATGTTGATGGGAGGTGCGGCATTCTTGAATCCATGAAGATGCAAGCGTGATGCAAGTACCAGAGGACGAGTTTTGGCTGACTTCTAGAGTTTTTCCGATGGTTGCAGGCACAGAGCCCTCGTCAACTGAAAACCCATATATGAGCATTGTAAGGCTGAACTAGGGTCTAAGGAATGGTCACCATCTCGAGTAAATATCTCAATATAGATCACAGGCTCTCGTCGCCAATATAGCTGCAGATGTTCTCCGACGGCTAACCTGAGCTCGAGAAAGTTACCATCATCGCCCTCTTGGTGATCTTTCTTGTACAGACTCAATGCACCAAGCAACAACTTGCAGGAAGCACATGACGTGGTCGTAGCAGAATTTCTGAGGTCTGACAGGAGAATGAACATAGCAGCTCGCTGACCTGCGCGCAGGCTATACAGATGGACCGGAAGAAGATCTGAACAATTTGGACACGACATCTCGAGCTGTTGAATACGTCTAGAAGAGCCCACGGGCTGAAATTTCAAGTATGAAAGTCACCATTTCTATCACACATCGGCTAATCATGCCGTGCCCCAAATTGAGATTGATCTGCAGTACAGTATTTGTCCTAAGCCTCGTGGTGGCTTTTTCTAACAACCAATCCATATGCGACACGTCACCAAGACTCGCAGCAGAACTAAGCCTTTAGTGGCATCGCGAGGCTCCAGGCTCACAGAACATTTGCCCTATTCTTTGACTGGAGGATACTAGTCATATCGAATTCTATCCTAAACTTTCAGATTCATGGGGACCATGATGCAGTACGCTTAGGGTTGGCTGAGTGACAGGTACGGGCTCCTTTAAGGACGCTACGGCATCTATTATTTTTTTCGCAAAATCAAAATTGCGATATTTTAAAAATGTGAGATTATTAATAATCTAAGTAATTCCTATGGTAGAATATAATTAAAACAGTCGATCTATATGGTGTTTTATCGCATTCCATGGTGGGAATGCAATAGGGTGGGAAAATTAATAAAATGCACGTGACATGCCCCCTTGTAACTACTAGGCCACTGGCATACTCCTTTTATATTTCTGTTCCTTTATTATTATCTTTAATTCCTTAATCTTTTATTATTAATCTCTTTATAATGCCTCGTTTAAGGATTAATATCGACTGCTATTAAGCCCATATCCTTTGTTTAATTAGGCAATAATTATCACATGACGAGATTATGGAGAGGTTAAAGCACGACTTTAACGTCGATATTTCCCCTAGAACTTTACGCAATAGGCTTTCCGATTGGAAAGCGCCTTCCCAGCGTTCGATATTTGAGCCTTCTCCTCAGGTAAAGGCTCTTATCGCCTGGTTCTTTTGTGATATCCATACTACTAATACTAATATACTTGCTAACCTCCGGAGCTTAGGATACAATATTCCTAATTTACGACTATTACAACATACTCGCCGAGCTATGGGCCTTCGACGTCAAATGCTTAATTCGCACGTTGAGCTAGAAAAGAAGCAATTACGCCATATTCTCAAGTAATATATAATCGATAAAGGCCCACAAGGCAATACTAGAAGTTATGGCTACCGGCTTCTATATACTTATCTCAACTCCCTAGGGAATGGCCAGAAGTTTTCTAGGAATAGAATAGCTTCTGTAATACAGGAACTTGATCCAGAAAGCATATAACGTCGCTGGGAAGAGATAAAGGCAGCTAGGGGGGAATATAATATTCATGGGCCGAACTTTGTTTGGTCCATTAATGGCTATTACAAGGTAAGTATAGTATATACTTAACTTCAAAAATCATTATTTCAATAACTACTAATCCGTTTGCTTAGCTACGATTTTATAGGATTAAGATATATGCCGGTATTAATGCCTACTTACGGTTTATACCTTGGATTTATATTGGAATCTCAAATGGCTGTGCTATAAGTAATAGTATTTCCTAATTCGGTACGGATATATTCCCTCGAAAATGCCAATATTTACTTAGTTATAATCCCGGCTATGTAATTCTATAGTATTATAGAGAACTAGTTATTTGAATTACACTTAATTTAGGTAATAAAACCCCTGAATCTCCATATTACATTCTCCTTTGGCCTAATTAATATTATACTAATATATTTACTTAGTCGTGATTCCGGCTATGTAATTCTATAGTATTACAAAGAACTAGTTATTTGAATTATACTTAATTTAGGCAATAAAACCCCTGAATCTCTATACTATATTCTCCTTTGGCCTAATTAATATTATACTAATATGCACTTACTTATGCCACCTTCTAGGTTACTATCCTAGTTTAATACCTTGACTTGGTAGACGAAATAGAGGTTATTCCACTCTATATTCGATTAGATAGAGGATGCGAAACGCCCATGGTTATAGATACCTATTATATCCTCTATAAAGCAATATACTAGACAAGGGGTATTAATTCATATTAGTTCTCAGATCTCTATTAGTTCGGGACTAGTACGGCTAATTAATATATTAAGGCATGGTAGGGACAAATTGCGAAGGTAATTTATCTATACTAATCCTATATAGACTTATTTAATTAGCTAATATTATATAGGGCATACTAAATAAATAGAAGATATTTTTTAAGTAATTATACTCTCAAAGGCTTTATTCTCGTAAGCTTCTCCCCGATTATATAGCTATGCTTTTCGTCTATTTGCCTATTATACGAGAGTAAACTAAGGAGTTTATTCGGGTATGGAATATCCATTTAATTAGGAAATAGCCTAATCGTCCACATATTATTCCTGGTTAACCCTTCTAGAACTACATATTTTCAGAGCAAATGGGGGTCAGGGACTATGAAATTCCTATTAATATTAATAAACTAAACGAGCTATATAAAGGATATGCTAGCTATAATAAAGACGCATATTTACCGGAGGTTATACTTGAGTAGTATGAGCAAGAGCTTAAGGATACCGGCTTTATTCTCCTAATTATAGAGTCTATATATAACTCGAATAGAGATCTAAACCACCTGAGTACCTATATATATTTAAGGGAATTAATTACCGACTACCTAATTAATATGAAGAATGCTTATCCAAAGCTAGGGCTTTTATTAATACCCAAGGATATATATAATTAGAATCTATTACCAGAGGTAGCTGTGGGACTAGAAGAGGCAAGGCTAAAGAATTATAATAATTAAGATAGTATTTAGTTCATTAATAAAGGGAGAGATACTAGCTATAGAGATAAAGATCTCATCTATATTAGCTCTAATAATAAAGCAGAGGTTGAAAATAATGCAAAGGATACTGGATTTACTATAGATAGTATTACTTTTAATAGGGCAAATAGTAATTAGGTCATAAATAGTCAAGAGTATAGGTAGTTTATGAATAATGGATACGTATCTGAGCCTGAAGCAGAGGAGGAGGATAATCTAGAAATTCCTCTAGTAAATATTAGACGATTTACCCGGTAATAGAGAAGCTAAACGGGAACATATTAATATATATCCCAAAGAAAGAACTAGCTAAAAACATTAATATTTACTAAAGTAACTAAATATAGAAGTTAATAGTAGTCTACTTAATAAGTCAAATTCACATAGTTACAGGTGGTTTAATATTAAAAGGTCACATGATTTACCTCCTCAAAAAATCGACCCTTGCCCCTTTATTTTTCATATCCCCTATAATTATATTATTAACTTATCGTTTTAGTAGTAAGGACTTTATAGTATAGATCAAATTCTCCGTTAATACTAGCTTTATTAAATTAATAGTTCTTGAGAACTTTTAAAGTAATTATAAGACATATTTAATGAAAATATCTCTTTATATATGGAATTTAATTTTCCCCCTTTAATTCCTATAACCTCTTACTAAATATTCTATAGCCCCTAGTATAGGAAACCATGTTTTAAATAATAATAATGCTAGGGATAAATAAAATAAATCTAATTTTAATTTATACTAAGGGGCATTCCTTATAGTCCTTATATTTATTTCTTTTTATATATTAGTAATATGCCACTATTAATAATCTTCGAAATAGGTCCCTAGTATATAAATTATTAAGGGAAAAAGTTATAGGGGTATAGGCTAAAGGATTAAAATAATATTAATATATTATAGTTCTATCCTACTAATTATCTTTACACTACTATTTACTAAACTACTAGATTTATTAGCTATACTCTCCTTCTAATATTTGATTATAAATCAAATCCTTATTCTTTTATCCCCAAACGTTTATAATAAATAATATTAATCTATAGAACTCTTGTTTTATACGGGAGGCACCATACCCCCCCTCTATAGTAAAGTATTTACTATATAGTACAATTAACCCCGCTACTCCTCCTCCGGCTCCTATTACTCCTATACTAATTATTATATTAGACGGTATACCATTTTCTAGTCAAACCTAACTTTAAAATACTACCGCCTAATTATTAAGAAATTAAGGGATTAATATCTTAGCTAATTCCTATCCTTTTTACTACCTCCCGGATATAGATCTCTCAGAGGAGGTCCTTAAGGCAGAAGCACGTAAGAGGAGGCAGTAGGCTAAGCTCGAATATTTAGAGCAATTACGTAGTAATTTCTATTAGGAAGCTCAGGGCAAAAGTACGTATCTGTCTATTTAACTCCTAATATTAATATATTATTTACTAATTTTATTAGGTTCGGCCCAGAAAAGGGGTAAAGCCTTTGGATCTCTTACTCTCGGCCAGGGGGCACGTATAAAGGCCTTTAGTAAGGGTAAATTAATGATTCCTCCCATTCCTATTATCGAAAAACGATATAAGGTCCTTGTTTCTATTATACTACGTATATATGAAATAGAAGAGATCGAGAGTAGCTTTACTAGGAGAAGTATACCTGCTTTAACTATAAAGAAGTTCCTTAGTTTAGAAGAGTACCAGGAGGCTCAAATTATTCAAATTAAGCTATAGAGCATAGAATAGTTTAATACATACGTAAAGCTTACTTATAGAAACACTACTTTACTAATATTGTTTTTTACTATAGTCAAAAACTAGCATATAAGAAATTTGCTATATATTTAGCCAAGGCTTTTTTATCATTAATTCCGTTACTTGAAGACTAGGAGCTTAATTAATGAATTACGATCTTAGAATACGCAAATAGAGTCTCTTTTGCAAGTAAAGTAAGCTAGTATTTATTAGTATCCTAATAAAATTAGTACTAATATAATTAGGTTTGGCCAAAGGACAAAAACAAGAGAATCGATTATATAACTAATCTTATATATAAAGCTAAAAAAGATATTAATGGCTTATTATCTCATTTTAGCCAATTAAATAAGAGCACGCCAAAGCATATTTATCTTGTATTTAATCAAGATATTAATAAAATTCAGGAAAGAGATAACGAGATTTAGGATAAGCATAAAAGGAGGAATAGGGAGATATCTTTACTAAATTATACCCCTTCTTTAGGGAGATCTCCTGATATTACCCCTAATATGATATCTATATCTACGGCTATATCTACGGTATCTTCTTTACCTGCTTCGACTCCTAATTAATAAATCGAAGCTATATGGGAGAAGGTTTCTCCTGCAGAGAATGGGAATGGGTCAGGTGACGACCTTAATTCGGACGACCTTAATTCGGACGACGATATGCCTACGCTAGAAGCTAGAATTACGGTTTCTCCTGCTCCTGATCCTACTCCTGATCCTGCTTCTATACCTAGTAAGTTAATAGATTTAAATATACTAGTAGATCTGACGTTTTTACTAGCGTTCGCTCCCGCTCCCGCTCCACCCACTTAACGTCCTCTGAAGTCTATATTAAAGAGGAAGCGGGAGGTGATTATATCAAGCAATGACGGTGATAATTCAGATCTTGACGATGGAGAGAAGGAATTACCAGGGGATGGTGATTATAGGCCGGGGAATAGGCCATCAAAACGTAGGGGAAATCGGGGGCAGTTCAAATCAGCGAGGACAGAGTAATATCATTAGGGCATTTGACTATGATGCATGGGATTTGTTTATTTGGCCATAATTAGGTGTGTTTTCCATATAAATGCGGCCAAAAAAAAAATCGCGATTCATCAATTTTGATTTTCCAAAAAAAATAATAGATGCCGTAGCGTCGCTAAATCAACCCGTATGGCGTGCGAAGCAAAACAAGCGGGATTTCGTGACAGCAAAAATCGGACGCAGAACCGTGTCCCGATAGTAATAAGAGCTTGACCAGATGGATGATTTGAGGTCTTCTAAGAATCGAATAAGGGTACGGTAGAACACATAAGAATTTGATCCATGCGTTGAGAAGCAGATTAAAAAAAAGGACACAGTTGAGGTCCCCTTACGATACCCAACCCCATGGGTCTGTGCGTACAGGGCATTTTCCGCACATTTTCAGGCTATGCGAAGACTATTTCAGGGTCTCGAACAGCAAAAGTCTTCACAATCACTTAACTGTTACAAGACAGCAACAAATAATTACGGCCCACGATCCGGGCTTTGAGAATTAAAATAGGTAAAGTATAGTTCTATTAATTAATTCTCAAAATTTAAAAGTTCTAAAATACTCGTTATCACTAAAATGCCCTGTACGCACAGACCTATGAGGTTGGGCTCGTTAGGGCATGTGTGCCTTGAGGCTCGTGCGTGTGCATCGCGGCGCGGCGCGGCCTTGCCTTACAATGCTCATGATTTCGAATTCGCAAACTCTTTCTCTTCTTCTGCATGTGGATCTAACATTGATCTAGTTGTGACCAAGAGCATGCGTTTGACGCGTCCAAAAGTCACCGAAATATCATCTTCATCACCCTAGTTGATCCTATCGTCGGTTCAAGGCGCCATCCTCTATTCATCTCCCAATATCTACCACCTTCAAGTCCCATGACGCCGCTGTCTGTTGCTCACTACGCCCCTATCTAAGTGCAAGTACATACTACCAAAGCCTCAGTGCTGACTTCAGTCCACAAATCAGACCTTTCCCAAAGAGACCCTATCGGGTTGCTAAATTATCCTGTGGAAGCAGGGATCAGGGTGACGGCTTTTAAGAGATTCCCTGAACTTCCTCGAGATATACGCCTCATGATATGGAAGGTAGCTTTACCGCCACAAATTGTTGAGTTATGGCAGAGAAACTTGAAGGTTACTGCGGGCGAAGGAAATTGGAATAATTGTCCTGAAAATGCTATCCTCGAAGAACGCATGGACTACTACATCGAGTATGATGATAAAGGCAATTCTAAGCTTGAAAATTTCCTGGGATTCTGCTATTTGACGAATGGTCAAGATAAAGAGCAAGGAGAGCGGGCGAGGGAAGAGAAATTAAGAAAAGAAAATCGCGGCAGAGAGTAGAATCAGGAGTGCATTGCAAGGCAGAATTCCAACCCCACCTCTGCAATGACATTAATATACAATACTAGGATAGTGAGCCCGGGAGCCCATTTTGATACCAGGAGCCTAGTACGACCCCCCGGAGCCAGTTCTGGCTCCCCTGAATCCTTCTCACTAGGAGTTAACGCTCTCGACTATAGCGCGACCGGGGATGATTTCATCCTAGGCAAGAGGGCTAAGTAGAGGTGAGGTGGTGGAGTGCGTATAAGAAGGCTGGTAAGAATAGGTAAGGTTAAGGTAAAGCGAGGGTGAGTAGAGCGGCGAGGGGTCACGTACGGGGTGACTTGGCGCACCCTCAAAGCGAGGGGAAAGACTAAAACGACCCCTCCCCCTCACCCCCCCCCGGGGTCGATTTGGGGTGTCGATGGCAGAATCTTTTTTTGGCTTAGCGCTCGGCATTCCCCGAGTCTATCGCTAAGGAGCCAATTTAGCCTTAGAATCATACAAATTAAATATTCGCAATAAAATAATTTTGCCAAACCTTTAAACCTAATTAATGTTATATCTCGATTCTTTTATAAAAGCCTCGAATGCAATAGCCAAGTATTATTCTATATGATTCACTCTATACTAAAGATATAATATATTTGTTCTCTGATTTTTTTGATTTTTTTTTAAAATATAATACCTTTATTTCTTATATTTTGAAATTATAGTATATTAGTTCCTTATATTTTGAATTCAGGTTTTATATATCTATCTATTATATCTCTAGCTAATTTAATTACTTTCTAGGGCATTTCTTAAATACTATATATTTTTAATAACTATTACTTTTAAGATATAAAAGAATAAGAAGTTACTTTAAATAAGATTATTAAGAATATTCTAGAGAAATCCGAAATTTTCGAACCTATAATAAAAGAACTTTTTATTATTATATTATTTCTTATATATATAATAGACTTTAATCTTACTTCTAATTTTATTAAATTCTTCTAAGCTATAATTAATAATATATAAAAGAACTTATTTTTTCCCGAATATATATATAATAGTTTTAAAGAGCTCTTAAATAATATATAAAATTAGAGTAAATAATTTAGATATAATCTTTAGTTATATAAAGTAAAAAAATACTAGAAAAAGATTATTAGATTAGAATAAAGAATTAATTAGAATATAATAAAAGAAGAAAAAAAACAAGTATCTTAAATCTTTCTAATATAAAATAATAATAAAAAAGAAAAAAATACTAAGGTTTAAGAAATAGGTTATTTCTTTTTAATAAATTATAAAGAGGGCCTAAATAGTAAATAAATATTATTTTATTAAAAATATAAAAAATATAAGTAATATAATTATTAACTTAATATTTCTTATAATTCTAGCTATTATCTAGTTTATAATTATGTGAGGTATTTATTAATAGGTAATAAAATAATAGAATGAATTAGTGAGTTATAAAACTATAGTATTAAATTTAGTATAGAACTAATCTCTATTCCTCCTATAAGGTCCAGGGAAGCCCCTTCTAAATAGGAGGCCCCGATAATATATATATAATTAGTGATTTGTAAGCCTAATACTTATAATATAAATAGTAGTTAGTTATAAAGTCGAAGAGCCTCCGATCTCTCTAATTAATACCCGTAATATCCGAGGTTCGTTATATGCCCTTAAGTTACGTGCGACCCTGTATATATTACAAATTACCTAAATATTAAAATAATAAAACTTATTTAAATACTTTCTAATTCCAGAATTATATCTTAATTTATTATAATATTTTTTCTTAAATAATATAATTTAATTATTAAATATAAAATAATATTAAATATTATTAGAAAAGGTAAGATCTCTAAATATTATAATTGAAATAATTATTAAAATTTAGCTAAAAATCTTAAAAAAAAAGGTTTTATTTCTCGGATCTATTTTAATAAAAAGAAAATAATTATATTAATTTTTTTTATATATTAATTTTTTTTTAGCTTAGCTTTATATATATTAGAGAATACTACTTTTAGATATAATTAATAAGAAGTTTTAATAATTTCTTATTTTATTTATTATATTTTCTTAATATAATATATATATATTTACTATATTTTTAGTTTATTTATTCTTTCTATTTTATAAAACTATAATATTTTTATATAATTATCTATTATATTTAAAATATATATATAGCTAACTCTTTTTAAGAAATAAATATTACTAGAGCTATTTTTTATATTAGCTTTTATTTTATAAATAATAAAATAATATTAAATTATTACTAGGCCCTTTAGTAATTATAGGCTATATATAGTCTATAGCCAAATATAATATTACTTATTATTCTAATAAACTTTACTTTTATTATAATTATTACTATAATAGAAATCTTTCCAGAAATAGCTTATTTCTTTTATAATTAGTATACTAATTAAGATATAGAAGCAAATTATAAGCTAAGCTTTTTTAAAAATAAAAGAAATAAGATATTAAAAATAATAGTTATAGCTTATAATAATTTTTTTATTATATAATATATAATTATTTAATCTATTATTAAAGAAATATATATTAAGAATCTAATAGAAATAAAATACAAATATAGCTAAATATTATATACTAGTTATATATTATATATTAAAGATTAGTAACTTATATCTTATAAGAAAAAGCTTATAAAGTTCTAGATTAACTAGTATTTATATTTTAATATAATTATCTTAAATACTATAAAAGAACTATATTTTTTTAATTAAACTAGATTTTAATAAATCTTATAATAATTTCTTTAATTTTTAGGAAAAGATCTATAATATAGTTATAAGATAAATTATTTAGTTTTAAGGCAAGTAGTCTATATAATAAATATAATAGTAATTCTATATTTTAGGAGCTTTTTATTTAAATTATAGAAGCCGGATATTATATAAGGTAATAGGTCTAATATATAAATAAATATAATTAAAAAGTAATAATAAATATACTAATAAGTTTACTAAATAATATAGAATTATTTATATATATAAAATTATTAAAAGAAAAGCTAATAAAAGGAAATTAGATATAAAGAACTTTAATTATTATTAGTACTTATATAAAACGGCTTATTATATATAACCTATATATAACTATTAGATAATTATTTATAAATAAACTAGGAGAATTAATTTTATTTCAAATTATAGAACTATTTAGAATAAGAAGCTTAATTTTTAGGAAAATAAAACTCGTTCTAAAAAAGTACTAATATATAGTTTTTATTAGAATATAAATAAAGTTTTAAGTATTTATATTAGTTATATAAAGATTTTAAGATCCTGTTTTATAAGAATTATAAGGCTAGTATAGGAAATTAGTAATTTCTAATATTTCCCAAATATTTAAAAATAGCTTTAATATTAGCTCTAATAAGAAAAGTCTTATATAAATTTAAGATCCCGAAACTTCTTACTAGTATCTAGTATAAGGAATTCTTGCTCTTATTCTCGAGTATTATAGCTAAATAAAGTAAAGATATAAATATCTTTAAATAGACTCTAGATATTAGGCTAATAAAAATAAAGAATAAGTTATATTTCTAATATAAATATTAAGAAATATAAGCTAAGTAAAGAAAAGTTTATTAGCTTTAGTAATAATAAGACTATTAGTTTACTAGTAATATATAGTACTATTATATAGGTATAGAAATACTAGTTATATTAGTTAGTAAAGTTATTATTATTTAGAAATAGGAATTATAGTATTATAATATTAATATATAATCCCTAAATTTACTAAGCCTAAAGGGGTCTAGTTTACTAGTCAAGTTACTAATAGAATATAAGGTTATATAACTATATCCTATATTCTATTACCTATATCCCGTATCCCGTATCCTATAACTATATATATAACTTCTAAAGAAATAGCTATATTAATACTAGAAACTCTCTAAAAAATGCGAAAAATAATATCTTCTTCTAATTATATATAAATTCTCTAATCCGGCCTAGTATTAGATTTTCCCAAATATTCTATATATCTATATTACTTCTAAGGTTTTGGTTATATATTAAAGGCTATAGCCTTTTATATATAATTTTCTCTCCTATAATATCCTTCTATCCTATATATCTATTTCCTGCCCTATTTATATTTGACCTATTCCTCTATATCTAATTATATAATATTTGTATTAATTAGGTATTTAAGGGTATTTATTGGCTTTAATTTTATTATAGAATTAATAGAATTCGATTTTCCCTTAATCTATTTGACTTTTATAATCTCTTATTATTTATATACCTAGTAGAAGTATATTATATTAATTATTAGATACTTTTCTCGAGTAGTTCCCAATTTAATAAGGTATTTATATAATAACTTCGAATCTATATAGACTATTAGTAGTAGTTTCATTTCTAGTATTCTATTAATTATAGATTTAACTATAGTACCTATATTAAAGCCGTAAGCCATACCGTAGAGTTCTAAAGCTAGAATGCTTCTGGTAACTCTCTTATATTTAGTAGAGGACTAGTAGATAATATTAATATATCCAGTTTCATTTACTAGAACTAGAATATATCCGATTTAGAAAAAGAGATCTCTATTATTTGCGAATAAAGTATCTATAAAAATAATTAAATATAAGAACTCCTTTACTAGCTTTATAAATCTTAGTCTTCTGGTAATATTCTCAATTTACTATTAAATATACTTATTAAGTATTTTTATATTAGTTTCCGAAGATTTAATAGCTTAAGTAGTAATTAATAAGTTATATAAAGCTTCTAATTAATAGACTAATATAATATATACTCCTCTAGTATATTAGGTAATATATTAGTCCTTAATAGAGAGATCTTAATAAATAGTACCTCTACTATTTATAGTAATAGTATTTTTTATAGAAATAGTTCGGAGGTTTTTATACTAGTATTCCTATATAAGGATAATTCTAGTAGTATCCGTATAGATAATACTTTTATTAAACTTGAGATTATAGTTAATAGTAAGGTATTTATATTCTTTGGCTAAGAACTTAGCTTTTTAAAGCTTTAATTATTCCGTTTTTATAAAATCGTTATTTCTAATAAATAGGATATTATTAGTTTAAAAGCTAATGATTCTAAAGAATTACTTACTATAAAGGAGGTAAGGGTTATAAGTTAACTATTCTATAGAAAGCTTATTAATATAGTAGGAATAGTAAGTCTTGAATTAGTAGTTTCCAGCTTCCGGTATATTATATAGTAGTTTTATAACTTTTAGAACCGAATTATTATTCAGATTTAGCTCTCTAGTAAGCTTATAAGATAGGTTAATATAAAAATTATAGTTAAGTAAAGTTATTAATTAGATATAAGCTTATAAGATATTATATAAATATAGCTCTATAGTATCTATTATTATAGTAGTAATACTAAGGATAATTCTCTAACTAATATATTAAATAATAGGTAATTATATTAATACTATATGTTTTTTTACTATTATTATAAGCCTGGATAACTAGTCTCAACTTTTTAAACTCTCTTTCTATACCCTTATTCTTAATCTTATTAATAAACCGGGAGTTAAAAATATATACCTTCTTTAGTACCTGAGATCTGGAAGTAACCTTAAATATATCCTTTTCTAGAAGGCTAGTAATTTCAACTTAATAGGAGTCCTTATATAGGTTATTATCCTATAGGAATACTATAAAATCCGGGTTTTTATAAGAGTATTCTCTATTATACTTTAGTAGAATAGCAGAAATAGCAGGAGGAATTATACCTATATTGCCTTTGGCCTTATTATAGAATTCGGGAACAGGTTTAGGTTTAGGGCTATTAGTAATAATCTTAATATCTCCTATATAAAAGGGCTTTATAGAAGTTAAGTAAAAGATAGTATTACTATATAATAGAGCTAGTATATAGTTCTTTCCGTTAATGGCTACTAGCTTATATAGTCTATTCTAACTACTAGGTTAATTGGTATTTCCTTTATACTATATAAGAATATTTGAATTTAAGGAAAGTTTATAGATATTAATAGTACTAGAACTATTTCAGATATTTAGGGTATTTGTAATCTGGTATCTAGCTTAAAGCTTCTGAATTTCTATTATTGCCTTCTTAAATATTACTAATTACTATAATATAGTTAGTAATAGGATATTATATTTAATTATTCGGGATAAAGTACTATAAACCAAGAGGATTGGGACAATACTATCGGGTCTAGTAGAATTATTAATAGCCTTAAAAGCTATTTGAAATATGGTATTCTTATTAATTCTATTAATTTCGGCTATAATAATAAGATAAATATATCGAATTGGGCTATAGTAATATTCTATAATTCCGACGGAATTATAAGCTTCTATAGAGACGATTTTGACCTTGGTTCCTATAGTATTTATAAGCTAAGTAAATTCCTTACTAATAAACTACTTTCCGGTATCTGCTATAATCTAATTAGGAGGGCCTAAATAGGTATTAATCTAATACTACTTTAGGATATCCCAAATATATAATATACTAATATTTTAAAGCTATTAGCTAACTTGATATCTAGTACTTTTATTAATAATATAAAGTATAGACTTACTAGAAATATAGAAAATATTAATAATAATAGAGTAGTTAAAATTAATATTATCTCTTAGATTAAACTTAAATTATTCCGGTAATTGTCCGAATTTCTGGTATTACTTATAGTACTTTATAAGATACTTAAAGGCTTCTATATTAATATTATAGCCTGTTTATTCTAATATATTTCGAAGCTTACTAATAGATAAATAACTAAAATAGTAGTATAGATATTATAATTTGACCTCTATAAAAAAGTAGAAATTATAAATAAAGAATTCGGAAATAAAGCTTTATAGAATAGTATTTCAAAACAGGAAAGAGTATCTAAAATATTATACTATAGGTATAAAGCATCTATTAGAAATAATGAGATAATTAGTAAGATTATTAAAATAAACTCCTAGTTTATTTATATTGGCTAAGCTAAGTAAAAATAGAATCTTTATAGGTATAATATAGAATTATACTTATTATAAGGCACGTAATAGCAGGGTAATGCACAAGTAGTCAAGGTAAGTAAGCTGCGGAGTGACGCTTGCAAGTGTAACTGATTCCAAGAATTGATTCTAACAAGAGACTAATCGATGCCCCTTCCAAAGCTAGGAGCGTCTCCCTATATATTCCCTAGTGCTTAGCCAGGCATGCGAAGCCCTTTACTTAATTAGGAAATCCCATGCGATCCATACGATTCCGATCGCAAGCTATACCCAAAATAGGAAACTAGATCCACGACATCTGACACCTGTCCATGCGCCATCACGTGTGCCCATCACATTAACCCCCCCTCTGGGCCCTTGTCCCCAAGAGGCCTGGGAAAACTGCGAATAGCTTCACAAATGTCCCCCTGAAACTTTCCTGGCCGCTGGCTTTCCCCAAAGACTCCCCATAATTGCCCCATTATTACGCCAGGTAATGGAGTTGAGGATATAGTTCACTAACCCTTCCTAGCTGGTTCGCAAATCGCCTCTGGCGATTCCCCCTCGCAAAGGTGGTGCGAATACAGCGTATACTGTCGGACATGAAGCTCATCCGATCTCCTGATTGGTTCGTGAATCCCAACTTAGCCTCCATTCGCGAATAAATCGTTGCTCTGTAGGCCCAAGAGCTTGGAAAAGTTAATCCGATTTTCTGGTTCGTTCGTGAATCCCTTCTTTGGAATTTTCTGGGTGTTCCTGGCGTAGAGCCGGTTCCGAATTCGCGATCACTATTCGGGGAGAGGGCATTATAAAAAGGCCTCCCTTTTCCCACTAACTAACCTTCCTTTTCCTCAACCACAATACCGTACCCAGCTCCTCCTCGTCCCTTGCCTTCCTTCTTCAAGCCTTCTTCAAGCTCCTTCAAGCTCTTTTAAGCCTCATTCAAGCTTTATTTAAGTCCCCTTCTAATTCCCTCTTCCACTTCTTCATCCATCAAGATGAACACTCCTCTTGGTACTCGTTAGCCTGTCGCCACCCGTTCGGCCAACGCTCCCATATCCTTGATTCGCCCTTGCTATCTTTAATGTTCCAAGAATATTGCCAAGTTTCCCGACCTCACTTGTGTCAAGAGCAATAATCGCTCGGTGTGCGATTGCTGCCGCTCCAAGAATAAGAAGTGTGATCCTGTAAGTTACAAATTCCTTCTTTTATTCCTTATTTTGACGCTGTCCAAGGTTCCTCAAGCATGTGTGGTGCGGTTGAACCGCCTTCTTTAAGCCATCGACACATGCAAGCGTCTTCCCTATCCTTTGCCCGAAAGGGAGAAGGCTATTACTGCCCTTCTTCTACGCCAAACTGCATATACTTCTCGTGTTAAAGCTATTATTCGAGGCCAACGGATTTCCCCAATAATCCAAGGAATGGGTTAAGCAATTCTCACTAGCTTGGCGCAAGTGCAAAGTGCTCTTGACGGTGTGGTTAATGTTCTTTGGTATTAAGTAAGCTCACTTCTTCCTCGTTTCTTGCCGACGGCTAATAGCTTTATGGGCTAATTTGCCACCTGTTTCTCGAGAGGATCCTAATAAGGATAATAATGAGGATAGTGGAGAGTAGTCGCGAGGGTAGGGTATTTATGGGGTGCAGAAATTGGAGTTTTTAATAATTTTCGCATGGTTTTTCCAAGAATAAATACATGGTTTTTTAATAGTTTCCTAATAAAAGCGTTTATCTTTTGCGCCTCCGTTTGGCCAATGGCATTACGACGTTACTCTTTTCCAAGTATTCTTGTAATTCTTGAGCTATATTCTCTAGATTACTTGGTGGTTCCCATATGTCATCCGCCGGTAAGTAGCCCTTCCAATGAACGAGATACTCCCTTCCTTTTCTGCCCTCCCTATGGGCCATAATAGATTCTACCTCGAATTTCTCTTTGCCCTCGATCTCGACTAGCTCTGGTTCTACTATAGTACTAGCTCGCGGGTACCATGGTTCTAAGAGGGAAACGTGGAAAATATTATGGATCCGATATAATAGTGGTAATTCCAAGCGGTATGCCTGTCTATGTGTTCCTATAACTTCCAGAACTTTAAAGGGGCCGAGATATCTGTCCGCTAGCTTTACGCTAGGTCGTAGCTATCGAATGTTCTTCGCACGAAGCATGACTTTATTATGTATCTTGAACTTCTTGTTAATGTGTTTCTTGTTATAGTGCTTTTTCTGTATATCTACTGCTTCTTGCCATCGTTTCTCTAGTGCCTCCCGTTTCACTTGAATTCTTTGCACTCTTTCCTGTACTGCCGGCGCCCCTTCTTCTGGAACGTTGTCCTTAACGTGTAGTTCGATGCTGGGATAAAATCCGTATAAGGCATAGAATAGGGATATTCCTGTTATTGAATACATAGAGTTATTATACGTGAATTCTGCGAGAGCAAGCTTCGCTACCCAGTTATCCTACTAGTGGCTAGCATAGTACCTCAAGTATTATTCTAGAGTTTGGTTTAGATTTTCCGTTTATCCATTAGTTTGCGGGTGGAATGTTGTGCTTAGCCGTCGTCGAACCTTTAAGTAGAAGTATAGACTTAACCAGAACTTGCTTGTGAAGACAAATCCTTTATCAGAGGTTATGCCCGCAGGCGTGCCGAAGTCTTTGATAATATGGTGCACAAATAGCTCCGCCAGCTCAGGAGCCGAGACCTCCTTAGTAGTCGGAATATATCGTGCCATTTTCGTATACCTATTAATAATAATAAGTATAGAATTATATACTTTGCCGCGAAACCTAGAAGAGGGCAGCCCCGTAATAAAGTCCATAGTAATTTCTTGCCATGGCTTGGAGGGGAGGGGGAATGAACTGAGTGCGCCGTATGGCAGATATCTCTTTACCTTAGTCCGTTAATATATAGGACAAGTTCTGACGTAGTCTTTCACGTTCTTTCTTATGCTCTGCCAGAAGTACTTTCTCTAAAGGATCTCTAGTGTCTTGCTAGCGCCAAAATGCCTACCTATAGGATTATTATGGTTAGCTTGCAGTAATTCTTCTTTGAGAGCCGGCTCATTTGGCATATAGATGGCGCCCCGACGTCTCAATAACCCAGATGTATTAAGTTCCCAAGTCTTGACGGCTCTAGTAGAGGTCCCCTTTGAGAACTGTTCGTACTGCCGGTGTTGCACTAATGGATCGAGCCTTTGGCGCTGTAATAGTAGTTCAAGTAATGTCTCTCCGCTTTCCTCGTATACTGTTTCGGACCTAGCTGCCCATGCAGCTAGAATCCGTGGTACGTACTATTTGTAACTAGCTATACCAGTAATAGGCTCAAGTAGCGGTGTCTCCGGCGCTACTCCGTTACCAAAATGGACTTCCTCTTCGGAATTCCTTAGTATCTCGCTAATCGAGGAGTGCCTACCTCCTCTCTCCTGGGCCTTGTATTACGGCGTCGCAGGGATAGTGTGGCGTCCTATTGCCGCCACCCACAGGGTTCTCTATTCTGTATTCTATAGCTTATTATGAAGCGTGGGTAGTGAAGTGTCTTTATCTATACCCGCTGCAAAGTCTGGCCTCCTTAATGGCCTATTAGCGGGATTACTGCGCCCCGGCCGGTACTCTAAGACGAAGTCGAAGGCAGCTAGCTCCTCTGCCCATCTCATCTGTTGACTATTCAGTTTTCTCTTAGTCATGAAGTATTTCAAGTTATTGTGATCTGTCTTGACGATAATGGTATGCCAGGCGTACGCCAGGTAATGCCGCCAAGTGCGGAATGCCAGAACGATGGCCAAGAGTTTAGAGTCGTGCGTCTCATACCTGCTCTTAATTGCAGTTATCTTTTTTGAATAGAAAGCGATGGGGTGCTACCTGGCTTCTGCCCCCTCGCCAAAGAGCTGGGAAATCATACCTGTAACTGCGAATCCTGAAGCGTCCGTTTCCACACGAATCTTTAAGGCTGGGTCGAAATGACGAAGGATTGGCGCTATCGTAAATATAATTTGCAGCTCCCTAAAAGCCTTGTCTGCCTCATCCGTCTAGCTAAACTAATATAGTGGTTTTCCGCCAGTTTTTAGCAAATTAGTTAACCCTTTCGCTACCCTGGAGTATCTATAGATAAATCTCTGGTAAAAGTTAGCAAAACCCAGGAATACTTGGACTTCTCGGATATTATTCTTTGGGGCCGGCTATTCCCTAATGGCTATAACCCGGCTGGCCTCCATTTCTACGCTATCTGGGCTAATCATAAATCCCAGGAACTCTACTCTCTCCATATTAAACTCGTATTTTGCCAAGTTCACAAAGAGCTGGTATTACTGTAACCGCTCGAGCACACGTCGGACCGCCATCGTATGCTATTCTGGGTCCTCTGAATAAATTAAAATATTATCCAGATAGACCACACAAATGACGTCTACGAGGCCTACTAGCGCATGGTTAATGTACGCCTGGAACGTCGCCGGAGCATTGGATAGTCCAAAGGGCATGACATAGTACTCAAAATGTTCATAGCGTGTTCGGAATGCCGTCTTCCACTCGTCGCCCTCCCGTATTCGCAACCGATGGTAAGTATCCTTTAAGTCTAGCTTTGTATATACCTTTGCTCCGCAAAGCCTATCCATTGTCTTACTAATAAGTGGCAACGGCATTCGGTTCTTGATAGTAATCCTGTTTAGACCCCGGTAGTCGATACATAGACATAGGCCGCCTCCTTTCTTTGGAATAAACATGATTGGGGCACTAGCTAGGCTAGTGGAATGACGGATCCACCCCTTCTCCAAGCTAGTATCAAGATATTCCCGAAGGACTTTAAGCTCCCTTTCTAATAAAGCATATATAGGACCATATGGCGGTTAGGATCCTGGTTCCAGATCTATGTGATGCTCCATCGTATGGTAGTCGGGCAGTATGCCTATAGCCTCTGTGGAGAATACTCGGAGAAGGTCCCGATACTTTCTGGGAAGTGTAGCTATCCCGTTTGTGGTAATGGCGGTAACCCTTCGGCCGTCCGTTATAGGATAGGCGGTTAATAGAAAAACATACGCCTCACGCTTTACCGCTTTGGCAAACTTCCTGGTATTCAGAACTTTAATCTTCTGTGGTCGAATCTGGTGTCTCTACGTCGCCTCCCTAAAGGAAATCAGGGGGTCGACCTGGTAGAGCCATGGGAATCCAAGTATTATGTTAACATGGTTTAGATCGAAATCACACGACGCAAAGTGTACGTCGGCCTCCCTTTGGTCCCCTAGCGTGTCCTCGGCGATAACCCCAAGAACACAATCTCTATATAAATGAATCCTCCTTCCCTCTGGCGAGGACAAGGGAGTTGCCCTTAACGTCGACGGAATACCCATGTCCAAGGCTAACCTCCTCTTCACATAATTAGCCTCTGCACCCGAGTTAACTAATGCTCTGACCCTTTGCCCACCTTTCCTCGTCTTGATAGTAACCTCAATTACCATTCTCGTTTCAGGGGCCTTGCCCTCCGTAGTATAAACGAGCGTAACTACTGCGGGGCGCGCCCGTTTCCCGGCTTCTTTGGTTCTGGGCACTCATATGCCTTGTGGCCAGACTTGTTATAGTTATAGCAAGTCGGTTTTCCCCGATTTGGGCAGGTGGTAGCGTAGTGACCCTCTTTCTGGCAGGTAAAGCAAGTCATACCCGGTCTTACAGATCCCGATACGGGTACTGCGTTGGACCCCGTCGCTATGCTTTCGCCACCCCGGTTATGCGAACCTCGTGACGGGGATATACTTCTCTTCCGTTTCCCTTTATTATCCCCTCTCTCCTTTCTCCAATTTCCTTCCTTTCGTTAACCCGTCGGCTCATTATTGCGTTCCCGTCGAGCAGACTGGTTCAAGTTATTCTCGACCCTCACGGCCGCAGAAATAAGCTTCTCCCTTTCTCGTGGAGCGTTCCCTTGGCGATTAATCTTGTCCCGAATCTCCTGCCTCAAGCCACTAAACAAGTCGTCCCGCTCTCGCGGCGAACCCGTATATCCCAAGTTATCCGATAGGCTGTCCAAGTAGGACACGAAGCTTTGGATACTCTGACCTGGCCGCTGTTTTGCGTCCTTGAACTTGGCGAGGGCGTTATTACTACGGTTCTCCGGATCCAAGATGGAATTCTTCATAAACTCGATAAAGGTCTCCCAATCCGTGGTATTAACGCCCACCGATCGCTCCCTACGCTTCCAGATATCCCTGGCTATACCCTCAAAGCAGGAAGCATAATGCGTGACCTTTGCTGCGTCTGTGGCCCAGGTGATCCCGCCGTCTTTACGCCATTTCAGCTCCGCCTGGTAGAAGAAGTCCTGGGCTTCCTTGATACTCTTCCCCTTGTAGGTTGGTAATTCTCGGGTTTTTGGAGCCCTGCGAACCAAACGTGCCGCCGGTGGCGCGACAGGTTCCACGATGGGTGCCCGAATATCCTCAAGACGGCGAATCTGAGCTTCCAAATCCTCCAGATCCTCCCTCTGTTGCATCTCTGCTTCTAACTCAGCGATGCGACGACGAGCCGCCGCTAGCTTCTCCGTTATTATTATCCTGCCAGCTGGTTCTGGGGGTGTCTGAGTTCCACTCCCTTCTCCTGATTGGGCGGTAGCTAGAGTGGCTGACTGGGCGCTCCCCTGGGTGCCCGACTGGGTCGCCCCAGCGATAGTAGAGGCGCTTCTTCTGGTTAATGCTCTAGCCATTGGTGGTTTTGTCTATCGACGGCTTGACTACCTCGCAACGAACTGCTCCCCGAAGGTTGGATCGATTAGAATGTAAGGCACGTAATAGCAGGGTGATGCACAAGTAGTCAAGGTAAGTAAGCTGCGGAGTGACGCTTGCAAGTGTAACTGATTCCAAGAATTGATTCCAACAAGAGACTAATCGATGCCCCTTCCAAAGCTAGGAGCGTCTCCCTATATATTCCCTAGTGCTTAGCCAGGCATGCGAAGCCCTTTACTTAATTAGGAAATCCCATGCGATCCATATGATTCCGATCGCAAGCTGTACCCAAAATAGGAAACTAGATCCACGATATCTGATACCTGTCCATGCGCCATCACGTGTGCCCATCACACTTATCTAATTAGTATTCTTACTATTATAGATCTAATAGAGAATATAGATCTAATATTAAACTGGATATTAATTTGATCTTTAGTAGTTTTATTAAGTTAAATACTATTATTAGTTTATTATAAAGCTTGGAATTAATTAGAACTAGTAGTTAAGAATCTGGAGGCTCTAGTATTAATTACGATTCTATAAAAGCAATAAGTATTATATCTTAATATACTATTAACCATAAATATCTGGATGTCTTCTATTTATTTAATAGGCTCTAAGGTATGGTTTTTGCCTATTATCTAATATATAAGGGAAAGAGAAGTAAGGTTATCTATAAGGGTATTAGTTATAGGGATAGTAAAAGCAAAAACTATAGGAGCGGCTAGAAAGCTCTTAATAGAAATAAAATAGGAATTAGAGTAATATTCCTCTCCTTTATCCGTTTCTATTAGTAAGGCTTTAAAAGTATTACCTACTAGTTTGTTTTTATTATTCTTATTATCCTCTTCTCTTTCGAATTCAGTAATATACTATATATAAATACTATTAAAGTATTTATTAAAGTTATAAGTATTTCGGAATCTAAATTAGTAAATGTTTCTATTCTTAAATTAAGTTTTCTCGGTCTCTTGTTTTTCCGGTATATATTTCTATAAGCGGTATTCGGGTTTCTTATATATAAAATACGACTTTGAAATATACTTATTATAATTATAGGACTTGGAGTAGTTATTACGGGTTCCGAAATTATAGCTAAATCTGTATTAATAATTTCCGGATAGATAGTAGTTTAAAGGATTTTAAAAATAGTATTATTAATTAGTAAAATAGGTTTCGGTAGTAATTTATTATTCCTTCTTATAAATAGTAATAGACGATTAGAGCTTATTAATAAGCTAGCCGAGATTATTAGAAGGGTCCGAGACTATATATTAGTATACCGGTAAGCCTTAATAGGAAATAATAATCTTATTATATAGGAATTCGGTATTTTGTAAGATAGAAGTAAGGCTATACTATAATTTATATAGGTTATTAATTAGTATTTGAATAAGTTCAAATATTGTCTTTTTACGATCCTTTACTATTATAGTTACTAAGGTAATAGTATTTCATTTATCTAAATTTCAATAATAGAAACCGGGGCCTTTAAAAAGCTATAGATATTTATATAGGCCTCTTTATATATATGGCTCGAGAGCTAGTTATTATAGAAGTAGTCTTATACTAGTTCCTTTAATATAGTAGGAAAAGCTCTTACTAGTACCTCTTCTGGAAGCTTTATATATTAGTAAATATTAAGGAAGATAGTAAGTTTATAATTGAAACTACTATTAGTTCCGTTATACTTTTATATTTTAGAGTATATTTTTATTACTTTCTTAATAAGCTTTCTAGTAGAAATAGTAGGTACTAATTAATAGTAGTTCGGGTTCGGTAGTAATACTAGTAGTAGTAAAGGTAGAAGCAGTAGATAGCCTTAATTTAGAGGAGGTAAATAGATAGTTTAATTTCTTAATTAAGATTATCTGGTTCCCTTATATCTAGTTCTATCTAGAATAAAATAAACTAATATAATAGATCCCTAAAAAAGATCTATTCTAATTGGATTATTATTAATAATATTAGCTTTATTCTATATACTTTTTGTCTTTTCTTGAGTAAGATTAATAAAGAATTATATAATAGTAAGGTTTCTATAGTTCTATTTAATATAGATACTATTATACCGAAGTTGGGTTTAAAGATTTTATATAAGTATATGGTTAATTAGACTATATACTATAGTATTAAAGTTTTTAAAGTTATCCTGGAATAGATTCTATAAATTATTATTATTCTTTTTATATAAGATATACTAATATATCTTAGTAGTTATATATTCCTAAAGTTTAGCCTTTATTATAGTTACCGAATTAATACTATTCTCTCATTTCTTAATTAGTTCCTTTCCCTTATTAGTATTTATACTAAACCGAGTTTAAGTTCTCTCTAGTATATATATATGGTTTATAGTAAAAGGGGTTTAAAGATAAAGTAGTTTGTAATAGATTTATAGAAAAGGTTCGGTAGTAAAGGTATCCAGATATCTGGTTTAGATATTAGATACTTTAGATACCTAGGGGTATTATAGGTATTAAAATAAATATTTTGCCCTTAAATATTTCGTCTATAAGAAGAAATTTAGAAAGTGAAATATTATAATTCCGGGAGAGTCTAAAGCTTAAAGAACTCGATTTAATAGTAAAATCGAAGTAGTAGTTAAATAGCTTTAAAGGTATATATAGGATATATATTCCGGAAAGAGGATTTTATAAATATAGGTATTATATAAATAGAAAAGATGGTTTCTAAGAAAGTAGTCTTAGGGCCAAAAGAAGTTAGTTTTAAAGGATAGTAGAAGTTAAATAGATAGATAGTCAAATGGCTAACTGCTTATTAATTAGTAAGAGCTAGATATTTTCTCTATAGGCTACTAAATACTTTTATAAAGTTAATAAATAGTTCCCCTCTTTAATATAGAATAGACTAGATTTGTTTTAGGCTACCGAATACTTTTAGGACTAATCTAAAATCTTCTCTAATCTATATATATAAACTAATTAGTATTAGTTTACTAGTAATATATAGTACTATTATATAAGTATAGAAATACTAGTTATATTAGTTAGTAAAGTTATTATTATTTAGAAATAGGAATTATAGTATTATAGTATTAATATATAATTCCTAAATCTGCTAAGCCTAAAGAAGTCTAGTTTACTAGTCGAGTTACTAATGGGATATAAGGTTATATAACTATATCCCGTATCTTATATCCTATTATTTATATCCCATTATTTATATCCCGTATCCCGTATCCCGTAACTATATATATAACTCTCAAAGAAATAGCTATACTAATAAAGACTTTATTATTACCTGAGAATAATTTCTTTAATAATTCTTATATTATTCCCGAATGCTTTTTTAATAAATTATTAATATCTCTTTAAAAACTTCTATTAATACTTTATTTCTAATTAATATTCTTTTAAAATTTCTAATTAATACCCGATTTCTAATTAATATATTTTTAAAATTTCTAATTAATATCTTATTTCTAATTAATATCTTATTTCTAATTAATATCTTATTTCTAATTAATATCTTATTTCTAATTAATATCTTATTTC